>NC_090926.1:547178385-547803385 GCF_040938575.1 Ambystoma mexicanum
AGAGTTTCTCAGGCACAAGGAGCGGTCCGTTGATTCGCGGTTCAGTGGTGAGTGGCTATCCGGGTGCCGGGGTGGTTGGCACGGGCAGTTCGACCACAAACTGGTCTGGGGTGCAAAGAAGGAAGAAACAAACTGGTTGTGCCCACCAGTCAGGGGAAGAAGCCACTCCAGCCGGAAGATCTTCTCTGTCGTCGGGAAGTGGTGAGTCGGTTCCGCAGGGCTCCACCGGTGGTGTCATCGTGGTAGGTTGGCTCAGCTTCTCCCTCGTCGGATTCTCAGGTCCTGTGGTGACTTCTGAAGTTCCAGTCCCCAAAGCCCTGCTTTTATGCAGCATACCCCCATTCATTCAGCCTAGCTGTCAATCAGACATGCTAAGTACTTGGGCCAATCACACAAGAGTGCGACTTGAGTTACCGAGGTAACTCAGTCCAGGGTGCCTAAACCCCCTCCAACACCCCCTGTGGTACCCAGACAGAGTGGCACCACTTTTGGAGGCTTCTGTGGTGAAGCCCGCCAAAAAGTGGAACAAAGGGCTCGACTTGGGTTGGAGTCACAGAAGAGAACACAAACGCCATTTTAGAATTGAGTCCTGGCAAAAAATACCAACCGGCGAATTAATATTAAATAAATAAACCGGCAGTATGTTCGAGGCTATGAGAATTAAATAATTAAAGTTGGTAGCCTCGAACAATGGGAAAATCCCATAGGAAAATATTCGCGGTCGAATATAAAAAGTAGTTTCCACTGCCACCAGCCAAAACCCGATCAGGGGGGACGGAGACGTGCCCCCTCGACTAACAGACCCCGGGGCAATCGAATTGCCCCGAGCAGTATGTCCACAATGTGATGGTTTGTACTGGTTTCTGTTAATAATTTGGGACTAGTAAAGCCAAAGGTGACTTTACATGCCCTGGGAGACAGTAGTCCGTCCCAGGGTATGGAGTCTATGGTGAGGGGTCACTATGACACCCCTGTGTTACTGCACAGAGGGTGCTGTGGAACACACATAATAAAAACACATGAGACCCTATGGAGTAAAGGACCCCATAGCCCATAAAACACATAAACAATCAAAGGAACACCATAAATCATGTCCAAGAGTGGAAGAAAAAGAGTCTCACTCTTGGCAGGAGAAAAAAACAAACTCCAGAAATCCAGCAAAACAGCTGGGGGACTCACTAGGTTAGGAAATTCAGCCTAAAGAAAGAATTCTCCCTAACAGTTTCTGCCTTTGAATGAAAGGAAAAATCAGACAAATTACTGATATTGTAGTGAATCTGGTTCTTTCAGCCATGGATTTTATAGTTCAGCTAGGTCAAGGCAACGTAGCCCAAAATTTCAGGTATCATGGGGTGATAAAGTCTGGTCTGGTCAATGGATGTTGCGCCACTGTTTCCATGTGTTATTGTAAATGTACATATAAATGTTGTGTGTACACAGTGTATGTCAGTGGAGGTGCTGGGTGCATTTGTGTGTGAGTGAGAGTGTGTGCAAGCATATGTGTATTGACTTTTGTGTCTGAATGAATGATAAGTAATGCATTGTTTGTATGTTCTAGTGGAATTAAGTTTGTGAATGTTATGGTGTGTCACTGGGTGCATGGCAGGCCGGCTGAAGATGTGTGGAGGCCCAATTGAATTTTAGAGATCATTTTAGAGATAAGCCACCAGTCTTATTAAAGTTGTAACAGAGCGTCAGCAATGGACTCTTGTGGTGTAGTAGTTAGTGTTATCCCTCAGGGATTTAGGTTGTTTGACCGACGTACAAAATCACAGCAGAATTCATCATAGTCATTTTCGCTGCAAACATGTATTTACCTCGGTACAAAAAACCAAACCCATGTCCCCTCAAACCACAAGTACACCCATAAAACCCTCAATTAACTATTCTCCATCTGCTGCCTATCCTGTAACCTGCAGCGTCAGATCCATCCCTTTAACATGAGTCGGATCTGATGCTGCAGCATCCCTTTTCTTCTTTTTTTGTTGGTTCCCCTCCCACCAATGCTGAGGAAGCGGGGGACACCCCGGCAACCGCCAGAGCCAACAATACCAAACATGGGCTCAGGGGGCCACCCCTGCAACTACTGCTCTTCATGTTCGGTATCTTCGGCTTCAAACTAATGGTGGTGACTGAATTTGGTCAAATCTACCATTCGACCACTTTTTTTTTTTACAATTTGGCCGAAACAATCCCTCAGAGCCACCATCCGCCCTCCCTTCACCCCACCCCTTTCCTTCAGTTGTCATGTCTGTCCCCCCCCCAACATTTTCAGCAATGTTACTCCACTGCCAGTTAACATAACGCCCATGTGGGCAGCTAGCATTAAACACAAACAAAACACCCATGCATGAAAACAGGTCGCAATTACCAGAATCCACAAACACACCACAGCCTCCACCACTGCTACCCATAGCCATTCACAAAGTATTGTGTCACTAACCACAACATTGGGCCTACTTGAAGAAATCTGCACACAGCATAGGCCGTGAACACACCCACAGCAACGTAATGCCACCATGCATGTCACCATTTCACCCACTATGACCATCCACATACACACCACTGACACCAGCACTCCTACCCAACATGTGCACCGCCATGCACCTATGCACCAACAAATTGAAACAGTGCACTTTCATTCACTTACTATGGGCGTACCCACTTCCATTCACAAAGTACAGTGTCACTGCCAACCTACCCACATTCTGGTCGCAACACTGGCCCTACTGCAACCAATCTGCACATACCACACTATACAAGCACCACCCTCTACCGAATGCAGATTCAAACATGCATTCCTGTGGTGGGTATTTTGCAGCCCTACGCTCTTGAGTGTATGCCCTACACCCTACGGCCTACGGCCATTGCCCATGCACCCAATAGTCCAATCCTTCCACAGACCCACTGCACCTTTATTCACCCATGTATGCCACCAAGTCTCCAACTACCGCATTCCATCCGCAGCGCAGAGCCACCCACGCTCCCACCCACCCTATGTCATGTGCAATTCACTCCCCTTCTGCAATTTACCTGCCACTACTCACCACGAAAAGGGCCGTTGTAAACAGGTCGTGGCAGAAGCTATGGGGCCGTTACGACAGCTGCCTTAAATCACCACACACATTACTTGCCTACATATGTCACATTAACCACTTCTCAATCCGTTATTGCCGCCAACGCATTCCATACGGTACATTTTCCAGACCCTTCTGCTGCCGAACTGTCCTCCGATACACCATGGCGGCTTTCCCGAAACAATGTTGACGAACAACACGCCTCCCTCCAGCCACCCACCCGCCGTGTCCAAACTTCTCCGACAGCATGCCGTACCGCCAGTCAATGACACTTTTGATCGCAAAGTGAACAGGCAAATGGGTCTGCAGAGCAGACCCAGATATCACTTATTTCTTGGGATGCACATTTCAGTTCTTTGCAACAAAACTACTGCTTGGATTTCCACCAAACACGCAAATACGCAAAAGTATGCTTTCTGACCCAAGCCCCCGCTCCAGCCACAAATTTGGTGAAAACCCATCCAGCTGTTCGGCCAGTAGCCTTGCGCAAAGTTTTCCCCCATTCAGTCTATGGAAAAACAAAATTTGAGACCCCCTATAACTTTGCCCCCCCGCACGAAACCTCCCCCAAAATTCAGACCCGACCATATACTTTTTTTGCAAAGTTTGGTGAGGATTCCTCAGGGGCAAGTGAAGTTATACGCCGCTGAAAAAAGTGCTCTTCCTATGAGTTTAGCAACTTAACCATAACTAACCAAATTAGTTATGGCTTATGCGGGCCGTGTAATTATAAATATATATATATATTGCAGGGACTGTGGTGGCAGCCGTGTAGTTATGGTTAAGTTGCTCAACCCAAAGGAAGAGCAGTTTTTGGGTGGCTTATAACCTTGGCGCCTTTCAACAAATCCTCACCAAACTTTCTGAAAAAAAAAAATATTGCAACCTATGAATGATTTCTCGAAGTTTGGTGGGGTTTCGTCAAGGGGGCGAATCTGTAGGAGGGTCCCAAAACCTTTGAAATCCTAATGGACATAATGGGAAAACAACTTTGCTCCAGCCCAAACTGCTGGACGGATTTGCACCAAACTTACACAAGGAGGGGAGGCTTGGTCCGAAGTGTGTGCTTTTGCAAAGATGGTTTAAATCGGTCCAGTATTTTTTTTTTTAATGGACAAAAAGTATGTACACAAAAATATGTGATACCTGCATCTGGTCCGCTGACTCATTTCCTGGTTTGGTGTCTGCAAACACCTCTGGGCCAATCAGGGTGAGGTGCGGTGTTGGCAGACATCAAATGTGTACGCTGATTGGTTGCTGAAAAACATGAGCTGCGTCAAACTTTTTGAAACAATCGCCATATTGGATCCGCGGATCCTGACCTTTGTCTGCGGACAGTGCAATGAGAAAAAACTCTGAACAATACATATGGGGTTATTTTTGTGGCTGAAAGAGTGCCTGGGGATGGTGGGGGTGTGGAAAAACATTAAGATGGAGATGTTTTTATAGGTGAAAAAGACTGCGCAGGTGCCACCTAATATGGTAACAATCTGTTGTTTCTCTGTAAAGAAAAAGAAAGTATAATTTGTCAAACAACACACTTTGAAACATTTAATTACATACAGTTCTACATATAGATTTACTTTTTTGACCCTCATAAATAGTACATTGTATGTACTATGGTGCAACATTTGTGCGTGGTACACTGTTGTTGCTTCAACGTGTAGCAATCATCGGGTCATTGGGAAATACAAATCCATTCATATTTATTTGTCATTTATTGAGTGCTCTACTCCATGGTGAATGAAAAAAACCTACTGTATACAGTTTGTGGCATTTACATGCTCTTAAAGTTTACTTGTTACAGAATACATGTGTGTGGTTGACGTAGTTAGATACGTATAGGCGTATTCTAACTGTATTTGATTTTAAAAGTGCTAGTGCAGTGCTATGAATATGTTATGTAAGTATAAGTGTGATAGCATGTTTGAAGATAATTATGAAGGGTATGTTTAAAGTAGTTAGATACCCATTGACATATTCTAGCTGTGTATTGCAGTGCACTTTAGGGAGTACATTTAGCTTGCAAGAATATTACATAGGCATTTTGACATTTTGACCTATATTTTGGAGTAACGGAAGTGATGCTAGATTCAAGCCAACCACTTTTTTATTGACATATGCAGTATCTTGAAGGTTTTCTTGCCGGGTGTAAGGCTTGTGAGCTTACAGTTTATTTTGGTATCATTTGTATTATACCTTAGAAGCATTAGTATGACATATTGGCCATGTGAATTTATTTGTATGCTGGAGTTCATGTCTGAATTGCAAAAAGAGCATAATATGCCATGATTTGCATTCTGGTGAAATGGAATGCATTCAGAATTTGGTATGGATACATACACAAATTGTTCATTGGGGATGTGCTCTTGTGAAACATAGTTGCAGGGAGTGCATGTTTGTTTCCATGTATATGAAAACAGGAAGATTTCATTTATAGGGATGTTTTTGGTTTCTAGAACTTTCAGTACGTACATTCAGAATTCGTCTGGTTCTTTCTGTGTGTTTATGGTAAATTTTACCATTTCTGCACAGTAGTCCAATTCTTGCCTTATACCTGATCCACTGTAGGTAGGTGCAGTCAGGATTATTTGTGGCATTTGTATGAAGAACAAGCATTTGCAAAGAGAATTGGTCTGATCTGTTTAGGTAAATGTTCTCAACAATTGGAGGCAGTTAGAAGAGAAGTTTGATTGCTACATTTGCATACTCCAGTTGTGTTGCAGAATTTGAAATGGACCAGATAATGTTGCCTCTGTATCCTTTGATGGACCTGCAGTTATTTTTGGACCAGAGTTGTTCTTTTTTTTGGTTGGGATTGCAGGGAGATCTAGTATAACTTCTGTTTTCTTTTTTAGTTATCATTTTAAAGGTTTTCCTTTTTGAGGTGCAGGGTACATAGCTAGATAGGGGGTATACAGTGCGCATAGCCTGTTGTATTCTACGATGCAAGGAATGTCAGTGCTGACTTTGTTTACATCAAAGTTAACTTAGAATAGACCATTGAGTGCACGTGAAAGTGCTAGGTAACTCATAGCTTCTTTGAAGAATGTACCGCCAATGCCAATCAGTACAAGGTCTAGAGTTGGGCCATGCGACTTGTGAACAGTGACAGCATATGCAAGAGAGAATTGTTATCTGTGTACATACATGTGTTTGAAAAGAATGAAACATGCAATTGTGTAGCCTATTCTTTTAACTTCTGCAAGTTTGTCGAAATGAAAGCTGGCTAAATGAATGTTGTCATGTGGATATGTTCAGAAGCCAACAACTGTACCAATTGCTCCATTGACTAACCCTTGTTCTACATCAAGGTTACATTTTAGAGATACATTTTTCTAAGCTATTTAGACATGTTGTTGCTTGTTGACACATTGGGAGTCCCTTGTCATGCAGTTCTACTTTGTCGTGGAGGTGATATGCACTATGGGTTGCATTTCTTTTTTCAACCATCGATCTTTGATTTGGGTACAGCTTGCAAGCATTGGCATTAAGCACGCGCATTTTAGATTTTGCTGAGTTCATTGTTCCATGACATAAGGGGCAGATGTCTTTTGTCTATACAGCTCATGGAATACTGTAGTTTGTAAGATGGATTTTGCATCTTTAGTATGCAGACAATTTCTAATGCATTTTAAATGTTAGCATAGGTTAGATCTGCAGACTGACACATGTTTTGAGTTAGTTCTCAGTAGCTAAAGTGCTGCCAGAGAATTAGATTCCCAATGCTGCCAAGTGTATTATGGCATTGTTTGTGTCCTAATCTTTTGAAAATGGGTTGTCCTTTTGCTGGTGTTAACGCTAGGAGGTCTCTGAAAACAATAACATGTTTTCCTCCAAACAGTTGTTCGTAGTCGGTTTTTAGAACTTCCTGTATTCTGAGATGAATTAAAGCCAGCATGAGTTTGGAAACCATACTTACTTCATCAATCTGGAGGACTTATATTTGTTGCAGAATTCTGCATACTACGGTAGCAGCTTCTGCTGGCCATTTGTAGCATTCTAATTTGTTTTGGTGTTCTACTTGGAGGAGAAATAGTCGGTGTAAAATTACACCTCCTATGTTGTAGGGAGTTAGACCTGTGGGGCTGATATAACAGCTGCAGGATTGTCATTGTTGTTATTTGTTAACTCTTGCCGAAATGCCCTGATTATTTATTAATTAAGAAGAATTTGCCAGAACCAACTTCCCCATTTACAAGAGTGGAGGTTTATAATTTTTACAGCTACAATTTTGAGTTTCATGTTTAAGCCCATGTTCAATTTCTTCAGTGACTTCTAGCTAAATGGTGTGTTGCCATCATTTAGTTGTGATTTGAGCACTGACAAGTCTTCTTCAGATCGTTTGGATTGAAACATTGTGTTTTCAACCTCAGCCATGGATATTTGTGCTTCATTTTGAATGAGTGGTTCTCCAAGTGGTTCTTGACTTCCTTTAAGAGAAGGTTGACTCCCTTCAGAGTGTCTTTTTCGTGTAGAGTTTCAATGTCTTCCTCTTGTTGGCATTCATTGTCCAACATTTGTTTGTATTGTTTAAAATGGACACTTGTTATACTGCTTCCATTTGCATTGAATGAAGCTTCAAATGTGTCATAGTCACCAAATAATTATTCTTCTTTTCTCTGAGGTTTGAAAAGTTGCAGTGAGGCCATGTAATAAAGTTCTCTATGTTGTGGAGATTTAAGCAATAACTTTACATGATTAATTAGGCTGTGTTTGGTAAGTTTTACAAGGCTTCCTTCGCAAGTTGAGACTGAATATTTGGCAGTTTTCTCATATCACATAACATTGTTTTTGTAGGAGTAGTTTTGGGCTATGTCGCACAGGTACATGTTTTCCATAGCAGTACGTATGTGTCAATTAAATTGTTTTTTTAAAAATGTCTGACTGTTGGGATAATTTGTGGCTATTGTTTCTATCTCCTGGTAGGATTTTAGTACCCTTTTTCATGATGTAGCTGGGTTTAGCAGACAGATTTCAAATGTAAGGCTGTACCTGTTAAACAATCTGCAGCTTTGTAGGACCTGCATTCTCTATGTGACAGCATTACGATACCAAAGCCGTACAACTTGATAGGGTTTTGTCATTTGAAATGACATTACAAAGGTATTTTAGATCTGTCTTCTCATCTTTGGTGAGATAAGCAGTGACATATCTTGCAACTGCAACTGCAGTGGAATTGATTGCAATGTATTTAATGTCTATATTTGCATTCCAGAAGAGGGCAATTATCACATTGTAATCAATGATGTACTTGAATGCCTCATCTCTTTTAATGTTGTATCTATTTTGGGGGTTTCATTTTTACACTGTGTCTAACAGAAGACATCAAGCTATGTACTTGTCCTTTGGTGGAAACTGGTCTAGGGAAGCCAAAGCGACAGTTGGAATAGTATGCCACACCTATGTTTGCATAACATTTGTGTACATAGTTCACTATGTGTGGTTTCTGAAAGGATGTCACAGGTAATGTATTTTTGAATACATTGTAAAATAGTGGCATCACTGTCGTGGCCAAATTTGTGAGTATCTTTTATCTACAAAAGCAAGTGGATGTGTGTGCTCCTCTGGATTGATATGACTTTTTCCAAAAGAAGTGTTCTGCTTCTCGAGTGGAGGGGTCGTTTTATTGCAGATGAAGTGCAGCATGGCAAGGAAGCAATGGAGAATGTATCTTCAAACATTCACAGGGTCCAGTTAAACAAGTTCTCCTGGTGTTTTGTGTCTATTCACTCTTTATGTTGGTTTGCAGTGCATAAAAAGTCATGCAAGTCAACACATACATATTCTGCACAACTTAAAGTAGCAAACCATGTGGGTGGGCATGGGTTCTTTAGCATACAACATACATCAGCATGATGTCGGAGCCAGTATTCATTTGTACCATGCATGTTGGCCAAGAGACTTGTGATACTGGACCTCATCTTGGTTTTTTATCTTTTGAAGCAGTGGTTAACTGACATGTTTAGGAAATGAGAGCCTGTGTGTAATGTGTGTGCAACTCCATAACAAAGAGTTGCTAGTTTGCTTTTGAACAGGAGGTGGAAAATGTATGAATCTAGGGTCTTTAGAATGCACTCATAAAGAACAATATTCCCGTGCACTATTGCAGCTCTTTCATTATGTCTTCCTTCTTTTTCTGTAGGAAAGAGTGGAGGAAGAGGACGTGCTTCTACACTTTTCACCCACATGCCTAATGGAGATCCTTTAGCTTGACACATTTGATATGTTTCTAATGCATCTTCTAAGGTGTCTTTGGAATGCAGTGAGTGAATTGTACAGTGATCCAAAATATTGGCTGCAGTAATAGGATCTACATGTTCAAATTGGCCAGTTGGTGATGAATCCTGAATTATCTCTGTTGTATTAATTGTTTACTTTAAGATATTCTAGGGCTTGTCTAACTTTGTTGAATTCAACTAGTTGTTGATAAATTTGATTGTCTTTTATTGGTACACCATTAACTAGTACAATCAAAGATTGTTCTATTGGCTGTCCTACTCTTAGAGTTTCTCCATTTTCTTTAAGACCGAATGGCAAATATACTACTTTGCCACAAATGCCTTTGAGTAACTCGGATGGGGGCAATTTGGCAGTTTTGGATTGAAGGCGTATTATAGCTTGAAATGGGTGTACTTTTGGAATTATGATGCTCTCAGACAAGTTAAGTTGTTGGAGAGCTTTTGAAAGTCAAAGATTTCGAAGATATTACTGATAGCCTGTGTGGAATTTTGTTATTGGCAGGTTTTATATTACAGGATGTGCAAACTATTGAGGTGTTGGTTATTTTGTATTTATTTTCTGCTGTTAGATGTAAATCTAATTGAAACAATTGGGATTCGTCATTGTCCTGTATTTTTTAGGCCATGTCTACTATTTTTTTTAACTCTTTTTATAAAACATTCTGCTACAACAGACACATTCTTTGCCTGGTATTTCAGCAGATGTGTTTTCAAATGTTGGAATTTCTTTGTTGTATGTGTTTGTAAGGAGGTTGGTGATTGTGAGGTTTTCTCTAGTGTTTTCTAAAGTAACTGAATTTTGTCAACTTCAGTTCCAAAATATTTATTTTGGATGTGTTCTGTTTCTTGAAGAAGTTCTTCGGCTGTTCCATGTAAGAGAAGGCTATTTACCTTTTGTAGTTCTAGAGCAGGCCATTTTGCATAGTGCAATCTATGGATCAGGTTTTACATAGTGGAATGGGGCGTTGCTAACATTTTGATGTGATGGAAAGTGCTTTTGCAAGCACTTCCAGAAATGCAGGCTAATGAATGTCCTCACAGTCCAGTGTGGATGTGTACTGGGCAGGAGTTCCTGGTATGTAAAGTTTTAATTTGTCTTTATCATTTTTTTTGCAGGTGGCTGGTTTACACATAAACCTTTCACCCACAAAATATAAAAAAAAATTGCTATCATAAAATCTCTTCTCATAAATCAAAATTCGCCTTTAAGAATCCTTATGCACAACCTATTAAAAAAACACAGATAGGTTTAGATACATGCAAACAACACTACATATTATAAAATCTTCCTAAGTATCAATTCATCTTTTACAAATTTTTTTATACAAAGTATATCCAAAATCCTATTAAATTAATTTGCAAATAACATACATAGAATCACACTTTTATTCCATCCACTTTAGCTACAAAAGTATCTTCCAAAACCTTATTTACGCCAATTCAACTTAACACTACCAATACATCATCAAGAAATGTGATCAAGGCCAGTGCCATTGATATTCTTGTAGCCCCCCCATGAATAATATCCAACAATCCTCTAGCCTAGCATCTCCATTTCCCCAAAAAACCTACCCAAATACAATGTTATTTTTTCAGTTAGACCAGTGCAGAGCAATAGCAGATGATACAATGGGCCTCATTACAACTATAGAGGTAGCCATGCCGCTATTTGCGGCATGGCTACCCCCATACTGGGTACCGGGATCGGGTTCCCTGAATGGGGAAATACTGGGCCATTCCGACCTTGGAGGGCCGGTATTTCCCCATTCAAGGTACCCGGACTCGGTACAGCCCCATTCCCATTTGAGCCCCATAGGGCTCAATGGGAATGGGGAGGATGCAAACAATGGGCCCATTAATGACGGTCCCATTGTTTGCATCGTGGTCTGCTTGCGGGACCCGCTAAGGATGCCTGGTTTTACCAGACGTCCTTAGCGGGTCCCGCGAGAAGATCTCGTAATGAGGCGGTAGGGGGTTAACAGGGCTGGCAGCTTTACCAGCCTGTTAACCCCCTACCGACAGGGTCGTAATGAGGCCCAATGTTTCTTGTGAAACAACCCTTTTACAAAACCTGGAGGTCTAATCAGTACTCATCCATTGGTTCCTACCAATCATTATCTCCTTTGTATGATATAGATTTATGCGAAAACCAATGAATTTTGTTCTGTAGAAGCTGGGAACATCAAAAGTGAACCCATAGACCTAGGGCCCTTTGAAATGAGGTAGCAATACTTAGAGATGGATGGGGATGCAGAGGTTACTCAAACATCAATAATCAAAGTGACTCAGAAAGTTGGGAAAACTTTGTCTGTTTTATTTGCAATTATCTAAACCAGGGAGTTATAATAGACATCAACAGACGTTAGTTCGATTTCTCTCAACGCACTTTATAAAAACACAACTTTTATAGTCAAAACTCATTATATGTGATGTGACACTACATGGCAAACTACTAAAATCTACTTGGGAGTTTAATAGGCTTAAAGGGAACATCTAAGTATACCTTCCATACTGGTGGGCGAAGTGATTGGGTCTCTAACATCAGGTGGACAACTAAGCCCTCCTCTAGTGCAAATCTTCTTCATCGTCCCAAAATGTACAACAATCAATTGGTTACACAAACTATAGGGCTCTTTAATACATGGCCCTCTACAATTGGTTTAGCACCCTTGCACACTTCTGGAATATTCCACACGCAAGCAGCATGCAGGCTACCACTCCAGGTGCAAGGAGGGTTGGCATGGTCATGCCTCCCCACCCAATTAGCCCATCATCTATCATCACTCTTGCAGTCTGCCAGTCAATTAAGGCTTTGAACTTGGCCTTGCAGAAGTTCTCTGTGCCTGAGAATAAAAGGGAATATCTTCTTGCTTTTGGTGTAGCTCGACCCAATGTCTATTTTGATCTTACCGTGTGACTGGAGACCGCATTTTCGACCTCTTTGCTACATTCAATACTATTAAATTATGAACTCTTGATGCCTTCAGTGTTTTTCCATTCCACCTCAAACAGAATGTTGTCTCTTTCCCACGTTCATGTAACGACTGGATGGACAACCAGGCTCACGGTGGCCTCGACTTCTTGGTGCTGGACCAGCCAAGCTTTTCTTGAATTTCTCCTTTGTCATTAACTGTTTTCCAACTGCGCCACACTGAAAACCCTTTCTAAACATGGGGTGTTTAGCCTTGTTAAAGTGCATTGTGAAAAATCCAGGTTCTATACATTGCTATGTATATATGTTGGCACATCACCGCAAACTGTTCACTATGATGCCAACCTTAAGTTCACTTTGGGCCTCATTCAGAGATTGGAGGCAGCCATGGTGCTATTAGCACCATGGCTGCCTCCAATACCGGGTCTGGGCCCAGTCTGGTTGGATGGGACTTACCGGGTCATTCCGACCCTGGAGGACCCAGTAAATCCCCATTCAACCAGCCATTCCACATTCCCATTTGAGCCCCCATAGGGCTCAATGGGAATGGGGAAGGTGGTAATTACAGGCCTGCTAATAGCAGGCCCGTAATTAGCGCCCCCTGGTCCCTTAGCGGGACCTTTAAAGAACGTGTGGTCGTGTGGGTCCCGCTAAAGGACCTCGGAATTAGTGCGGTAAGGGATTACCGGCACCGGTCTCCTTACCGGTGCCCGGTATCCCTTACCGCCCAAGTCGTAATGAGGCCTTTTGTCTATGTTACTACATCTTAACAAGTGTAAAATGATTTAGCATTTTCTCCAGTGCTTCTTTAGCATGAGCATCTTCATCTGCAGCTCATCTTCGACACCTCCTCTTCAGATCTTATAGAATGTTTATATTCTTTTGCCTCATACATCTTTTCTGGATGCGTCAGTTCTGCTCCACATGACGTCTCCTGTCTTCTTTTCCACTCACTCTCACACGTCTTCTGGGACTTTATTCAGAAGGCCATCATATCTTCGTGAATGCATATAGGGTTTTCTCAGTGGATACCTTGTTTCAAGAATTCTTTGTGGTACAGGCATTGTCACTGGCACTGCACGTGTCGCAATTTCCGGTTCCGAACATATAGGCAACATGGGGGCGGAGCTTTTGGTGGGGGTACTTGACCTCTCCTCTACAAAAGATATTTCAGCAAGGTGCAATATGAGTGACATTTTATCGAAAAGTTCTGATATAATTTGAATGTCGCTCTCTGGTTGATTGTTTCAACCTAATCTTTCCTCCATAATTTGGTCTTTGCTGATAGGGGATAAGAAATCAATGTGTCTTCAGTTGTATCAAGATAAGCTATTAAAGCTTTGCTGGCCCTTTTCCATTCCTCAAGGATAGGCTGACTATAGCTTGTCAAGGTCCCCTTCATCAAGAAGAATCCTCTTCTTGATGTTTAATAATACACCTTCGACATAGTGAGAGGGATTTCTAGAAGACCATTGCATAAAGTGAGATGAGACCTAACTCACATCTCACTACTTGATTTGTGGTCCCCCTTTGGGGAGATTCACAACCTGCTTGAAAAACAGACCCTCTAGCTCAGGCCAAGTAGAATGTGGTGTGGAAAAGAAGGCCTCTGCGTCATAAGTCAATATGGCTTCCACCTTCATTCTATAAAAGGAAACCAATGGAGTTAAGGAGAATAGACAGAATGTCCTCATTAAAATGAGACACTGGGAAGTTAGATTTTTTACTTTCGCCTTTAAATCAGTCACCCTTGGTGAGTCATTCTGGCTGATGTTTATCAACATTCCCAAGTACACAAACGACTGAACTCTGGTGATTTTTAAATGGTTGAGATTCCAGGGCATATATTTAATTTGCCTTGCAAATGCTGGCTAGGCTACCAAAATCATTTTTTACACATTAATCCTCAATTTGTTGTTTTGTTAAATGCTGCTGGAGTGCTTTTATTGTTGTTGCAGTCCGATGGGCGTGTTATCGATAAGGACTAGATCGTCAGCAAAGAGGAGGTGCTAAAGCGACCTCACTCCCAGACTGCATGGAAATGTTCTAGGCTTTTCTAAAGTCTCCATCAAGTTGTTTATATATAAATTAAAAAGAGCTGGAGCTAAAGAGCATCCTTGTTTTAACTAGTCAATATCAGCTGTGATAGGTAGCCACTGTTGTCCTATTTTATCTGTAGTGAGATACCAATATACAAAGCTCTAATCGTCTCAACCAATCCCAAGGGGTAACCCCATCTTTTCAATTTCATCCCAAGGAGGTCTCAATCAACAGAATCTAATGCCTGTTTGAGGTCAACAAAAGCAACGATCATCCCTCTCCCATAATAGAGCGAGTCTTTAGTGTATTTAATAATAGAACATTTAAACTAGTGCTGACCTCCTTAACAAATCAAGTTTTAATTCTACTTTTATCTTTTAAATTCACATAGTGATTTAGGACTTGTCATAAACATTTTAATGATTGTTGGTGTACTTTACATATTGATCTGCAGGTCCATTTGTACACTGGACGGCTTGTTTGGACAAATGGAACATTTGGTTGAAGGTTTGTTGGGGACTTTTTTTCTATAAGGGTTTCTTTTGACATAATGCTGTCTGCTACCACTTTAAGCATTGTTCATTATGGTCTTTGGCAATTGGGTTTATTTGTTCTTGTTTATAAGCCTGTTCATTGAAATATGGCTCTGTGCTGCTTCTGTGAAACAATGCACCTTTACAGAAGTTGGAAAACGTATTTTATTGACGTTGCGCACATTTAGAAGTCCATTTAGTTGTTTATTTGGTAATTTAGATAGTGGTTTCATTCTGTTTAAAATCTATTTAAAGAACTTTTTCTTTAGTTTAAATGCGCTGGCAGTCAGAGCTTCGAAGATTAGCTTTCTGTCTTAGTTTTTAAGCATAAAATGTTACTTCTTAGATTGTTTTATTAGATTGCTAAGAAAGGAGGAGCATTTTTTGTAAAATTGACTTTTTGGAATTTTGTACTGTGGCTATGTTAACATTGGTAGATATAGTGTGAGGTTCATTTTTAGGTGTAGTTTAATTTGTGCATTTTTTTACCTTTAATTTTTTGAAAGAGGGGACTTAGTTTTTGTAGTGCTGACTGGTTTAGTTTTGTTGAGTGAGGTACTGGTGGTTCTGTTTGAATGCTTTTTATACATTGTTTAAGTGGCGGATGGGTATATGTTTTTTTCTTATTTTTTATCTGCTCTATGTCTTCTTTGTTTTCTATGGAGTTGCTTTTTTAGTAGGTGTTCTGTTGCGTCTGTTGGAAAAAAAAGAAAGTGTGGGTTTGAAAGTTGTAAAATGTTTATGCATGTGTTATTGTATAAGAATGATGGGTTTGTGGGGGTGGTTTTAGAGGGATAAAAAAGGGTGCTGTGCGATTGTCTAGTGTGATGATAGGTGTGGTTGGGAACATTTTAAGAGTACAAGGTTGCATAGGTGTAATGGGTTTGGGTAAATATGACCTTGAAATCGGGTGGTATTGTAGAAAATAAGTACATTCACATAAGGAGTTTTCTTTGACTTACACCTGTCTTTTAAGAAACACTTCTCAAACCCCAAATCATCTTGTGCCTACTTCGTCAACTTGCTGTGGCAGATATACCCGCACCTGTCAGAGGGAAACCGAGCTTTGATTGCAGCAGCTATTGTAAACTCGAAGTTTGACTATTGTAATAGTCTTTTCGTAGGTATCTCCAAATCCATCATAAAGAAGCTGCAAGTGTCACAGAACAGAGAGTTTGTGCCGTATGTTGGCTAAGTCATTGTTCCATGATTTCCACGTCTCGTAGGAGGTTACACTGGCTGCCAGTTGAGCAGCGAAAACATTTCAGGGGCCCCGTCCTGGTTTTCAAATGTTTGTCAGGCGAAGCCCCTTCTTACCTATCTTCAAGAGTAAAATAAATTCCCTTTAGGCGAACACTCCGCTCAAACAATAGTGTGACGCTACACCAACCACGTGTTATTCTAAAAAAGACTGGTGGTGCAGGCTTTAATGCTTGGGCACCAACCATCTGGAACTCATTCCCCTTGGATCTTAGGCCATACGTATCAATAGCCCAGTTCAAGAAGCAACTGAAAACGCTTCTTTAACACTTGATCCTTGTCATAACCACATTACACCATGACCGCTGCACCTCTCCTCTCTTTTTCTGTTTCTTGTCTGTCTGTCTTGTTAGCGCCCTGTGGCCTTTGAGCGAGTGGTGCAATATACATTACAGACAGACAGACAGACAGACAGACAGACAGACAGACAGACAGATAATGGGTTATAACATATTGAAAGTAGAATGTGCTGAACAGTACTGGTGTTAGTGAGTAAGGGAGTGGTGGTGTTATTCAATAAGCAGGACTATTATGCTGTGATGAGGAAACCAGTGGATGCTGTAATGATGTGATTTAGTGTACAGGTAGGAGGTTTGTGTGGGTGTAATTGTGAAGAGATGTGGGCGACTGTGTATGAATGGTAATGTGTGTTAGTAATTTGGAATGGAATGAGTGTGAACATTTTTGGGTTGGAATTGAGGACTTGAGGTGGAAAGGGGTGCGAAATAATAAAGAATTGAAATTGTGGTATAGAGGTTCATGAGCGACAATTGTGTTGTTAGGCAATAAGGAATTGGTGGTATGTTGAAAAACGAGCAATGTTGAGATAGGATTAAACATAGTGTGAATGCTGCAATGGAATGAGTAAGAGTGACCTAAAATATTGTTGAGTAGAAAAGAATACTTTAGGCTAATACATAGTGAAAGTACGTTATTTTAATTAGAGAGATATATACATGCTGTATTAATATACTTACTTTGTAGGACGTGAAGAGTTTTCTTTGTTTGGTAGCTGTGTTTGTCAATCTTCTTTTTTCCTGTAAATGTAAAAGAAAGTTAATTGGTATATGTTGTAATGGTTAAGCAGTTTCAGTAGCATAGGTTGTTATTTATTGAGGTAGGAGCAGTTATTGGAAAAAGAGTGAATAAAGTTGTGTTATGTGTGGAGTGCTAAAGTATGTGAACTATCGTTTTACAATCTGAGGCAATATTATATAACCTTTCCACTGGTGCAAGTGGAAAGTTACATGATATTAGCACTGTGGAAAAGTGTCCCTTTTTAAAAAAAACAGTGGGATACATTAGCAAATGATTGCAGCATGACAAGTGCAGTTTGGCATATTATAAGCAACAGGGTAAACATTGGCGTAGTGTAAAAAGGATGCATTAGTGCTAGGGCTAATATGGAATGGTATTAGCTGTACATCTAAGTTTGCCTTGCTGCAAACATGCATTGGAAAATCATTTCTTTGCATTAGGGCAATTTTTGTCCTGATGCTTTTAATATGGAAACTGCACTTGTTGTTGTGCAATGGATTTCTAATGTGTTGCAGTGTTTTTAAAAGTTAGGGGAAACTGTGGCCTAGTGGTAATAGCGTGGAACTTTGGAGTTGCAGCAGTGTATGTTGTTAGTATATGGTGTGTTATAGCATTGATTCCAAAAGACTAGTCATTTTCATGTAAGGGAAAGTGTAGCATTTAGGTTTGCTTGTTTTTAGTAGAAATGTATCGAAAGTGAAAACATGTATACATACATTGGAACTTGTACCATATTTCGGTGTTTTTAAAGTAAGGAACATGTTTGCGCAAAATATTGTAACCACTGTGTTAAGTAGCACTTGTAATGAGGTATAATATTGTGCCACTACAAGAAACGTTGTATTATTGGGTGGAAAGCACTGTACTTTTAGATGTAAGGAAAGCTGATGTGTTTTAGTAATTCCTACTTTCTTTTGTATTTTAATAAGACATGTACAGTGTGTAGGTACAGCAATAGTACAAAAACATGAATATGTTTGTACAGGAAAGGATATGCTGTTGGTAAACACAGGTATGGTACGACTAAGTGTTAGCTAATGTGAGCAGGTGGAGAATGGTGGCGCTATAAGGGATATGATAGCAACGTTTGGAAAATATGACATTTATACATAAGGAAAAATGGTGTTCTTTTCAAAATGTTTCTTGATAACAGCGTGTTATTGAAAATGAAATAACATATAAGTGCATTCATATCCCCACCATTTGCAACTTGCTTTGTACAAGTAAGGGAAATCTACTTGTAAAAGATTTGTAGAACACTGTTAAGTGACATGTGCAATATGTTGGCAGTACATGTAATTAACTGTCACTTAATGTGAGCAGGTGGACAAAGTCGCCAATACCATGGCATTTGATAGCGGTGGTTAAAAAATAGCATATGCTTATTGAGATGCATATTACAGGGTAAGTGATGGTGACCCTGTATATATATTTAAAAAGGAGGTGAAAGGAGACAACTAGGGGGCGCGGACTGTAATGGACGCTTCACCCACAGCTCCGGTCCCAAAGGGGAGTCATGAGATGACAACGAGCATTTCCCTGTTCTTTAATTAAACAATATCAGCAGAAAAAGAATGCTGACACCGGAGAGCCGACATGGGAATCTGGAGAAGAGAAGCAGGGTGCCATTCGGCGGCCAACTCACGGAGGGTTTGCAAGCGTTCCCCTCCCCCACGGGGCTCCAACGATAGAGGCCCGTGGGAGAAAAAGGCGCAGACCATCGGCGGCAAACAAAGAGGCCGGGGCCCATGGGGAAGACACTGCCTGGATTGCAGGTGGCGCCCCCCACGGAGAGAAGCCCTCTAACTGCAGAGCCTAAGGCACCGCCCCAAGGAGAGGTGCAAACAGCGCCCACACAAGAGTCCTACCTGGGTGGGCCCCGGACAGTAAGTGAGGAACCACCTCGTGAAAGTCGGGCAGAAGGCCCAAAAGGAACTGAAAATATTGGGCGAATCACCCCAATAACTCCTGGAACAAGTCAGCACCACCACCACGTGAAAGTAGGGCAGAAGGCCCAAAAGGAACTGAAAATATTGGGCGAATCACCCCAATAACTCCTGGAACAAGTCAGCACCACCACCACCCCTGGGCCCAAACTCCACCCAGAGCTAGGGGAAAACAGATAGCTGGGTCATCAAACATTGTACAAGAGGAATTTGCCTCAGTTTCCCCAGCAGCGTGAAAAGCCAAAGTGCACAGTGGGGTGATCTGACATTCGGCAGACCCGCTAGGGGACGTGTTGAAACCTTGAAGCCTCTGTGGATAGAAGCAAAAAAAGCCCCCACGGCCAAGGCGAGAGTCCTAGATAGGTGGCACAAGGACGACCAAGACTGGAGGCAATACAACTTCTAGACAGTCTGCAACAATATAGAAGAACAGAAGGCCCATACCCCCCCCCGCCAAGATGAGTGCAGCAGCTACAAAAGACGACATCGCAAGAATCATGGCGGAAATCCGCGCATTGAGGTCGGACATACAAACCTCCATTTCAGAAATCAGGGGGAAGTCAAGTGCATTGAGAATAAGGTGGAAAACTTAGAACATAATCAAACTAACGCAGACCTGATGGAAATTAAACTCACCGCAAGGATGACTGAAATAGAAATGAAAGAGGAAGGATTAACACTTAAGATGGACGACATAGAAAACAGGGAAAGAAGATCCAATCTAAGAATAACCGGCCTAGTAAAGTCAGATGGGGAAACGCCGGCCATGGTCGAGAGGAAATTCCAAGAAATTATTAATCATCTTGTTGCAACGGAAGGGGGCAAAACAGCACATATTGAAAGGGCCCACAGAGGTGGGCGGGCGTTTGCGGGGGTACCACGCTCCATTATAGTGAAATTCCTGAGCTACAAGGAAAAAACAGAAGTCCTCCTAAAAGCGAAGCAGGCACAAGCTATCTTGTTTCAAGTCTCCAAACTCAATGTCTTTCAGAATTTATCCAACTTCACACTGAGCAGAAGAAGAGCTTGTAAAGCCCCTACTACTTGGCTGACGAAAAAGGCGGTGAGATATAGGTGGGGATACTCCTTCGATTTGACCTTTGAAGTTAAGGGAGAAGAATACTGGGTGGTGAACCCAGAAGAGGCAAGACAAGTTCTGAAGCACTTAACAGAAAAACACGACAGAGCTCCATCTGGACCACCCAAGGAGCAAGAAGTAGATAAGCCCCAGCAATGGCGAAAACAATCAAAAGCAGGCAGGAAATACACCAGACTAAACCCAGAATCACCAACAGAGCCACCATGATTTCGTCATAGAGGTATAGAGCGCCGTTGTAACAAGTTACACACGTACAACATAAAATAAAGGAATTGCTTGCGACCCTCCACTAGGGGGGCGAGCCACAAACCTAGTGGCCCTAAACTTTAAGAGGGAGTCCCAACATCAAGAGCCTGGGTCATTTATGATGGTCCTGGCTCAGCAACTGGGAGAATTTATGTTTGAAGTTCAGTTAAGGGGAATAATTTGGCTAACAGTTCAGGTGGGAGGGCAACGGGAGGGAGATACGGGAACAGACACAACATCAAGCAAATCTCAGGGCACAAATCAACATGTAGAACACATCGCACGTCGGAAAGAGAAGTGGAGTCCCGGGCATAATCCAACCTGACGATGGTATCATCGGCAATACCAGAGCAAGAAATAGAAACTCTTAAAGTGGGCACACTCAATGTCAAAGGGCTCAATTCACCCTCGAAACGTTCATTAGTGGCCCGCGAATTTGATAGAGCGGATCTTGACCTACTTTTCATCCAAGAAACAAGGCTAGTGGATGGACAGGAAAAATCACTGTGAGGGAAAAGAGTGTCACAAATGTTCAGCGCCTCAGCGGACCGCAAGAAAGGAGGGGTGGGCCTGATTCTCCACAAGAGGTTTAAAATAGAAAATGCAGTGGTGCAAGCCCTGAGGGAAGGGAGACTCTTGATAGTACAAGGGGAATGGGGTAGCATGCCCATCACTCTCGCAGGGGTTTATACGCCAAATACAGGCCAAAGTGAATTCAACGAGGAAGCCCTTGCACTCATAGTAGATACAGCCAAGGGCCCTGTAGTGATAGGGGGGACTTTAACACATGGGCCAACCCCCAAAGGGACACGCAAACAAACAAAATGATAGCCTATTGTACCCGCGGAGCACACTGGAACAGATTCCAAATGCGCTTGAATGAGTCCGATCTGGTGGACGTCTGGAGGGCACTCAACCCGGAAAAGAAAGGTTATACCTTTAGGTCTGCGGTGCATGGGACCTTCACCAGAATTGATTACTTATTGGTCACCAGAGAAACCTCTCTCACAATTAGAAATAGCGAAATATGCCCGATAGGATGGTCTGACCACAATATGGTGATGGCGACCCTGAGAATGGAAGGGCTGAGCCGGCGGGAGACCAAATGGCGGTGCAATGAATTCCTCCCAAAGGACAAGCTATACTCGCAGGAACTAGACAAAACAATACAGGAATACTTCCAAATAAACGATACGGGGGAGGATGGGATCACCACAGTCTGGGAAGCAGGAAAGTCAGTCTGGATGGGGCACTTGATGAGACAAGGGGCACTACGTAAGCAGGAAAGGAAATTGCGGGAGGAACACCTGGGGAAAGACATCTCACACCTAGAGGGGAGATTGCATGATCTGGGATCATACAATAAAGATGGAGACGCTCAGGTGTAAGAGGGAAGAGCTGAGCGCTTTAGACGTGGGTGATGTGCAGAGAAAGCTCATGCTCCTGAAACAGAAATTCTACGAGAAAGGGGACAAGGCAGATAAAATGTTAGCCAACAGGCTGAGAGCCCAAAGGGTGGAAAGATGGGTTGACAAGATCAGAGCAGAGGAAGGGGGCTGGGTGCACTCACCAGGAGGAATAGCCAACCACTTTTCCGACTGCTATGCAAAGTTATATACATCGGAAGATGATAGAGCTGAGGCAGACATGGAGGAATATATTTAAAAAAAAGCTGACCTGACCCATCTTACACATTCAGAACAAGCTCTCCTCGAGTCCCCAATAACACCCGAAGAAGTAGAGGAGGCAATCAAACGCCTCCCCCAGGGTGGGTTCCCAGGCGAAGACGGATACACTATGGGCTTTTACAAACACTTCAAAAAGACCCTGTCCCCACATCTTGCCAAGCTATTTAATCACATACACATACAGGCCTCAGTCCCAGCCACCCCCGTCCTTCTCAATAGCGCACATTGTGGTGCTCCCCAAGGCAGACAGAGATCCTACATCATGCAAATCCTATTGCCCAATATCGCTGTTGAACACAGACACTAAGGTGTACGCAAGGGTCCTAGCCACACGCATGGAAGACTTAATGTCCCGCCTGGTACACCCAGACCAGGTGGGCTTCATTAAAGGGCGGCAATGGTCAGACACAATGAGAAAAAGATTGGATATCATGGAACAGTGTAGAAGATTGGCCGGGGATCATGCGCTCCTTAGTGTCAACTCGGGAAAAGCCTCTGACCGAGTGGAAAGGGCATTCCTCTGGGCCACCCTAAGAGAAATGGGATTCGAGGAGCGCTTCCTAACGGGAAAGCAAGCAATATACAAGAATCCCTGAGGCAGAGTAGCAGTGAACAACAGTCTATCACAGGAATTCCCCCTATCCAGGGCTGCCCCCTATCTCTGCTCCTCTATGCTCTTTCAATTGAACCGGTTGGCAATATAATAAGGAGCAACCCAGCTATAAAGGGCATTGCAGTGGGCGACACAGAGCACAAACTGGCCATGTTCACTGACAATATCATGCTCTTCCTTGCTGATCCTAACACATCAATACCAGAACTACTGCATACGCTGAAAGAGTTTGGAAAGTGGGCAGGGCTGAAGGTGAATGAGGAAAAACCTTCTCTTTTTACATACAAAGCCACAGTAAGCCCAGGAGTTGGACACACACCCCCCATGTGGGATACCCAGCACACAGCAAAGTCTAAAATATCTGGGGATCAAAATTACCAAAGACTTTGAACCCCTTTATAAAGCAAATCTGCCTCCACTACCGCTCGAACTGGTGAAAGGTCATGGCTGGGCCGGCTTAATGCCATAAAAATGGTAATAACGCCCACATTTCTGTACCAATACCACATGCTGCCCATCGCTGTCCCTTCATCGCACTTCGCCGAATTGAAAACTATGTTTATGAAGTTCCTGTGGCAAGGCAAGAAGCAACGCATTGCATATGGCACCCTGATCCAGCAAAAGGAGAAGGGAGGAGCCGGGCTGCAGGACCCCTACACATACTATCGAGCGGCCCAACTCTGACCCCTTATCCCACATCTGAGAGGAGACAAACAGAAGCAATGGGTGGCCATTGAAAATCATCTACTCAGACCTGTAACGCTGGGCGAATGGCTCTGGGCCCCCAAAAAAGCATTCCCGAATAGCGTAATAAGTCACTTTGCTATGGATCCGCTCTTAACCACATGGTGGAAGAAGAAGGAAATGGAAGGCCTTACGACATGACCTTCCCCCATGAGCTGTATCTGGGCCCCCCCCCAATCAGAGACCGAATCCAAAATCCCAGCCGCTATCAAGGATGGTATGAAGCAGGCCTCGAGAGAGTCAGACAATTTGTAATGAGAGAAGGATGCATACCAACCCAAGACTTAGACACAGGCCCACAGCTGGGCCCTCTCCGGACGTTAATGTACCTGCAATTGAAAGGGGTGCTCACAGCGTCAACATGGAAACCATATCTTCAAAGAGATCTCACTAATTCTGAAAGGATACTCAGCGAAAGTCTCTCAAGCAAAGGCCTTACCTCGCGCTTGTATGGAACCCTGATGGCGGAACAAAAAAGCAGCATTAAAAACCTCAGGAAATAATGGGAGGAAAACCTGGCCCCATTAATGTCAGAACAAATGTGGTCAAAGATGTGTGGAACAGCCCACAAAACCTCAATTTCGGCGCAGTACAAGTTACACGGTCTGAAATTATTGCACAGATGGCAATACTCCCCAAAATGTTTGGTCAGACTAGCCCGCTGTACTGGATGGGATGCAGACTACTGGCACATGTGGTGGTCATGCCCAGTGTCCCAAAGGTTTTGGAGGGAAGTGCTGGCCTGGATAAATAACATAGAATGGATACAAAGGGACATGGACTCAAGACTAGTGCTGTTCGGACTTGAAAACCAAGAAGAGAGATGGGTTAAAGTCCCCCACATGACCCACTTCCTCCTACTTGCGGTGAGGGTCTGTATTACAATCAGCTGGAAAGCTAAGAAACTCCCATCTGAAAAAACTTGGGCAAGAAAAGCCAGAGAACTCTTCATCAGGGAAAACACCACAGGAGCCATCCACAGACTATCCCCGAGCAGGGAAATGGAGATCTTGAGATCTACAAATTACTGGAACTCGGTGGTAGACTCAAAAGCCATGTTGCCCTAAATGCCTTTGATCAGATGAATACTGTCTAAAACCCGTTGTGTCATTAAAGGGAAGTGGAGGGTGGGGGGATGGATGGGATAGGGGAGTTTAATTTGTGTTAAAAAGTTGAACGACAAGATACGCCTGTTCATTTTCTGTTGCGATCTAATGGGTTGCTGACGTGCTGTTGTTTGATTAAATGAACATGTAAATGAATAATAAAATTAATTTTGAAAAAGGAGGTGAAAAAAATTACTTTTAAGAATAGAAGAATTTACTCATTTATAGCAGCATGCAAAGCCCATAGGGATCTAGACTCTAGTTACATACAGAGAGAAAGTAAGTAGAGAACAATGGGTGAATGGTTGCCGAAGAGTGTAGCTTCTTTCTGAATGACAGGTAAGATGGCTCTACCCTGAGCATGTGGGGAAGCTTGTTCCAAAGGCTGGAGGCGCACAAGCTATCCCTCCAGATCTTTTGAGATTGTATCTCTGTGTGTATCAAAAAAGAAGAAGAACATGAACAGGTCGACTACCTCTTCCTTTAGTCCCTGAGGCTCGACAGATCAGAGAAAGCCAATCTAGTTCAAACAAGGATTGTTGCAACCACCACTCTAATGTTTCAATTGGACATATTTATTTATTTTAGTAAATGTTTAGCAAAAAACTAAAAAGGCCTCCAAATAGGTCCTATACATATTTATCTAAAAAACCTTTATAGACCTGTGCAAAACACTTACATTCTTAAATGTGACAATGCACTATACCATCGAACTAAATACTAAAAATGAAAAAAATTGAAAAAATACGAGGGAAAAACTGTTTCAAATACTGTTAGTATATATTGTTAGTTCACAAATTCAAAAGAGAAGATCTCTGAACAATAGCCATGATCATTCCTGCATAGTTAAATGCGACAATTATCCAAGCAGATAGCTGTAGTTGCTTTAATATTTGTATACAGTCTCTCTGTGCTACTATACAAGGTTGTTTTAGTGGTGTACATAAAGTTGTAAATTCAAAAGGACACCCTTGTAATACTTAGTATAGATTGAGAAAGAAAAACGGTTAATAACAGTTTCCTCAATTGTAGTCGACATATGTTTCGGCCATGTTAACTCATACAGTTCACTCTCACAGTGCTGTTGGTCTTATTGGTTGAGGCCATCTTCAGGACAAAAAAATATGATCTGAACGTGTAGTCTATACTTCCCAAGTTCAAAGTTCCTTACAACACACTCTAAAGAAAAAGTTAAAAATACTTATTTTAAAAAACACATACAAAGTGTTCAGTGATGGTTCTGTGCTAAAAATGGTGGAAGTGGCATATCTTGTTCTGTCACTACATTTACTGACCTGTATCTCACTCAGATAACTTCGAGACAATTAGAAAGATTCTTGGTGCCGTCTGGCTGCTCTTAGGTACTCAGTTCAGATATTCGCCATAATTATGGATATACATACCTCTATTAGTATTAATCTCATTTGATTTTAATGTGTTACTTGTTTCTGTTATATAAAGCAACCATTATTCTGTGTCATATAGATACCTTACAATTCAGCTCGGAACAGCTTATTATTATGTTGTTGCCGTGACGTAGTTTGCATGAAAAGACCTTAATGTTGAATGTCTGTAGCGGTCTTCACCGCTGTTCAAAACTGCGCTGTGTTCACAGTTACTCCCGCTGTCTGAAACAGGACAAAGTGGAGAAGGGATCAGTTACTTTGCAGTTCCCTTGGTATTACGTTCTACAACATTGCATATGGTAATAGCTTTATTCGTATTCAGTCATCCGTGAATGGACTATTGACAGTTATGCAGCATTTAACTTTGTAGTTGTTACTTAATGCTTACTAACGTTGAAAAATAAATTGGAGCCTCTTAAAGGGCATAAGGATAGTCAATTGATTCCGTGGTTCCTAACATTCCCTTAGGGACCTACTTCACTGCTAGCATCTGTTTGTCTTCGCAAGTGATGAAAAATGAAATGAAAAATAATGGAGGTGAGAAACAGAAAAACGGTGTTTTCTTGTTTTGCATTTCAAACGAGTGTCACTTACCTCAGAGTGATTCGTTGTGTATTCCTGTTTATTTCTTAAACCTAGAGTGTTTAGTGTAATGGCTACCATCGAGAAGCCTGCGTTTCCGATCTCGTGGACATATGATCCATGTCATGTGACCTCCCTCTATATTCTGGTGGTCGCTGCCAGGATTTCTGGGATGTGTAGTTTATTGTAGATATGCCGCATAAAGTGTTGAAATACTGCTTTCCAACAAAATGTATGTTTTCAAAGCCCATGCGCGAAATGATACCGCTATTACCAATTAATATCTAAGGACGTTGTCATCTGAACAAATTTCCTAATGCCAACATGCGTATTGTACTATTTGTAATGTCGATCCTAGCATTATTTTGTTTGTGAAATATTGATGTTATAGTTTATTGTTTATTCTCAAATTATGTTGTGACAACTTTCCAACAAAATTTATGTTTACAAAAAGCTTGTGCAAAACGATATAGCCATCACCAATCTAGGGACGTGGTCCTCTGATCACACTTCCTGGTACCAACATACATTTTGTGCTATTTGTAATGCCGATCCTGGCATTATTATATTTATGAAATAGTGATGTTCTAGCTTATTCTTAATTCTCAAATTACATTGTGGCAGCTCATCCCCAGTATGGAGCATGTGGTTAAAGTACCCTCGCCTAATGATCATTGCTGGGAGGATCAACGAGAACCAAAAGTCTACCGAAATATCCACTCATGATTTTGTCAACCTGACCTCTCATTAAGGGCGAGAAAAATTGTTTACCACTAAGGCAATACTTTCTTACAGATGGATGCAAAATCTCCCAAATGGGGACGATCATGGCTTAATTTCTTGGGAACTGATCGTACTGAGGTGCAGATCCATTCTATGGGAGTGACCTTGATCTCTCAAGTACAATTTTATGGGGTATCTTCACAGGAATGCATTCCATTCCATGGCCACATTGAGTCCTTGTTTCACTGAGTTGGTATCATAAATCCATCTTTGTTCACACCGCGTCAGTGTAAGATCTCGGTTGCCCACTCTAGGGGCCTGTTTGACAACTTGTAATATGCACCAGAGCATATCAGTTGATTTGTGCTGTTTTTTAATATAGTGTGCTACCAGGGGTTTGTTGTCTATTTTGTTTCTTATACACGATTTTTGCTCGCATATGCTCTGTCTAACCTGGCACTTAGTTTTGCCAATATATGACACTGAATCACTCTGAGGTAAGTGACACTCGTTTGAGATGCAAAACAAGAAAACACTGTTTTTCTGTTTCTCACCTCCATTATTTTTCATTTCATTTTTCATCACTTGCGATGACAAACAGATGCTAGCAGTGAAGTAGGTCCCTAACGGAATGTTAGGAACCACGGCAGCAATTGACTATCCTTATGACCTATAAGAGGCTACAATTTATTTGTCAACGTTAGTAAGCATTAAGTAACAACTACAAAGTTAAATGCTGCATAACTGTCAATAGTCCATTCACGGATGACTGAATAAGAATATAGCTATTACCATATGCAATGTTGTAGAACGTAATACCAAGGGATCTGCAAAGTAACTGATCCCTTCTCCACTTTGTCCTGCTTCAGACGGCGGGAGTAACCGTGAACACAGTGCAGTTTTGAACAGCGGTGAAGACCGCTACAGACATTCTACATCAACGTCTTTTCATACAAACTACATCACGGCAACAACATAATAATAAGCTGTTCTGAGCAGAATTGTAAGGTACCTATCTGACACAGAATAATGGTTGCTTTATATAATAGAAACAAGTAACACATTAAAATCAAATGAGATTAATACTAATAGAGGTATGTACATCCATAGGTATGGCGAATATCTGAACTGAATACCTAAGATTTTCACTGGAGAGTCTAAGGAACTCCTGGTGGCAACAGTAAAGACAGACACAAGTGATCACAGTTCAAGGGTGTTTATTAAACTGTATGCAGATTGGAAACACGCCTAACTAATCCTAACTCTAAGATTGGAGCAAGGTTCGGCCATCAAATGAAAATAAGGCAGTCCTTGTGGCTTCTTGTCAAAATAAATCGCCTATACTAAAAACTATTGCCAAATCTTTACAACTAAATAGAGAAAGAGTGTGGGATAGGGTTTTCAAAAGAAAGAAGTGTCCACAAATAATATCTCAGGATGTGAATGCCAGGGGTCTCCCCCCCACATTTTGAGCATGGGATAAACTGGGTCCCCTGAGCGCAGCACACACTCAAGCCTTCCAAGCCGAGGTCGACAGTTCCGTTTCAGCTAGAAGGTCATCCGGTGCTTAAGTCTCTTTTCTATCAAAAGTCACTTGCCGCCCTGGGCTTGATGAACTCACACAAACAGACACAAAGATCTGTTCCATGTATATTTTGGGTCATGACTTTCCATCCCTGGATCTCCTGCTCTCATGCTCTGACCCCTTTTGAACGTCAGCCTCCCTTCTTCGGGTTCACTATGGCTTTCCTCTCTGTGCTGGGATCACTCTGGCTTGTACTTCAAGAACAATCTTCTCTGTCACTTTCGAAAAATGTCTTTTCAACAGTTCACTGTGAACCTCCCTTTCACAGGTTCACCTTTGTCAACATAAAACTGTTCCTTTAGGCATCAGGATTCACCCCTTCTTGTTGGCATCCCTCCTTTGGGTTCACTCTTGCCAATTTTGCACAAACAGTTCACCACCCTCTATTGCGTTCACCTCTGTCAAAACACTGTTCTCAGGGACTTCAGGCTTCGCCCCTCTTTGTTAGCATACCTCTGCCGGGTTCACACTTGCCAACTTCATCAATCATGCCTTTCGTACTCACCTGTCGGTCAAAGTGTTTCGAATGTACAGTGAATTTTGCAAGACCGCTGTATGACCACTTTAACCGTTCGTTTACAGCCTTGCCAAGGCCTTCTGCTATTTGTAGTTTCACTAAACACGGGATAGACAAGAGTCTCTCGAGTGAGCACCCACGTGGTGCTGAATCCGTCGGCAGCTGTTCTCCCTCTTAACATTTCTTTGAACTTCTCTCAACTTGCTACTTTGTGGCTTTCACTCAACACAGTTTAGTTTTCATTGGTTCTCCCCTTGACTCTCTAGCTGATATGAACCACTTGGCTGTTCTGAGTATCTGGAGTCAAGGTCGGTACCACTGATACCAGCATCTCTCCTCAGCTCGGTTATCAGCGGACGAGTCTCTCAAGTACTGTTGACATCTACTGCAACACATGTTGGCTATTGTTCCCAGTCTTACGATTCCTTCTGCAGAGGGTTCACATGCCTTGGTCTGAAAGGGCAGGTTTGCTTCTCTCCTTGTCCTCCCAACCGTACTTCTCCTCCTCTTGAACTGCCGTGCTAAGTTAGTTCTCACATCGTGCGATCTACCTTGCTCGTCTTCTGCTCTCTTGCTCCACTTTTCATCCCTGTGGTGAAAGGAAAGGACTGTCAGGTGTGTGTGATTCTAGTCAATGGCCTGACTTTCCCTGACCCTTGTATTGGAACATGTCAGGTACACAGGTTGGTGGTTAGTCTGTTGTCTTTTACGGTGTAGAAAAGTGCTTGTGTTGGAAAAGTGGGGGTAAGAGTGTCAGAATATTCTACAAGGTAGAATGGGGAAGAGGTGTTATAAGAAATTACAACCCTCATATCAGGAGGGTTGGTGATCTTAGAAGGGCGACATTGGTAGGGTTTGGGAAACAAATGGGAATGACCAGATTTGTTATCATGAAACAACCAGGGGGAATTGTTGGAACAGTAATGTTTTGTTAATGCCAATTGAGAGTCCGAAGAATAATGACTAGAGGGACGTGGAAAAGAATGATTGGGAATATGTGAGTAAGACGCAGAAAAAAGGAATTCCGGGAGTTGCGGTTTTTGAGGGTAGCATGGTTTGGACTCCTATGTGACTTGTCAGACATGGAGCAGTCGTGGCTTTTTAATAAGAGGGATTCAATGGGAGAAATGGGAGCAGATGCAATACAGCCTACAAAGGTCTCAAGGATTTCGTCCTCTCCTTTTCCCTCGGTATGATACTGTTTCTTACCTGGGGCATCCTCCCAAGCATAACCCCGGGCTCCCCTGCCCATTTAATCCTCCCTCACTCGTCCACCCCCAGGGTTGGGATCTGAGAGCGCCAGCCCTTCCCTGGCCTCCTGAATAAGGAATTCTTGAGGTCGACTTCTGAGAATACCCTCAGGTTTCTCACCAGAGGAATGGTTTGCAAGCATACTTAAGCATGGTGGCATATGCTGAAGTGGAGGTGATATGGTTGATCTGTCATGTCATATTAAGGCTCGCATCCAGGTAGACCCACAAGCATCCCACTGGGATGATTTGAACATCTATTATGAAAGATTTGAAAGAATGGTCTAGTTTGGCTAGATGGGCTGGGGAGCCAATGAGCAGGTGCTCTGTTTTCTCATAGTTTAAACATCCAGGTTTGAATGTTCTCATAGATGGAGCTTATAATGATCGTGTCCTGGGTGTAGTCACCACACAGTGGAACGGCAATTTGTGTGTTGTCAGCATAGTTTGTATTTGATATTCCAAGAGATTCCAAGAGGTCGAACAGCGGCTTTGTATAAATGTTGTACAAAGTTGGTGAGACACAGGAGCCTTGGGGGACACCACATGAGATGGGCGAGGGGTCAGCCATTGCGTTGCCAGTGAAGACCCTTCATGTTCTGTGGGATAGGAATGAGGCTATTGAATTGGCTGTATCAGGTGAAATATGTGCAGACGTTGTAAGGTGCTGGCATAGTGTCTTATGGTCAACCAGGTCGAAGACCACCAAGAGGTCAAGGAAGAGAAGGAGTGTAAGTTTTCCAGCATCGTTGAGTTGGTTCTTGTGGTCTGAAAGGGCTGTTTTTGTTCCGTGGCTAGGTTGGAAACCTGAATGCCTGGTCCCTAGTATGTGGTGGGATTCGAGGAAGTCTCTGATTTGGAGGTATGCCACTCTGTCGATAAGGTGACTTCGGTGCTCTGTTGGAGCAGTGTTTGGTGGTGGTTTTGTCTTGTAGCTGATACATTTTGCCAGTAAATGTGTCTTGGACAATTCCACACCAGGTTTTGTCCTTTAACACTAAGGCAGGGTGGGCAATCAGCATTTCTAATTCGCAAAGGATAGTGAAGAATTTGCGAGAGGAGGAAGGGGTGCTGGTGATTCTGTCACTGTAGGTGGTTGCTTTTGCAGAGTGGATGTTTTATATGTTGGTCTTATCAATAGCTGCAAAGACGTCTTTGTTGGAGGGGGTAGGGTCCTTTTGCCAAGTGGCTTCCGCTGGTCTTTTTTGTGTACATAGGGCGTGGAGGACAGGAGTGAACCATGAGCTGTAGTATTAAGGCTTATATGCTTTGCAGGGTTTTATTGGTGCCAAGACATCCACTGTGTTACCTACAATAGTGTTATAGTGATCTACCATGGTGGTGGCATTCTGTGAGATGGGTAGTTCAGCAGCGGTAGGAGGTGGGCACAATTAAGGTTACGGGTACTATGTGCGAGAGTGGGCGTAGCAAGGGGGTTTAGTGCTGGATGTAGAAGTTTTGTTGCAGATCGGGATAGGGATGGAAAATGTGATTATATGGTGATCTGACCATGGGCATGTGGCAATGGAGTCAATGGTTGAGTTACATCCATGGTCCATCAGCCAGTCGATAGTGCGACCTAAGGCGTGAGGTGGTTGGAGGATGCGCTTGGCTCATCCTATGGTAGTCATGGAGCTGGCAAGGGCTGGGTGTCTGTGTCAAGCACGTCATTGTAACTAAGTTTAAAGTCCCTGAGGGAGATAAATTTTGTAGTGTGCTTAATGTTCACAGAGGCAAGTTGAAGGAGGTAATTTCCAAAAGTTAAAGTTGGGCCTGTAGGGCGGTAGATCTGGTAGAGGTTTATGCTAGTGTTAGGGGGACAGGCTAGTTTGGCGTTGAGGGATTCACAATTCGGGAGGTGGGTGGCGTTTACTTGGTGAAGTACGAGGCTGTCTTTGTATATGAGCACAACTCCTTCGCCCTTGTTAAATGTTCTATCACAGCATAGGATAGCATAGCCCATGGGGACAGAGATAGAGAGAGCAGGGCCTGCTGTTGGGGTCAGCCATGTTTCAGTGAGAGCTCTGATATCTGGCTTGTTTAGGTTGATGAGCTCAAGGACGTCGAGGGCATGTGCCACATGGGACCTGGCTTTGAGAAAGATGCATTTGAGTGGAGGTGCCGGTGTGCTGTTGACTATAGTTGTCTTGTTATGTGTGCATGGCCTAATTTTATGTGTGGGAGAGTAGTAGTATGTAGTACGGAGCCAAAAATGTGCGTTCTGAGTTCTGATTGTAGGGGGTAATGAATCTGGTATCAATGGTGGGCAAAGGCAAACTGAGAAATTATGTTGTCTGCTTGAGATGGTGTTTAAGGTCTGGGTTGCCTGTGCAGGTAGGGCATTGGGTGCATGTTTCCTGGTACTGGCACTGGCTAGTGCATGGGGGACTTTCAGGGCATTGGTGGTGCATGTAGAAGCACTGGCTGGTACAAGGGGCACTTGCAGAGCATTGGCAGTGCCGATACTAACTGTAATCTGTAAACTGTAGGTGCAGGCCAGCAGTGCCAGGTTTGTGGTAGTAATCTGCAGTGAGTGTATGGCATGAAAGTGGGGGAGAAAAGTGCTGTGGCTGGAAGCGTTATTGTTTGTGAGCAGGTAAGGCAGGCTGAGCTATGTATACTATTTGTGTGAAAAGAAAATATAGAAATGTTGTGCTCTATGTTTTTGGGTTTGTTTGCTGCCAAATCCTTCCAGGTATGTCCATGAATAGAAGGTATAGTCCAAATTCTTTGAAACTGCTGCATGGTGGGTAGAAGTGTGTTTAATGTAAAGGGTGTTTATAGTACTCTCATATATGTTTAAAGTGGAATTATTAATAACTTCCATACAGTGGTGTAACATTGTGAAATATTTGTATTCATAAAAACCATTGAAATTCATGAAGCAACTTTGTTAAAGAGGTGTTATGGTTACGTGTAAAATTGAAAAACGCAAGGAATTCAACAGTTATGGTAAGCTATGCAACCATAACTCGCGCCACCACAATGCACTGCTAAAACTACCACCCAGGACATTAAAGATGACATCACTGATGACATCAGTCATCTGGGCCTTCGGCCATTCCCACTGTATATTTTGACACACTAACGGACCACTAACCATGGCCTTTGGCCGTGTCCACGATACATGTTCCACCAATATGTTTATTTTGGACCCACTAGGTGGTACTAGCCTTTGGACGTGACCACTATATATGTCTTTTAAGTCCACTAGCCGTGGCATTAAGCCATGCCCACTGTATCTTTTAAATCATTACTAGGCCACTATCTGTGTCCACTCTACATGTTCCCCCAATATGTTTATTTTGGGCCCATAAGGTAGCCACAGCCTTCAGCTGTGTCAACAATATATAGACTAACTGTACCAACCAAAATATCAGCTATATGCCTTTTGGAACTCATAATGTACTACTGAATGCCTCTATTACTGTAACTAAGCTCTTGCAAGTAACAGCGCCTCAATGCCCATGGGCTACTTGCGCGCTATATAAATATAAATACATAAAAATAAAATAAAATATGTTCCACCAATATGTTTATTTTGGAACCACTTTCAGCCCCATTCATTTTCCTATGGACAAAAAAGGTACATTTTGGGAAGCCCACACAACATGAACCGACGAATTTGGATCAGGTCCGAAACAACTTGGGCATGAAGTGTTGACTCGCGATCCTTTTTTGTGGTTCGGGGTTAGTCTGTCCAGTAGTTTTTTAAATATTTAATTGAGAAGGGGGTGCCCCCTTTCTCCCAAAAAATAGAGATATCTCCCATGGTGCTTTACAGCAGAGAGGATGAGAGGCATTTCATGGAACCAAAAATCTATTTCTAATAAGTTTTGACTTGCTTGATGTATTTGAATGAAATTCTCAAAACAAAATGTTTTTCAAGGTCCCCAAAAACTGAAAATTCAGGGAACAGTATTTTATAAAATGAAAACTTTATTAAGAAAACAAAGCACCGCAGTTTCACCGTTTTCAGACGATTAATTTTCCATAGAGAAAAGTCCATTTTCTGAACAGCAATAGTGCGAAAACCGCTGGGTGGATTTGGACCAAATAAGAAAAAACTTGGGTACAGAGCATTGACTTAAAGTTCTGGACTCATTTGGGGAAAATCCATCCCGTAGTACTTAAAATATTCGACAGAGAAGGGTGTGCCCACTGCTTCTTAAAACCTTTTGATCAGCCTTGTTGCTTTTTACAGCAGAGAGGTGGAGCAAGGCTGATAACGTTTGACTTGCTGGATGGAATTGGATGACATTTTCCATCAAAGTAGTTCATCAATCTCAATAAACCGGACATTTTGAGAACGATTTGTTAGAAAATGAAAAATGTATTGTGAGAAACCTGAAGGTGTCTCACCCGCTAGTCTCCAGGGATCTGTCATCCAGGTGGCCAGGACACAGCCATCACTTTGGGCTCAGTTCCTGGAGGTGGACCAGTGTGGATGGATTACCTGGATGATGGGTCTTTTCGGAGTGATAGTAGGACACTGGATTGCAACACGTGATATCACCTTCCCTGTAACACTTTTACCCCATCCTGCCAGGTAGGATACTTAGGAACTCAAACTCCTCACCCCGTTTCCAACACAAACACTTTCTCATGGACAGCTCACTGTAAGAGAAAATGGACTAACACCCGAGCTGTATACCTGACATGTCCCAATACAATGGTCAGGCAGGGTAAGGCAATCACTGATCATCCCACAAACCTGACTTTCATCACACTTCCCCACGCGGATAAAAGGTGGAGCTCGAAAGCACACTCTGATCAAGGCAAAGCACACAAGGAAGCAGCAGTTCCAAGATGGCAGTTTAATACTAGGTGGGAGACGGCAAGACCCTAGAGGATTGCAAGGAGTGAAGTGCCCTTGACTTTTTCACCGAAAGACCATACCTTTCATGAGCCTTCAAAAATGGGAAACGTAAGACCTGGATTCAAAGCTGAAGAATCCTGCATTGTGTGTCGGAGATGCCTGGGGCTCTCCGGCATTGATAGTGAGGGCGGGGAGAATCATTTGCTGCCACGGTACTCTTCTTGGCTACTACAACAAAGCAGCACCAGTGAAGTCAGCACAGCTGGTGAGTTGGGGAGAATGATGCCAGAACGGTCTGTATGGAAACGAAGGTTGCAAGCAGAAACATTGTACAAAGAAAGTTGAAGAGAACAATGTATGAAGTATATGTGGCAAGCCATGCAAACATAATTAAAACAGCAGATGAGTGATTGTACTTTGAAGCTAAAATACAATACCATAGACAGAGTGGTCCTTCATCACGTGGTTGATCATTCAAAATCTCTGTCATGTATCCAACTAAAATGTGACAAATGTAAACATTAAAGGAATTGTGAAATCAGGTGCTCCTGCAACGGCAAACCCAGTGCACATTCAAAAATCTTTGATATTTAAAGCAAATTGAAATTGGTCCGAGCCCGGCTGAGGGAGACTAATTTTATTAAAAAGGGATCTGAGCCTGGCTGATGGGGATCTGGGGTGAAGTGTGAGTCACTCAAAAAAGAATAGCCTAGAATAGCCATGGAGGTGGATCCAAGGTGATGAACGTTGTGCTAAAGGGATCTGAGCCCGGCTGAGAGGGATCCGGGGTGAATAGTGAATCGCCCAAAGTGAATACTTGGAAAATCTAAAGAGGAAAATAACTTGTTTATTTGGTTGCATTAGGTCCTTGGGGTAAAGAGACTTTGAAAAAGAAGGATACTTGCACCCAAGGACCTGATGCTAATGTTTGAACTATATCCTCATGCTAAAGAAGCCAGAGACTATGCAACAATCGAGTGAACCACCTTGTGCCATGCTGAAAACGTGGGGAGGGAGGCCAATGGCCTGAACACCCTGACATATCATTTTTGAACACTTTTTTCTTTTTTTATAATACTATCCCCCACACACTATTTGTATTCAGAGGTAAGGATCGGCAATAGGTTTATTAGTATAGGCCCTTTTATTTTGACAGGACACCACTAGGACGGCATTATTATTAATTACTTATATATTGGTAATTTGTTAGATGCGTATACAATTAGCAAAACTGTTTCAAAGTGCCCACAGGGCAACAGGGTGGGGACAGGGGAAGGTAGACAATGAATTACAACAAAGATAAATGATTAAATGAATAGTACAGACAAATAATGAGTATATAAGGGAGGGGAGACAAACCTACTATGCTTTGTGAGTGTTCAGGGCGTGCAAGTGCAGAAGGGGCTAAGCGATATATGCTGGTGGTCATGGAGAAGTGCTCAGAGTGAAGTGCTAAGAAGAGAAGAACGTAAGTGCACCTCCTATGGGGAGGGTGAGCTTAATTAAGTGCAGTAAATAGACTGCGGGGGTTCAGGGCCTCGAGGATACAAAAGGGCCCTGCACATCAGGCACGCTACTGTATGATTAGCAGGGAAGAGAGGTGGAGAAGGAAGAGGTAAAGAGAACAATCTTGAGGCTTTTTTGGAACTTAAGGTGGTCCTGCTCAAGACATAGAGGGAAAGGGAGGCTATTCCACAGGAGGGAGCCCGCCAAGGAAAGTGATCAACCACCAGCTCTCTGTTTAGCAAACCACTCATACGGAGGGAGTTGGTGCCAGAGGAACGCAGAAGTCTAGAAGGGGAGTATTTGGTGAGGAAGAGTTGAAGATAGAGTGGTCGCCGGCCCCAGTTAGCATTGTGGATGATACCGATGGATGTGCATTTAATCCGTGCTGAGACTGGGAGCAAGTGGAGGCTTTGTACGGCAGGAGAGATGCAGTCCCTGGGCTTGAGACCAAGGATACGTTTTGCTCACCCTATTTGGGTTAGCTGCAGGGGTGGCAGGGTGGATGAGGGAAGATTACGAAGGAGGCTATTGAATAGAATAGCCTGCAGAGAATCAGACCATGGGTAACATTGAGCCTATGGGGGAAGGTGAGGAAGGGTAGCGTCCTTTGAGAAGGAAGAACTGAAAGTGGGACTTCTTGACATTGTCCTGAATATGAGCGATGAAGGAAAGGGAGGAGTCGAAGATGAACCAAGATTCCTAGCTACAGAGAACTGGGCACAGGGGGGAGCTCATGGAGGAAGGCCAGAGTGAAGGGAAGCGGTAGGGTGCAGAGGACCTAGTAGGGAGAAGATCTGTTTTGCTGGCATTGAGGCAGAGGTCATTGGCAGCGCACCAGGCCTGGATGGCAGAGAGGAAATCCGGGATAAAGGAGGGTGCAAGGGCGTCAGTGGGAAGTTTGAAGAAGAGTTGTATGTTGCCAACGTAGCACTGGAAGGTGGGGGGGAAGGAGGAAACAAGGCGTGCCAGCAGAGATAGGTATGATATGATATGGCATTTATAACGCGCTTATATACAAGTGTTTCAAGGCGCGATGAGGCACGGGATGGGAACAGAGGGAAGACAGAGACAGCGTTTCTACTAGGCCGGGTGACATTGAGATCGCACAAGTGTAGGGGAGGGGGAAAGGGGAAAAGTGCAGGGGAAAAGGGGAGGGTGCAAGGCAGTACAAAGGATGACAATAGAATGATAAAGAAAATAAATAGAAGTGCAGCAAGCTGATGGCAAGTGCAAGGGTAACTGCAGACATCAGGTGTAAAGTGCTGGGTAGTAGGGGCTGTAGGGATACAGAAACAGTCCCCAAGTGCATGGATTGCCAGGGGGGCACAGCAGGTGTGTAACTGGCGGGGGGACCTGGGCTCGAGATTAGAGGGTAGCCAGGTAAACTAGTGCCGTTTCAAATTCAGCCAGGAAATCAGCAGGGATGAGGAGGAGAGAAAGCAGAAGCAAAGAGGAAGGTCTTGAGGTGCTTCCAGTAACTGAGATGGTTCTCCTCAAGTTTCAGAGAGGATGGGAGGCTGTTCTAGAGGGAGGCCCCAGCAGAAGAAAGAGATCTACCACCAATGTGCTGCTTGGAGAAGCGACTAACCATGAGGAAGTTGGATGCGGATGAGCGGAGAGCTCGAGAAGGAAGGTATTTAAGAAGAGAGTTGAAGGTATTGAGGTCCCAGGTCCCAGAAGGCCTTGTAGACAATGCATAGGGTTTTGAACTTAATCCTTGCCGCCACTGAGAGCCAGTGCAGAGATTTCAGTCCTGGAGAGGGGCGATCCCTGGGCTTCAGGCCAAGGACAAGTCTCGCAGTCCTGTTTTGGATGAGTTGCAAAGGGCAGAGGGTAGAAGCAGGCAGATTTAGAAAGAGGCTGTTGCAGTAGTCAAGCCTAGAGAGAACCAGAGCTCTGGAGACAGTGAGTTTATGGGGGAAAGAGAGGAAAGGAAGAATGTTAAAGAGCCAGGGGGATGCCGCAGGCGGAAGAGGAAGTAGAGGAGGAGAAAGTGCTGGGAATGGTAACGGAGGAACGGGAAGTTAGGAAGGAGGTAAGCCAGTCCAATACCCGCTCTGAGATACCAAGGGTATCATGGAGCCTTTTTATGAGGATGGAATGGTTTACTGTATTAAATGCAGAAGGGAGATCAAGAAAGATGAGGACAGCTGCGGAGTTGGAATCAAGGGATGCAAGAAGCTCTTCAAAGGTGTTCAGAAGAGCAGTTTCCGTGCCTCTGGATGCTTGGAATCCAGACTGGTGGTCATGTAGACCACCAACAAGTTCGGTATGAGAATTGAGTTGGCGAAGGGACAAATTCACAAGCAGTTTCCCTAGGAAGGGGGTGATGGAGGGGTAGTTGGCTGGGCAGGCATGGTCTGCACAGGGTTTTTAAGGAGGGCGCGCACATGGCCATGTTTGAGGGAGGATAGAAAATAACCAGTAGCAAAGGAGTGGGTGCAGAGATCACAGAGAGCAGGGGCAAGAGAGGAGATGTTGTCCTTGATGGTTCTGGAGGAGCATGGGGCAACATGTTTGGAAGAGACCTTCATGGAGTTGACAACTCTGGTGACTTCTTCAGGGGGGACAGGAACAAAGGAGGAGAAGGAGGAAGTAGGAGGGTGAATGGTGGGGGGTATAGAAGGGAGGGTTGGGTTAGAAGAGTGTGGGACAAGGCTGTTCATTATAGTCTGGATTTTGGAAGTGAAGTGAGAGTCGAGTGCATTGCAAAGGGCATGTGAAGGATTAGTGGCAGAAGATACTACGGATGGGTTGGCAAGTTCCCTGCTGATTTTGAAGAGATCAGACGTGTTGTTGGACACATTTGACACTTGTGCCTGAATGTGGGCTCTTTTTTCGGCAAAGATGGAGAGTCTGTATTGTCTCTGGATCAGGCGGCCGGCCAGTTTGTCAGACGGGAGCCTGAAGTGTGCCACATCCGTCCAGCATCCCTGCACTTACGTTTGTGGTCTGCAAGTTTGTAGTGGTATCGGGTGTTACGCTTGGAAGCATGTTTTAGGCAGATCCTCATGACTGGGGCAAGGATGTCAAGGGTGTTGGTAATGGACAGATAGAGGTTGCTGAGGGCAGAACCAGTGGAAGAGTCTGTGTTGGGTGGGCAAGGAGGAATGAAGGTGGAAGAGAAAGCAGCAGCTGTGTTGGGTGTCCTGACCCACATTTGGACTATTATGCTGCAACATTTGGTGCTGTGGGTTTAGGAAATCCAAGATGGCGGAAAAGCCCACATTTGCGCCAGGATCCAGGAAAACCGTGCAGTTTTTGCGCACACCAAAATGGTCGCCTGACCTACCACCCACCAGTGCGAGCGTGATGGGCCAGGAGTGCCATGAGTGGAATGCGTGGCAAAGGAAAAACAGCAGTGCCTGTTAGATCAAAAAGCTCTTTGAAATCACCTTTGTTTCTCTAAAATGCAAGCTAAAAATGCCTATTTCAAACATTGCAAGATATTCAAAAATCTCACTGAACACCAGCAGACATTTGGCAGAAGGTAGACGTGTGTGCATACAAAATCTGGAAAGAGAAAGAGCCTGAAATAATGTTCATAATTAAACTGGCTGAGCTGTGGATGTCAGCAGCCTAAGTTAAATTGGACTGAAAGACACTAAAATGTAATTCTTTAAAATAAATGAGCGACCTACTGTTGAGTGTCACATAGTTTGCAACTGTTAAATGTCATAGTTTTGAACTTAGAATCAGCGTTCTAGCTGCATGTGTAAAAATTGTAAGTTTGATTTGGATGAAGAAAAACTGGGAACAAAAGTGACATTTAGCTGAAGCCTGGCTTAACGAGATTGAATTCTGCCTGACAACTACCCCCAACGGGAGTTGAAACTTGCTCTCAACAAATGTTCCCAGGCCTGGCCTGCATTCTCCTGCCCTCACCAAAGGGAGATGACACCTCTCTGATTGGATTAGGGGAGAAGCAGCTGGGGACAGCAGGAAACTGAACAATGAGCCTTCCTTGGCTCAGGCAAATGGTAATTCAGGGGGGTCGTAAAATGGCTTCCTCTTGAGAGAAACTGGGAGGGGCAGTGCCTCTGTGAGCAACTTAAGTTGGAGGAAGTGGACAAACCATAAATTCCACCATGTGCTTTGGGAAACCACACCCCTCTGGGCGAGAGCATGATTTTAAAAAGATGGATAATTCATAGTACGGACTTGTCAAAATTATATAATTAATATCATTATTCTGTTGATTTTTCTGTGCACATTTTAAGAGGTGCTAGGACTCTGTGGTATGTTCTTGGGGGTAATAGTGGAAAATAAGGTATTACTCCGAATGTCTGTATGTTAAAAATCTGACACTTTATCATCTGATGCCCATATTCCTTTTGCATGTTTGTGTAAATTCTGGAAAAGTTTAGAGGTTGTGTTCTTGATGAAAAGGGCAGAATTCTGTCATAAGTGGACACGACATCTTACAAAGACAGGGATCGAATGGTTTGGTGCCACAGAAAATATGTTAACTGGACATATAATATTAGAAAAATTGTACGTAGATAAATATGTATTTGGATCAAGAATAGATTTGTGTGCAAATTGACCAGGGGTGGATCCTCTGACCCATAAACTACCTCATCACGATGACACTCCATTTCCTTCCCCCAATCAAGGGAGAGAGGAGAGCTTGGCCAATGATAAGTTGTGAGGGGCAGGCTTAGTTATGCCCACGCACACACCCACTTTCAAAACACATAAAAAGAGACTGCTTGGACAGGCGAGAGATTCACTTTCCACTTTCTTGCGGAGCATTTTGACAGACGACTTCACATCCAGATTCCAGACTTTATATCCAGAGATCCAGAACTCAGACTCCAGATAGACTACAGAACTTAAAGCAAAGGCCTAACCCACAAGCTGAGAACTCTTCTCAGCAGGCCTTCAGAATCCAGCAATCCAACCAAACTATTCTACAGCCGGGCGAGCTGTTGGATTCTTTGCCAAGAACTTTTGCCAGAACCGGTAGCAGACCCAGAAAGCAGTGCTGTATCCAGAGAGACCAGACCAGATCGCTGTGAGCAGAACCAGCGATCCAGACCAGCAGAGCAGAGCTGACCCAGATAGCTATGACTTCAGAACCAACCGCCCGGAGTCCAGTCCCAACCTGACCAGACTCTGACGACCTATTTCAAATTCATAGTGTGAGTACTCAGCCAGAACTTTGCAAAACCATTCTCTTAGTTTAAAATAATCTAATTCAAACTATTTTAAATTGCAAAACAAACCTACTTCTTGGCTCAGTGAGGTCAGGGGGATTCAAAGAGGGGGTGTTATATAAGGGTTTATCATCCAGATTATAACTTGTCATAAGAATATATAAATAAGGGCTTCTCTTGAGCAATCCCAGACAAGGCACTGACTTAGTGGGATTGCTGAATTGAAGTCACTTAACAGCTGACACGTTTCGCTGGACTCATGTTTGTGAACGAGGTTGGCAGAGCATTATGAGGAGTTGTCACATGGACATAGCGACCCAGGTGAGTGGTGAGGAGAGAGTGGTCAGACCAGGAGAGAGGGGTGACTGGGGGGCATAGAGAGAGTGAGGTTGAAGTGGATGATGGTGTCTAGTGTGTGTCCAGCAGAATTGGTAGAGCCAGAGGGAAGAATGCAGAGGTATAGGGAGGAGAAGAGGTCAGTGAAGATGTTGGTTTCTGTGCAAGGGGAGTTTAGGTAAAAGTTGAAGTCACCTAGTAGTTGCAGATTGAAAGTGGTAGAGAGTAGGAAGGAACAGAATTCCGCCCATTAAGAGAGGAACAGAGAAGAAGTGCCAGGGGGCCGGAAAATGGTAGCAATAGTCAAGGTGGTGGAAGGAGAGATGACCAATTTGCATACTTGTCTCTCAAAGGACAAATAGGGCTGAGCAGGTAGGATGGAAGAAGGAATCCACTCTGGGAAGATTAAGGCACCCCACCACCAGCACGGTGGGATCGAGGCTTTGAGGTGATTTCAAAGCCGTCAGCTAGGAGTGAGTCACCAAAGGAGGTAACTGAACTGACGTGAACCAAGTTTCAATGGGTGCAAGAATGTCCAGGTCAGTTTCTTCAAGGAGAAGGCAGATGTCAGCAGAGTGTTTAGAGGCTGAGCATGAGTTGAGCGTTGTCATGTGAAGGCAATCTCTGCCTTTGAAGGTTTTTTGAGGCGGAGTGTTGGGGCTTCCATTAGAGGTGGTGGAGCAGAGAGGGTAGAAGGGGGAGAGGCAGGGGAACAAAGGAAATTGATGATAGATGGCAGGATCTGGTCGAAGAGAAGGAGGTGGGCCTGAGGGCTTTGAACCAGGACTGTGCCAGTGAGTTAGACATTGATGCAGCATCGAGATGAGAAGAAGTCTGTAAGGAGGACTTCCCACTGGGTGCCCCCATTAATGGATGTGGAAGAGTAAGGTGAGAGAGTGGCAGTGAGGTGAGAGGTCCATAGGTCAGGAGATGGGACAGAGAAGAGGATGTCAGAGAAGAGTCTTGAGGGTGCAATGACATATGTATCTGCAATTGGGAGGCCAGGGTTTGCAGCAAGAATGTCTTTTTTATCCTTTTTCCGTACAGATTTTGTGAGAGAGAGAGGGAGGATAGATGATAGTGTAGCAGTTGGAGTAGATTCGGCAGATGGAGAGTGCCATCTAGGAGTGAGGGGAGGTAATGAGAGGCAAAGAGAAAGCGAGAGGGGGGTTGGGGTGTGTGTGCTGCAATGCACAGTTCTGAATCTGGTACACAGTTGGCCAAAGTAGGTGTTAAGATTACAAAACAAAACAATGCAGGATGAAGGCACACCTAAATATGATTTGTTTTTTTTTTTACACTGAGAGACAAATAAATGCCGGATGACACAGGAATGGCAGCACTGAAAACAGAGATGGGGTCAGTGGAAATGTATCTCAGGGAGTGAAAGCAGAGGGAGGTTTAATTGTAGTACAGGGGACGTCTGCAATGTGAATGAGTGGAGAGGCAGAGGTAGTGAAGTCAAGTAGAGACGAAGCAGCCACCAAGCAACAGTCAGTACTCAGGTGATGGCAAGAGGGGGGATGTCACAGTACAGGGGTGCATGGATGGAGCATTCAACCTGATGGAGTATCATTAGTTGTGGAAGTAAGAGAATAGGGACTGGATAGCCCGGCCAGACATGGACAGGAGCAGACAGGGCCATATTGTGGGGGACTTGATGGGTTGGGCTGGCTAACGCCTGCCGGTGGCTGTTGGTTAGTTAAAAAGACCACAGCTGTCCAATCAGGAAGGCAGCAAGCTCACCAAAGGTTGTAACACAGACACACTAATGTGGCGGCCATTTTTGAAGAAACTTTGTCTTCCTTGTTGTGAATAAGGCATTAGGGGTCGAATGCAGAGGTGTAAACCGTCCCAGCAAAAATGATGCACTTTGCTGCGTAGCAAAAGTATTTTCAAATAAAATATTGCAGTAGTGCTCATATGTCCATCTGTAGATTTAGGATTAGATAGGTGTTTATCAAACTCTTTTTGAAGTTAAGTAAAAAAGTCTGGTCAAAACAGGTTCACCGCTGTTCCTCCCAAACCATTATTTCCTCTCCTCCTCCTCCCTCCATTCCCTGCTCTTCCTCTGACCCTTCTTTGGCCACCTCTCCTCCCTCCTTCTCTGCCTTTCCCCTGTTCTCCCCAGACAAGGTTTCTAGACAAGTCTGATTTATGAAAGTCTCGTCAAAACAGGTTCACTCCTGTTCCTCCAAAACCGTTAAGGACCACATTGACACCCTGGCTCCTGCTCTGGCTGATTTCTGCAACCACTCCTTCCCCACTGTAGTCTTCCCCTCTCACTCCCTGGTGCACCCTCTTCTTAAGAAACCCTCTGCCAACCCTTCCTGTCTGGCTAACTATCGTCCAATCTCCATCACTCCTTTCCTGGGCAAACATCTGGAAAAGCTGGCCATCTCCCAGCTTAATCTTCACACTGAATCTATTGGTTGTCGCCATACCATCAGTCTGGCTTCAGAGCTGCCAGAAGCAGAGAAACTGCTCTCCTGAACATCTGTGAAGACCTGCTCTCTAACCTTGACTCAAACACCCCCTGTGTCCTCATTTTACTTGATATTTCTTCTGCCTTTACACAGTCAACCATGCCATCCTGCTCAACCTTCTCTGTGATAACCTGGCTATCACCGACCAGGCCCTGGCTTGGGTGACGTCCTTCCTCTCCGATCGACCCTCCCAAGTCCAACTTGGGTCCTTCCTCTGCTCTATCTCTCTCTCTACCTGTGGTGTTCCCAGGGGTCTAACCTATCTCCCTGGCTGTTCAACCAATACCTGGAACTTCTTGCCGACCGCATTGCCACTCTCTGTCCCAGCTTTCAGTGGATGACACTCAACTCATTTTCAGACTCCCTTCTGCCTCCTCTTCTCCTTTTCTTATCGCTGACTGTCTGTCCGGCATAGAGGAGTGGTGTGCCGCCAATCATCTCTGCCTTAATGCCAGTAAGACCAAGATTCTCTTCATCGGCAAACCTGTTCCTTCCTTTCCTGACACTCTCTGACTGACCTTTCGTGGCCCTCTTCCTGCTCCCATTTGTGAGGCTAAAACCCTAGGTGTCATCTTCGACTCCACACTCTTTTTCTCTCCTCACATCTCTGAAGTCTCTAAGAAGTCACACTACCAGCTGCTCCTCCTCAGAGGTATTCTTCCTTTCCTCTCCTTCTCCCAGAAGCTCACTGTCTCCAGAGCTCTGGTTCTCTCTAGACTGGTCTACTGCAACAGCCTATTTCTAAATCTGCCTGCCTCTACTCTCCACCTTCTGCAACTCATGCAAAACAGGACTGCAAGACTTGTCCTTGGCCTCGATTCCAGGGATCATATCTCTCCATGACAGAAATCTCTTCACTGGCTCCCAGTGGCGCCAAGGATTACATTAAAACCCTCTGTATTGCCCACAAGGCCTTCTGGGGCCTGGGACCTCAATACCTTTAACTCTCTCCTCCTAAATATCTGCTCTCTCTAACTCTTCACTCATCCGGTCAAGTGGCACAGCGAGTAGAGCGCTCGCTTTGACACCCGTGCAGAGCCTGTTAACGCAGGTTCGAATCCCGGCGGGGCCAAACTCAGCCTTTCATCCTTCCGAGGTCGATAAATGAGCACCACACACCGTGGGTAATAATAAGCAGCGCTCGGATACCTGAGGGTTTGTAGCGCTATATAAAAGCCTAATTATTATTATTATTATTATTATTATTATTATTATTATTATTATTATTATTATCCGCTTCCAACTCCCTCAGGGTCAGTCGCTTCTCCAAGCAACAGGTTGGTGGTGGATCTCTTCCTTCTGCTGGGGCCGTCCTCTGGAACAGCCTCTCTGCCTCTCTGAAACTTGAGGAGAACCATCTCCAGTTCTGGAAGCACCTCAATACCTTCCTCTTTGCTTCTGCTTTCTCTCCTCCTCTCCCCTGCTGTTCTCCTTGCTGAATCTGAATCTCTACTGGTTACCTGGCTACCCTCTGATCTCGGGCCCAGATCCCCTCCCTGCCAGTTGCACACCTGCACTGCCCCATGGCAACCCTTGCACTTGGGGACTGTATCTGTATCCCTACAGCACCCACTAGCACTTGACCCTTGATGTCTGCTCTTACCCGTGCACTTTTCCTCTTCCCCTCCCCCCTGCACTTGCACCTGGCCAAGTAGGATTGCTGTCTGTCTTCTCTCTGTTTCTCCTCCCTTGCCTCATCGCGCCTTGAAACACTTGTGTATAGGTGCGTTATAAATGCCATATATCATATCATATCATATCATAACACCCTTGAACTGTGGTCACTTGTGTCTGTCTTACTGTTGATACCATGTCTTCCTTACATTATTAAGAAAACATAAAAGCTTTGTTTTCAGCCTACTAGTCTTCATTTTCCTCTAGGGAAAAGGTGCACAAAGCATTCACCTTATTTCTTTCACTGGTTTTATGTAAATACATCCAGTAGTTTTTTTTAATATTCAACAGAGAATGGATGCTCCCTGTGCCTTAAAACCTTTATATCGGTATTCATGCTTCGCAGGAGGGAGGCTGAGAGATAATAACTTTTCACTTGTGGAATGGGTTTGGATGGAATTTTCTAAACCGAGGGTTTGTCAAGGGCCCCCTCACACTGAAATCTTGGGAACTCTTCATCAAAAAGTTATTAAGAAAAGATTAAAATGCAGTTTTCAGCCTACTGCTATTGGTTTCCTATAGAGAAAAGGTGCAGCTTTTGAATAGCTGTATAGATGAAAAATGCGTGGACGATTTGGACCAAATAAGAATCAATTTGGGCACAAAGCATTGACTTAATTTCCTTGACTAGTTTGGGGCAAATCCATCCAGTAGTTGTTAAAATATTCGACAGAGAATGGGGTACCCCTGCTTCTAGAAACCTTGATATCCCTCTTGGTGCTTTGCAGCAGAGAGGCTGAGAGAGGGTAATACAATTTCCAGAAGCATCTGGCGACATTCGTCCCAGTAGTTGTTAAAATATTTGTCGGAGAACTATATAGGTGTCCCACAATGCATTAGAGATTTTCCAGACTTTTTTTTTATACCTGATGCGAGATGTAACCGCAGTTATAACGGGTATAATCAGGCTTAGCTTAAAATGAAAAGTGGAAAAAATGCTATTTGGAGGAGGAAAAAGTATGAATTGCCATCAGGCTAGATGTGAGAGTGGTAAGATGACACCATGTGAAATTGGGGAGTTGGTGGGTGGAGCCTGGGGACCAAGTTCAGAGCTTGAAAGTGTATCCGGCAGCATAACTGTGAGTATGATAGAAAACTAGATCGGGAATGAAAGTGCGTAAGACAAAAGGTTGAGTGTTGTGGGGAATGGGAGAGGGTTATAGACGGAAAAAGAACTTAAGGGGAGTGGGGCGAGCATGGCACAAAGAGGGGGCAATTGGCGAGTGCCTGGGAAGGCAGGGAAGAGTTAAGGATTTTGCGCGCTTGTTATGGAAAACTGTGTTTTTTTGTCTGCGTTAATAGATAACTGCGATTATCTATAGTACATTGATAACTGTGGTGATAGGGAAAAATGTTTTTTAATAAAAGAGAGTTTTAAAAAATGAGCTGTAGACAAAAAAAGGTGGAATTTTACAGCTACAGTGAGGTGGGTGGTAATGGGTGTGGCCAAAGGATATTGGGACTGGGTTATTTTAAGGAACCTAATGGTACAATATGGAAAGTGGGCATGGCCAAAGGCCATGACTAGTGGGCCCCAACTAAAATAGTTGGCAATATGTCAAGGGGCCACAGCAAAGGTCCATGGCTAGTGTGCCCAAACGAAACCTAGTGGTGTGGCGACAGCTGAAGGCTGAGAACACTAGTCATGGCCAAAGGCCCTGCAGTTATTGTTAAGTTGTCCAACTCATAGAAAGAGCACTTTTTGGGTGCCTTATAACTTTGCCCCTCCTGGACGAATCCTCACCAAAGTTTACAATATAAGTATATGGCCCCCTCGGAAGGATTCCATGCAGTTTGGTGCATTTTCATCTAGGGGGAAAAAGTTATAGGGTGGAAATCCTTGTAGACCCAATGGAACAAAATGTGATCACGCCAACAGCCCAAACCACTAGACCAATTTTCACTAAATTTATGCCAGGAGCAGGTGCTTGGCCCTAAAATGCGTGCTTTTGTAAATTAGGTGTAAATCCGTCAAGTAGAATTTTTAATACGGCCAAAAAGTAGGTCAACAAAAATGTGCAAAAATGCTCACTTACCGATTTGCGGACTGCAGACACGTCTGGACCAATCAGGGGGCAGCGTGATGTCTTCAGCTATTGTACGTGCCTGTTGGTTGGTGGGTGAAAATTGTGAGGTGTATCATATTTTTGGGAATGGTCACCATGTTGGATCCGCAAACAGCGGCTGGTGTCCATGGATAGCGTGGTGGGGAAAAAGTCTGGAAAACACTATGGTGTTATTTGGTGGTCGAAAGAGGGTTTGGAACGGTCCGGAGTGGAACATAGTTGATATGGAGCTGTTTTTATAGGTGAAAAAGTGGGTGCAAGTGCTGCCAAGCCCACGGACACCGCAGTAGTCCACAGACAACCCAGAAAACAAACAGTTTGGAAAACACATTTGGGGTTCTTTGCTGGCTGAAAGGGGGCTTGGAATGGGTGGGGGAGTAGAATAAAGATGATATGGGCAATGCCCCCAAACAGTCTGGCCACTGGGCAGATACCCTACAGTAATATGTTGTCTTCCTGCAGAGTACCCTAGGGATCTATCCTATGATTGCAGCTCTTAAATATCTATTTTGTCCCTATGGCTTATCTGATGTCCTTTTTCATTTTTGATTTCTAGTGTTATGCAATGACACACAGCTTTCCTTAAACTTCCCTCAACTAATTTCTTCTCCTCACTTTCTTATCCCTGATTGTTTGACTGCCATCAGGGCATTGTGTACAGCTAACAATCTCTGTCTCAATACCAGTAAAATGGAGATCATTCTTGTTGTGATCCTTGTGCCCTGTGTTTCTCCTGCCCTATGGCTGCCCTCTTTGACCCTCTACTCTCACCATCTTGTGAGGCTAAAAACCTTTGGGTCATCATTATGCTCTCTCCTTTAGTCCTTAGATATTGGAGCATGTAAAGAAAGTCCACTTTCAGCTTAACCTCCTTACAAGCATTCTACCTTTCCTCACTTTCCTCCAGAAGCTCAATGTCTCTAGAGCCTTGGTCCTATGTAGGCTGGACTACTAGAACAGCCTCTTCTTCAACCTCCCCCTTTGTTGTCTTTGCCCCCTTCAGCTAATCTAAAATAGGACTGCAACCTGTCCCTGGCCTGAAGCCCAGGGATTGTATCACTGCAGCCCTAAATGTGTACACTGGCTCCTGGTGATGGCAAGGATGAAAGGTAAGATCTTTTGCATCATTGACAAGGCTTTCTGGGGCCAGGGTACAATATCTCCAACTTTCTCTCCTTAAATACTGCCCTGCTAGAGTCCTCCGCTCCTGTGAAACAGAGAGCAGGAGGCATGTGTCTCTCTTTGGCCAGTTCCTCTGTTTGGAACAGCCTTCCTGCTACTCTTATAATTCAGCTGAACTTCGTTTTGGAAACTTTGCTTTCCTTTCCCTGTATTACTTCATCCCTTCCCTGCTAAATCATACCACTGATACTGAGATTGGTGGCCTGGTCCCTCATGAACCTCACAAGTTCTAGGCCCTACATCTAGTTGATACTAGTAGACCCACCCACCCCCCTTTAGAACTTCCCTTACGCGTCTACTGCCTGGCGGCTGTGTACCCTACCCTTGGGTCTCCTCTGCCCCAGTCGTTAGCCAGTGGTCTCCCACTTTAGCATCTTTTGGCACGTTCCTTCTGGGCTCCTATCAGCACTTGGTAATCCCTAATCCTTTTTTCCATTTGTGCACTTCTCTTACTGCACAATACATATGTGCATTTATAGCAGCAGTGTGTACAATTATTTTGGATAAGCAAGGACAATGCAGATGCAAACGATTTCTAGAACATTTCTTAAGTGGCAATTGGTGTGTGGAAGTTAAATGCATTGATAGGGTTATACGTAAACCTTTCTGAACTAATTGGTGGATAGTTATGTGACTGCTTAAAAACAGGCAATGAGGAAGTGTTACAAACATAACAGTAAAAAGTGTAGATGGGTTGGCTTGTGCAATGGTGTGCACGTGCAATCAGGGTTTTTTAATGATGCATGGCCTTGAAAGAGGACTGCAGAGGGAGACCTTGAATAGTTATGAAGGTCCATAGATTATGGTCCTTATTGTATGGTAGAGAAAAGTATTTGGCACAGAATAAAATCCTTCATTATTTCCATTAGAATAGTAGAAAATGCTAATGGAAATGTTGGAAAATCTTATTGTGTCCAACTACTTTATTAAAAAATGTAAAGTAGATGGAGTCTATAAGATTATTTTCTTTTTCTTCTATTTTTTTACTGTGAAAGGTGGTTCCTAAAGGAATGTTTTTTTTTTACATTTTATTTTGCAGGAGAGGCCAGGAATTAAGGTGTGGAGGGAAATGAGGAATGGGCATCAACCACAGATATGAAGTGGCAGGAAGATGCTGTGTGTGTGTTAAATCTAAGGAAGGGGACAGTGTTTTTCATGCTCCTTGACTACAGCCTCAAAAGCACTTTGAAACTGCTCACCCCTATAGAGTGATATGTTGCAGTATATACAGAGTACTGTCATTTTAGAAAGATATATATCAACAGCCTCTTTTATGGCTTGCAAGGTAGCTGGTGGGATTGTGTGCCCCACAGGAGTAGCCTGTTGGTGTCAGTATAGGTTGAGGAAGATGAGGTAGATGAAGACAGCCTACTATTTCCTGGGAAATGAACAGCCTTTCTCAGAGCATGCCAGTGGTTGGATTTGGTGTGGCGGTGCATGGCGCTCGTCCTGTAGGAGTACGGTGCAGGTTGTGCAGATTGTCCGCGACTGAGTACAAGGTTGCACTCAGTGCATTTCAGCCTTAGCCTTAGCCTTTGGTACACCCCCAATGGTGGTAACGAACCCCCACACCCATGATTCCCTTTTGATGCTGGAGGTAGGCATTTCTTCTATTTCATCTTCTTGGTCCTCTTGATTGTGTTCTGCATCATTGCGCTTTTTCCGTTGTCTAGGCCCTGCAGCTAGTTGTGGTGGGGGTGGTGTTGGTGGTTCATGGGGTGGAGGAATGACCATGGCTGATGCTATTTTTTTAAATTAAATAGCAGTTGTGTTAATATTCTTCCAAGTATGTGTTTTCTCCTGGATTGCAGATGGAAAATCACTCGGAATAGGTCTAGGAACTGGGCTAGGGTACATTTTCATCTTGAAACTTCCTAGATCATCTGAAAATGTAGCTTCAAAACGTTTGCGAAGCACAGACTCGTTCACAAAGCAAGGACTCATTTGGGAACATGTCATCACATCACACGTGTGTGCATGGCCATGTGACACTGCTGGGAAAGTCTGTGATTGCATGGTAACAATGCTACTAGAAGGTGGGGAATGGCACAGTTTTAAGATGAAACTTTCTAGATCGGCCGAAAATGCTGCTATATTGGGGGTAAGTAAAATATTAGGAGGCTGTAGCAAATTAGGGTGCACTATTAAAACCCCATGAAATTCTGTGAAAAGAATGTATTAAAGCGACATTATGGTTAAGGTGCACTAATAAAAACCTATCAAATTCAGTGAAAGAACCTTAACTCGTGCCATCACTGTTCACTGCTAAAACAAACGTATCAAAGATTACATCACAAATGTCACTGACATCACTGATATCATATATGAAATTAATTTTGATAAACAGTCCTTACAAGGGGTTGTGTTCATAATATTGGTAAAAATATGTCAGGGTTGATCGGGAGACCTATCATGAACTACTTAATGTATTAAAAAATGTACTTATCTAAACAAAACATTATATTCGAGTGTTGTTGTTAATACAGGAACCTAATCACACATACACACAGGCAATGGCTGCCGCATGCATCATAGAAGTACAACATTTTTAATATGGTAATTTTGGATAGTAAAATAATGAATGCTACTTTATTATAGTTTTGAGTAATGTTCAACATGGAATAAATAGCTATTAATTCAAGAGTTACTACATACTTGTGTTGCTACAAAGAATACATTTGAAGATCCACAATGCATACAAATCAGAGGCACATACAGGGAAACTAAAGTAAGGAAGAAACAATCAACTGCCCCAGAAAATGTCAATACCATTAAAGTTCATCTTCATGTATACAAATGAATTGTGTGTTTGAACCCAGTTTATTGCTCCGTGTATGTGCACCATAAGCTGAGACCAAACACTAATGAAAGTACTTTAAGAGCATACAACAAGGTTAATGTCTAGATATATAGCACCTTTTAAATTGTCACATTCTGACTGTCAGTGAACAAAATCACCTGACCTAAATATGTCAGTGAACAAAAACAAGTTGCCTAGATATATGATGTAATCAGTGATGTCCTGGATGTTAGTTTTAGAAGTGCACAGTGGTGGCACGAGTTATGGTTGCTTAGCTTACCATAACTGGCATAATTTTTGGTTTTCCTTGTAACCATGACGTCCAATTAACAAAGTTTTTTTACAGAATTTCATAGGTTTTTATTAGTGCAACTTAACAAAAACGTCCCTTTTAAGAATGTTTTTTCACTGAATCTATCTATCTATCTATCTATCTATCTATCTATCTATCTATCTATCTATCTATCTATCTATCTATCTATATATATTTGTGAAAGTGTGTTTGTATGTTCGGGGTTGGCTCCAGCCCCATAACAGTTGGTGGGCTGAAATTTGGCCCACGGTCAGCATACCAGTCTGGGGTGTACTGGCGATAGTGAAATTTGACCAACCCCACCCTTTTGCCCCGCACAGGGTGGGATCTGGCCCGGTGCTATCATTATATGAGATTTCAGAAGATTGACGATTTTGCGATTGTTGGCACCAGCCCCACAACAGTTGGTTGGCTGAAATTTTAGCCCGAGGTCGACATACCAGTCTGGAGTGTACTGGCGATATTGAAATCTGACCAACCCCACCTATTTGCCCTGCACAGGGTGGGGTCCCAGCCCTGTGCTATTTATTTATTTTATTTTATTTATTTTTACATTTGTATAGCGCACAAGGAGCCCAAAGGCATCACGGTGCTGTTACTTGTGGCAATCTAAGTTACAGAAGAAATGCAGGCATACGAGTAATGAATAGGTGTCAGGGCATGCTAGTACAATCATCCAGATACATACATTATGAAAATCCTAAACATGTGGTAGGTATTGGTCAGTCTTCGGACAGGTCTTCAGTAAGGAGCAATGGCATACCTGCATAACCTCCGGATTTGTATCAGTATAGGCGATTTTGGGAGACTGCCAATTTAGCACATTTTCCAAGAATCGGAAGTTAGGACTCAGGGTCGGCATACCAGTACGGGGTGTTCTGGCGATAGTGAAATTTGACCAGCCCCACCCATTCGCCCTGCACAGGAGTACAGCGGGGAGTACAGCGGGGATCGGCCCTGTGCTAGCAGTATAGGCGATTTCGGGAGATTTTGCCTATTTTGCGATTTTTCAAAAATAGGTAGTTATTGTTATGTATGACCCTCCCATGTGTATTGCCTCTTTAGGGGGATTTGTCACTCCCACGTGTATTGCCCCTTTAAGATGGGCCATGACTGTGTCATGGCTCAAGCTAATAAAAGGAGCCTCTGCAGGCACGTGCAGTAGAACGGCTGCAGACTCCAATCATGAAACATCTGTGTCCATCTCGCATTGTGGGCCTGCAGGCCTACACCATGTGATCACGGTCCTGGCAGGCCTACACCGTGTGATCACGGTCCTTCAGCCCCGGGCTGCAGGCCCCATGCTGTGTGACCACAGCCCTGTAGGTCATTACTGGTCTGGACCCCAGGCCAGCCTGGTGCCCTGGGTCCAGCCCAGCCACCCACCATTATGGATGCTCCAGGCATCCATGATGCTCCAGCACCCAGGCTGTGTCCCACAGCCTCTCAGTGCCCTGGCAAGCAACATCCAGTAAGACCGGTGACTCCTGCAAACCAGCATGGTGCTGGGCCCCCCAGCACCAATGAGGCTGGCTGCGTGACCGCTGCCGGCCCCACAACAGTTATGACACTAAAACATACACAAGGCTATAGCAGACCCCCACGTGCATGCCAGCTACAGACACGGGCAATGCCGGGTGTTAATGCTAGTAGCATTACAAATATAAAGAATGATCCTCAGACTTTTGATGGAAATTTCTAGCAGTAATTTATTGACACCCCAAGCATGGCATCCTGTGAAAAATAAAGCGATTATTATTAAGAAAAACATGGGACGTGTGCTGCAAAATGGGTCCATCCAAAGACGTTTTTATGGGAGGGCAAAAGGGGCACTTGCCCCGGTCCCCCACCTTCGAGGGGGCCACACAGTGCTGTCTGTTCTTAAGAAGCCAGTTCACATTGTTTACCAAACTTAATAGCACACATTAGGATATGCTATGGTGTGCTGTTTACAGCGTGCTGGTGAGGCTCTAAGACTAAAACTATTGCCTCTCTGTTTTTGACGAAGACATTTTGCTCTGATCCATTTATCCTGCAATGCTTTCTGTGTTCATTGTAGTATACATCGTTCCGGCATTCATTACTGCACAGGTATTGCAGCCTTCTCACCTTTCTGTGGGGATTATATTGATCATGTGCAATAACCAAAGTGGAAATGCATTTTAATAAATGTAAGTGCTGCGATGGATCAGAAGACAGCTCAATGTGTTTTAAGCACTTATTGCAGAAACTGTGTTTATATGCAAGATTAGAATACCAAATTACAGCAAGGATGGCCAAGCCTTTCCTATGTCTGAAGTTGATAAACCTGCATGTATATTTACTTTGTTTTGTAGCACAACAGGTGCTATTATCAGGAATGTGCCTGCATCAGATAGTGGTTGCTATAATATTGCATTAGTATGGTGAAGGTCTAGAAATTGGTTTGTTCAGGTAGGGAGTTGTGAACCCTAGGCAGCTACCTCTAATGAGGAGCATAAGTGTAAGTCTGAGAGGTGATTAAGTAGCCAAGTTCAAGACTGTGGAACCAAAGCGTTCATGCTTGTGACCTGGCTTTGCGAGTGGACGATGCAGTGATCCTGGTCGGATCTTATATCACTCACATTACTGTGCTGTATTCTGTGGAAAGGTTTGCCTTCTCACATTCTAGTGGCATTGTTTAGCCCATTACCTGATCTTTCTTTTTATTTGGCCCATTTGAGTGGCAGGGGTTCTAGTCAGAAGAGAACCGACCAGATACCACGGGCCTCTGGCAAGCATATTTTAAGGTCTGCTCATTTGACACAAAAACGTTTTACTTTTTGTACAAATCAAGGGTTGTTCTGCATGTTTATAAATAACAGTTTCAGCTGTGTTTTGGGTATATTTAAAACTTTAAAATACAAATTGAAACCCAGATGAAATCTTTTAAGATCACATCAGTTAGTACCCTGGTACTTATGTACTTCCCTTGATGATGGAAACAGTAAAGCCAGAATCATTCCCGCTTTACATGATATGCTTATAATGGGTTGTATTTAAAAATGGGCATATTGGGTTATGTGGTTTGTGTACTTTCCAAATCAGTTCTATAAAATGGGATTTTTTAGATTCATGGTAAGAACTGGAAAGGAAAGTGGTAAATTGTATGAAATGCTGAGTGAGCAGAAATCCCAGCTTCTTTGCTCAACCGATGTGTGATCTTGGGCATCTCATTGAATCTTGTGTTGCCTAACCTGCCATAGTTTCAAGTTCCTAAGCCTTTCAAAAGTGTCATCCTTCAGAGTGATTTTGCTCTGTATGTATGATCTTCAAAAAAGCCTCACTCGTGGTTTCACTGGCTATAGTGTTGCTTTCTCTATAATAATAGTGAACATTGGTCTATAGCACACTGCAGCTGCTTGGTTCCTTTCTCCATAATGGCAACACTATGTGAAAACAATGTCCCTCTTGTAATCTCAGTTTGTCTGAATATTGACACCTTCATGGTAAATTCTAATAGTCATCTACTATGTATACTGTGGTATGTGTAGATTTATTTCTCCTTGCTTCCAATCGGTCTACTGTATCCCTGCTTGACCATTTTTGCAGTCAGTGGGGCAGCAGATCTTAGTCTTCTGTCCATTCTGGATTATGTGCACCTTTTCATGAAAACTGTGTCCTGCATTTATGCTATGGCTGACATGCCTTCCTCGTGGCTGCGACTGATGCTAGAACACTAGTCATGAACTGTTGGCCTTGAAATGCTACTTGTTCAACATTCTGATAACAGCAAGAATGAAGAGGGTAAGGGGACTGAAAGGGTGTACCATGCTTATTTTGATAACTGTGAGGTAGCATATCAAGATATGTGCTATGATCGCAACGAGTGGGGCAGGACCAGATATTCTGGATCCACTCATTCCTTTGATTTGGTGGGAGGGCCCCAAAGGTCTCTTTGCCCCAGGCCCCAAAAATGCTTAAGATGGCCCTGGGTCCCTCTTTGCAAAATGCAATTGTAAAAGCGGCCTCCGTGTTTACACGTTGCACACGTGTCCTGAAGCGTTTGAATGAGAGCGGTCCTCACCGAAGGATAAACATGTTGAGGTCCACGGTGGTATTGGGTCTGACTGACACGTAGCCTCAGTCTCTCTCGAACACGAAAACAATAAACGTACATTTTACAGTCGCCAAGCTCTGCTTTGCATTTATAATATATGCAAACAAAGATGTGTTATTTTGGTGTTCTTTGCTGAGGTTTTCCCATGTAAGTCATAAGTGACTTAACCAGGGCTACAGTTATTTGCATTTGGTACTTGTGGTGTCACTTTTCTCATTGTGAATTTAGGGTTGCAAGTCCCCGAATGCAAATAAAAATAACATGATTAATTGAGCTACTCAAACTGATGTGGGATAACTCAACTTCTTATTTTCTCAGTTTCATTTAACAATGATCAATGTCATACGAACTGTGTCTGCTTGTTCCATTCGCATTCCAATTCCAGCACTTTTCCTGCTGGGGGTTCAATTGGATTGCCTACCAATGAAAGTTATTTAAACCACCAATGTTTGAATGTCTATACCAACGCCTCCTGTTACACATATTCCTACATGTTCATGGGAGAAACCTGAAAGGAATGATTCGCCTTTTGCAGATATCTGTATGCAGCCTTCGGGTCACAGTTCCAAATGGTATGAGCCCTTCATGCATCCACTGTTAATAACAGGAGTAACGCTAAGTTGGGTAATGAGGAAATGGAGTTTACAGCACCGTCAAGTGGAACATGTTGAAGAGGTCTTGTCAGGTATGAGTGGTGCAGTCAGTCCTGGGTTTGCCTTTGAATTCTGATGTTTGCACTGTGATAGTTGTCTCATAACATTCAGGACAAGAACAAAAAAGACTTAGTGGTATACTGCAGGGTTCAGAGATTCATTGGTGCTAAACACCGAAAGGAACCGCCCAATAATGGTTCTGCACCAAAATAAAAAGGGCCCAATTCACAAAACGCTTTGCCCTACGCAAATTGACTCTGTGTCAAAATTAGGTAGGTTGCACATAGCTGAAAGGCTGATTGCAATTCACAAAGGGTACTTTTAGCTGAAACAGTGAAGCTTACACCTTGCCCAAGCTCACAGCTCCCTACCGTGTTTCTGTCATATTAGCACAAAGAAAGGGCTAATGCAAGGGCAAAAAGTAGAGGACAATATGCATGAAGCCTCCTATCATTATAAATGGGAGTTTCATGGCCATAGTTAGGAAGGCACCCAGTAAACGTCCAAACACACCCATCAAAGTGCAAAACTAATCGAATTCACACACAATATAGTGCTGTCACGCAAATGTCAGACACCCTCAAAAGGACCTCCTAGTAGGAGAAGGGGCAAAGTACAAATGCAGCATGCAAGCACAGTCAAACATCCTCTCAATGGCAGATCTCAAATTCCTTGCGTGCCTACTAGCACACAATGCAAGAAGGAGGAGTCGGCTGAAGGTGTTCCACAACAGGACAACAATCTTTGGAATGTCAGAAGAGGTTGTGTATTGCAGGCACATACAGACTCCCCCATATGTAATAATGGACATGGTGAGGGAGTGGGAACCTGATTTAATGGCACACACCATGAAATCTCATGTCATACTCCAACATGTGACAGTCTTGGTAGCCCTGCATTTCTTTGCAACAGGCTCATTGCAGCACACCACAGCAATCGTGTGCGTTTCTCAACCCACAAAATCAAGATGCCTACTTCTGGTGCTGCAGTGCACCATCATATGACCCCACAATCACATTGCATGCCCCAAACTGTGCAGGCAAGGCAAACAGTCATACTGGACTTTTATGAGGTTGAACACTTCCCCAGGCTCTTTGGAGATATTGATTGCACACATGTCGCACTACAACCACCTCATGAAACTGAACACATCTACTGAAACAGGAAACATTGTCATTCTATCAATGCACAAGTAATCTGCCATGCAAAGGGCTGCATCATGCATGTCAATGTCAATTACCTGGGATGAACGCACGACAGCTTTATCCTGCACCATTCACCTTTGCATCAGGCCCTGATCTCGGGAATCTTTGGCAAAATGTGTCTGCTTGGTGGGTATGACTGATCACATATCTACTGCTACAGACAAGGGCATGCAAAGCATGGGCTTACTACAGGAAGGAAGTTAACCGATTTGTAATCTCTTTTCATTTGCCGGGGACAGTAAATTCCCACTGTCCCCATTTCTTCTGACACCCCTTAGGAATCCATCAACCCCTGCGGAAAACCACAAGTACAATGTTGCACACATTACCACAAGAGGCATAGTTGAAAGCACATTTAATTTGCAGAAATCATGGTGTCATTGCCTGGATAACCCAGGTGGTGTGTTGCTTCAAACACCGCCAGTGGTATGCAAGATAATACTCTCTTGTTGCGTCTTGCCAGCAATGCAACACCACATGGCCTATCTGTGGAAGTACAGGAACCTTTGTGGCCACATCCACGTGGTCCACTCATAACTCTTGTCAGGGCAAATGGTGCAGGGAGAGAATAGCCACATCAATGTATTACATACGTGTCTCTCTTGAACCTCATCCTATGTTGTGAACAAACTCTAAATCCCCATCCATAACAGGTTTCAATGATGAGAGAGGACAATATCTGTCTTCCTAAGAAAATATGGATAAAGAGTGTGTGCACAATGAGAAAAGGCACAGAATGCAAGCTAATCTGCAACAAACATAACCAAACAATCAGGGACACCATACCACATGAGTGAGCCCTTCATTAACCATTCAAAACACATGGACCAAATGTAGGACCATCAGCACATTTTCCAACTTGGCAGCAATAACTACAAGAACAACCTGCATCCACACACATCAGAAACACCCATATTTCAATACATGTTAATGACAAGTGCAACCTTATTACTGGTGTATGAAAATGTACATGAATTACCCCCGGCCTATGCAAACTACATTGGCTTCCTATCCAGGCCAGGATACTGTTCAATAAATGAAACACAGTAGGTTACTACTGCTACTAATGGACTCAACCCAAGTGCTTGCTCAAGGGATGCAACGCATTCCAGTTATGTTGGGGAGCCTATCTACCTTTACTCAAGGAATGTATCCCAAAGTTAGTAGCCCATAAAATTGTCAAGGCAGGAAAAACTACACATACACAAAAGGGACTGTATCTTAAATGTACTTGATTTAGTCCAAGCACTTGGGTGGAGTCCATTAGTAGCAGTACTAACCTTCCGTGTTTCGGTTAATGATTATGCCTGAGTCTTCTACTTCTCACCACGGGCATTCCGAAAAAACCTTTTTGATGTACAGGATACTGTTCAAGACTGCATTATCATCTACAAAGCAGTCACAAGTAGCACACTAGTGTACTTGGTGGCTAAGCTCTACATATCTGGTGGCACACGCACCTCATGCAGCAAATCAAATCGACTAACCGGTTTAAATCACAACTTGTATGCAAGGAGAGGACCCGCCAACAATCCTTCTCGTGTCACGCATCCACCCTCTGGAACTCGATCACGTTGTCTGCTCGAATTGCACCCACAATTCTCCAATTTCACAAAACTCTCAAAACATGACTTTCTCAATAACAACTGACCAAGGACTTATTCCAATGGATGTACATACTGATGCACAGGCCCCAAATCACAGTACTGCGCTACTGTTAAAAGATGCCAACCCAAATGCTGGCTACCCACACTCTGTACAGCGTTCCCCTGCTCTTGAGCTACGTCTGCACTTTAAACAACAAAATCAAAATAAAATAATAAAACAAATGTTCCATTCCACCCAGGCCAGGTTAAAGCAAATAATTCCCAAATCTATAAATCACAGTGACATTCATATATAATCATGACTGGGAGGACCCTGTTATCTTGGCAGATATTTTAAATTCACATCATGTTGACCCCTAAACATGGACTGACAATATAATCACTGTAACATAACATACACACCTTTGGCAGCAGGTGACAGATCAGACTTATGCTTCTGGCAAATAATTTTGAATTTCCAATGATGTGTAGAAGTCCATAACGAACCAAGATAAAAATTACCTCAAGCAGAACTTACTGCATACACACCTCACAAATTTAGCAGAGGAGTCCAAGCCAAAGAAAGATAGGCCTACCACACAAAGCAAATGTACACCAATATTTAATCCACCCAGCAGCATCAACGTAAAAACTACAACACGCCTGAGTGCACGGAATGCCATTAAGGATACATGCAAGCATACCAAGGAGAGGCATGTGTGCAGTCAATGGGCTTCATCCTGCTCTCCAGCATGCTGGCCCAGGGAACAGCTCAGGACATGCAGTATCAATGCCCGAGCCTCCCCTGCTGCATCAATACAAGAGAGAGAGACACATGCAAGTGCTGCAACCATGTCCTGGTGCAAGTGTTCCTTCAATGAACACAGCTCCTGCCTAAGGTCCCCAATTCCATGCACCACTTCGTGATGCATCTGTCCGACATTCCCTGACAACTCTTCCAGAGGCTGCTTTTATCTGACACTTGCTTACAGGAAATTCTCCATGCATTCAGTTTGCTGGCAGCAAGGCAAGCGGCCAGCACTTGTACTGTGCCTATGCAGCCTTGATAAACATGGCCTGCAGTGTCTTAATGTGCCAAAGGAGTTTGGATATTGGCATGAGTCTGACATACTGGGGCCTCGCAATACTGAGAACTCCGCTGATTGTAGGTTGTAATGGGGCATACCATGAGCCATACTCCAGGCCTATTGCAAGTTCCGGTGGCCTGGCCACATCACAAACCGCCTCAGTCGCTTTTGTTGGCAGTGTGTGAGACAGATGCCCTGAGAGTCTGTGTGTCTCCTCCGTTGTGGGCACACTTGAGCAAGGTACATGCACGCCTTGCCTCACTTGTGCCCCAGTTTTCTGGGTACCCAAACATATGGAATTTGTTGTGGCATGGTAACATCAGCAGGGGCCAATCTGGCATGGGTGTTTGAATCAGAGTCTGCCTCAAACATCAACAGAAGGAACCCCCTCCTCCTCCAGTTTGGTCAGCTCGAGATCATGAGGAGTTCCTCATATATATCATGGACATCGCTTGCAACATAGGCTGAGCAGGAAGAATCATGAGGCCTTCTCACAATTGCCTGTGAGTATTGGGGATGTTCACCAAACACTGCTTGGAGGCCTGTCCTGGTAGATGGGCAGGCCTCCTGCTTTTCTGTTTGGGATTCCCCTCCTGTGAAATATCACAAAACTCATATCAACAACCACTCCATTGAGGCAAAAAGGGCACAATGCATTTTCAATGGACATCATCAAGCCTGTACTTCATGATTTATGCTAGGCTAATGGACCCCTTTGACAGGGGTCTGCAAACGATGGCTCGCCAGATGGTATGCACAGCAACTCCTGTGATCCCTTACCCTTGTTTATGCTTGCTAGCACAGATGGGATTTGTAGTCCAAAATATCTGAAGAGCCACAGGTTGCACACCCCTGCCATATGGCATCCACACAGAGTGCACATACCAAAAGAACAAGAAATGCAATTGATCGGCCGAAAATGCACACCATGCAATGCCATGCAATGCGTCCTCACTGCAAATGTACTTAATACAATCACATCACATATGGGTCTCTAGCTTGGGAATGGCTGCTATGAATATAGTACAGTCACCACAGAAAAACCATGTAATGACACAAGCCCTTTAACCAATCTTGGTGTGTGCATGCCTTGCAAGTCCCATGCCGTGGAACCATATCTGCTACATTCAGTGTGCACTGGGAGCCTTGGCTCAAGTTTGTGTCATGGCACATCTAATTCTTACTTGCCAGGGACACATCATATAATCTTGCCCACAGCATGCATAACCCCCTATGTCCACCTTGTTACTCTTCCTCGTCCCAGTCCTAATCCCATGACCTGCCCATGCCTCACAAGCATGTGACTCTCTGTTTCACAGCCCAATCGCTCACCACACTTACACACGCCAAACCATGCTGATCATTCAGAAACAGAGGGTAGAAGTATCACTGTACACAATCTATAGCCTTATTTCTTGTATTAACACACCCAGACTGTCCCATCTGATGAAAATAGTTGAGAAGGCAGTGAAAGTAGTTGATTGGCCTGTAAAGCCCCCTCCCTCCAGTCAGCCTAAACTTGGTCATGTGACAGACCCCAAGATCTCTGCACACCCATGCCAGTTGCCCTTCTTGACTGGACACATTCTGCACTGTTCCTCCACTGACCCCTGTTCAATGTGTGCATGGCCAGAGGGAGGAATAATTGCCAGACTGAGGCTGGGTGATGAAGATGTACTAGTATCTCTCTCCCCAGTGTCATAAGGATCACATATATAATGATAAGTAAGGAGTTGGGCGTGTGGGCACATGTGCCATTCATCACGTGCCATGCTTCACAATAAATGGAGCTAGGGCCATGCAGGCACACATATAGAAAAAGACACATGTCATGCTCCTGCTCACACTACCGAGACATGAAGCAAGGCAGTTAGAGGAGTTGTCTTTCAGCCTACACTCATACAAGTTATTGTTCCTAGTGTATTAAAGCGCCAGAACCTTGTCCGAATGGGCAAACTGTGACCCCACCCAGCGAGTAAACTAGACCGTGATCTGTGTGGTGAAAAGAAAATGGGGAAATGGTAAGCAGGAAAGGGCAAAGCGGAGTGAGTACATGTATATGTATATGAAGGTCAGCCGGGTACTTCCACACAGGACCAGCTGCCATGCCTTACCACCCACAATTGATCCAATGTCATGCGGGGCATACATCCTGATTTGTAGCTTGTCCTTCATAACTTTCATGAGTTAACTGGGGATCCTGTCCATGCTCCTCTGCACCCTCTATAAGTTTGTTGAGAAGCAAAGCTGTACAAGGCCAGAATGTATGACACCAAGGTGTGTTGTCACTCACAGTCTGGCCAGGGCATGATGGTTGATATTCTATCACTGCAGCCTCTGGCTGATGGATGAGTATGTAATTATAGATGGCATATGAAATATCCATTGAACCCCCTCCTAGGTCAATGGCTGCCATACACACTCAAGACATGTCTCCTTCATGGACAGCATTTACGTGTGTCCCAGAGAGAGTATTCTGAAGGGCTGACAGATGGCCACCCCATTACACTTGTATTGACTACTGTAGGTTTTTGCTTTTTGAAGACAGTATATTTGAATGTCAAATTTCTCTTGTGTCAATCACCAATTTCGGAATGAAAGGACAACTTTGTAATACTGACCCTAGGATGATTTTCGATGTGTCAGTTTTGCTAGACCCCATTACGTAGGCCATCTATCTCATCAGATGTGGCTTCATAGATGTATATGCCTCCCACACTGGCAATCTGCTACTGGAAATGAGTCCACTAACAACTTCTTTCATTTGAGTTAGCTGATTTTCTTTTGGGGGGCAGGGTGGAGGGGTGCTCCACCAGTTGCCTTGACTCAACACATATTCTTGCACAACTTCTCCTTGGTTCTCCTAGTCAGATCACCAATGAACTTATATACCCCCTGAGGCAAACACTGTTGCACTCGGCAGGCACTAATCAAATCTGTCACCCGTTGCTAATGGTTCTTACATTCTGTGACTGAGTGTGTACTCCTGCTTGTCTGTTTGTGCACTCCACACTGTGTTCCCCTGCTGGACTCTCTGCACCAGTGTAAAACCAACTCCCCAAGCCCACCATTTCTATCTCATGTGGATACCAACAGCTCACCACTCACTCCTCTGCAAAGTCTGACTAAGGTGGTGAGGCCGTGGGCTGTCAACTTCTCAGCTACCGAAGTTGGCAGCCTATGTAACAAGGTCATGAGAAATGATGAGCCCTTCTTCAGCACATAAAAGCAGCCTGGGGCAAAGCCATCAAAATGAAATGGGTAGCAGTCCGTAGCCTAAAGTTAAAAAGCACTGGGATGATATGATGATCTGGAACCAGGAGAAGGAAATGACAGTCTTTAAGACAGGACACATTCTTGAAGTTCATTCCCGTGACCACCATTGGGTGGAAACTTTACAGGTCTGGATTCTGGAGAAGGTGAACGCCATTCACAAAGAACACATCATCATGCCCATAACCACCATCAACTGACATGCCCCTGTGAGACAATGCACCTGCAGACTAAACCTTGACACCCTGGTACACTGAAGAACTCAACCTCAACAATCAGAAAACATAAACATAATTGGTCCCAACCCCACACTGCATTTTACCCCTCCCTGCTCAAGAGACTCTGCAGCATACACAGACAATAGATCACCACCACCAAGGCCAGCTACTACCAGAACACCATAGCCAATGCAAACAACAAAAGCAGAGCAGAACCCTATTCAAGGGTATCAGACATTACATGCCCCTCGTCTTGACCCACCTGTACAGCACTCCAATCACAAACCAACTGCCATCATGTTTTAATTCATGAACATGATCAAAATGCATAAACACAAACACCACAACTGTTATCATACTACACATCCCATCTCCAACTCTGCACACATCTCCGATTGCTCAAAAAAATCTAACTTCTACTGCAACTCCTCAGAGGTAGTCTACCTTTCCTCTCCTTCCCCCAGAAGCTCACTGTCTCTTGAGCCCTGGTTCTTTCAAGGTTGGACTATTGCAATAGCCTTTTTCTAAATCAACTTGCTTCTACTCTCTGCCCTTTGCAACTTATCCAGAACAGAAGTGTGAGAGCTGTCCGTGGCCTTAAGCCCTGGGATCACATCTCTCCAGCCCTGAAATCTCTACATAGGCTCCCAGTGGCTGTGCAGATTAATTTCAAGACCCTTTGCACAGAGGTCGAAGTGGGCGGCAGCGGTCGGGAGCGGTGCTCCTATACTTTTTATTTCAAGTTTCTCTGTTCCTATACTTTTATTTTAAAAAGAAACCGTTCTAGAATGGTTTCGTTTTAAAATAAAAGTGTAGGAAGAAGTTGAAGCATGCACTTCACTGAACATTCCCTTAAATAGAAGCGTGTTTATTTGGGGGTTTGGATTGTGCATGGGAGAGGGTGTGGTGATGGGGTTTGTGGGGAGTGGGGGCAGGCTGGAAGGGAACACAGTTCCACTACTTCTTTTCGTACACTTCGAACACTGCCTTTGCATTGTCTACAAGGCTTTCTGGGGCCTGGGCCTAAAAGACCTTCAGCTCTCCCTCCGTAAATACCTTCCCTCCCAAGCTCATCACTCCTCCACCTCTAACTTCCTCAGGGTCAGTCGTTTTTCTAAGAAACGAGCTGGGGTTGATCTCTGTCTTTAGCTGGGGCCTCCCCCTGGAACAGCCTCCCTGCCACTCTTAAACTTGAGGAAAACCATCTCCGGTTCCGGAAGCACCTCAAGACCTTCCTCTTTGCTTCTGCCTTCTCTCTTCCTCTCCCTTACTCCTCTGTTCTGTGTTGGCATCGTGTATCTGGCGAACCTCTGACTTTTGGGCCCAGGTAACTGCTCACCCTGCCACATTCCTGCACTGCCTCCTGGCAATCCCTTGCATTGGGGTCTGTTTCTGTAACCCTACAGTCCCCCCCACCTGGTTTTCTGCACTTATCTGGCAATTCCTGCCTGCTGCCTTGTACCTAGCACTTGCCACTTGCTGGTTGCATTACCTCTGTTTGTTGCCCTTATTTATTTATTTGTTTATTTATTGTTTTATTTATTTGTATTTCTCTTTTTCTCAGCACTTTTCCACATCCCCCCTCACATGCACTTTCCCCCTCTTCCTCTCCTTTGTACTTGCGCATTCTCACTTATCACTGGGCCTAGTAAGGTTGCTGTTTTTGTTCTCCCTTGTTCCCTTCCCTTGCCTTGTCACACATCGTCACGCAAAACCAATACTACCTGGACAACTTACGAGACACTCATCATGGAAGACCTGACTGCAACCCACATCCCTCAAAGGTGACATTTTATGTGGGTGACATTCTACCTGACTCCATACTCAAGATCCTTCTGAGCAAAGCAATTCTCCCACAATCAGAAACAGCTCCCTTAATCACTACCAGAAAACTCGTCCCGCTTCTCAAGAAACCAACACTGGACCCCTATAAACTCAGTAATTACAGACCCATCATCCACCTAGCCTTTCTATTTAAAATCCCCAGAATGCTGTAGACACACAACTCCTACAATATATTGATAACAACATCCTCCTTCAGTCCTACCAATCTGGCCACAGATCCAGGTGCAGCACGGAAATGGCTACCATGAAGGTGATTTATGATGCCCTTAAGAGCCTTACCAAAGCACATCTTTGCCTCCTGATGCTCCTCCAACTCTTAGTGATGAACAACACAGTAGACCACCAGACACTCACTGGAAGTCTACATCGTTACATGGGGATCAGTGAGACTGTCCTCAGCTTGTTCATCTACCTTGCTAATTGCCACCAATTATTACTAATGGACACATCCAGATCACCACATCTATCCATCTCCTGCAGAGTCTTGCAAGGATCATCCTCACTCCCTTGACCTAAAACGCTTACCTGCAACCATTTAGAATGCTACCGGCTCCACACAAAATACACATCCACCATCACGCAGATGACACATTGCTCTACCTCAGGATATCCTCCATCAAAGACATCCAAAGGCTCAAGGTCTGTCTCACATTGATACAGTCCTTTCTGCCCAGTGCTTACCTGAAGCTCAACCCCTCCAAGGCAGAATTACTAATGCTGACTAACAAAACCAAACACCCTGACAACCAGACCTAGCTATTCACTATGAACGTCTGGGACTTCACGCAGCAGCCTGCTACTTTGGGAAAGCTCCTTTAGGACAGACTCCTCTACTTCATGGAGCACATATCAAAACCCAACTGTCTTTGTACCAACTTTCCCTCATGAGGAAAGTTAAGTCCCTCATTACAGAAAACAACTTCAGATCTGCTGTCCAAGCCATGGTCCTCTCCCAGCTAAACCACCCTGGCACTCCTGAGCTTTGGCCTACATGTTGCTCCAGCCTTATTGAAGTGCTGATAGTGCATATCACATTCAAATTCCCCGGCATCATCAAGGCCTTCTTCCTCACATCCTCAAGCTACCACGCTGAGAACCACTGTATCTCTGAAGGCCACTATGCACCAGAAGCTTGGACATGTGCAGAATTCAACTCTGCCAGTACATGAAGGAAAGATCAAGAAGACAAATCTCTTTCTATGCCCCCAGACTGTGGAACCTCCTCCCTGTCAACATTTGACTCATATTCTCCCTTCAACATTACATGCAATAGTTCAAGACCCTCCTCTTCAAGGAATGACCCCACAAAGCAGCCTGCAAGTTCTCAACACATGGCATGAAAAAGTTCCTGCTCAGATACAATGCAATAGGAAAAAACACAAACAGTGCCCCAGATCGAGATCACCTGTGAGCATCCAGAAAAATGAAACAACTCAGAAACAGATATGTAGCTATCATCAAAAGTGTATTTTCCACCACATACAATTGCATCCTATGGGAAATCACTCCAGACCACAAAACAGAAAACAATTCTGACCATACATGTCACAAACCTTCACAATTCATCTCCACCACGCACCATGTGGAAACAATACAACATAAATGCATTGTGGGATGTATTGACCCACTTTTGCTCTGCCATGCGGCTTCCCTGTGTTCTGATGGTGCCATAAATCCTAAAATGGCTACAAAACCCTTGTGCGCGCCTAAACCACTGAAAACCACGCTCTGCAAAGCCCAAAAAGATAGTGGCCCAATCTGCCATGCATGTTGTCAGTGGTGGAACAGAGATCTCACTCCTGAAACATGTCACTGGGCTTCACAACAAGTAAAAAGGGAGCACATAGGGAAAAGCAGTGCTTTGCTGAAGGAAATCCAAAATCTTGCTTTAAAATCTTTTTTCTTGGTTGCTGAAACTGCAGAATGCCGGTACAAGACACCCTCAAACATCCAATATTCTTGATGGGTGCTACAATTAATTTAGTTCAAGAAATCATTGGGATATGACAATGTCCTGGAAAGCTGAATTTGTCGATGAAACATCCACAGCGAAGGTTGCCTGCCTGTGGAATCTGTCAAATTCTGGGTGCAGTACCCTCGGCCACCTGCATGAAAAGGTGTCAGAAGCCTGCCTGATTAACTTTAAAAATGTATAAGCTGAAAGCAAATATTTGCAATGTAAATGGCATGTTATTGAGAGTAACCTATGTTGTAAATGTTAATCCCATGGTTTAGAATCTGAAATAAGTGTTCTAGCTGCCTGTTTTGAAATTACAAATTGGTATTAAGCCAGGGAAAAATGCAACAGAAATAACAGTTAAATTAAGCTTGGCTGAGTGCAAGAACTTGAAAGGCATGTTTCTTCCCAGAAGGAGGACACTTCCCCCCAGCTGAAACTCCTCACGGACAGGTGCCAATTGCTGGGGAGCCAGAAGGAGACAATGGACTTCCTTCAGCTCAAAGGAATGCCAAGTGTGAAGGGTCGTAAATGGCCTGGGCACAGGAGGAAATGGGAGGAGACTGCTTCTGAACTGCAGAGAGGCAGAAGGAGGCAGAGACAAACAACCATTTGTGGCTGGACATTCACAAAGAACATTTTGTTTAAATACATATAACTTACCACTTAAAATTGTTAAAAATACCAAAATAACATATTTGTGAATCTAAATTCTGGCTGCACATTTTAAAAGGGGCCAGAACTCTGTGACATGTTCTAGGAAGAAACAGCGGAAAAGGTGATATTGCACAAAATGTATTTTTGATAGAAGCATAAAACTTCATACACTTATGCCCATGTTCAACGCGCACATTGGTACAAATTTTCTGATAAACTGGACATTGTGTTCCTGGTAAAAAGGGTGAAATACGGTGGAAAGTAGAAACAAGATCCTACAGCGACGGGGTTTTGTGGAGTACCTGCTACTCAAAATATGTGATCTATATAGGTGGTTGTTATAGACGTTGCATATGTGTAAATATGTATTGTGTCAAAAGTAGATTTTGTGTTCAAGAGGCTAGGGGTGGACTCTGGGCCTCGTAAACCCACATCATCATGGTGACACCCTGTTCTTCTCCTCCTATCAAGGAAGAGAGGAGACCCTGACCAAGCCCTGGAAAGGGGGCGTACTTAGGATAAGCCAGCACACACACCCCTTTATCATAAGCATAAATAGAGACAGCTCAGGACTGGAAAAGGACACACAGATTCACCCACTAACCGATTGCTGGCGGAGCACCCTGCTAGAGAACCATCCACCTTCCCTGCTCCAGACTCCAGAAAGGCCCATTGCAAAGCTGAACCTTTCTCAGCTAGGCCTTAAATTCCAGAACCAGAATCCCACCACCAAAGGGGAATATCAAACAAACAGCTGGGCTGTGGTGTACTCTTGCCTGCTGAAATAATTATCATCAGAACCAAAAGATCCAATCCAATCCGGTGCCGAGCTGTGACCAGACCCAGTCCAGTCCTGTGTGCCCAGCTTTCTATCCCAGAATCAGATTCCCTTCCCTGACCAGAAATCTTGACGGACCAGAATCCTGACGGGTCCGTGTAAAAACATATCTAGTCAGTATCTATAAATAGGACTGTGTCACTTAGCATATGTACTGTCCCTAGTAATCCCTATCTTAACTCATCCTATCTTGTCTTCAGAGCCTGATATTGTTAGGAGTACTTTTGAATTGTCAGAACCTTTCTTGCGCTAAGTTTCTCTTATTTGTTTTCTAAAATCATAAATCATTAGTGTTGTCAATAAATAAATTGAATCCCAGAAAGAAAGTAAGTATCCACCACGTGAAGGGTCCCTGGCCAGGACTGTGGAGAGTCACGTGTGGCATTCTCTTTTTCTATAGTCATAATCTAGTGTAAGAAACTCTGCTTGTCTTTTAAAAGTGCATTCCTGTGTTTCCCAATCTTGCGCCTATCTGAAACAAATGACCTCCACTAAAACGTCTGTAACTTCTTCAGTTTTTATGCTAGAAACAAAACTTCAACTTCTGCCTGTAGAACCTAGAACCGCATCCAAAATCCATACGGTTCTCCCGTAATCGCGATTACCACGCACTGAAATGTTTGCCGCAAATTTTCATTTAGGGAATTTCTGATACGTTTAAAACAGCTTTTGATTGCTTCCGTCCTTAATTTTAAGATTTCACATTGTTCCTTAGTATCAAATCATTGCTAGTGTTTGTGTGTAACTATCTAAAGTGGCTCCCATAAGAATCTAAACCATTTCAGCAATTTAGACCATATTTACTGTTTTCACCCAATCCATTCTTCAGATAAGTTTGAAACCATTTGGACAGCTTGCCAATCAATTCTGTTTTTCTCTTGCATGCTGGGGGGAATCGGGATTGTTATTTTGTTTGAATTCTGCCATTCCTGAATACCTGCTCTCTCCTCCTATCTCTTTAAATTGCCCAATGGGGGATTGAGGGGCGTGCATGGGGGAATAGTAACCACATTGCTATTTGATTTGAACACCCACACAACAGTATTATTTCTATGCTGCTTTATTTTTGCTCATTATTACTCATTGTGATTAAAGAGATTGTTTAGTGTTACATCACCCCATTGGTGATCATTGTGTACCCATTAAACATAGTGTGATTGAACTGTGAATACATACATACATATTTTAACTTTGCAAACCAGCCTGATTCCTGTTTCAGTGTGACCGGGGGGTTCCAAGAGAGGGGCATGATATGAGTGGTACATCGTTCAGAATAAAAGAACTTTTACACACAGATAAATAAGGATTTCAGTTGTGAATTACACGCTAGGCGTTGACTTAGGTGAGGTGCCTTACAGATGGGGGGCTCGTCACGTGATCCTGAATTAGACATACCACCTGTGACAGTCTAACACAGCGTGCTAACTGACGGGGTACATACACACTGTGCTACACTGTAAAAACACCCTTCAATAGAAACACTCAAAGGAGTTGGCCTGTTTTGCACCAAGATGGAAGAAAATTACCTGGCCCGTCACCTATTGAGCCTGATCCTTATTGGCCTGGTCATTCTTTGCTAGAGCATCTTCCACCCTCCTGTCGTGCCCTAACATTTTTTCGTAGTCCATTTTGAGCTACGAATCCGGAGATCCGACAGTGAAATTTGGTGGGGAATTCCATGAGATTAGGCCCACTAAGGGCGTACTAAAAACCTCTTCCCAGCTAGGACAGTCAATCCTGGGAGCAAGAAAGAGTCAGAAGACTCTTCTGAGCGCCACAGGACCCAAGGAACTAGGCCCCCACATTCTGCCAGCCATTGCCAAGCTCACAGAATCCGGGAGAGCCTAGAAGACCAGGCAGCCACCTCTGGTAGCAGTGACTCTGAGTCAGAGGATGGGTAGACCAGGGTGACAAGAAGTAAAAAGGCTAACAAGGTCAAGAGGGCCTTGCTCAAGGATCCCATGAAACAAATAAAAGCGATTAGGAGCGTCATTACGCAATACCACAAGAATTAAACATTTTCGGTTTGGGAACACCTTCAGTTGTTTGAACAGATGATGGAAACTTTCCATCTGCAGGTCATCCAAAGCTGTATTCAATATGCATAGTGGACATTTTTTCCTGAATACTCCCGCTTTTTTGCGGGGCTGGAGGATCAGAACCATTCCAGATTGTCCACCTATAGGGCGGCCATCCTGAAAAAAATGTCCATTCATAGGAACCCTCAAGAGGCTCGCAAGGCCTACAATTTACAATGTGGGGAAGACCAGGGCCCACAGGAATTTGTTCAGGAATTAAAATGTGCCTTTGCGCAGACCACTAGAAGGGTGCGCGCTGACAGTAAAGAATTTGTAAACACCTTCTTTCATGCTCTCCCTAAGTATATTATGACCCAGCTAGTGAGGGATTTTCATGAGAAAAGATCACTAGACTCGGTCATTGAACAAGCAATGCCCATCTATGAAGTACAGAAGCCGTTGGAAAATAAAAATAGTAGCGAAAACCCCAAAACAACCAACACCCCTGCTGCTGCTAAGGTGGTCGAGGTGAAGGTTGCTCCATTTTAGATCTGGAGATGGGGGGGCCTAAAAACCTTCCCGCACAGAATCCAAACAACTCCAAACCCAGAAGGCCCTCGGGCCAATCACAAACAGGGAGCCAGAGAGGTAACCCCACAAATGGGACCCCTAACTCCCCTGACTACATCAGCCCATGCTACAAGGGAAATAGGCCCATCCTGGGTTATGTGTGGACTCCTCCAGCCCAAGTGGGGGATCCAACCAGACAGCAAGAAACCCAGGGAACTTCCCTCCTCACTTTCCCCAGGAGGGCAGTAATCCCCCAAATGCTGGACCAAATTTCTTTCCCAGGTACCCACCAAATTTCAACCCCCAAAACAACCTCTGAGGCTTGCGAGCGCATTATAAATATAAAATATAAAAAATAAAAAATAACCCATCCCTCTTTCCCCACTTTCCTGAGGCCAGACAGCCCAATCCGGGAGAGGGGAGGCCAAGGGTGGAGGGGTACCCAAACTTCCCTAACCAGGGGTATTTTGCGAGAAGGGATAGTTACCCTTCCCTGGATCAACCCAGGGGAGACCTGAGGACACCGTACCAGCCAGAGCAGGTGTGCCAACTAGAGCGCCAGGTCCAGAACATGGCACAGGATCTGGGTCGCATGGTGAGGACTCAACAGAATCCTCAGATGAGCTTGGCGGCTCAGAACTCCTCGAATCCGGGGTCTGGTGCTCCAGAACAATGACGGGGAAGAACCCCGTCAGCCCACTGGTTCCCATGGAGGAGGCACAAGGTGAAAGGGGGTGTAAAGCCTTGGAGGAAGCTTCCCTCCCCACTTGTGGAAAGCCCCTGGAAACACAGGAACCGGAACCAAAATCTCCTGCCCCTGAAAGTCTGCAGCCCAAGGAGCAGAGGGCAGTTAGGAGAAATAAAGAGCCCAAAAAGACCCATTTTGAGGAGGAGGTACAAATCTTCCAGTTTGAAGGATAGGGATCCTCATAGGATCCTGGGAAAAGGATCTTCTCCTTCAGGGATGGGGGAATTCCTCCCAAAGAAAAATGGGTCCCAAAGGATCCAAATCCAGACTGGGTAGATGTGGGGACCGAGTTAGAATCGCCCATCCTCAAATCCCAGAATGACCAGCACGAAAATCCCCTGGTTCAAACCCATCCTGGTTATTGCCTCCAAAATGGGGGGAGCAGCCCAGAATCAGAACCAGGGGAACCCAAAACTTCCCCCATATCAAGCTGTCACCTTTTTCTTACAGATTCCCAAGATCCGAAACGGAATGCTGTCATGATGCCCGCTCCCGGGGAGCCTGTCCAAGCCCTGCGTCCCCGAAAGCGGACATCCAGTCCCCAAGGAAGGACCCAGCAACCCCATATAGGGGCCCTTTGGACAGTGTCCTGGCGCCTATGGCGCCAGGCTCATAAAAGACATCAGTCCTGGCGCCATAGGCGCCAGGCTCATTATGGATGTGCTTGGGTGCACTTACCTGATGCAGACCATGCTGCAGGATCCCGGCCTCCTTGAGGCCTGAAAGGAACTACTTTACCTGTGGGACTAATTTACCATCCGGGTGTGGTCGGGGAAGGATACATACCTGATTGGAGGAAGGATACATACCTGGAACTTCTTCCAAGGCTATTTAAACCCCACCCGAACAGCCACACGTGCTTCGTGTTGTTCTGCATCTAGCAGCTGGACGCTCACCGTGTCTGCTCCTGCATCCTGACTTCTGCCACGCCTGCCAGCATCCTGGATCACCTGCAAAGGAAGAGAAGAAGAGAACAGAAGAAGGAAAAGTCCTTACCTGCTAAATCCGCATCCCGGAGACATCTCGCCGACAATCCTGAAAAGGAAGACTTTTATTTAAAAGCTCATCGCGTCGATCGCTGCAGCGCCGCATTCCACTCACCTTTACTGGGCGCCTCCATGTTCAGCAGCGATCATCCGGATTCGCAGTCACGCCCCAGCGCCTAGGGAGAAAAAGACCAGAACAAAAGGTGAGAGAGAGAAGGGAATAAGGAAAGCTAAATCTCCATGTTAAGACTTACCTGTTGATTCATTCCCTCTTCATTTCGGGTCCGCGCCGCATCCTGGCATTTCCGGACCCCGGCCCCTAAGGGGAAAAAGAGACATCAGCGTTAATGAGCTCATTAAAGACTTATCTGATTTCTACAAGGATTTCACCTCTCATCTCGGGTCGGTGCCTGTTCCCCGGCATTCCGTACCCCGGCCCCTATGGGGAAAAAGACACTAGCATTAGTACATTAATGCATGGACACAAGGGGAACCTCTTATGGAAAAAACTTACCTGGAAGTCAAGCAAGTTTGGTTCTCACCAATCCGAAAATCCAGTGAAGTAACTGGATACCAACGCGCCCCTGCATCAGAAGCAGGATGGAGAGCTCGTCCTTCCAGACCCTAAGGTGAGACGCTATGAGGAATCACAGAAGGGTTTCGAGGAGGGTGAGAGGGGAAAGTGGGAGGCTGATTGCATTACCCCGCAGACAGTTAATCCCCTATTTTTGCCTACAGAAGGCGACTTCTGCGAGCCAGACAAGCCAGATTTGGGGGCCCGGTCCAGTCCGTCTTCCGAACCCTGCGCATCACCTTAGAAGATGTCACAGCAGCGCGAACCAGGCCAGCGCCTCCGTGGGAGTCAGGTGAGCGTTACAGAATGCGAAGCCTTCCTAAAAATTCCCACCCAGGTGCTATGGAAAGTTCTGAGACTGATCAGTTGGCCCAATTACTGGGGGAATTACAGGCCGAAGTACATGCCGCTCGTCAAGAGACTAATGCCCTCAGGAGGGAATTAATAATATTAAAGGAAAGAACTGATGACCTGGCCAGACAGCTTTTGCAAGGTCAAGCTGGGCAAACTCCTCTACCCGGTTCCGGAGGGAACCCTGCTCCTGTGGTTTCTGGTAACCCTGTGCAGATTAATCTATCTGGAAACATGCCGCTGGCCCCACCCGAACGCTTTGCTGGGGACCCCAAACGATTTGCCGTATTCATGAATCAGTGTCGTTTGCACTTCCTATGCAGACCTGGGGCCTTCCCTAATGATCAGACCAAGGTAGCCTTTGTATTGTCATATCTCAGCGGCTGCGCTGCCGATTGGTCAGTTCCACTGGTTACTCAAGATGACCCGATTCTCCGTGATTTTCAAAGGTTTCAAGCAAGCATGGAAAGGTTATTTGCTCGACACTCTCAGAGGCAGGCTCTGGATGACGAACTTCTATCCCTGCGACAGGGCAATCAGGACCTCCTGTCCTATATTGCAACCTTCAATAGAATAATTGTGGAAACGGGATGGCCAGAGGATAAAAGAGTCACGTTGTTTTATCGAGGCCTATGCAGAGAACTTAAAGATGTCTTGGCCCAAGTTGTAAATCCACCCCAAGAATGCATATATAGACTTAGTGGTCCAATTGGATCACAGACTTCAAAACAGAAAAGCAGATCGATCCAGGTTTGAGACCCAGGTGTTGGTCAAGACCCATGCTAATCCCAAGGGAGTTGATGTCTCTGAGCCTATGCAAATTGGAGGGGTTAAAGGAATCTTAACTCAAAAGGAACGTGAAAGGAGGTGGCAGTTAAAATTATGTCTTTATTGTGGGAATTCTGGACACTTTCTACGAGATTGCCCGGCAAAACCGCCCCGAAAGGCGGTAGGAGCCGCTGATAAAAACCATAAAGACTCTGTTTCGGGAAACGACTCCACCCGACAAGTGTAGGGGTCCGCTTGGCGAGCTTGAAAACTAACTCTCAGACCTCGCATTTCATTGTGCCAATGGTTCTCGTAGATCCAGAACAGCCTAAGTGGTTGCATGCAATAAAGGCATACATCGACAGTGGGGCTATTGGAAACTATGTGGATCGTGAATTGGTCTCTAGGATTAACCTCCCGTCCTAAAACCAGCAAGGATGTCATCACCACAGTCGATGGAACTGAAATTGCCTCTGGACCGGTAACACATTCCACTACTGAGGTGACTCTTATTGGTCCCGACGGCCATCGGGAGGGTGTTGTGTTTGATGTAATCAAGGCTCCACAGTTTCAGGTTATTCTTGGAATCCCTTGGTTAGAGACACATAATCCTCAAATTGATTGGCGAGCTAAGAGAATAACCTTCCCGGATTGTACACAAACCTGCTACCCAGAAAACCTGAAGATTAATCTAGCATCTGTAACCTCTGCCTCCATGCAACTACCTCCGGAATACCAAGACTTTCAGGACGTCTTCCAAAAGGAACAGGCCAACACGTTACCTCCTCACAGATCGTACGATTGCCAAATCGATCTGGTGCCCGGTGCACAACCCCCTTGTAGCAGGATTTATGCCCTTACCGAACCTGAGAATCTGCATTTGAGACAATATTTGGATCAATACCTAGCTAATGGTTTTATTCACCCGTCAAAGTCCCCGGCATCCTCGGCTTTGTTCTTCGTGCCCAAAAAAGAAGGCGACCTTAGAACTTGTATCGATTACCGCGCATTGAACCAGATAACGGTTAAAAACCCTTATCCTCTGCCTCTGATTCCTGATCTCCTTGACCAGGTGAAGGACGCTTGCATATACACCAAGTTAGATCTCCGGGGGGCTTATCATCTGGTATGAGTTAAAGAAGGCGACGAATGGAATACTGCCTTCCGTACTAAATACGGATTATTCGAGTACCAGGTGATGCCTTTCGGATTGTGTAACGTGCCGGCTGCCTTCCAATACTTCATGAATGATGTCCTTCGGGAACTCATCGATGTTTGTGTTGTCGTATATATCGATGACATTCTGGTGTACTCCTCTTCGGAATCTGATCACAGAAAACACGTCAGGGCAGTACTTGAAAAACTGCGCCAACACAAACTATTTGCTAAATTGGAGAAATGTGTTTTCCATACCACAGAAGTCGAGTTTCTAGGTTTCATCCTGACACCCAAAGGAGTCCGAATAGACTCAAGAAAAGTGGATGCCATCCTCAAATGGCCATCACCTAGCTCTGTAAAAGGGGTTCAAAGCATGCTTGGCTTTCCCAATTTCTATTGCAGGTTTATCCCGGAATTTTCACGCGTGGTACAACCCATTACTGCACTCTTGAGGAAAAATAAACGTTTTGAATGGTCTGAAGAAGCCGAGCAGGCCTTTCAGGATTTAAAAGCTAAGTTTACCTCCGCACCTATATTGAAACACCCGCGTCCAGATCTCCCTTATGTCATCGAGACTGACGCATCAAGCCTAGCCATGGGACCTGTCCTGTCCCAAAGAGATCCGAAACCAACCAACTGCATCCCGTAGCATTTTGGTCCAGAAAATTCTCGGCACCCGAGGTTAATTATGCAATCACGGACAAAGAACTGTAAGCCATTAAGTCCACTTTTAAAGCCTGGCGGCATTATCTGCTTGACGCTCGACATACCATCACAGTGATCACTGATCACCGGAATTTACAGTATTTGAAAACCGCCAAGGCTCAGTCATCACGGCAGCTCCGATGGGCTTTGTTTTTCGCTGAATTTGATTTCGTGATTACCTATCGACCTGGCTGCAAGAATGTCAAAGCAGACGCCTTATCCCGAATTGGAATGGGAGAATCTGATACAAACTCAGAACCAGTACCAATAATTCCCGAACAGAGGATTCTAGGCATGACTTCGTTACAGACGCTTGAAGACATTCAAGCCAGAGTGAAACAACTCCTGGACCCTACAACCTTACAGGATTGGATACAAAAGGGATCAGACTTTACCATAGATAATGGTTTACCTTATTTTCAAGGACACTTATTCCTGCCACATAAGGAATTACACAAACTAGTTATTTCCGGTTATCATGATGCATTAATAGAGGGACACCCCGGTATTGTCAAAACAGAGGAAAAGGTGAAACGACAATTTTGGTGGCCCTCTTGGTGAAAAGATGTTAAATCTTTTGTGATGTCCTGTGGTGTTTGCGCCCAAAATAAAAGTCAAAAGAAAAGGCCAGCCGGTCTCCTTCAACCTCTAGACATACCGCCAGCACCCTGGCACACCCTATCAATGGATTTTATTACAGACCTGCCTCCTTGTTCGGGGTACAATACTATTCTGGTAATTGTGGATTTGTTTTCCAAAATGGCCCACTTTATTCCTTTGAAAGGTTTACCTTCAGCTTCTGTCCTAGCCAAAGAATTCCTCGAAAATATTGTTCGGCTACATGGATTCCCATCTATACTAATCTCTGACCGGGGAAGCCAATTCATTTCCCACTTCTGGCGCAAATGTTGTCAAATGGCGCAGATCGACGTAAGATTATCGACCAGTCACCACCCTCAGACCGATGGTCAGACCGAGAGGACAAATCAGACCCTTGAGCAATACTTACGGTGTATGTTACAGCAATCTGAAAGCAACTGGAAAGACATTCTTTGGATAGCCGAATACGCATATAATAATTCGGTACACTCTGGAACTGGCCACAGTCCTTTTTATACTTTGTTTGGGCATCACCCTCGAACCTCAAACCTTGACTCTCCTTAGAACCTCGGAATGCCTGCAGTAGAACATCTGCATTCTACAATTACCCAAGCCTTCAAAGAGGCAACTACACATTTAAAACAAGCCAAGAGAAAATACAAGGAGAATGCTGATCTACATCGGAGTGAAGCACCTCTGTATCAGATTGGGGATCAAGTGTGGTTAGCTACCAGACATTTACCACTCAAAGGGCCTCGAACTTTTAACCCAAAATATCTGGGACCTTATTCTATTACGGCAATAATTAACCCAGTGGCTGTTAAACTTGATTTACCAGCTAGTATGCAAATTCACCCTGTTTTTCATGTGTCACTTCTGAAACCAGTGGTACCCGGAACCCGACTATTCAAACCTCCAGAACCTATTCCAATAGATGGGGAGCCCGAATTCGAAGTGAAGAACATTTTAGACTCAAAAATGTTTAGGTCAAAACTGTTCTACCTAATTGATTGGAAGGGGTACGGACCTCAGGAGAGGTCGTGGGAACCCAGCGACCATGTGCATGCACCTCGATTAGTCAGGAAATTCCACCGACTCTTCCTAGACAAACCAAAACCCCCGGAGGGAACAACCTTGGGAGGGGCCTTGGGGGGGAGTGCTGTTAAGACTTACCTGTTGATTCATTCCCTCTACATTTCGGGGTCCGCGCCGCATCCTGGCATTTCTGGACCCCGGCCCCTAAGGGGAAAAAGAGACATCAGCGTTAATGAGCGAATGAAAAGACATTACCAAAAAATGCTCATTAAAGACTTATCTGATTTCTACAAGGATTTCACCTCTCATCTCGGGTCGGTGCCTGTTCCCCGGCATTCCGTACCCCGGCCCCCGGCCCCTATGGGGAAAAAGACACTAGCATTAGTACATTAATGCATGGACACAAGGGGAACCTCTTATCGAAAAAACTTACCTGGAAGTCAAGCAAGTTTGATTCTCACCAATCTGAAGTGAAGTAACTGGATACCAACGCGCCCCTGCATCAGAAGCAGGATGGAGAGCTCGTCCTTCCAGACCCTAAGGTGAGACGCTACGAGGAATCACAGAAGGGTTTCGAGGAGGGTGAGAGGGGAAAGTGGGAGGCTGATTGCATTACCCCGCAGACAGTTAATCCCCTATTTTCGCCTACAGAAGGATACTTCTGCGAGCCAGACAAGCCAGATTTGGGGGCCCGGTCCAGTCCGTCTTCCGAACCCTGCGCATCACCTTAGAAGAGGTCACAGCAGCACGAACCAGGCCAGCGCCTCCGTGGGAGTCAGGTGAGCGTTACAATCCTGCCCAAATCACCTCTCTGTCCGTATCCAAAGCAAAGAAATGAACCCACCAGTTGGCCAAAAATGTGCATTATCTTTGCCCCCTTGAGGAAAAGGAAGGAAGATTTTATGCCCTGGTCCAAATACAGGGGCATGTATAATTTTGGCACTGGTGGACACTGGATCCCAAGCTACCCTTCTGTCAAAAAGGGCCTTTGATCAACTGAATTCGGAAAAGGGGGAGAAATACCATATCCCTCTCACCCCTCTTCCTGGACAACTTCAGAACTTTGAGGGGATGGAAATTCCCATCAAGGGGACTTCGGATTTGGACATTAAAATGGGGTGACACAAGGTGAAGCACCCGGTCATATTTATGACTCCAGAGGGCACACCTTATTTACTAGGGAATGACATCCTGCGTAGGCTGTCTCCCCTCATATATTGTGTAAACAAGGTCCTCTGGACTCAGACTAACTGACCAATAAAATTGAAACAGAGTGTCAACTATGTTAGTTTAAATGGCACCTGCCACATGGTTGACCAAAAACCTGACCAAATAGAATTTCACTTCCAGAATAATCACATCCCGGATGTGACAGTAATTGCAGAAGGACAACAAACTGGTGATGGGGAGTCCTTTCTATTTCTGAAAATCAACCTTCCTTCCAGTCTAAGGTGGCATTCCACACTGGAAAGAAATACTCTGAAATTCTATACCAATTCACAATCAGAAAATCCCATTCCTATAGTCCAAAAGAATGAGAAATCAGCTCAAACCTTGGCTGATATTCAGAAAATTGGAAAGCAGTTGTTCATCCCTCTTCAGTTAAATGAGGGGAAGGACTCGCCCGAGTGTGTATGAACAACGGTAAGAGCTTCATCAGCGATGCCATGTTTCACCAACTCCCAAAAGATCCATCCATTCCCACATTTAAACTGATAGACAAATGGGAAATGGACCTGGAAACACCCAATTCCAAACATATCCTTCCTAGCAGGTGTATGCTCAAAATTTCCATAGGCAACAAGAGCGTAGTCCATAATTGTTGGGTTGTGCGAGATATCCCTGCAGCATTTTACTTAGGCAGTGACATTCTCAATCGCTTTGCCATTAGTTTGGACCTAATGAACGTCAAAGCTTGGTCCCGATTAGCGGGTAATCCCATGGACTTTGATGACCCAGAGAAGGCATTTTCGGTCAGCACAACTGCTGCCATATGCAGTTGAAATTCAGATTGGAGAGGAATCACCATCCCAAAATGGACCCGACAATTCTCACTGGAAGTAAAAATTAAAAGAGGACAGAAACTGAAAAACCCTGATGCCTATGTCTAACTCAATGCTCATTTCCAACAGCAAGGGTTGGGGGTAAACCCAACACCACTAGTCAACATAGAACACAACACCATTCCAAAAGGGGTGGATAACAGCGACCTAAAGAGTATCACTCTGGCCGCAGGCACCATTATTGGAATGGCGATTGATGACCGACATTTTTCCATAGATTTAGGTACTTAACTGTTAGGACCAATCCCCAAGGACTGTTTTGACAGTGATAGCGATGATGACAAAACACCAGACACCAGACAGGATCTTCACCCGACATGGGGGGGAATTTACTGGTGTACTCTTCTTGCCCTTATGGTAAGGAGGATGTGACGTGTGACTTCAGGAGGAATGAGGTGATTTTTCAAGTCCACGAGGACTGCCTTCCCCACCTGAAGCCATCAGTCCAAATCAGCACTTTGACCAGGGACTTCTCCACCCAGCTGGAAGAGGCCACTGAGATAGCCAAACCAGAAGTCTTTCCAGGCTTCAGGCAGATGGTTGAAGAGAGATTCAACCAAGCTGATGCCTGCAAGACTCTGGAGCAAAAGCAAAAATGTAAACAAGTTTTCTTAGATTTCCAAGATCTCTTTGCAGTGGGCTCACATGACTGTGGTCACACCGACATCCACACAACAACATTTCCCATGGACCCTGGCATGACTCCAGCATTTGTGAGGCAATATCGCTTGCTTCTTGCATCAATGGAGTCCCTTCCTGAAATAATTAAGAACCTTGAGTCCCGTGGGATAATTTGTCCAGTCCACAGCACCTTCAATAATCCGGTGCTGGGGATTTTGAAACCAAACGGCCAGTGGAGACTTTGTACTGACCTAAGGGAGCTCAACAAATGGGTCCATACTTCCCGATGGCCTCTTCCCTACATTGACCAAGGGCTGCCCCAGATCCAGGGGTCAAAGGTATTCACTGCCATTGACCTGACCAATGGGTACTGGACTGTAGACCTGGGTGAAAGGGGTAAGCTGGCCTATGTAGATGATGTGCTAGTCAAAAGCTCAACTGTGCAGGAACACATAGCGGAGATCCGTTATGTCCTGACACAGTTGAGGGCTGCCGGAGCAAAACTCTCCTTTCAAAAGGCACAGTGGTGCAGAACCCATGTCAAATTCTTGGGACATGAGATAACTCCTCAGGGTCTCTGTCCCCAGGAAAAGAAAGTGGAAGCACTCCGGAAATTAAAAGACCCCACAACTCTGCAGGAAGTAAGGAGCCTCTTTGGACTAACTAATCACAGCAGAAAGTTCATTGAGGACTACGCAGAGATCACAAGACCCCTGATCCATCTTTTGAAGGGGGAGTCAAGTGGGGTCCAGAACAAGCAAGACATCTCAAAAGGAGCCTCTCACAAGTGCCTTGCCTAGCTTACCCTGTCAAAAACAAGCAGTTCTACTTGGAGATGGGGTTCTGAAATACATGCTTGACTGCAGTATTATATCAAAAGCATGACAAGGTCAATAAAGTAATCTCCTATGCGAGTAAGACTTTATCCTCTGTGGAGGAAACATTCAACGATTGTGAGAAGACACTCCTGGCAACGGTGTGGGCATTGAAGAATTACCGGCCTGTTTATCCAGAAGGAACAAATTATAGTGGAGACTCCAAACCAACCTTTGCAATATCTTCAGAGTGACAGAATCCTGGCCGGAAATGTGAGTGATTCCCGAATTACTTCCTGGATTCTGTCAATGCAAGGTTTTACTGTGGAGGTCAGATATGGCCAAAACAAGAAGAGTCTCCTCGCACAAGGTCTGGCTGACTTGCATGATTGTGCCAGAGAAAACTGTCTCGAGGACGAAAGTCTAAAAATCAAGGACAACACGGAGGCATACCTTAATTCCCCACACAAAGTCTATGAAGAAGACCAGTGTGAGGGAATGCCCGTTGTCTATGTGGATGGATGATCCTACCATGTTGACAACAATGCGGAAAAGGAACTTGTAGCCAGCGTAGGGAATGCATGGGTGAATGTTGCCCCAGAACCCTCCGCTGGTTACAAGATCGGTCCCCAAAGTAGTCAAGTGGCAGAGTTGATGGCTGTGCATCAAGCGATCCTCACTGCCATCCAACACCAACTCCACAAACTGGTCACTGATTCGGATTATGTATGGAACGGGTTCGTGGAGCACCTGGTTAACTGGAAAACCAGAGGCATGCTATGTGCTAATAATAAACCATTGAAACATGGAAAATTAATCCACAATATTGATGATCTGCTCACCTCGAATCGGATGACCATATACTGGAAAAAGATTAAGGGTCATTCTAAAGTAGAGGGACCAGACGAAAATAGGTGATCAGCTGGCCAAAACCAGAGCCATACAAGGGGATGTACTTGAGATTGAGTCCCTGTTGGGGGAAATCCAGGTCACTGCTATCACCAGGTCCCAGACAAATGCTCACAATTAACTCTCAACTGCACAATGGAGTAAGGAGAGCCCAGATGCTGGTTTGATTTCGGCTCAAAAAGGGGGTCCAATAATTGGTAAGTTTTATCAACACATTGAGGACCCTGAGAACTTTTGCCTGATGGATACCGATTACATAGGGAAAGAGGACCTCAGAGTGTTGATGAAATGTCCAAAAATGTTCTGAATCCAAGACGGTTTGTTGGTAAGGAGATCCATAGCTGGCCATGACCAGTGGGTGGTCCCTACCTCATTCCGAAGCCTGATGCTAAGTCACACCCATGATACAGCCACAGCCGGTCATCAGGGGTTTCATACAACACTAGAAATCTTGCGAGAGGTTGCATACTGGACACACATGGGGCAGGACCTCGACCAATACTTGATGGGGTGTCTTGTGTGTGCACAATTTCAGCCAACATCACTCACACACCGTGCTCCCCTCCAAACGAGGGGGATGACACTGGCTTGGTCAGATTTACAAGTCGATTTTATCGGGCCCGTAATTCGCTCCTCTATTGGGAACAAGTACATGATGACAGTGTCATGCTTGTTCACTAAATGGGTGGAATGTCTCCTGGGCCCCAAATTGCAAGGAGGAAACAGCAGCTGCCCTGATGATCAACCACATCTTCTCGTGTTTTGGACTACCCCAAAGGATTGAGTCAGATCGAGGTAGCCACTTCACTAGCGAAGTGATGACAAAGATGTGGGAGATACTTGGGGCAAAAGGAAACTACATATGGCCTACCGGCAGCCTCTATTGGTGGAGTTGAGAGACACAACAAAACAATTGTGAGCATGTTAAAAATGTTTGTGGCAGATTCTGGGCCCAGTTGGGACATTTGACTACCTCTTGTCCTAATGGCCATCAGATCTACCCCTTCTTCTGCCACAAAAATGTCACAGTTTGAGCTGATGACTGGACGAAGGATGGTGCTTCCACAGCATTTGCTCTACAGAACCCAAGAGCAGACCTTGATAAATGCCTCCACAACTCATGAGTATGTTGAGAATCTGAGAAAACACCTTCAACATGCTTTTGCCTATGCTCAGCGGAATCTAGAAGGTCGATTTACAGAAGGCGGAGAGAGAGCTGGAAAAGGTGCTGAAGAGCGAGCATATAGATGACGAACTGGTGCTTAAACTGCAGCAGCAGTGTACAGAACATTGGGGGAGGCTCTGTAATCTAAATTACAAAAAGTATATTGAAAGGCAACATGCGGGAGGAGATAAAACGGGTCGTCTTTTGGCATGGTTATATAAAAGAGAAACCCCGAGGCCCCCGATTAGGACAATAATTAGAGAGGATGGGGAGCAGATAGATACCCAGGAGGGTGTCAATGAGGAATTCGTAAATTACTACAAAGCATTGTACGGGGATCCGGGTGGCGGCGACCGGGAGGAAATGTTGGAGACCCTGCAAGATATCGGGCTGCCCAGGTTGAGCACGGAGGAGAGAGAGGAACTAGATGCCCCAATAACACTAGAGGAGTTGGAGGCGGTCGTCCGGCAGCTACCCACTAGCAAGACCCCAGGAACGGACGGCCTGCCCAGTGAATTTTATAAAACTTTTGGAGCGGAAGTACTCCCCCCGATGCTTGATATGCTTAATGAGGCGTTCGAGAAGGGGAGGTTGCCGGAATCGCTCAGGGAAGCGACTATTATACCGCTCCCTAAGCCTAATAAACCCGGGCATAGTTGTGGGTCGTACAGACCAATATCTATGCTGAATCAGGACAGCAAAATACTAACGGCTGTCCTGGCCAACAGACTGCGAAGGGTGATAGGCAAACTGGTACACCCAGACCAAACGGGATATGTCCCGGGGAGAAACATTGCCCAAAACCATAGACGACTCCACCGGGTGATTGAAATGGGATCTGACAGTGATGGGGAAATGGTGATAGTGTCGTTGGACGCTGTTAAAGCCTTCGACTCGGTTAATTGGAAGTGGCTGCTGGCGGCCTTGAGAGAATACGGACTGGGACCAGGATATATTAGATGGGCGGAGCTGCTGTACAGCGCTCCGCTGGCTAGAGTGCGGACGGGCATGATTATATCCGAGAGATGGCAGCTTAGTAGAGGCACTAGACAGGGGTGTCCTTGGTCCCCGATGTTGTACATCCTGGCCCTGGAGCCTCTGGCACTGTACTTGCGGCAGCAGTATGATAGCGTGGGCATTGAGGTGGGGGGAGAAAACCAGCTGATATCCCTGTATGCGGACGACTTGTTATTGTACTTGAGTCATCCGGAGGAGAATTTACAATATATCCTGGACGTGATGGGGAGATATGCGAGGTTGTCGGGCATAGCGGTCAACCCCCAGAAATCGTACATCTTCCCGCTGGGCTGTTATAGGGGTGTTCCCACGGAGCGGTTGCCGGTGCTCCAGGTGCCCTGGTCAGTCAATACATTCCGTTACCTGGGAATAGATATCTACCACACGGTTGAGGAAGAATACAAGCATAATACAGAGATGGCTGTTGAGAAGATACGCACATGTATGAGCTTTTGGCAGAGGTTGCCCCTAGCGATGATGGGGCGTGGGGCGATGATCAAGATGGTAGTTCTGCCTAGGCTGCTACATTACTTTAGCAACATCCCATACATGATCCCTAGGGGTTTTTTCGCTAAAATAAATGGGGTTTGCAGAGAGTTTCTGTGGCATGGTACTCGTAATAGAGTAGCGCTCTGGAAGTTACAGAACTTTCATGAAAAAGGGGGAGTCAAACTCCCAAACTTTGAGGCGTATTACATAGCGAGCCAACTACAGTTTGTGTCTAAATGGCTGTCCGACGAAGAGACCCCAGAACTCAGACTATTCGGGCAAGATTGTGCCCCATTTTTCTTGAAGGAGGTCATTTGGTTGCCCGAGGCTGTCACGAGAAGGTACCCGGCGATGGTGAAGCTGGGGTGGAAGGTGTGGAGACGGGCATGTACAATGATGGGTGACCCACTTCCGTGTTCTCCGCAAATTCCACTGGTTGCCCTGGCGGGGGTGGATGGACAGCTGAGGGAGATTATTAGGACTTACTGGGAATCGGTGGGGTTGGTGACATTGGGCGATGTGTGGCAGGAGGGTGCTATTAAGGGGTTTGTGGAACTTAGCGAGGAGATTGGATTGCACGAAGGCCAATATGTTACATACCACAGATTGGGGAAGAAAATTCGGGAACTGTGGCCTGAGAATATCATGGCAGATGAATCGGAGGTTACGATGGCGGGGATATATGATACAACGGAAGGAGGACATGAAATTTCTAGGCTGTATGAGATGGTGATGTTGAAAGTTGGGAAGGAACTGACATGCTTACGATTGGAATGGGAGAGTGAGGTGGGGATCGAAATGGGAGATGGGATGTGGGAACGGGCTTTGGGGTACCACAGGAAAGTGTCTCGAAATGCCAGACTGCAGCAAATACAACTGTACATCACGCATAGAGCGTACATGACCCCTCTGAGGATATCCAAATTTCGGAATGCAGGCAGACAGGCGTGCCCCAAATGCGGCGAGGAAAATGCGGACATGACGCATATGTTTTGGGCGTGCCCAGTGATTGAGGGGTTCTGGGGGGAGGCGGCGCGCAAGCTGAGAGAGAGAGGGGTCACGTTTGCCATAGACACCGCCTGGGCATGCCTTCTGGGTGGGTTTCCCAGACCTCGGCAGCAGAAACATGTAAGCAAACTGAAAGACTTAGCGTATGTGCTGGCCAAACGACGAATAGCCATGGGCTGGAAAAAATGTAGCAAGCCACGGGTTGAGGTGTGGTGGAATGACCTACAGAAATGGGCGGAGGCTGAGACAGCGGTGTGGCAAGAGGCGAGTTGTATGTCTTGGGAGGAGGAACTGGGCTCTTTGATGGCATGGAAGACATTGATATCCTGCATATTCGGGACAGGGGTTTTGGGAGATCCAGATGATGACGATGCTCGCTCATGTGCTACAGAAGCGGAACAAGACATGGAAAATGGCTCGCGAGGGGGGAGGGATCAGGGGAGTAGTGCGCACTAATGGTTAAATGTTTATTGGAATAATGTTTATTGCACTGCTGTTTGGTTTGTATTGTTGTTTGTGGTGAAAAATCAATAAAAATCTATTTAAAAAAAAAAAAAAAAAAAAAAAAAAAGAAAGATCTGCGGACAGTAAGAAGACCGACTATGACCTTAAGACAACTAAAAAAGAATACCAAGCAGGAGACCAGGTATACTTGTACAATTTTCAAAGGAACCAGGCCAAACAGCGCAACTTTCTCCCTACTTGGCGGGGTCATTTTGAAATTGAAGACAGAATATCACCAGTCGCCTACAAAATCCTCATCCCCAAGGGCAGTTTGGCAGAGGGGAAGACAAGTGGGTCCACATCAACCAGCTGAAGTGTTGGCATCATAGGCATACTCTGCGGCAAATAGAGTAGCCATCCAGAAACCCAGAGGGGGACATTCCGGATCCCTAGAAAATTCCAACTGTTAACACCATTCACCGCGCAAAATCATTGGGAAATACAGACGGAGGGTTTTGTCATTGGTATGTCAATTGTATGCATCTGCCACACTACATGAATAGTGGTGGGAAAATGTCCATAACCATGCTCTGTTCTGTCTTATAGTACTGAAACCAAGAATTTCTAAGTACCAAGGAGTACCACTCAGGGACCGGGAGGAAAGACCCGAAGAGCTCAGAGTTTCGCTCCATACTCCCATCCAGAACTGGCAAGGAGAACCTGTCGATCGAGCACTGATGGGATAAGCAGATGACTATCTCCATCTGGACCAAACAAATAATTAACATCCCAATCTCCCGTCTTCCCCTTGATGGGCGGTCAAACTTAAGTCAGCAGGGGGGGCTCTGTGGGATGGTTCCAGATATCCTAAAACAGCCGCAAAACCCTTGTGCACGCCAAAACTACCGAAAACCACGCTCTGCAAAGCACAAAAAGATAGTAGCCCAATCTGCCATGCATGTTGTCAGTGGTGGAACAGAGATCTCACTCCTGAAACATGTCACTGGGCTTCACAACAAGTAAAAAGGGAGCACAGAGGGGAAAAGCAGTGGTTTGCTGAAAGAAATCCAAAATCGTGCTTTAAAATCTTTTTTCTTGGTTGCTGAAACTGCATAATGCTGGTACAAGACACCCTCAAACATTCAATATTCTTGATGGGGGCTACAATTCATTTAGTTCAAGAAATCATTGGGATATGGCAATGTCCTGGAAAGCTGAATTTGTCAAAGGAACATCCACAGTGGAGGTTGCCTGCCTGTGGAATCTGTCAAAATCTGGGCACAGTACCCTCGGCCACCTGCATGACAGTTGTCAGAAGCCTGCCTGATTAACTTTAAAAATGTATGAGCTGAAAGCAAATGTTTGCAATGTAAATGGCATGTTACTGAGAGTAACCTATGTTGTAAATGTTATTCCCATGGTTTAGAATCTGAAATAAGTGTTCTAGCTGCCTGTTTTGAAACTACAAATTGGTATTAAGCAAGCCTGAGCTAGTCAAGGGCGTGTCAGATCTACCTGGCTGTTCGGCGTTCGCTTTTGGAGGTGCTTTTGAGGCGCTTTTGAGGAGGCAGTGTGTGTGAAATCACTTTCCTACATTGGAAAGTAAAGCGGACTGAAGCCCTGCCCAACCAGGAAGTGCGGGTTGAAAAGGCGACCACAGCCGCCCGTGCGGCATAAAGCCCGAGCTAGTCAAGGGCGTGCCAGATCTACCTGGCTGTTCGGCGTTCGCTTTTGGAGGCGCTTTTGAGGAGGCAGCGCGTGTGAAATCACTTTCCCACATTGGAAAGTAAAGCGGACAGAAGCCCCGCCCAACCAGGAAGTGCAGGTAGAAAAGGCGACCACAGCCGCCCTTGCGGCGTAAAGCCCGAGCTAGTCAAGGGCGTGCCAGATCTACCTGGCTGTTAGGCTGTTCGCTGGGTTGCGAAGGTGGAAACCGCACAACGGCACGAGAGGCTGCCATAGCGAGACCTGGCCTTAGTGTAAACACAGGAGGAGCTGCACGACTCGCTTCAATGGGTCGCCTGAAAAGCGATCTGACGGAGCGGGGGCTTGAGACGGCGGCTAAAACAAGGCTTCAGGTAAGAAAACGTCTGGCCTCACACCCGGCCATTTATACCTCACCTTCACCACAACGCCATTTGAAAGATAAACAAACTACGTTTTTAAAGCAGCTGAAGCTCCCTTTTAAGAAAGATAACACTTTGCTAGAACAAGACTCAGTAAATCTTTCGCAAGATTTGCAACAAAGTCTAGTAATGCCACTTACCACATCACAAGGAGAGGAAGTATCTATTGAAGGAGATCCTGTGTGCTCACCGCCGTACCCCACACAAATGATACCTGGGACAGCGGGTGAAAACCAGGAGGTTTTTTCCCCACAGACACCGACAAGGGAGGCACAGGGGGATAGCCCTGGAATGAATATCGTGATGGCAGAAAAGATTCCTATCAAGCCAACACAGAATCTAGCCGAAGTAGATAATCCTCTGCCTCCACCCAAACCCGAGCTCCCCGCTCTGCCTCTGGAGAGCAGTCAGTCTATAAATGAGGATCATTCCTCCTATCCCACTACTGCTGACTCATTCTATTCAGTGGATGGCCTTCTTCCTCTGGACGCTCAACTGTGTGAGAAAGCTCAGATAATAGAAGAGCACTGCTTAACGAGTAAGGTGGAGGGGGGATTAGATCTGACACTACCCTCTCCTCAGACGACAAAAAAGAGCCCAAAGCCATCGGAACTTGAGTATTCCATTCTTGAAATAACTTCAGAAGTAGAGAATAACGTGGAAAAAGAACCCTCACCTCTGGTAGAAAAAACCCCCCTGATAGAAGAGGTCGGTCAAGTGAAAAGTAGCGAGATCATTAATAGAAATGTTGAAGTACAATTAGAAAACAAAGATACTTCTCCAGGCACCAGGAAACAGGAAATTCGAACAAAACTTGACGATCCACCAATTCTTGCAAACCATGAACATCAGCCGCTAAAGCAGTTGAGGACTGCACCTGAGCAATTGCTTGCCCGGACACAGATAAGGTGAGCCTATGAATCTAGTACAGGTGAGATCAGTGCCAATGACATAGAAATTTGGCACGATGAATCTCTCTGGGCTGAGAAGGAATGTCCTGGAGAAGCTCTGCCCACCTGGTATAGTAAAAACAAAAAATATCTAGATGATACCACGCTAAGTGAGCAAAATCATATTCCCAAGTGGGGAGATAGAAATCTAATGGGGCAACCAGATATCCCAACAGGGAAAAAAGAGAGTGGAATGTAGGTGCTCAAAGATAGCACCTCAAAGTAACTTAATCCTGGCTGAAAAACGTATACAGGATATTTCGATTCTAACCGGGAAAATTACATCGGAAAAAAGGAAAAGTCTATCATTTATAAAAGAAAAAATAGACGCACTCGACGTGAAGACTTTCCTCATGAATCTGAATAAAAGATCCTGTAGAGACAAGGAGATTACCTCCTCTACCCCAACTAAAAACCTCGCTAATAAGATTAAAGAGGACTCCATCCAGAGACCCAAAGAAAACACGGAAATGAAGATTAATGAAAACTCGCTGGACAAAATAAGGGAGTTATGTTGCAAAGAGAGAATGGAGGACCTTGCACACATACAAAATGTAGTGATGGCAGCTTTAAATATTGCAATTGCTCCTTATACCAAGCTCTATGAAAACATCAATGTTTTTCTGCAAACAGTTCTCGCAGTAAACTCCAAAACAAGGGAGCAAACACTAGAGACAGTGGAGTATCTAAAAAGATTCGAGCAAAGGAAGGACCTGGAAGCAGAAAAGTCCAATGAATGGCAGGATAGGCTAAGGGAGATGGCTCGTAGGGACTCCAAGGACAAGCAATCATTAATGGAGGCTATATTGGAAGCCCGTAAATGGCAAAATGCATCCATTCAACAAGTACTGGTTAAAAACGCAAAGTCTGATGACGATAGGATGGAAACAGCGGAACCATGCATACCAGAAGGTCATTCCTCAGTACCATCAGAAGGAATTACACAGAGACCAGTGAAAAGAGGACCACTTGTCCTAGGGAAGGGCCTAATAAAACCTAAAAGAGGTCACGAGGAAAACAAAACCGCCTCGTCTAATAATCCCCTACGATCAACGGAAAAGGTGCAAAATGATGAGAACCTTAAACCAAGCCATGAAATATTTCAAGACTTTCAAAAGGAAAGTAAACAAGTAGCTACAACAGGTGGAAAGCCAACTGCAAAAGATCTGCAGAATAAATTGGGGAAAAAATCGAAGAACCAAGTAACGAAGAGGAAGGAATGCGGTTCAAGAGCCTTCCTAAGAAATATTAAACTACCAGACAGAGAACTATTAAGTAACCCAGCAAAGAAACCAAGGGTGGAATTGAAGATATTAACTTCTGGCAGTGAAAAGGAAATCTTAAAAAATCAGACACCACTGGAAATAGACAGTAAATCAGAGACTGAAGCATATCTAAGTGACTTGAATGAAGTTATTGAAGAACATCAGGAGGATTAACGCTGACAAAATATAAGTCCATCAGAGTGGCAGAACATTGATAACCAGCTGTACCATTATGAACAGGAAGAAAAAGCAAAATACGAGCAAAAAAGGGAAAGATATAGAAGGAACAGTGGTAAAATGGAAGAAAGGAAGACCAATGAAGCAAGGAAAAGCTGGAGGAGGGATGAAATTTAAAAAATAATAATAAAAAAAGAGCAGAAACCACTGAAAAAACAGAAGAAACAAAGGGAAAATTGCAGAAAAATGACACTGTGAGGAAACGTCCAAGGAGCGAAGATCCAGAAGAAAATCACTCAAATCCAAAAGTGGACTTCTGGAAAAAATTGGAAGATCGCCGTAGTCTCAGACGGCATGCAGCGAGTTCGATTAGCAAAGCTGACCTTAGTGACAAACGGAAGTTGCAAAGACACTCTAATAAGGGCCGAAATGATGAACAGTATCACAAGGCAGCAGGAAGCAGAAAGTCCTCACATGAGATGCCCACTCTAAGGTTGGAAAGAGCGGCAAAGAACTGCAAACGAATAATTCTGAGTAGAAAAAATGTGATGTCCATTTTCAATCAATTGACTATCCTCAGAAAAATGTCAACAGATGACATTCTGATCATTGAATTTCCGGAAGAAAAAAGACCAGATGTGATAATACTACATCTTATTTCACAAAGGATAAAAGAGACTATCTGGGAAGCCAGGGAAAGATTAGCTGAAGCAGGTTTCAGACTATCGGAATTCGATCCATTGGAAAGAAGGAGAAGAAAGTCAACAAATGAAAACTCAAGAAACAAATACGAAAAATTCGGGCCGAAAGTTCCTGATAAAGAAAGCAAGAACTACGGCTATAATATATCAGAAAGCGAAAATATGGATATTCTGGTCCCTAAACGAATACAGTATATGAACAGAGAACATCAAAAGTACAGAGAAAAGGCTTCTCAGGATGGCAGGAACAAAAGTAGAGAGGATAATAGGCCCAGGAATGACTCCCGGTGGGAAAAAATGAAATTTACGGTGAACAATTCAAACTCAAGAAATACACCACAGACGTCTGACGGAAGCTTCGAAACTGAAAGAAAGAGCAAATGGAAGTAATGCTCATGATCAGAAGAAAAAAGGAGAGAGTGACCTAAAATCGGAAAAAAGAGGCAATATACCGGGAAGGAGGCAGAAAGGGCACAATCCCTTCTAGCCTCATGGAACTCCAGGGGTTTTTCTAATCTCTTTTCAGGGGACTGTGCCTTCATGGGGAAATATGATATTGTATGTTTGCAGGAATCATCGATAAGAAGACTCCCAATCTGTGGAGGCTACGAGGTGTACATAAATCCAGCAAAGAAAGGTCTATTAGACAGACCACATGCTGGCCTCTTGACACTTATAAGAGAAGGAAGTGACCTTAAGGTGCTGCGACACCACCCCCCCCCAACCCTTAAGTCCAGATTTTAAGGCTAAAGAAAAAAACACAATTACATGAAATTGGAATCCTAATAATGAACACCTATTGGAGCCAAATGGACTGTGTAATTAATACCTACCTGTCCGATATTATGTTGGAAATTGACGAATCAATGATAACGGAAAAAAATCAACTTATTCTCCTTTGTGGAGATTTGAATCTGAAACTACTGGACACAACTGGGAAACTAAAGCTGAACTCCGCGTTAGAGGGGAATGCCAAAAGATGGATGGAGGAAATGGAAATAAGAGAAATGAGAATTTTAAATGGTCAGACAAAAGGAGATTTACAAGAGCCCCAACTTGGTTCAATGGCTCTAGCAGTGCTGTGTTAGACGAATGTTTTGTAGCGGAGAATACTCTTAGCTGGACAACGGCAATGAGAGTAAAGAAGAAGAAAACCAGTGACCACGCCTTACTCGAAATTGAACTAATTTGGGACTCTGGGAGGGACACAGGTCCTCCTCAACCCCTTCTAGAAGTAACAGGGGGCAGAAATCGTCTGAGAATAAAGCTACCAACAATAGTCAAACTCTCGGACAATTATAAGAATCATGTCGAAAAATATGTAGAGGAGGTTGAATATAAATGGCTTGTAAGAGGATTCAATTCAACACTACAGCTAAGTCAATGCCTAGTCTGGGATACTGAATGGAAACCCTTATTGATGTATCTTTATGTCCAGTTCATGCGTTCTGGATGACTACCCCTTTATAACACCCCTCTCTTGGAATCCCCCTGACCCCACTGGGCCAAGAAGTAGTTCTGTTTTGCAAGTTTAAACGGTTTATTTGATAATTTAAACAATATATATATATATCACACTTTATAATAAATTAATAATTGAATATCACACTTAATCTGAGCAGTAATCAATAATGGATAGTCTGGCACTAGCACACTTCTTTATAATCAATCATGAGTGGTTATAGGATGGATAAGATGGCAACAATACTTTTATGGTTTCAAATGGATGCAAGGTGGAATGAAAATGCAGTACAGAAAAAAAACTTGATAGGATTTCAGCAAAAGACAATGTAATCACTTTTCTCTGGCAATTCACTCCCCCCCTTTATGCAATGCAAGGAAATGGAAGGAAAGCACACAGTTCTCAGGAATGCAATCAATACAATACGAAATTCAGTTCCCCCCCCAGCAAGCTTAGAGGAAAACAGGTCGGAGTTTTAAACACAGGCCCAAAATGCTTTGAATGTGGTTTGCAAGGAAGTGAAAAATATGCTAAAAGGCTTTTAATTCCCTTCAGGAGGTTCAGGGTGAGTGAAATATACTTGGGATGAGTTCAGGCTCACTTTAGCAAGGACCTAGGAGTAACTAGCAGGTTAAATGAATTTTTGGCAAAGGAAAGCAATGAAGCTGCTGTTTTCACACGTGGCTGGATTTTTAACCACATTGCAAATCGCGGTAAAATTCGCAAGTGCGAGAATCGTGATTATGGCAGAAGTATGAGGAAGTCGGGTCTAGGCTTGTTGAACAGCTGAGATTCTAAGCTTCCAGAGGAAAGTTAAACCAAGTTCCTAGCCCAAACGGTTCCAGAGATACGGACGATTAAATAAAGGTAGTTTTTCGGATTTGAAACAACTCAAAATGACAAGTGACAGCATGCAACTTTGGAATTACATATGACAGCTCGCAGCTTAAGAATGACAGGTGACAGGATCTCTAGGAGACAGTTCTACTCAAGTTAAAATAGCTTGCATTAGATTTTTTTAACTAAGAGATTGGGTTATGCACAGTTCTGCTAGGTACTCACAATATAATTTTAAAAGGAATGGGCCTCGCCACGGATCTGGTCAACAGGTTTTCTTCACTCGCCACGGACGGTTTCTGCGCACAGCGTCTGGGTCAGCTCTACTCTGCTGGTCTGGTCTGGGTCTCTGGTTCTGATCAGGTCTGTGGGTCCGGATACATCGGTCTCCGGTTCAGCTGGTCTCTCTCTGGATACAAGACTGCTCTCTGGCAAATGGCAAGAGTTCTTGCAAAGAATTCAAACAGCTCGCCTGGCTGTGAATAGTGGCAATGATTTGAGGCCTGCTAAAGAGGGATTTAGCTTGTAGTTGACCTCTCTGCTACAAATTCTGAAGTAAAGTCTTGGTCTCTGAAGGTGGATAGATTGAAGTCTCTATGTTGGCTCTCTGGAGGTTAATGGAGGTAAAGTATGGATTTTCCCGGCAGAGCGTCCCGCAGCAGGTGGAATAGAATCCCCTCTCTAGCTTCCAGTGGCTCTTTTTATGTCTTTTGAAAGTGGGTGTGTGTGCAGCATCACTAGCCAGCCCCTCTCTCAACTGCCCATTGGTCAAGCTTTCCTTTCTCTCTTGATTGGGGAAAAGAAGTGGAGTGTCAGAGCGATGTCATTTAATGGCTTGCAGAAAGGACACTGCCCTGTCAAATTACCCACAATCTATATTTGACCTAAAGACATATTTCATAGATACACAATGGTTTGAAATTACATGCACCCATCACATATCACATGAGGTATACCCTATTCAAACTCTGCTCTTCCTGGGGGCTTGGGTTCAAAAATGGCAACATATTTCACTTTTTGGTCGGGTTACCAATATTGGATTTGTCCCCGCATTTACACAAATGTTCGCAAAGCATGTGGGCATTAGGTGGTGGAGTGTCAGATTTTTAACATACATACATTTAGAGTAATATCCTCTTTTCCGCAAATGTGCACAGAAAAATCACAAGAATAATGATATCACTTAGAAAATTTTCACAAGTCCGCTCTATGAATGATCCATCTTTTTAGATTTATGTTCTGGCCCCAAAGGGGTGTGGTTTCCCAGGTCACATGGTGTAGAAACCAGTTTATCCAGTTTCTGCCAAGCTCAGAGACCCTGCCCCTCCCAGCTTCTGCCAAGAGGAAGCTATTTTACGGTCCCCCTAATAAACCCTCTGCCTGGGCCCTGGAAGGCCCATTGTTCAAAAGGAAGCCATTTACGACTACCCTAATAAACCATCTGCCTGGGCCCAGGACAGGCCTTTGTTCAACTCCCTGTAGCTGCTCCACCCCTAATCTAATCAGAGAGGTGACAACTCCTTTTGGCAAGGGGAAGAGTGGCTGAGCAGGTTTTAACTCCTCTGGGGGTAGATGTCAGGCAGAATTCAGTTCCTTAAGCCAGGCCCCAGCTAATGTCACTTCTAGTTACCCAGTTTTCTGCATTCAAATAAACTAACAATTTTTACACATGCAGCTAGAATGCTGATTCTAAGTTCAAAACTATGACATTTTAACAGTTACAAACTATGTGACACTCAAAAGCAGGTCACTCAGTTAATTTAAACATTTCGATTTTGGTGGTTTTAATCCAGTTTCAGTTAGGCTGCTGACATGCATAGCTCAGCCAGTTTTGTTATGAGCATTGTTTTGGGCTCTTCATCTTCCCAGATTTAGTATGCACACATACTTCATTCTGCCAGATGTCCGCTGGTGTTCAGTGAGATTTTTGGATGTGTTGCAATGTTTGAAAATAGGCATCTTGAGCTTGCCTTCAGAGAAACAAAGGGTGATTTTTAAAGTGCTTTCTAGCGAACAGGCACTGCTGTTTTTCTCTTTGGCACCCCATTTCACTCATGGCTCTTCTGACCCAGCACATCCGCACCGGGGGGTGGCAAGTCAGGCGACCATTTTGGTGTGCGCACAAACTGCGCGGTTTTCATAGATTCTGGCGCACATGTGGGCTTTTTTTCGGCCATCTTGGATTTCCTAAGCCAACAGCACCAAATGTTGTAGCATAATAGTCCAAACGTGGGTCAGAACACCCAACAAACCCCCCCGCCCGACTGCACTTGGATTGAGTAGAGGGGATGTCGGGTGCTAAGGATGTTGACCCACGTGCTGGGAGGTCCGCATCATCTTCTTCCAATTCCCCAGATGACAAAGTTCAGCATCCTTTCCTCCATCAGGGGTGGATCAGTCGGTTCTCCTCGCCGGTCCTGATGGGAGTATTGGGCGGTACACTGGGCCCCTTGCGTCTCTGCTCCCGGTCTCCGGATCGTCCTCCTTGGCCAGTCTCCAGGTTTTCTTTCTCCTAGGACGACAAAGGAAGAGCGGCAATACCTATTCATGGACATTTCTCCCCCACCATTGATATAGTGGGGTGGCATATATATTTTAGAACTCAACAGATATGAACATGCACATTTTTTTTAAATTAAGAGACAGGAACACATAAACTTGAGAAACACAGAATTTGATAGGCTATAGGTAGGATCTTTTAGGGTTGGAATTGAATTACTCTGGAGCGGTACTCTCTGGGATTACCGAGGACTCCTCCAGTTGCTGCAAAGTGTGCCTGGGATGGCAACACTTCAACTGGTTTATGTGGACCCACTTGTCTTCCCCCTCTGCCAAACCGCCTTTGGGGATGCGGATCTTGTAGGCCACAGGGGAGATCTTGTCTATAATCTCAAAGGGTCCTTTCCATGTAGGCAAAAATTTCCGCTGTTTGGCCTGGTTCCTTTGGAAATTTTATAGATAGACCCGGTCTCCCACCTGATATTCCTTCCTGGAAGTTTTCAGGTCATAGTGGGTCTTCATGCTATCAGCTGATCTTTCTAGATTCCGCTGAGCATAGGCAAAAGCATGTTGAAGGTGTTTCCTTAAATTCTCCACATACTCATGAGTTGTGGAGGCATTTATCAACGTTTGCTCTTGGGTTCTGTAGAGCAAATGCTGAGGAAGCACCATCTTGCGCCCAGTCATCAACTCAAATGGTGACATTTTGGTTGCAGATGAAGGGGTAGATCTGATGGCCATTAGGACCAGAGGTAATCGGATATCCCAACTTGGCCCAGAATCTGCCACAAACATTTTTAAGATGCTCACAATTGTCCGGTTGTAGCGTTCCACTGCTCCAGAAGAAGCTGGCCTGTAAGCAATGTGTAGCTTTCTCTGGACCCCCAGTATCTCCCACATCTCTGTCATTACTTCACTGGTGAAGTGGCTACCTCTGTCAGACTCAATTCTGTGAGGTAGACCAAACCGAGAAAAGATGTGGTTAATCATCAGGGCAGCTGCAGTTTCTGCCTTGCAATTTGGGGCTGGGAGACATTCCACCCACTTGGTAAACAAGCATGTAACGGTCAACATGTACTTGTTTCCTCTAGTCGAGCGAATCACAGGGCCTACAAAGTCGATTTGTAAATCTGACCATGGCAGTGTCATCCCCCTCTTTTGGATCGGCGCCCGGTGTGTCAGGGATGTTGGCTGAAATTGTGCACACACAAGACAACCCTTCAAGTATTGGTTGAGGTCCTGGCCCATGTGTGGCCAGTATGCAACCTCTCTTAAGATTTCCAGTGTTGTGTGAAACCCCCTATGACCGGCAGTGGCCGCATCATGGGCGTGACTTAACATCAGGCTTTCGATTTCCTTACCAACAAACCGTCTTGGATTCGGAACATTTTTGGACATTTCATCAGCACTCTTATGTCCTCTGTCCCAATGTAATCGGTATCCGTCAGGGGAAAGTTCTCAGGGTCCTCAATGTGCTGGTAAAACTTACCAATTATTGGATCCCACTTCTGAGGTGTAATCAAATTAGCATCAGGGGTCTCCTTACTCCATTGTGCAGTGGAAAGATCATTGTGAGCATTTGTCTGGGACCTAGTGATAACAGTGACCTGGATTTCCCCCAACAGGGACTCAATCTCAATTAGACCCCCTTGGATGGCCCCGGTTTTGGCCAGCTGATCAGCTAAGTCATTTCCAGTTTTGTCTGGTCCCTCTACTTTGGAATGACCCTTGATCTTTTTCCAATAGATGGTCATCTCATTCGAGGTGACCAGATCATCAATGTTTTGGATCAACTTCCCATGTTTCAAGGGTTTGTTATTAGCACATAACATGCCTCTGGTTTTCCAATTAACCAGGTGCTCCACGAACCCGTTCCGTACATAATCCGAATCTGTGATTATGACCAGTTCATGGAGTTGATGCTGGACAGCAGTGAGGATGGCCTGATGCACAGCCATCAATTCTGCCACCTGACTACTTCGGGGACCAATTTTGTATCCAGCGGAGGGTTCTGGGAACTCCTTCACCCATGCATTCCCTACGCCAGCCACCAGTTCTTTCTCCCCGTCGTTGTCAACATGGTAAGAGCATCCATCCACATAGACAGTGGGCATTCCCTCACACTTGTCTTCTTCAAAGACTTAGTGTGGGGAATTAAGGTATGCCTCCGTGTTGTCCTTGATTTTTAGACTTTCGTCCTCGAGACAGTTTTCTCTGGCACAATCATGCAAGTCAGCCAGACCTTGCGCGAGGGGACTCTTCTTGTTTTGGCCATATCTGACCTCCACAGGAAAGCCTTGCATTGACAGAATCCAGGAATTAATTCGGGAATTACTCACATTTCCGGCCCGGATTCTGTCAATTTGGAGATATTGCAGAGGCTGGTGTGGGGTCTCCACTATGATGTGTTCCCCCTGGATAAACGGGCGGTAATTCTTCAATGCCCACACCGTTGCCAGGAGTGCCTTCTCACAATCGTTGAATTTTTCCTCCACAGAGGATAAAGTTTTGCTCGCATAGGAGATTACTTTATTGACCTTGTCATGCTTTTGGTATAATACTGCCGTCAAGCACGTATTAGAGAACCCTGTCTCCAGGAAGAACTCCTTGTTTCTGACATGGTAAGCTAGGCAAGGCGCTTGTGAGAGGCTTCTTTTGAGCTGCCTTACTGCCTCGGATTGTTCTGGACCCCATTCCCACTTGACCCCCCCCTTCAAGAGATGAATCAGGGGTCTGGTGATCTCTGCGTAGCCCTCAATGAACTTTCTGCTGTAATTAGTCAGTCAAAGGAGGCTCCTTAGTTCCCGCAGAGTTGTGGGGTCTTTCAGTTTCTGAAGTGCTTCCACTTTCTTTTCCTGGGGACAGAGACCCTGAGGAGTAATCTCATGCCCCAAGAAATTAACACGGGTTCTACACCACTGTGCTTTCTGAAAGGAAAGTTTTGCTCCGGCGGCCCTCAACTGGGTCAGAACATAACGGATCTCCACTATGTGTTCCTCCACAGATGAACTTTTGATGAGCACATCATCTACATAAGCCAGGTTGCCCCTTGCACCCAGGTCGGGCATGGCCTTGTGTAGGAAAATGTTGAATTCATTGCCGGAGTTGAGGTATCCGAAGGGAGTCCAGGTCCATGTGTACTGCTGGCCCCCAAAGGTAAAAGCCAGCTTGTATTGGTCCTCCCTACTGACAGGCATGGTCCAGTATCCATTGGTCAGGTCTATTGCAGTGAATACCTGTGACCCCTGGATCTGGGCCAGCCCTTGGTCAATGTAGGGCAGAGGCCATCGGGAAGTATGGACCCGTTTGTTGAGCTTCCTAAGGTCGGCGCAGAGTCTCCACTGGCCGTTTGGCTTTAATATTCCCAGCACCGGATTGTTGAAGGTGCTGTGTATTGGACGGATTATTCCCCGGGACTCAAGGTTCTTAATTATTTCAGTAAGGGACTCCATTGATGCGAGAGGCAAGCGATATTGCTTCACAAACACTGGAGTCATGCCAGGGTCCGTGGGGATTGTTGCTGTGTGGATGTCAGTGCGACCACAGTCATATGAGTCTACCGCAAAGAGATCTTGGAAATCCAAGAAAACTTGTTTCAACTTTTGCTTTTGTTCCAGAGTCACACATGCATCAGCTAGGTTGACTCTCTCTTCCACCATCTGCCTGAAGCCTGGAAAGACTTCTGGTTTGGCTATTTCAGCGGCCTCCTCCAGCTGGGTGGAGAAGTCCCTGGTCAGAGTGCTGATTTGGACTGGAGGCTTCAGGTGGGAAAGGCAACCCTCATGGACCTGGAAAATCACCTCATCCCTCCTGAAGTCACAAGTCACATCTTCCTTACCATAAGGGCAGGAAGTGTACACCAGGAAGTTCCCCCCATGCCGGGTAAAAATCCTGTCTGGTGTTGTATTGTCCTCACTGTCACTGTCAAAACAGTCCTTGGGGATTGGTCCTAACAGTTCATTTCCTAGATCAATGGAAAAATGTCGGTCATCAACCGCCATTCCAATAATGGTGCCTGCGGCTAGAGTAATACTCTTTAAGTCGCTGTTATCCACCTCTATTGGAATGGTGTCATGTTCTATGTTGACTAATGGAGTTGTGTTTACCCCCAACCCTTGCTGTTGGAGAGAAGCATTTAGATGTATATAAGCATCAGGGTTTTTCAAATGTTGTCCTCTTTTAGCTTTCACTTCCAGGGAGAATTGTCGGGTCCTTTCTGGGATGGTGACTTCCTCTCTGATCTGAATTTCAACTGCATAAGGTAGCAATTGAGCTGACCTAAATGCTTTTTCTGGATCATCAAAGCCCATGGGATTATCCGCTAATCGGGACCAAGCTTTGAAGTTTATTAGGTCCAAACTAATGGCAAAGCGATTGAGAATGTCACTGCCTAAGTAAAAAGCGGCAGTGACGTCTTGCACGACCCAACAGTTGTGGACTATGCTCTTGTTGCCAATGGAGATTTTGAGCATACACCTGCTTGGCAGGAGATGTTTGGAATTGGGTGCTTCCAGGTCCATTTCCCATTTGTCTATCAGTTTGAATGTGGGAATGGCTGGATCTTTTGGGAGTTGGCGGAACATGGCTTCGCTGATGAAGCTCTTACCGTTGTTCACACACACTCGAGCGAGAACAGAGTCCTTCCCATCATTTAACTGAACAGGGATGAACAACTGCTCTCCATTTTTGCTGCATGTCAGCCAGGCTCTGAGCTGATTTCACATCTTTCTGGACTATAGGAGTGGGAGTTTCTGATTGTGGATTAGTAAAGAATTTCAGGGTGTTTCCTTCCAGTGTGGAATGCCACCTTAAACTGGAAGGAAGGTTGATTTTCAGAAATAGAGAGGACCCCCTATCACCAGTCTGTTGTCCTACTGCTATTACTGTCACGTCTGGAGTTTGGTTGTTCTGGAAGTGAAATTCTACTTGGTCAGATTTTTGTTCAACCATGTGGCAGGTGCCGTTTAAACTAACATGGTTGACACTCTGTTTTAATTTTATTGGTCGGCTAGTCTGGGTCCAGAGGGCCTTGTTTACACAATCTATTAGGGGTGAAAACCTTCTCAGGAGGTCATTCCCTATTAAACAAGGGGTGCCCTCTGGAGTCACTACTATGACCGGGTGTTTCATCTTGTGTCGCCCAATTTTAATGTCCAAGTCTGCAGTCCCCTCAACGGGAATTTCCTTCCCGTCAAAGTTCTGCAGTTGTCCAGGAAGAGAGGTGAGAGGAATACAGTAATTCTCCCCCCTTCCGGCATTTAGTTCCTCAAAGGCCCTTTTGGACAGAAGGGTAGCTTGGGATCCAGTGTCCACCAGTGCCAAAATTGTACCCTGCCCCTGTACTTGTACCGGGGCATAGTATCTTCCCTCCTTCCCCTCAAGGGGGCACAGATAATGCACATTTTTGGACAACTGGTGGGCTAATTTTCTGGTTTTGGACATTGCAAGAGAAGAAATTTGGGCAGACTTCTGTGGAGAGCCTTGGGAATCTGAAAGAAAAAGTTGGCAACTGGAGATCAGAGCCATTGTGGGTTCCCCTGGTTCCGGTTCTGGGCCGCCCCCCCCTTCTTGGAGGCAGTCACCAGGATGGGTTTGAAGCAGTGGATTTCGGTATTGTGGGTTCTGGGATGAGATGATGGGCGGCGGTAGCTCAGTCTCCATATCTCCCCAGTCTGAATTGAAATCCCTTGGGACCCATTTTTCCTTGGGAGGAGATCCCCCATCTCTGAAGGAGAAGATCCTTTTCCCAGGATCTTCTGAGGATCCCTCTCCCTCAAATTGGAAGACCTGAACCTCCTCCACAAAGTGGGTCTGTTTGGGTCCTTTGTTTCTCCTACCCCCCCTCTGCTCCTTGGGAGGCAGGCTTTCAGGGGCAGGAGATTTTGTTTCCGGTTCCTGGTTTTCCAGGGGCTGTTTACAAGTTCGGAAGGAAGCTTCCTCCAAGGCTTTACACCCCCCTTCCCCTTGTGCCTCCTCCCTGGGAACCGGTGGGTTGTCGGGGTGCTGCCCCCGTCATTGCTCTGGAGCACCAGGCCCAGAGTTTGGTGCATTCTGTGCCGGCATGCCCATCTGAGGGTTCTGCTGAGCCCTTAGCACGCGACCCAGCTCCTGTGCCATGTTCTGAACCTGGCGCTCTAACTGGGAAACTCGCTCAGGCTGATACGGGGCCCTGTTTTCTCCCCTGGGCTGATCCCGGGAAGGGTAGCTATCCCTTCTCTGGTAGTACCCCTGGTTAGGAAGATTTTGGTACCCCTCCACCCTTGGCCTCCCCTCTCCCGGATTAGGTTGTCTGGGCTCAGGGAATTGGGGAAAGAAGGATGGATGATTTTGGGGCTGGAAATTGGGTGGATACCTGGGGAAAAAGTTCTGCCCAGGATTTGGAGAATTTCTGCCCTCCTTGGGGAAGTTAGGATGGAAGTTCCCCGGGTCAGGTGCTTGGCTGGATCCCCCCCTTGGGCTGGAGGAGTCCACACATAACCCAGGATTGGTCTGTTTCCCTTGTAACGGGGACTTACATAGTCAGGAGAGCGAGGGACCTCATTTGTGGGACTACCTCTTTCACTCCCTGTCTGTGACTGGCCCGAGGACCTTCTGGGCCTAGCATTATTAGGTGCAGGTAGGCTTTTAGGCCCCCCCATCTCCAAATCCAAAACGGGGGTGACCTTTACCTCTGCCACCTTGGCAGCAGCAGGGGTGCTGTTGGTTTTGGAATTTTTCTGGGTATTGCTTTTATTTTCTATGGGCTTCTGCACCTCATAGATCCGGGTAGCCTGTTCAATGACCCAGTCTAAAGATCTTTTCTCATGAAAATCTCTCACGAGCTGGGTCATTATATATTTGGGCAAGGCATGGAAAAATGTATTGACAAATTCTCTGCTGTCTGTGCGCACCCTTCTGGTGGTCTGCGCAAAGGCACGTTTCAGTTCTTGCACGAATTCTTGTGGGGCCTGATCCTCCCCACATTGCAAATTGTAGGCTGCCTTGCGAGCCTCTTGAGGATTTCTGTGAACAGAAAAATGTTTCAAGATGGCCGCCTTATAGGTGGACCATCTTAAATGATTTTGGTCCTCCAGCTCCGCAAAGAAACTGGAGTATTCTGGGGAGAATGTCCATTTGACGTACTGGATGCAGCTACTGCTGTCCTACAAATGGAAAGTCTCCATCATTTGCTCATAGAGCTCCAAGTGTTCCCAAACAGAGTACTTGGCGTTCTTATGATAAGGCGTGATGACACTCCTGATTTCCTTAATCTGTTTCAATGGGTCCTTAAGCAAGGCCCTTTTTGCCTTATTGGCCTTTTTGGTTCGGGTAACCCTTGTCCATTCATCCTCTGACTCAGAGGCACTGCTCCCAGAGGTTCCTGTCTGATCTTCCAGGTTTTCCCGGATTCTGCGAGCCTGGGAATGGCTGGCAGAATGTGGGGACCTGGTCTCCTGTGTCCTGCGCCGTTCAGAGGAGTCTTCAGATTCCTCCTTGCTGCCAGGATTTGATGGGTACCCCCCCCACTGACCTAACTGGACAGAAGTTCTCAGGATGCCCTTAATGGGCCTATTCTCCTGGGGTTCCCCACTAAATTGCACTGTGCTTGGGTGCCCATACCTGGATGGCCGCCCATCCATTCCTGGGAGGTACTGGCCTATGAGCCCCATGCTTCTGGCTGGATAGTAATCTGCCATCCCTGTGGCCCGGTGCTCATGTGCGCCAGGGGACAGGGGGGTGGCAGAGTCCAGGGACTGAGAGAGATAAATGCCTCTGGTACTAGGGTTCCTGAGGTTATGCTCAGGAGTTTCCCTTTCCCAGCGAACCTGGTCTCTATCCGCCCCTGCTCCCTGTTGCAATGCAAGAGCCTGCACCTTCAGTTCCTCAGTTAAGGCCTTACTAGACTCTATCAGTCTCTCCTGCATCGCTACCTGTTGTTGGAGCCTATCATTGTGCTGGCAGAGAGCCTCATTCTCTCTCTGCGTTTCCTGATTGGTCCTGGAGCACTGGGCCAGTCTTTGCTGCAGGAGGGTTACCTCCTGAGCTGTGTCCCTATTGGCCTGCTCCTTTCTTGCCAGAGCATCCTCCACCTTCCTGGTTTGCTCTAACAAGTTCTGGTGTTCTTTTTGGAGGTCACCCAGTCCCTGGAGGGCCAGGTGATTTTCTTCCATTTTCCTTTTTAAGTGGCAGACTTCCTGGCCTAAGGTATCCCTTTCCTGACTAAGAGCCTGCATCTGTGCCGCCAGGTCGTCCCTTTGCCTTTGGAAGGCACCAGTTTTCTGGCGCTCCTGGTCAAACTCTGCCTGGGTATCCAGGTCTTTTAAAATCAGTTTATTGCTCTCTGCCTTCTCCCTATCTAGGTGGCTTTGCAGGGTGACTACCTGCTCAGCACATGCCCTATTGAAGTCTAACTGTTGCTCCAGCTTTTTCTGGCTCTGCAGTAGGGAGTCCAAACCTTCTTGGTACTCCTTCTGCAAGGCCAGAAATCTGGTATCCTGGTCCGCCTTTTCCTGTTGCAGCACATCCATATCCTCCTTTATTTTAGTGATGTACTGTTTGCTGTCATTTTCTGACTCCTGGCTCCTGAGCAGCCTCTGCTCAGAAGAGTCTAGATCAGATTGGGCCTTCTGTAATGCCAGCAGTTGCCTACTCGCCAGATCTTGGCCTTCAGCACATTTCTCCTGCATGGCTCCCATATGTAAATATAAATATGCTGCTACCCTGGCAATCTCGTGGTGCTCATCCTTGGCCTTCGGGGCCATGTATAGTTCACTCAGGGCCACATGTAGGGGACCCTGATCTCCCCATATATCTGACCCTGTTTCAGTGACCTGTTGCGCGATTGCCTGCAACCAGACCGTTTGGTCCTGATGAGTCCACTCACCTCTCACAAATAGCTTATGTAAGAAGTGTTCTCTGGCTATTTTCATATCTACCAAGGTCGTCATTCTAGAGATTGGTCTCTGTCCTGACTTACAGAAGTTTGTATTTTATTTTTGCAAAACAGACCTTTTCCTTAGAGCGTTCCTTTGAGGAGTGCTTTACAGCGTAACACAGCGTGGTGATCCGACCGGATATGTGTATGTGGTCAGCTGGCACGCTGTATTAATCTGCACAAGTGATAGATCTAACCCAAACGTCCGGCTCGAGCCCCCAATTTGTAAGAGGGTTCAATTCAACACTACAGCTAAGTCAATGCCTAGTCTGGGATACTGAGTGTTAACCCTTATTGATGTATCTTTATGTCCAGTTCATGCGTTCTGGATTACTACCCCTATATAACACCCCTCTCTTGGAATCCCCCTGACCCCACTGGGCCAAGAAGTAGTTCTGTTTTGCAAGTTTAAACAGTTTATTTGATAATTTAAACAATATATATATATATCACACTGTATAATAAATTAATAATTGAATATCACACTTAATCTGAGCAGTAATCAATAATGGATAGTCTGGCACTAGCACACTTCTTTATAATCAATGATGAGTGGTTATAGGATGGATAAGATAGCAACAATACTTTTATGGTTTCAAATGGATGCAAGGTGGAATGAAAATGCAGTACAGAAAAGAAACTTGATAGGATTTCAGCAAAAGACAATGTAATCACTTTTCTCTGGCAATTCACTCCCCCCCTTTATGCAATGCAATGAAATGGAAGGAAAGCACACAGTTCTCAGGAATGCAATCAATACAATACGAAATTAAGTTCCCCCCAGCAAGCTTAGAGGAAAACAGGTCGGAGTTTTAAACACAGGCCCAAAATGCTTTGAATGTGGTTTGCAAGGAAGTGAAAAATATGCTAAAATGCTTTTAATTCCCTTCAGGAGGTTCAGGGTGAGTGAAATATACTTGTGATGAGTTCAGGCTCACTTTAGCAAGGATCTAGGAGTAACTAGCAGGTTAAACAAATTTTTGGCAAAGGAAAGCAATGAAGCTGCTGTTTTCACACGTGGCTGGATTTTTAACCAAATTGCAAATCGCGGTAAAATTCGCGAGTGCGAGAATCGTGATTACGGCAAAAGTATGAGGAGTAGGAAGTCGGTTCTAGGCTTGTTGAAAAGCTGAGATTCTAAGCTTCCAGAGGAAAGTTAAACTAAGTTCCTAATGGTTCCAGAGATACGGACGATTAAATAAAGGTAGTTTTTCAGATTTGCAACAACTCAAAATGACAAGTGACAGCGTGCAACTTTGGAATTACAAATGACAGCTCGCAGCTTAAGAATGACAGGTGACAGGATCTCTAGGAGACAGTTCTACTCAAGTTAAAATAGCTTGCATTAGATTATTTTAACTAAGAGATTGGGCTCTGCACAGTTCTGCTAGGTACTCACAATATAATTTTAAAAGGAATGGGCCTCGCCACGGATCTGGTCAACAGGTTTTCTTCACTTGCCACGGACGGTTTCTGCGCACAGCGTCTGGGTTAGCTCTACTCTGCTGGTCTGGGTCTCTGGTTCTGATCAGGTCTGTGGGTCCGGATACAGCGGTCTCCGGTTCAGCTGGTCTCTCTCTGGATACAAGACTGCTCTCTGGCAAATGGCAAGAGTTCTTGCAAAGAATTCAAACAGCTCGCCTGGCTGTGAATAGTGGCAATGATTTGAGGCCTGCTAAAGAGGGATTTAGCTTGTAGTTGACCTCTCTGCTACAAATTCTGAAGTAAAGTCTTGGTCTCTGAAGGTGGATAGATTGAAGTCTCTATGTTGGCTCTCTGGAGGTTGATGGAGGTAAAGTATGGATTTTCCCGGCAGAGCGTTCCGCAGCAGGTGGAATAGAATCCCCTCTCTAGCTTCCAGTGGCTCTTTTTATGTCTTTTGAAAGTGGGTGTGTGTGCAGCATCACTAGCCAGCCCCTCTCTCAACTGCCCATTGGTCAAGCTTTCCTTTCTCTCTTGATTGGGGAAAAGAAGTGGAGTGTCAGAGCGATGTGATTTAATGGCTTGCAGAAAGGACACTCCCCTGTCAAATTACACACAATCTATATTTGACCTAAAGACATATTTCATAGATACACAATGGTTTGAAATTACATGCACCCATCACATATCACATGAGGTATACCCTGTTCAAACTCTGCTCTTCCTGGTGGCTTGGGTTCAAAAATGGCAACATATTTCACTTTTTGGTCGGGTTACCAATATTGGATTTGTCCCCGCATTTACACAAATGTTCGCAAAGCATGTGGGCATTAGGTGGTGGAGTGTCAGATTTTTAACATACATACATTTAGAGTAATATCCTCTTTTCGGCTAAAAACCCCCTGAACATACCACCGGGTCCTAACACGTCTTCAAATGTGCACAGAAAAATCACAAGAATAATGATATCACTTATAAAATTTTCACAAGTCCGCTCTATGAATGATCCATCTTTTTAGATTAATGTTCTGGCCCCAAAGGGGTGTGGTTTCCCAGATCACATGGTGTAGAAACCAGTTTATCCAGTTTCTGCCAAGCTCAGAGACCCTGCCCCTCCCAGCTTCTGCCAAGAGGAAGCTATTTTACGGTCCCCCTAATAAACCATCTGCCTGGGCCCTGGAAGGCCCATAATTCAAAAGGAAGCCATTTACGACTACCCTAATAAACCATCTGCCTGGGCCCAGGACAGGCCTTTGTTCAACTCCCTGTAGCTGCTCCACCCCTAACCTAATCAGAGAGGTGACAACTCCTTTTGGCAAGGGGAAGAGTGGCTGAGCAGGTTTTAACTCCTCTGGGGGTAGATGTCAGGCAGAATTCAGTTCCTTAAGCCAGGCCCCAGCTAATGTCACTTCTAGTTACCCAGTTTTCTGCATTCAAATAAACTAACAATTTTTACACATGCAGCTAGAATGCTGATTCTAAGTTCAAAACTATGACATTTTAACAGTTACAAACTATGTGACACTCAAAAGCAGGTCACTCAGTTAATTTAAACATTTCGATTTTGGTGGTTTTAATCCAGTTTCAGTTAGGCTGCTGACATGCATAGCTCAGCCAGTTTTGTTATGAACATTGTTTTGGGCTCTTCATCTTCCCAGATTTAGTATGCACACATACTTCATTCTGCCAGATGTCCGCTGGTGTTCAGTGAGATTTTTGGATGTGTTGCAATGTTTGAAAATAGGCATCTTGAGCTTGCCTTCAGAGAAACAAAGGGTGATTTTTAAAGTGCTTTCTAGCGAACAGGCACTGCTGTTTTTCTCTTTGGCACCCCATTTCACTCATGGCTCTTCTGACCCAGCACACCCGCACCGGAGGGTGGCAAGTCAGGCGACCATTTTGATGTGCGCACAAACTGCGCGGTTTTCATAGATTCTGGCGCACATGTGGGCTTTTTCGGCCATCTTGGATTTCCTAAGCCCACAGCACCAAATGTTGTAGCATAATAGTCCAAACGTGGGTCAGAACACCCAACAGGCTTCTCAAAGAGTTTGAAATACAACAAAAGGGGAAAAATAATCTCACCATAACAAGAAAACATGCATATAATGCTGATCTGGTAGCCAAGAGAAAGGAAAATCGAGCCTTACTCAGAAGTCTAAAACAAAGTGCCCTACCTAATAAAGAGGAACAAATCCGGCATTGTAAACAATTCTACAAAAACTGGCTGTCTGCTTCAAAAGCATGGCGAGCACAATGTGACGCAGAAACAATGCTAACAGCGCTGCAAAAAGCAAACACACGTAATTTATGGGAGATTATCAATAAAGGAGAGGACTTCCAATCAGCTCTGACCATCTGGTAGGTTTCAACAGAGAATTGGGTTAAACATTATACCAATCTCTTCAAATCAACTGCTGGAAAAGAATCTAGTTTATGCCCTCAAAAGCGGAATAAAACACCCTGGAAAATTGACTTTGATTATGAGGACATCTTGGGGATCATTAAAAAGCTTAGCTCCTCATGAGCTGCCGGGCCAGATGGCATCTCAAACCAACTACTGAAAGAGAATGGAGAAGATTGGGCAAAATTTATCCTACGGCTCTTTGAGCAAATAAAGAAGAAGAGAAGTATTCTGTCAACATGGAAGGAGGCATTGATAGTCCCTATATTTAAGAAAGGTGATCGGGAAGACCCGATAAATTATAGACCTATCGCCCTCCTGGATTCTATAGGTAAAATCTTTGCCTCCATCCTCCTAAGAGACCTGAAAAAATGGGCAAAACAGGCAGGTTTACTAGACAAGCGGCAAACAGCCTTTGTGAGCGGGGTCGGCACCACGCTGAACTTATTCATCTTGAACCTACTAAAGCTTTGGGCACTGGAAAAAAAAACAAATCTGTATTTGGGCTTCATAGACTTGGAGCAAGCCTTCGATGGAGTTAATAGAGGTATCCTCTGGGCGAAATTGAAGAGCTGGAATTGCCTGGGCGACCTCCTGGAAGCAACTCAGGAGCTGTACACGGGAACATCCATCCAAATAATAACAATAAAAGGAGGAACCACCACGGAAAAAATCAACACATTTAAAGGAATTAAACAAGGTTGTGCTCTAGCTCCATTTCTATTCATTTTGTACCTGCCAGACATGGCGGAGTCCCAGAGCAAGATCCGGGCTTTCCCGCCGAAAATAAATGGCGAGGAATTAGCTTGGATCCTCTACGCTGACGATGTGGTCTTAATTGATCAAACTGCTGTAGGTCTGCAACGACGTATCTCTGAGTTTAAACAATACCTGGATAGAAATCAAATGAAGATAAATATAAAGAAATCGGTTATCCTAGTAATGAAATCGTCCAGAGGGCCAAAACCAAAAAGAATGAACTTCGTCTGGACCATTGATAACCAACATTTGGATACAGTGGAGTCCATGATATACCTGGGTATAAGAAACGCCAAAAATGTAAATGAATATGGCCAATACTCTCTCATCAGAGAAAAATTGCTAAAACTAACGAATCAGGGAAGAGCCTTACACCGAAGATATGGAAAGTATTCAACAACGCCAATACTAACTTTCTACAAGCAAAAGGTGGTAGCTATTCTGTCATACGGCGCTGAATCCATGCTAAATCTTCGCTGGGAAACCTGGGACATTGTAGAAGCATTTTTCCAGCGAAAGATCTTAAGACTACCTAATTGTCTGGCAATCTCGACAATAAGGCACGAATTAAGACTTCAATCTCTAAAATCAACAGTCCTATGGAAGACCATTGCTTTCTACAGAAGATATATTCTGGAACCTCATCCTGCGCCCTTCGAGATCTTGGCTAAAACATCATTGGAGGAAAGAGACAACATTCTCCAATTGTGGAAAACAAAATGTCAGATGGTCTTATTACATTACAACATAAATGAAGAGACCCTTAAAACAAATCCAAACAAAGCAAAGAAGATCCTGCAGGAAAATGACTGGGATGAAATGAGTACCCTAAAGCAAGGAAATAAATAATGCCATAACATTGTTTGGGAACGTAAAACCCTAAATGGTCCCCCATCTTACCTGAGGAAGTTTCCATCATCCCACTACAGAGACCTCTTGATGCGCTGTAGGCTCAATATTCTATTAACCAAAGAGGTCCTACTGCATCGAAAATTGATAGCCCCTCTGGATGCAAAATGTCGATTCTGTGGAAACTCAAATTCTATTGAAACAACAAGGCACCTGGCGCTATCCTGTCCCAAATTAACATTAGAAAGAATACAATGGCTGGGGGACTATGTCTTGCGTATTAACTCAAGCACGGAAGAGGAATACTGGGAGAGACTGATGACAGTGGAAAAGCTTGGCAAAACACTTGACGTGCTAAAGTTCATTGAACACCTCTTAGGAAGATCCGACCAAGACACGGCCCTACGATCCCTGGGAGGACAATGGTCTGGCCCACCCACAAGTAACAATGTCACTAGTGCCCTGGAAGCACGAATTTTTGGCTCTCATTAGGCTAGTAAGGAAGGACTAAACTGATCTAAATGCGGACAAGGATGTTTGGGAGTGTTACCAAAGTGATGACAAGTCATGCTGTATTATGTTAAAGGTTAAAAAATATAACCAATAAAACATAAAAAAAAAATTTTAAAAAATTTAAGCAAGGGAAAAATGCAACAGAAATAACATTTAAATTAAGCCTGGCTCAGTACAAGAACTTGAAAGGCATGTTTCTTCCCAGAAGGAGGACACTTCCCCCCAGCTGAAACTCACGGGGAGGTGCCAATTGCTGGGGAGCCAGAATGAGACAATGGACTTCCTCCAGCTTAAAAGAATGCCAAGTGTGAAGGGTCGTAAAAGGCCTGGGCCCAGGAGGAAATGGGAGGAGACTGCTTCTGAACTGCAGAGCGGCCAAAGGAGGCAGAGACAAACAACCATTTGTGGCTGGACATTCACAAAGAACATTTTGTTTAAATACATATAATTTACCACTTAAAATTGGTAAAAATACCAAAATAACATATTTGTGAATCTAAATTCTGCCTGCACATTTTAAAAGGCACCAGAACTCTGTGACATATTCAAAGAAGAAACAGCCGAAAAAGTGATATTACAAAAAATGTATTTTTGATAGAAGCATGAAACTTCATACATTTATGCCCATGTTCAACGCGCACATTGGTACAAATTTTCTGATAAACTGTACATTGTGTTCCTGATAAAAAGGGTGAAATTCAGTGGAAAGCAGACACAGCAACAGGGTTTTGTGGAGTACCTGCTACTCAAAATATGTGATCTATATAGGTGGTTGTTGTAGAGGTTGCATATGTGTAAATATGTATTGTGTTAAAAGTAGATTTTGTGTTCCAGAGTCTAGGGGTGGACACTAGGCCTCGTAAACCCACATCATCATGGTGACACCCTGTTCTTCTACTCCTATCAAGGAAGAGAGGAGAGCCTGACCAAGCCCTGGAAAGGGGGCGCGCTTAGGATAAGCCAGCACACACACCCCTTTATCATAAGCATAAATAGAGACAGCTCAGGACTGGAAAAAAACACACAGATCCACCCACTAACCGATTGCTGGTGGAGCACCCTGCTAGAGAACCATCCATCTTCCCCGCTCCAGACTCCATAAACTTGGCAAACAGAAAGGCCCATTGCATAGCTGAACCATTCTCAGCTAGGCCCCTTAAATTCCAGTACCAGAATCCCACCACCAAAGGGGAACAACAAACAAGCAGCCGAGCTGTGCTCTACTCTTGCCTGCTGAAATAATTATCATCAGAACCAAGAGATCCAATCCAGTCTGGTGCCGTGCTGTGAATAGACCCAGTCCAGTCCGGTGTGCCCAGCTGTCTAACCCAGAACCAGATTCCCTTCCCTGACCAGAAATCTTGATGGACCAAAATCCTGAGGGGTCCGGGTAAACCATATCTTGTGAGTATCTATAGATAGGACTGTGTCACTAGCATATGTACTGTCCATAGTAATCCCTATCTTAACCCATCCTATCTTGTCTTCAGAGCCTGATATCGTTAGGAGTACTTTTGAATTGTCAGAACTTTTCTTGTGCTAAATTTCTCTTATTTGTTTTCTAAAATCATAAATCATTAGTGTTGTGAATAAATAAATTGAATCCCAGAAAGAAATTGAGTATCCACCACGTGAAGGGTCCCTGGCCAGGACTGTGGAGATTCATGTGTGGCATTCTCTTTTTCTATAGTCAGAATCTAGTGTAAGAAACTCTATTTGTCTTCTAAAAGTGCATTCCTGTGTTTCCCATTCTTGCGCCTATCTGAAAAAAAAGGCCTCCACTAAAATGTCCATAACTTCTTCAGTTTTTATGCTAGAAACAAAACTGCTGCCTGTAGCTAACATTCACAGCTTTCCATAGAACCTAAAACTGCATCCCAAATCCATACAGTTCTCCCGTAATTGCAATTACCGTGCACTGCTGCACATTTTCGTTTAGGGAATTTCTGACATGTGTAAAACAGCTTTTGATTCCTTCTGTCCTTAATTTTAAGATTTCACATTGTTCCTTAGTATCAAATCATTGCTAGTGTTTGTGTGTAACTATCTAAATCAGCTCCCATCAGAATTTAAACCATTTCAGCAATTTAGACCATATTTCGTTTTTTCACCCAATCCATTCTTCAGATAACTTTGAAACCATTTGGACAGCTTTCCAATCAATTCTGTTTTTCTCTTGCATGCTGGGGGAAATTGGGATGGTTATTTTTTTTAATTCTGCCATTCCTGAATACCTGCTCTCTCCTCCTATCTCTTTACATTGCCCATTGGGGGGTTAGGGGCGTGCAGGGGGGGAATAGTAACCACACTGCTATTTGATTTGAACACACACACACAAAAGTATTATTTCTCAACTCATGTCATCCCATCCTGCACAGGGCACATGCTGGTCAGATGCGTCCTTGGAACTTCAAACAACCAAAAACATGCAAATGCCACCCAGCATTCCCTACACCAAAGAATGCATGCCATGGATCATGCCATGTGACCTGTATCCCAAGTATGGTACCACCAACTGGGCTGTGTACTAGAGGAGAACCGCCTAAGAACTCCAGTTAACATAAACTCAAACACACTCAGACCTCACCTTATGAAGATGCAAACATCCACGTGCAGGGAAGCAACCAGCAGCATGGACAGATACATGAGTGAAAAACTGACAATGTGTGCCTCAAACATCTGCATGATCAAATTAGAAAGTCCCACAAAACAATCTCATGCGCGAGCCAACCATACATGAGTCCCATACATGTAAGGAGTGTACTAATGTTCGACATGAACATCAGAGGCAAATATGACTGGCTTCAAAATTCAGACAACACCGGACCAAGTCCATTTCATGACACCAATTACACCACAGATTGGCTCACACATGTATAGAAAAAGAATGCCATTAAACATGATGTGCTTTCACTAAGACACTACAATGGCGAACCGTATATTCCAGAAAACATAGCTTACCCTTCATGCAAATGCGCATGAGATAAATATGAATGACAATCCCATGCCACAACCCTCGAAACCCTGGGTACCCATTGACATGTCCAGCATGTCCTCCAGACACTGAGACATTGATGATGGAAGGTGTAATGCCGGAGTGTGTTGGGCAGAGGCATAAGAAAGTTACTATGTACAGATGTGTATTGTGCTGCTGACAGTGCACAAGCCACATGATGTGATATGTGGTTCATGGATAGTGTCCACCAACTGGGAATGGACTCAACCCCAAAAGACCACAAATATCACATAGAAAAAAGGATTGGGCTTTACCTCATGGGGGATTATGGACATCTCAGAAAGTGGTAATAGTTATACTTTCAGATTATATTGCATCCACAGAAAAAACACACACCATGCAACCCTGATGGCACCCAAGCAACAGACATATAGCATGTTATTCACTCACAACCTTTTCATTTGGGACATATGGTCCATGCCACAACCTTTTGATGCTTATTACACAGACCATGGCATGTCAACAGGATGGGCCAAATACAGTGATGCATGGTCAGTGACACACTCATACACCGCTACCGTAGTATGCAAATATATTCACCACAGGCTCCAATAAAAGTGCAACTGCATAGATTCGCTTGGAAATAAATAACATGAAATAGACGTTCACACAATTTTGTAAAACCTGTGGTTGAATCAAAAGTGAAACCTGCTTAACTAAACAAAAAACCTTCCCAAACACAAAGAAGACCCAGCCAATAAAATGTCCTCCTCATTCTGTTCCTCCATAGACCTGTGTAAGGCCATCTGAGCCTATAGCTCTGCCTCCCTAAGCCGGCTTCTCTCTCGATCTAGAGCTGCTCAGGTTCCTGCCCCCTTTAAACCTCACTGTCATTATCAACCTGGTGAAATTCCAACATGATGGAAGAATTAGCTGCGCAATTGCTTTCTTGGCATCAAGCCTTGCCCTGGCAATGGTCATGGCATGTGCAGTTACCTGAGCTGCAAGCCTCTCCTTCCCCTGCTGCTTCATATGTGCACACACAGCAAACACCTGTGTGCACACCCTCTACCTGAACTCCTGCCTTTCCCTTCGAATGGTGCATATCTGTTTTACCCTCTGCCTTCCTACGAATTCACATTCATATCTGATATAACAACTCCTGCAGTCTGGCAATTCATCATCTGTGCTGGTTCTCCCTCTGCAAAGATGATCGGCTGTGAAGAGAGACACCCATCATGGCACAGTCCTGGATTGTCTGCAGGTGGACAGCATGACAGTGCCAGAACAATGCACCCCCACCCCATGTATTCCAGGCATGGACATCCCCTCATCTGCCATAGTATGGACCTCCACCTCCACCAGGGATAAAGGCACTTGCAGAGGGGTGAATGGCAGGACAGCACCAGAGGAGCTGGCGCTGATACTATGCATAGAGAACCCTTTTGAGGTCATTCAGGGCAACGTTTTGGTGGTAGCCTGAAAAAGAAACCACCCCTGTCAAGTGCTGTTGCCAGATGGGGGATAGCATGACCGCCTCTCTGTGATGCTGGGCAGCCTATTGTTGACTGACAAGTACACCATAATAACATAACATCATTGGTCCTATGAAATCCACCCTCCAGACGTGGCAGCACTATGACCTGCATGGTCTCACCAGCAAATGAAGAGGGGCTTTGTCTGGGTGGAGGCATTAGAAAAGGAACATTGCACTGCAGCAGATAATCCTGGGAAAAGATCCTGTGCTGACCATCCCGTCTCACGTATATAACTGCAGCATGTGACTACCCTCCCATCCTCCACCAGACTCAGAGGGCATGCCCTAACTGTCCTCCTCATTCCCTTTTAACCAACCCTGCCACCTCAGTGCCATTGGTGGAGTCCACAACCACCGCCACTTTCCCTTCCATGAAACTCTACTTCATGGAGAGTGCCTGGTGTCTACAGTACCATTTTGAGGCATTATCCCTGGAATGCAGCTCCTCCTCAGAAGAAGGTCCCTCTTCAGCTGCTGGTGACACTGCAAAAGAAGATCAAGACATTAAAATTTATGTCAGAACTTATTTTCACATGCATGTGCACAACTGTCACATGTGGCCTGCAGACAATGCAAAGTAGACTCAGTCATTAAATCTCTAAAAATCTCTAAAAACTAGGGCCCCTGGTCCCGAAGGGTTCGCAAAAAAGATTCTACAAGCTTTTCCACCCCCAACTTCTGCTCCCCCTGACAGCCCTTTTCAACTCTTTCAGCCTGTCGGACTCACTCACCCCAACAATACAAGAGTCCACGACCATCCGCCTACTAAAGCTCAGAAAAGATCCCACAGAGTGCACTTCATATAGACCCATCTCCTTACTAAATATAGATACCAACATATACTCTATACTCTAAAGTCTTAGCGAACCATCTGGCGGCAGTCCTTCCCAAAATAATCAACCCATACCAAAATGGTTTCATACTAGAAAGATCAACAGGGGACAATATCCGGCGAGCACTAAATATAGTGGAAATAGCAACCTCAGACCACCAACACCACTATTAGCCCTTGGCGCATCCAGGTTCTTCGACAAAGTGGACTTGTCCTTCATACAAATCACCCTTGATGCCTTCAACTCTGTCCCACTCTTACATAAAATCGTCCTGGCCAACTATTGTTCACCGAAAACCTCACTGGGGGTTAACCAAATACTAACGGTGCCCATATCACTGACCTGTGGGACCTGGCAGGGGTGTCCTCTCTCCCACCTATCCTTCACTTTAATAATGGAACCTTTGGCCCAGCGGATTTGGAAGGACCCCAATATTAAGGAGAGGGAGATAGGAACCACACAACACAAAATGTTGCTTTATGCCGACGATGTCCTGTTGTCCATAGCAAACAACAAGCCCTCACTGACACACTCCCACCGAGAACTACATAGATCTGGAAGGGTAGCTAGGTTCACAATCAATTATGGGAAATCTTCAGCCCTGGTCATGGGATTAACATTGGAGGAGATGGAAGCCCTCAAACTGCTCTGCCCCAGCCAATGGAATGGGAAATCCATAAATTACCTCGGACTACAGGTCCCGGCCCAACTGGGAGGTGTATATTCAGCAATTATTCCCTCAATCACTCGGCCTCCCAAGAAATATCACTCCAGGGACAAATTACAGCCTGTAAAATGAACCTGCTCCCACAATTTCTTTACTATTGCTCCACCTTACCCATCCCAATTTCATTACCCCCACCCCTTCTTCACCTACAACAGAAAATGATTTATATGGAGGGTGAAAAAAACCAGGGTCCCTAAAAAAGTGATGATTGGCAATGCTCGCCTGGGGGCCTAGATGTCCTGAACCTAGGCAAATATCATGTGGCCTCCCAACGGGCGTGCTTCCAAGCCTGGCTTCCCTCAACAGAGCCGCCTAGATGGGTGGAGATTGAACAGTCAAGATTGCTGTTAACTCCTTGCTCTCTTCCCTACATCTCTCCTCCCGATGTGGAAAGCCTGGCCAGGCAAACTCTCATCCACAGAATGCACACTGCGAATATGGGACTGGGTGTTGAAGTCTAAAGGTATCCCATCCGGCCTGGGCCCAAACACCCTGATCTTTCATAACCCGTCCTTTACTCGTGGAACCCACCCCATGAACTTTAGGAACTGTGCGAGAGGGGGGCTGAAAACCCTAGTACAACTGTTCAAAAATGGCCAACCACGCACAGTTGAAAACTGTAAAAAAAACTTCCAGTTGCCTGAACTGATAGATTATCCTACTCCCAACTCTGCCACTGGTGTACTCACCAATTGGTCCAACTAGGTGCCACACAAGCCCTCAGCCCTATCGAGGTCACCTTGCAGGGGGAACCGATGAAAGGAAAGACATTCAGCCTAGATAAACTATTGCAGGAGGACATGCTAACCCTCAGGCCCATATACATGACACAATGGGAAACAGATCTGGGGCATCCGATCGAGGATCACACCTGGGTGGACATTTGGACAAGAAGCTACTCCTCCTTGCTATGCGTCACAAATAAAGAATGTGCCCTTAAGTTGCTCTGCGCTGGGACTACCCTCCAGTGCGACTCCATTACATCCAGAATTTGCTAGACCCACAATGCTGGCATAAATGCAGACTGTGAGGCTCCGACTTACACATGTGGTGGGACTGTCCCATCGGTCAATCCTTCTGGGAACAGTGTCTCTTCACCATCCAGGCCATCAACCAGATCACGATCCCAAAAATGTCTGAGGTGGTCCTCCTTGGTTCCCCAGTCCCAGGGACATACCCAAGGAAGGGGGCGACAGCTAAACTTACCACGCAACTGCTCCTCACAGGAAGAATCAAAATTGCCTGCACCTGGAAGACCAAAGAGGGCCCATCGATGACCCTTTGGTGGATCAATATATGGGACATTCTGGTGGCGCAAAAGGTTACTGCTGCCAAGGAGGGCCTACTGCACAGGTTCACGGACATTTGGGCCCTGATACTCGAATACGAAAAGGACTTCCCATCACAAACACACAAGCCCTACTTATCACGGCAGGTCTTACTAGACATTACTTAACAATGGATTTCCTGTGACCTAACACCAAGATGAAGGAGGGCAACTGGGACAGAGGGGAAAATGAGCGCATAGATAAGGGGACTGTGGAGTGTAAGTGGTGCTGGCTGGTGTTTCTCAAGCGAATTGCACTGGCCCTTTAACTTGCTGGACCCTCCTCTGTGTGACTGTGAGGCTTGAAGTCTCAGAACGTTCAAAATACCATCACTCCGTGAAAGCGGAACAAAAGTGGAGTGTAAGTGGTGCTGGCTGGTGTTTCTCAAGCGGATTGCACTGGCCCTTTAACTTGCTGGACCCTCCTCTGTGTGACTGTGAGGCTTGAAGTCTCAGAACATTCGAAACACCCTCCCTCCATGAAAGCGGAGCGTAAGTGGAGTGTAAGTGGTGTTGGATGGTGTTCTTCAAGCGGATTGCACTGGCCCTTTAATTTGCTGGACCCACCTTTGTGTGACTGTGAGACTGCAAGCCTCGGAACATTCGAAACACCCTCCCTCCATGAAAGTGGAGCAAAAGTGGAGTGTAAGTGGTGTTGGCTGGTGTTTGCTGAGGGGTCTTTATCTATCATCTTCGTTTTGCGGTGGGAAAAATAGAAATGTTGAAAGAATAGATGTTGATGGAAGGGGAAAAAATGTGTGGCATTGAAGGTGGAAGCCCAGCAGACGAATTGGCTGGGGATCCTGCTTAAGGTTTACACAGGTGGGGTTTGTTTTGGAAGGGAATCTTTTACTCTTATGAATTTTATGAATAACATAAACCGTTGTTGGGGAAACTGAACAGGTCAGAAACAGATGTGAAGAATGCCTTGGCATGATAATGACCCTTAAGGCTTAAACCACCCTCCTTGGACCCCCAGGTGTACTTATTCATATCAGGAATCCAGGTTTGTGGTCCATCTCCTGGGTTAACATTGTTTTAATTGCAGGTTGCTCAGTACCTCAACTTACCAGCAGGTCTGGGATAGTGGGGTGCTTCCAGAGTGGTCCATTTCTGGCACGGGTTTGTGTGCGCACCTGGCCCAGGGGCAAAAAAGCAGGGGTTGCATGAATATATGTTGTTGTACTGTTTCTTTGGTGTTTCCAATGCAAACTCCGTAGGATGTTGCCAGGTAGTTATGGCAGCTGTCAAATGGATGTTGTTTGGAGAGTGGCTTGGTGTGCCACAAGATGCGTCATTTAGGCTTCCAGTGGTTTGGATGTTGTTTGTGCAGTTTGAAATGTAATGTGTGTCTGGTAATTGTGATGTATATAATTGTGTAGTTTTGTGTTGCGCATTCTTAGCACTTGCGGTAAAACTTTACGCTAGTTTATCGCTTTTTGTGTGACTCAGGCCCAAAGTGATCCAAATTAGGCTTTCCATCTCTTTTGAAAGACAGAAGCCAGCCAACGAGGCTGCTGACCTGAGTACTCTCTCAAGCAGTCGCGCCAAAAAGAACCAAACAGCACATTCATCACTAGAGGTGCTTTGATCGGGCAGCAAATGGCACGGAAACATTCTAGAAAAGAAGACAGAAGGTACCATGAAAAGCCTGCATAGGATCAGCCCTGTTCCTCATAAACAATGATGAAAAATCCAAAGTACAAACTTAAAACCAGGATTTCAAGCATTGGTTCTAGAAAAGGACCCCTTAACTAACTAAATGGGGCCACTTATGCATTCAAAAATGAGCTTGGAATCATTGGCACGGATAGGTCCCAGATCCAACATTTCGTCTCTAAAAGGCAGATCCAGAAAGGTTATAATACCTATTTGAGTATTTTGTGGCACGTATTAAAAAGAGGCTTGCTGAAAGGCAATAGTGCCCCAAATGAAGTGAAAGGAATGAAAAGATATCAGGCAATGTACTACTTCCTTCACGCTTAGCACAAACCATACAGAAAATGATTACTAAATACTTTCCAAGTGTTTGCACATCCTAACTAGGCTCCTGCAAGTGTGTCCACATTCTTCAGACATGTATGTGCTCGTATGTGTAATGGAACATGGCCATAATGATGCCCGGGTTACATGGGATGCCAAACCATTCAAGATACAATAGTTACATATTAACCTGCATAACAGGAATAGATGTACGTGAAGACCCATTAGTCATACTTTGACGGCCCCAGAGAGGTGGGATTATATGAACCCCTTTCAGTTAAACTAAACCCACAGGTTACAGAGATTCTGGGAGTCACGGAATGAAAATAGTACTAGGCTAGAAGACAGTCATCTATGTAGAAACTAAATTGGATTGATCTGCATACACAGCATAACTCACTTTGGGTAAAATGCCAGAAACCTGACAGAGCTTTTGGGCGGAAGGAAGGGCATAGGAGCTGGTATATTTTCCAGCCCAGCAGAAATTATGCTCTGGCCCTAGAGGGCCAAATATGACTGATTCAGCTCATAGGAGGCCTTCAATGACATTTGTGATGTCATCTTTGATGTCCTGGGTGTTAGTCTTAGCAGTGCACGGTTGTTGCTTATTTTACAATAAACTGGTGAATTTCAGGGGTTTTTCGGTTTTACTTGGAACCATAACGTCCCTTTCACCAAGTTTTTTCATTGAATTTCATAGGATTTTAGTAGCAGAACTTAACCATAACGTCCCTATAATAAAGTTTTTTCATTGAATTTCATAGGTTTTTATTAGTGCAACTTAACCATAACGTCCCCTTAACAACATTTTCTCATTGAATTTCAAAGGTTTATATTAGTGCAACTTAACCATGAAGTCCCCTTAACAAAGTTTTTTCATTGACTTTCATAGGTTTTTATAAGTCCAACTTAACCATAACATCCCCTTACCAAGGTTTTTTCATTGAATTTCATAGTTTTTAATTAGTGCAACTTAACCATAACATCTATGAACATCTGACTTCATTGCAGACCTTGCGGACAGTGCCACATGACCATATGCTGGCGCGCGGCATGATGACGTGTCCGAGAACCCGTCCGCACTTCACAATAAGATCTGTGCTTTGCGGACAGTTCGGAACTGCATTTTCTACTGATCTAGGAATTTTCAACTTCAAAATTTGCCTTGCACAGCTCCAACACCCATTCCTACTCATCCATTAACAATCTAGTACACAGTGTATACTTTTAGCAAAACTGCTATTTATCTTAAAATGGAATCAGCTAATGCCATCCCTCCTCCTCAAGAGACACCACCACTGCTGTAATCAAGGAGCATGATAAACACTGCCCCTACCTTAGAAATAACACAGGCGCAACATTTTCCCCTGTCCAACTGCCCCTCCATATTAGTGTTTGGTGCCTCTTCCCTCATTTCCCTCCCCACCTTTCGTTCTAAGCTCTCCTGCCAAAAAAAAAAATAAATGCATCCAAAAACACAATCAAAGAAATGTTCCTTTAGGAACCTCCTTTCACAGTTAAAAAATAGAACTAAAAATAAAAACGTATAGACTCCATCTACTTTATATTTCTCAGTAAAGTACATAGACTCAATAAGATTTTCCAACATTCCCATTTGCATTTTGTGTTATGCTAATGGCAATATTGTGGTGTTTATCCCCTGTTCCAGGGATGGAACGGTGGATACCGGCCTGGCAGCCCAAGTTATCAGCCCAAGCGAAGCGAGGGTGGATAACGAGGTCTCCGGACCATTATCCCCCCATTCCAGCCCCTGTAATGGGGGATGAAGACCATTATCACCATACGTTCCCAAAGTAGGAACCCGGGGTGCTAAAAAAAGGATTTTTATTACAACACAGGATGCCTGTGGCATCCCAGTGTAGGAAGGAAAATCCTTTTCCAAGATGGCCACCATGGAAAGGGAAGGTGGGGTTCCGTTCAGGGCCCCTCTTCGCTTTCCATGGCAGCCTGCAGAAGGCAAAAAGAGAGCCCTATGACCAATTTACCAGAAGCATATTTTTTTTCCCTTTCAAACCTATCCCAATTTCAAATAACTTTACCACAAAGCCAGTCCCAGGTGAACATGTCCACTTTAACCCCATGTGTTGTCCCTTGTGGTCATGGCCAGTAGCCTGATTGTCTGGATCATGACCTCATTCCACGACCATGACAATCTGGCCACTGCCCATGGCCACAGGCTACGCCTCAGTCACCAAAGGTAAATCACTATTTTTTGTACCTACATTATGACACTTGTCAAAAAACAAAATCCATTCAGAGTTTACAAAAACATTTATATCTAGATCTATAATCTTTTGCAAACCTTTGTGTAGATTTGTCAAATGGCATCACATTTATAAGCCTTTGCAATATTTTGGGACCCCCCTCTAATTTTGCCCGCAACCAAATGTCCCATTACCCAGTGCACATTTAAACATGCAGTGTGTCAGAGAAACAGAGATAAAAAGAGGACTGGTTTCCCTCAGTATTTTCTGTATACGTTTCTGGCCGCCATTCTTGACTAGTTGGTTCCAATATGCATTTTATCTCAGCATTTTAGTTTTCAGTCCTAGGTACATGAGTGCTACATTGTTCTCATCCAAATATGTATGATTTGTCTTGGAAATTGTATATTATATACTGAGAATTGCTGTTACCAACAATTGTATGCACTGTAACATGTTCGAATTACAGCTATGTCAACAGCATTTTCCATAAAACACAATAGACAATCGAGCCATTATGGGATTGCTCCATACTGACTATTCAAAGTGCAATAAACATTCTGTCAAAGTAAACACAATGTTCAGGACTATTTACCCAATGTTAGGAATGCAAAGTACTGACCATATTTTGCTGCATAGACAGATAGATTTAAAGTGCTTAGTGTTTAACATGACATGTCTACATTCTTAAATGCATGTGCTGTCACATTATCTGTAGAACCCAAAATCAAGCCATGGTAGTATTACTCCATGATTAAGGTGCAAAGTGCAAGCAGAATTTTGTACATGTAAACATAATGTTCCATCTATCTCTTTACCCTATATTGGCAATGCATGGTGCTATCCGCAGTAGTATTGTTCCATAAGTAAGGTGCAAAGTATATATATATATATATATATAAGTCTGGTAAATTTACCGACAGCATTGTGGTCTATCTGAAAATTCACCCTGATCACTGTTTTGGTATATGTGTGCCATTGGAGCCTGGGAGATCAGTGACATAGCAAGGCACCCCTCTCTGCAAGGTTCTAATGAAATGAACTGGTCTTTACTTCCGCCCATGAAGCCCCTTTGTTCTCCACACTCTTAGAAGAATGGTCAAAGAGTCGAATAGTTGATGTGATAAAGTGTTCCTCCTTTATTAGTGCCAGGCGGCGGCATGGATTAGGCCTCCCAGCCAATGAGGAGGCTCAGAACTGGGGCTTTACAATACAGTACAGCCCCCACTCCAAGCATCCTCAGAGCATGAGGCTGCCATCTTTCTCCGCCAGATAATGATATAAGTGCTCCCACATGCCCCACGTCTCCATCCCTCTGCCTGCCTTCCCCCTTTTCTACACCTTTCGCACCCTCCGACCTACGCCCCACTTACATTCGTTTCCATGTCCCACACCAGAGCCGTGAACAGTAGTGTTCCTGGCGTGTCCCGATGCACGACTTGCCCCCATGGAAAGAGAGAAGGGACTGTATAGTCCCTTCTCTCGCGGTCCATGGCAGCCATCTTTTTCTTTTTTTGATCATTGCCTCAACTTTAGAAAATCACTGTTAGTACCCCTGTCCACTGTGCTGGGGTACGAACTGCAATATTACCGGAGCAGAGGGGGCATTACCTGGTCCGGTAATTCCCCTCCTGCTCAGGTAATATTGCTTAATGAATTCCCGCATCTTCACCTGTATTGGTGAATAACCTGCCCATCTATCAGTAATGATACATTCTATTGAGCTAAATGCTGTATGCCCTTATGGACAAGAAAAGCTTTGACTTTGCCAACTGGCCACCATTACCTCCACAATATCACCATCTAGAAACATTAGATCCCTAATGTCAGGAAATAGTCTTACTGCTGCCTCTTCCTGTTGACGCCCATATTTGTGAGTGAGTGACAGGGGGGCTAACACCAGTACTGCTGATACTACAGTTGCACTGCTGCTGCTGCCTGGAGGCATCATGTCTGTTGTCCATTTATTTTTGTGGCAAAGCTGTTCCTGGATTTGTGTCTGCTACCCAAATGGTTTTTCAAGGTATGTCTCCACTCTTGCCAAACGACCACATTATCTATTTATCCTGGGGGACAGATAAGAGATCATGTGTTATGTTTCATGGACGTAGTGGATGTATTTTCAAAGTTTAAGACTACTGCTAGCCTGCTTATAATGACCAGCAGAGGAAGTATAGCAGTGATGCACAGTCTGGCATGGCTGCCAGCTGAGAAAGGTATGTTTTACCCACAAAGCATTCCGTGAACAAGGGTAGCTGTTTATGTCTGTGCTTTAGCCGATATAATATGATTACGCACTGCGCACAGCAACTGCCCCTCAGTTACTTAGACATCTCTAAGGAGCATGCGCACAGCAGGCCACTCCTTCTTGGCGTAAACCTCCATTTTCTGGAACTCCTTCTGAAAGCCTATAAAAGCAATTGCATATCATACATAATTCAGTGAGCAGATGAAAATCTAGATTGACCTGTAATATTGACTATGTGCCTGTTGGTGGCCCTAGCCATTCATTATATTGCTTCAAAATAACACTGTTTGGAAAATTATATATTTTTTTCTCACAGGTAATCTGCGGAATTACGCATACCACAAAGATGTCAGCAGCTATTTCCCTGTGGCTGTAGACCACTCGACTGCCACTCTGCCTTGACTCAAAATTCCTTGTCGATGTTGTTCAATGCAAATAGGTATCCTGTAAGAGCACCTTTACCAAAATTGAGCACATTCTTACATTTCCACCCCTGATGTTGAATGTTATGCCATGAAATGTTTCTTAGGTTTTGCAAATATACCTAGCCATGTGCCAGCCTAGTTCTATGAGCACTGTCAGAAGATCAGCCCCTGCGACCCATACCCAGAGCTTACAAATGTGCCTTTCTAGACAGAGGCATTCATCAAAAATTCGGTCTCAGGCCAGTGATAGCTCTGACTTTCAGACTCTAGGTGAAGGTTGTCCTTCGAGAAATGCACGTAGGAAGGGATGATCTGCAGAGACTTAAAAATACTGCACACATGACGTGAAGTCACTTTATTCATAATCCTCAGATCCTATTAGAGTGGGGCTGCAGGCCTCCACTGCCAGCTTTCTGCCAAAGAGAAGACACAGCCTAGAATTCATACTAACATTCTGACAGCCCCAAATGATTTGTTGGCGGTAAATCCTGTGTTATCTCATAGTGGAGAACAAAAAGCCAGCCATTCAAATGTTTGTATTGGCAGGAAAAGCACCCAGGACTAATAGACAGTGTCAATATTTTGACAGTACTGAAAATCGTGGCCTTTTTGCTATCAAGCATCATCACCTTCCACTGTACAGAAGTGCACTAGTGAGAAAGGCTAACTGGCCGAAGCGGCAGTGGGCAATGCCGTCAGGTAGCAGGGCAGAAGTTGGCCCTGGCCTGCACGCGATGCCGCATACTGCAATTTGCGACAACCGATTCAAGGTCTCTGATTCTGTAGGGGGATGGTGTGTGCCCAGGCAGGGGGGTCGGTTAAGAACGTGCCGCCTGCCACCCCTGCAGTTACAGGGGCGTAAGCATAACTACAGACACCTATCTGCTCCCTTTGGCCATCTTCAAATTAGGTGGCATTGTTAGCTGCCCACTTTAGCGTTGTCAGCAGGTGCACTGTTGGAGGATTGCCATGGTTCTACCTTTTTCCGATATGAGTTAAAGACGGGTGACAGGGAGGAGGAAGGGGTTCAGGAGACATAAATGGCAGGAAGCTTAATTCTGAGCCAAAAATATCTTTTTGCATCTGCACGTAAGTTGGTTTACATAATGTTTATATATAAAAGTCAGTCATGTCTGTCTGTAACTGGTAGACTTCTGGGCAATAACCCGCGATTGATAATGATGTGCTATTTATATAGCACCTTTATCCAAAGCACTTCACACAGCACATATTTACATACAATATCACCCACCAAAATTGGTCCTCATTTATCGACATTGCAAGAAGGAAAGAGTGAGCAGGCCTTGCCGGGATTAGAACCTGCGACCTGCAGATCACGCTCAAATCGCAGCAGTGAGCGCTCAACCCGCAGAGCTATCTTACCGGCGTTAGTGGGTTTTATGGCTCAAGGCACTGTTTGCAACTTAAAGCAATTCCCAGATACTGCCCAGGTGAGCTTTTCGCGGAATGCTGATACAGGGATACCCGAACCCAGGAGCATACTGTAACACGGGCACTGTAATGTGCCCACAGCAGTTAGATTCGGCAGTGGAGCCCGTAATCCAGACAGCCGGCTGCGCAACTGCACACTAAAACGTATGTTTCAAAATGGACGCACGCATTCCCAAAACGGACCCCCTTTAATCATACAGAAACTGGATCCACATCAATTGGTCCTTCAAATGATGACATGGGAGTGCAGGTCGTGCACGTCGTGCACATTCCTGCAGCGCTGACTGCACACATTTGAATATCCGAATGATATCTGAACATAGCTGCGGCAATTTGGACAAGTGTGCTAGGGAGGAACAAAGCACTGCAGCAGGCCTCGGGCTGAAAGGCGACTCCCACTTTCTCCGCATGCAAATCGCGGCGTACTTTTCTCAAAGAGAAATTTGATTACCTGAATTATCTGAGCAATTTCTTGTAACACTCAGCCTTTTGTTGCGTAAAGAATTTGCATATGTTTTGAATAAAGATTGCTAAGGCCATCAAAGTGAGATGTTAAGAACCCGGAGCAATGCCCTCTGCAGAATGCGATCTATCGAAAAGTTATGGGAAGGGAAGTTCATACAAAAATGGCAAATCTGTTTATGTTGGTTGCCACATTTGCTGAATTCTTAATGCCACCGTTTTTCTAAAACAGACAAAAAACATCTGCGCAGGCCAAAACATCTGCCCATTCTGTGTTGTAGCTGGCCTCATATTTTTGTATAGACAATGTAGCAACCACAAAACCTTGCTTGTCATTTTTCTCTTAGACAATGGCACCTTCATGCATGGACTGGACACGCACCGCATCTCACCCCGATCCTCGTTGCGTGGCTTGCTGCGTGTGATTGAATAGAAGTGTTGTTCTCAATGAGAATAAACCCACTAAAATGTCTTCCACAAAACATAAACAGATGAAGGGCCTGGATGAGCATGTCAGTGGTACCTTACATTTGGAAGGCCTGCCGCAGGACCTGTGCTTCTCCCAACCGGTTTCGCTTGTTCTTCTGGATCGGCATGTGTTGCCTGCAGGATAACTTTCAATATGTTGGTGTTTTTGAAACGTGTTTGGCGAGTAATGTGCCGGTTGAAGAAGCCTGTCTCCAAGCCCAGCAGTTTCTGCATTGGCAGAACTTTGTCTCCGGGCAAGGATTTGCAGAAGAGACAGCCTTCTGTTTCCTCAACAGGGACTCAATGCCCCTTTGTGACGGTCATGGGCCATATTACAGAAACTTTGCATTGGTGAAAGTGCAATTAGTACGAGAGCAAACGTTCCTCTACTGCACACATAACTTCTACCAGTGCACTTTTTCCCTTGGCTCTAGGCTAGAGTGAGGACTAGGGCAGCATTCAGATGGTGCATTCATTCAAAAGACACTTTTTTCTGTGTGGGGCAATTTTCGCCCTAGCGATAATTGCATAATTTTTACTGGTGCGGAGTTTCCGCAGTAACGCCCCATATCAGGATAAAACCATCAAAGGCGTGGATTTCTTCAGACTGAAAATGGGTGCGACTATAACTCCGTCAGTCACGAGAGAGGCTGTTCCCAGGTTGTGCAGAGGTGTGTGAGTTTTTGATTGCTTGTGACTCACAGATGGCGCACGAGCACCCAGAACGGGCCGCTACCACCGCGAGTGACGACTTCACTCAAGCGCTCAAAATGGCCGCCGGCTGTTTTCGAGCGGTCCGCGACTGCATCGCGCTCCGTTCGTTCCTGCGGTGACGTTGGAACGAGGTCGCGGGTCGTGTCTCCTCCTCGTCGCCAGTTTTGGATGTTCGCGGTAATCCGCGTGTCAGGCAACCCACGCGTGCATTCACACACACATGCACACTAAGAACGCACGCCGGAGACGTGCGATGGCTCCGGTCTCCGGCTGCAACTGCCGGGCACCGCCTTTATTTCTTAACCGCGCATGCGCGAGCTCGTAGAGCCTCGCGCATGCGCACTACGTGTACGTAGTACACAACACTGACCTCAATAATTCAAAGAGCAGATTTGCGGAAATGTATGTGATGTAGAAAGTGCCACCAAGATTTCGGAGAACATTTTAAAACGGGCGAGTACAAGAAGCGGGTTACTTCTGTCATGGCTTTTGGCAGCAAAAGGAGCACATTTTGCTCTAGAGCGAGACGTCAACACGTCAATAGAAATCCAGGTAAGAAGCGAAGAAAACTGTGCAAAGATCAAACAGGCTGGCGCGTGTTACAGAATTACCGCCTGCATGGGCGGACAATGGTTTTCATCCAGAGAAGCCGGATTAAAAAAGAAATCCGGCTCTGCTTTGCCAAACAGGGAAAGTGGCTCAGCGGCCCATCCTCTAATGAAGTGCTAGACGAACATGAATTCCGGAAGGGGCGGGTCAGTGCTAAGTTAACGACTTCCCAGGGGAAAGGCGTCCTTTTATTCACCCTGCGCGTAGGCTGTGACCCCTGTCGGTCACACATGCTCCACTGTGTGTCAGGGAATCGCGGGATGAGTTCTCCACAAGGCAATGTAGAAATTAAGAATGGTTCCAGCCAGGTTTTATCGTGGTTCCCCCTCGCTACTCCCAGTGTAATAATTTTGCATGATAGAACCAAAACAGCTCTGAGCAGAGTGTACCTGTATGTGGTAGGCCCCTGTGTGTGTGTGTGCACTTGGCACCACTCAGAAAAGCAGAGAGAGGTTGCCCTTCTAGAGAGCTCCCTGTATGGAATTGTATATTGGGCATAGTGGGCACTTACCTTGGCTACCACTGTGCGTACCGTGCTGATGGCTTCCATGGAAGCTCCATACTAAAAATGAAGAGGTAGATGAAGATTTGGGAGGACTGTGGCACTGCCGTATTGAAAAAAGAAAGGTGTAGAACTCTTTTGCCATCATCAGGAGGGGCAAAAGGACCAGTGCGCCTGATGCAACCCCACAAAGGCAGAGGCAATCAACCAGCTGCCCTACAGCCTTTCCTGTGAACGTAAGGGAAGAGAAGAAGAATGCCACCTTTTCACCAACGCTCTGCCCCAACACTACGGTGAGCTGGAGGACCATCAGCACCATAGTGCATTACCAACACAGGAAAGTGGCATGACGTTTATCAGCCCTGGTGGCCCATTCACAAACACAGATCATGGGAATGAGGGGGTACTGTATGCTCTCAGCACTTCAACATGGAAGAAGTCAAAGAAGACCAGTTTAGTAGCACAACATATAATGAATGGGCTGGGGTAAGCAACTACCCAAGGCAAAGGGAAAGAGGAAACATCAACAGTGGTTATGTATGTTGTTAGGAAGAATTCTCAAGAATGTGCTAATTTCCCTTACCTTTTGAGACCCCCAGCAACTTTGCTGGATTTCTAGGATTTTAATTTTTACCTGGAAAGAGTGTGAGCCTTTTTTCCCACTCTTTCATGTATTTTGATGTGTGTTTTACTTTTGGGTTCTTTGGATATGGTGTTTTTAGACAAACTCCATAGGCATCATCTTTTTCTTGTGTGTCAAACAGCACCTTCTGTGCAGTGGCACAGGGATGTCTTTCAGACTTCACAAGGACCTTCTCTGGGACTGACTACTGTCTCCCAGAGCATGTAAAGTTAAATTGACTTTACTGGTCTTTTTAGATTTACAGACCCAGCACACACTATCTTCCTATAGCATGCTGGAGGGGTTGCCTAGCATCCCCTGAGTCTAAACACTCATGTAACAGTCAAATGTTACCCTTTCCCTCTTTAAATGTCTGGTGGCAGTGGTTTAGAACAAACTACCATCATTTTTCCCGACCGCGAACACTGGTAGCTAAAAATCGGGTAAGCCATGTTTTTCAATATGGCGTCCAAGACCTTCCTGTAAAAACAGACTCCGGTCAACTTTTTTTGCTGTTTCATTTTGGAAAGGTCCTTCTAGTGTTTGTCCTTTAGAGCCAAACCAGGTATGGTCCCCTTGTTCATTGGCCTTAGGCGGGCTTCAGTGCTGAAGGTCTCCTCTGGCGTCTGAGTGTCTGTGGTGGACAGGATGTGAGGGAGGTGCCCGAAACTCCCTGTGCTTAGTCTCCTATGAGACCAGAATGCACTCTGGTGTGATTGGTTGGCTGGCTGTCCAGCAAGGACAGCCACCCTGCTGGGTGAGTGACAGCTAGGCTGAAATGAATGGGGGTAAACTGTTTAAAAGCAGGCCTCTGGGACTTGGAAAGTAGAGTCAACCACTGGAACGAGAGAACCGAAGATGAGCTGAAGGAAGATGTCTGCTGCATCTCCTGGCCCCCCAATGAAGCCCTGCTGCAGGTCCGAATTGCCTGAAACTCCATCGACAGAGAAGCCCTTCAAGGTTAACTTCTTCCCTTGAGTTTGGTTGGAACAACCAACTCGCAAGCCACCTGGACACTGTCTCTATACTGATCGAATTTTCTTCAGAGTGCTGTTGAAAACCAGATAGCCAGTGAGAAGGATACCAGTTTGTGGTCTTTAAGGCACTCACAACTTAAAACGACATTTAGCCAAGCTTGTGGCCTCTTCCCTGGGCAGTGCAGGAACCTCCCGACGTCCTCCTTCTTGTCCCCACGACTGAAGCTCAGGAACAGCGAGATCTGCAGGAACTTGCAGGAACAACTGCCTCAGCTACAGTTCTTCTTCATTTAAAAGGTACTGTGCAAGTGCGGTCAGGAAATCCTTTCTGCAGCCATGGAAGTATGTGAAACTTTCCCAACTTTGAAGGCTTGTTCTTCCCTAAACCGACATATAACTCTTCGTCTGACCAACTACTTCTAAAAACAATGGCAAAGACTTAACCGTTTACTACCTGAACTGTGTTATCCTATCCAAGACCCTGAACCATTGACATTGGCCCAGGCCTATTGAATTGAATTGCTGGTTGTAGTGAACTGAAACTATTTGCCCTACCTCTGAAAGTATGTGTGCGTTAATTCTTTTGACCTTGTCTTTTTACCCCTTTTTAAAATAACTCAAGTGCCATTTTGCTCCCACTTCAGGGGAGCCGAACTTGTTCAGAAACTGATTGGTTGTGTATTGTAGTATATTAGATTGTGATATTGAGCTGCTCTTCTTAGTGGAATGTTTTCCAACTGACTGTGTAAATAGATGTATATTCTTTTACAAAGAAACCTTGAGTAAGTGTGTGTTTGAACCACTGTGATTTGCTAGCCCTTTGTGTAACCTCTTGTACTGCTCAATTTACTCTTGAGATAAGTCTGGCTGTTCAGCCATTGCTACCACTTTACTGGGTAGTACATGCTTCTACCAAAGGTGAAATTGTACTTACACTTGTGGTCTTAATTGTGTGCAGTAACACTCATGTCCAGTGGTGAGGATAAAGTATAGTTGTTACATTGAGAGTGCTGCTCTTACCTTTGTTCAAATAACTCCCACAAGGCTAAGCACCACTAGAGAAGCAATTGTTTTATCATGCCTGATATGGATAGCTACAGACAGGAGACCCTAGTCACTTTAACAGTTGATCAATTGAGAGAAATGTGTAAAGCTAGGAAACTCACTGTAAAAGGCAAAAAGGTAGAATTGATAGAAAAGTTGTTGGAATATCAAAGTCTGAGGAGTGGGCCTGAAATACCTACCCCTGCAGCAAATGTGGAAAATGATTATGAGGATGATAATGTTTAGGAGTCCAACTCAAATGTTATTGATGAGTTAGATGAGGCAAAAGAGTCTCGAAATGTAGGCCCTGTTTTACCTCTACCTGCTCATAGGCCTCAACCTTTGGCCACACGGACTCCATCAGGTCCAACACTAAGTCCTGAATTTGTCTATCTTGAAAGGATGAGACTTGAGTTGGAATTCAAAAGAATCCAAGCTCAAACTGAAAGTAAGCATCAAGAACTTAAGCTCAGAGAAATGGAGTTGAATGATGAACTTGAAATGAAAAAGTTTTCTCTTGAGAATGGTTCTCTCCCAGAGTCTTCTTGGTCTTCCAGTCCTAAGAGGCCTCGCATGCCCAAAAATGCAGTAAGTATGTATGAGGTTAAGCTTGATATTTTGGATTGGCTGGCAACTTTTGAATATAACCATGGAATTCAGAACATTACAGAGAATCAGCTGATTTCTTGGATTTTTTCTGCGCAACCCCCAGTTGCATCTGATGTTGTAATGGAGATGGGAGAAGTAGATAGAATGGAGTATGAACGTGTGAAACTAGCTTTGATAGCTAGGTTTTGGAAGACTCCTTCCCATTATCTTAAGAAGTTTAGAACCCTCAAAAAGCATGATGGTACCCCTTGGGCTACCTGGGTGTGTGACTGTTTGAAAAACATAGATGGGTGGGTTAAGGGTTACAAAGGTAACACTTATGAAAGTATGAGAAATCTGTTTATGTTGGAGTCTATCTATGATGTCTGCTCTCCTGAGCTAAAACAGCGCTTGGTTGACTCTAAGGAAATTGATCCAAAGAAGTTAGAAAGGGCTGCTGACGTGTGTGTTGCCAACAAGGCTACTCACAAGGATTCTGGGGCAACTCAGAAAACGGATGGGCTAAAGCAGCACAAGAAAGATAACAAAGAGAATTCTAATACCTCCAATATCCAAAAGAGGGCCCCAAATATAACAAGGGTAAGCCACATGGGAAACAGAATCAGGCTAGTGTGTCACCTGGTGCTAAACCAAAAGGAGGTCAGATCAAACCACCATTCGTAAAAACATTGGAAAATGTTATGCTTGTGGATCAACTGACCATGTGAAAGGGGATCCCAGATGTAAGGGTAAACCTTCAGGGATCCATACTGTCTCCTTAGCCTTCTCCCCAGAGGAAGAAGTACCAATGACAAGTGGAAGCTTTCACTTACTACCTGAGGAACCAATGAAAGTCACAGCCAGTGTTTCTCTAGTGTCCCAGGGTCTGTGGGACAGCAGAACTTACATGTCTACAATTCAATTCCAGACAATATTAAAGAGTATTACAAGGACAGTGTTCTTGCGAATGGTCAGGAGACCCCTGCCATCAGAGACACTGGGACCAACATTACTGTTGCTGATGAATCCTTTTTCAAGGTAGAGGATGTTGCTAAGGTACCCAAATACCTCACTTAGCTTGCTGGAGGCCCTGTCCAAATGCCTCCACAGTTACCAGCTCTCATCCAGTGCAATGACATGACTGTCAAGATACCTGTTAGTGTGCCTGTTGAGTCCTGTTGGGGAATGACATAAAAACTCTTGGAGTTGTATCAAGCATCCCCAGGCCTCCCAGCGAAAGGAAACAGGAGCAGACTTGGAAGGCCAGAGACAGTACCTTAAGGTGTTCTCCAGGGGAATGTATAGAGGAAACTATGACCCCCAGTCCCAGGACATACTGACTGCAATTTCTAAGAAGAAAGAGGAAAAAGGGAAACCTAAAGCCTCAAGGAAGAAACCAGTAGCACTCCTGGGAAACCAACAAGGACATCCCTGAGAGGACTGTCAAAAGTCACACCTGTGACTCCTCCACCAGCAGAGACTGAGCATGAGGAACAACCTGGTGTGGTTGAATCAGCTGCTGAGGTATCCGAGCTGGAAGAGGACCTTTCCCCTGTTGGACATCTGGATCCTGCAGACCATCCTGAGCTGCATTCTTTACTGGCAGAAGGTGGAGCCAGTAGGTCAGACTTCAGCAGATGTCAAAGAGAGTGTCCTACTCTTGAAGGTCTTCGCCAACAGTCAACTTCCCAGCTGGATGGGCAAGAGCCAGGGAAGCATAGGTTGTACTGTGAAGATGGCCTCTTCTTCTGTGAACCAATTGAGTCTATCCCAGGGGACTACAGAAGATCCTCTAAGACTTCCCATAACTGCCAACCCTTTCTCCCTTCAACCATGCTTCACTATCCTGACCCTCCACCAAACCCTTACCTCAACGACCCAGCCCTTTGGCTCAAGCACTTTGCCACTAAACCTACTCCAAACATTCCATGTACTCTACAACAAAGGAATTGAAGACTTAGAACTAGACTGCCCAGACCACCTTGTACTTTGCGCAATTGCTCTGCCCCCTCACTGCCCAACTGAACCGTAACGCCTAGTCCTCCACTCGCCACCACACCCATCTCAGCACTAAAGGGAGCCCTTATCAATGCAAGATCCCTCACGGCTCATGCCCTTGACATCGCAGACCTCATCACCGTCCAGAACCTTGACTTCCTAGCTATCACCAAAACTTGGTTACATGATGGCTCTGGCCCACTCCTCGCCCTATCACTACCCAAGGGTTATACCATTATTAGAAACGATTGCCAATCCAACCTGTCGAAAGGAGGAGGAGTCGCTTTTATACATAGTGACAAAATTGTTATGAGAGTTGCTCCCCACATACAACTTAGTTCTGCAGAATCTCTTTCAGTGAAACTATTGCTCTCTCCTACCAACACAGCAACACTCCACCTTATATACAGACCGCCAGGCCCACTGGGCTCATTCATTGATGATGTTGCCTCTACCCTGTCGACTAATACTAAGCCTAACTCTCAGATACTGTTACTAGGCGACCTTAACCTAGGCCTCTCAGATCCCAAGGACCACATGGCCGCTGAAGTAGACACCACCCTTTCCAACCTAGGCTTCCAGCAGCGCATTTGTGATCCTACACACATCAAAGGCAGAACGCTCGACTGGCTAGCAGACCTTAACTGTAACACTAATGTCATCTCTAACGATGCCTGCGCCTGGTCCGACCACCATGTTATTACCTTCCTTCTGCCAGCCACCAACCCCCAGCCCACACCCACCATAGCCCCAGCCATACCGACTAGAAATAAAAAAGATATCACCAGGGAGAAACTGCTTCCTCTTATCCTCCCTTGCTTAAACACTCTTGCCTCACAGCACAAGGACAAGGACCCTACTGTTTTAGTAGACACTTTTAACAGCCTAATGACCAATGCCATTGAGAGCATAGCTCCCTTAAGATCCGCAAAGCCAAACAACAGTCCCACCTGAACAGTTCACCCCGCAGCTCAACGCGCTGCGCAAAGAAAAGCGCAAGGCCGAAGCACTTTGGAAAAGTCACCCGAGCGCAACTAATAAAGCCTCCCTTTTGATCACCTCTCTTAACTATAAGGAGGCCATATTACAAGCCAAAAAGGAGACTTACAACTCACGCATAGCCCAGGCAGAATCGAACACTAGAGAATTATTTAAAATCCTCAGAGCTAGAATCTCCCTCACCTGCCCCGGACATGTGCACCAAGGACAGCACCTGGTGCAACAATATACAAAATGCCCTTCTTAATAAAATATCTACCTTGCAATCCAAAATCAACGCCAAACAAAATACCCTCCACACCCCTATATTTGGTAATACCAGGCCACCTAAAATAATTACCCATGACTCCCCGGTGCCGTTCAGCTTCACACCACTCACTATTCTGGAGGTTGAAAAAATCATCTGTAACCTAAAACCTTCAAAGGATTCGGCTCATGACCTCGCCCCTTTTATCACCACTTTTATCAACTCCTCCTTTCAATCGGGAGTGGTCCCCAATAACCTGAAGGATGCTTGGGTCATCCCTCTCCTAAAAAAAACCCACCTTAGACCCGGAGGTTCCAACCAATTACAGGCCCATCACAACGGTCCCATTTCTGCTAAAAATCTTGGATAGAGCAGCCTATCTACAGATACAGAATTATCTGGAATCAAACAACCTATTAGGCACGAGACAATCTGGCTTCAGACCTAAGCACGGTACGGAGACAGCCCTCCTCGATCTCAAAACCCAAATTGAGGATCTCAAAGACAAAGGTAAACTAGCCATGTTACTACTACTAGATTTATCTGCGACCTTTGATTTGGTTAATCACCAAATCCTCTGTCACCATCTAAAAACTGCAGCTCATTTCTCCGATACGGCCACAAACTGGATTCAATCCTTCCTGGATAACAGACAGATGAGGGTATTCTCGCCCACCTCCGCTGCTGACCCTGCACCAGTCCCCTGCTGTGTCCCCCAAGGATCATGTGTATCCCCTACCCTCTACAATGTATTTACGAAACCCTTATTTGATGTGCTTGACTATCTGGGTGTCACCTACACAAATTATGCTGATGACACCCAGATACTCATCCCCATCACGGGTGATTACACAGTAGATTCTAAAGCCTTAAATGACGTTTACCAAGTCATTCAAACATGGATGGCCCAACATGAGCTTTGTCTCAATGATGACAAGACAGAGCTCCTCATCCTAGGTACTCAGCAAAGACTAAACAAGTTGAACCCTATGTTCAGTTCCTTTAACATCGATGGAAACCTAATAAAAGTCTCCAAAGATACCAAAACGCTTGGAATCTACCTCGATTCCACCCTCTCCCTTCACAGACAAACCAATGCAGTTGCGGCCGCCACCGCTTATACCTGCAAGTTGATCACAGCATGTCGCCCTTTTCTTTCCACGCACAACTGTACTACCCTGGCTAGGACCCTGGTCATGTCCAAACTGGACTACTGTAATGCACTGTACCAGGGCACTAATCAGGGTAACCTAGACAAGCTCCAGATCATACAAAATAACGCCATCAGGGCAGCCCTCAACATCCCCAGATCCACACACATTTCGGATACCAGAAAGAGCCTTCATTGGTTGTCAGTCACCCAAAGGATCTCACTAAAATCGCTCGCCCTAACCTACAAATGTATGAATAACCTGGCCCCCACTTATCTCTCCTCACGATTCTCGCTGTACACCCCAGTTCGCTCACTTAGATCTACTCTGAACCAGAGCCTACTGATACCGAGATACAAGCTCCAAACAGCTGGTGGATCTAGCTTCCCAGTCCTGGCAGCTAAATTGTGGAACACTGTACCCTTGACTATCAGAAACCTCCCCTCCCTCAACCTATTCAAACACAGAGCCAAATGTTGGCTAGTTTCCTCCAATGCCCAAGCTACACTCTGAAACGTGATGCGATAACCTTTGTTTGGTTGTAATCGACAAATCTTGTATTGTTGTACTACTTACCTATGCCTTCTTTGCTATATTTATTGATTGTCATGTAATCACTGTATGCAACTTATGTAACCATTGCTTTCAAGATATGCGCCCGGTAACCTCCGGGCCTGGTTTGCGCTATACAAATAAAACAAATACAAATACAAGATGTGAAGTGCCCCTAGAAAGCGGAATCCAGTTCCTTCAGTTAGCCCATGAGATACCTTTGGCTGGTCACTTGAATTTCAAGAAGACCAAAGAAAGGCTCTCTCTGTATTTCTACTGGCCTAAATTAGGGTCTGGGATAAATAAGTTCTGTAGGAACTGTCACACTTGCCAAACCTGTGGCAAGAGTGGAGCCAAGAATGTGGCACCTTTGTTGCCCCTCCCAGTGGCGGGAGTCCCTTTTGAGAGGGTAGGAATCCACATTGTTGGTTCCTTAGACCCTCCAACCTCTTCAGGAAACAGGTTTATCCTGGTTGTGGTAAACCATGCTACTAGGTATCCTCAGGACTGTTACAGCTCAAGCTGTGGCTAAGGCCTTACTTGGTATTTCTTTCCCAAGGTAGGTTTTCCTAAGGAAGTTATCTCTGACAGGGGATCCAATTTTATGTCTCACTACATGCAGACCATGTGGAAGAACTGTGGAGTAACTTATAAGTTCTCAACTGCCTACAATCCACAGACAAATGGATTGGTAGAGAGGTTTAACCGTACAAAGAAGAGCATGATAGGTGTTTTACAAGAACCCCTTAGAAGAAAGTGGGACCTTCTACTGCCATGCCTTCTGTTTTCTTATAGAGAAGTCTCTCAAGAGGGAATTTTAATTAGTCCCTTTGAGCTTCTCTATGGCCATCCAGTTAGAGGCCCCTGGGCCCTGATTAAGGAGGGGTTGGAGAGTGCTCCTTCCCCCAAGCCAGTGAGAGTCACTGACTATGTGATAGGTCTCCAGAAGAGAATGTCACACATGATGGCAGAAGGATCAGATAACTTGAAAGCAGGTCAGGCTCTGGTGAAGCATTGGCATTGTAAGTGATTTCAATCCGGCGCACACCTAAGTCAACGCCTAACATGTAATGCAAAACTGAAATCCTTATTTATTTTTGTCTAAAAGTTCTTTTATTCTGAACGATGTAGCACTCATATCACGCCCCTCTCCAGGACCCCCCCCCCCGGTCACACTGAACCAGGAATCACGCTGGTTTGCAAAGTTAAAATATTTATTTATGTATTTACAATTTAATCACATTATGTTTTAATGGGTACTCAACAATCACCAATGGGGTGATGTAACAGTGAATAATCTCTTTAATACACAAGGAGTAATAATGAGCAAAACAATTCAGCACAGAAATAATACTTTTGTGTGTGTGTGCAGATAATGTAGCACTGCAGTTAAAGATTCCCTCTGCACACCCCTCAACGCCCAATAGACAATGTAAATAGATAGGAGGAGAGAGAGCAGGTATTCAGGAATGGCAGAATTCAAAACAGAATAGCAATCCCAATTTCCCCCAGCAACACAAGAGAAAAACGGCATTGATTGGCAAGCTGTCAGAATGGCTTTTAAAGTTATCTTCGAATGGACTGGGCAAAAACCCTAAATATGGTCTACATTGCTGAAATTGTTATAATTCATATGGGAGCCACTTTGGATGGTTGCACACAAACACAAACAATGATTCAATACCAAGAAACAATTTGAAATCCTAAAATTCAAGTCGGGAGCAATCAGAAGCTGTTTTCCACGTTTCAGAATTTCCCAAAAATGAAATTCCTTGCAAACCTTTCACTGCGCGATAATCACGATACCGGGAGAACTGTATGGATTTGGGATGCGGTTTAGATGTGATCTAAAGCTGTGGATGTTAGCAACAAGCAGAAGTTGAAAGTTTGTTTATAGCACGAAAAGTGAGGAAGTTATGGATGTTCTAGCGAGGTTGTTTTTTCGAGATAGGTGCAAGAATGGAAAACGGGAATGCGCTTTTAAAATGACAAAAAGGATTTCTTACACTAAAGGATGATTATGAACAAGACGAATCCCCACAAGAACACAGCCACTTGATCAAAATGACTACCTGCCCAGGACTCGCCTTCTTCAGATGAGAAAAGATCAGCGCAAATATAGTTTTAGCAATACAAGTACAGGAGGAAGATAGGAGGGATAAAATAGAGAGTTGAGACAATTCAAAAATACTGCTAACAATGCAGGCTATGAAGGCAAGACAGGATGGATTTAAGATAGGGATTGACTATGGACAGTATATATGCTAGTGACACAGTTCTATCTATAGATACTCACTAGATATATTTTTTAACAGAACTGTCAGGATTCTGGTCAGTCAAGATTCTGGTCAGGGAAGGTAATCTGGTTCTGGGACAGACAGCTGGGCACCTCGGATTGGATCTGCAAGGCGCTCTGGTCACAGCACAGCACAGGACTGGATCTGAAATGCACTCTGGTCACAGCACGGCACAGGACTGGATCGGTCTGCCCTTTTTGGTTCTGATGAAAATGATTTCAGCAGGCAAGCAGTACAGTGCAGTCTGGCTGTATTTTGATGCTTTCCCTTAGGTTTGTGGGGTTGGTCCTGGTTCTGGAAATTGAGGTCTAGCTGAAAATGGTTCAGCTATGCAATGAGTTCTGCTTTGCCAAGTTTCTGGAGTCTGGAGCAAGGAAGATGGAAAGTTCTGCAGCAGGGTGCTCCGCCAGCAGTCGGATAGTGGGTGAATCTGTCAGTCCCTATCTGCCCTCTGCTGTTTCAATTTATGCTATGATAAAGGGTGTGTGTGTGCTGGTTTAGCCTAAGATCGCCCCTTTGACAGGCGATTGGTCAGAGTCCCCTCTCTGCCTTGATAGGAGGAGAGGAACAGTGGTCACCTTTATGGTGTGGGTTTATGAGGCTTAGAGTCCACCCTAGCCTCTTGAACACAAAATCTTCTTTTGACACAATACATATTTACACATGTGCAACCTCTATAACAACCACATATACAGATTACATATTTTGTACAGCAGCTACCCCTCCAAACCCCATAGCTGTAGGATCTTGTGTCTGCTTTTCACAGAATTGTGCCCTTTTCATCCGGAAAACAATGTCCAATTTATCAGCAAATTTCTAGAAGTGTGCGCGTATAACCTGGGCATAAGTGTCTAAAGTTTCATACTTCTAGCAGAAATACATTTGGTGTAAAATCACATGTTCTGCTGTTTCCTTCCAAAATATGTCACACGATTTTGCCGCCTCTTGAAATGTGCAGCCAAAACTTTTATTTACAATTCTGTTACTTTTGTGTTTTTGACAATTTTAAGTGGCAAGTTAGATGTATTTAAACAAAATGTTTATTGTGAATGTTCAGCCACAGATGGCTGTTTGGGTCTGCCTCTTTTTCTCTCCCTTCAGTCCAGAAGCATCTCCTCCCTGTTGGCACTTGGCAGAGTCCATTTACGACGGTCCTCACACCTATCCTTTTCTGTTTTGCAGCTATTCATTGTTTCCTTCCGCACTGCAGACCAGGTTCTTCCCCAACCCTATAATTATCGCTTTGGTGTGATTTCCTGGTGGAGGGAGCTGGAGAGAGAGGCCTTGCCTCTGTGAGGAAAGCTGTTATTCAGGCTTGGTAGCGTTAGCCAAGCTTTATTTTAACTGTTAATTTTGTTGAATTTTCCCTTAACATACAACAAACTTGTGGGAACACATCACAGCTAAATACTTATTCAAGATTTTAAACCATGGAATCAAAACAATTACAAGATGGGTCACTCTCAATAACAGGCCTCTTACATTGCAAACATTTGATTTCAGTTTATACATGTTTAAAGTTTAATCCTGCAGACCCCTGACAGCTGTCATTCAGGCAGCCCAGGGTACTGCACCCAGATTTTGACAGATCCACAGACAGGCCACTTTTGCTGTGGAAATCCCTTGATGCTTTCAGCTTTTCAGGACATTGTATGTTCACAATGATTTCTTATACTAAGTGAATTGTAGCAACCAGTAAGAATTTTGGATCTTTGAGGGTGTTTTGTACTGACATTCTGCAGTTTCAGCAACAACGAAAAAGTGATTTAAAGCAAGATTTCGGATTTCATCTAGCAAAGCACTGCTTTCCCTTCTGTACTTCATCTTCACATGTTGTGGACCCCAGTGACATGTTTCAGGAGTGAGATCTATGTTCCACCACTGACAACATGCATGGCAGATTGGGCAGCCATCTTTTTGTGCTTTGCAAAGTGTGCTTTTCAGAGGTTTTGGCACGCACAAGTGTTTTGCGGCCATTTGGATGTTTCTGGCACCATCAGAACACATTGATACCACATGGCAGAGCAGAAGTGGGTTAAGACATCCCACAGAGCCCCCCTCACAACTTGAGTTTGACCGCCCATCAAGGGGAAGTCGGCAGATTGAGATGTTCTTTCATTATTTTTGGTCTAGGTGGAGAAAGTCATCTACTTCTCCCATCAGTGCTGGATCGACGTGTTCTTCTCGCTGGTTCTGGATGGGAGTATGGAGCGATACTCTGGGCTCCCGGTCCCAGAGTGGTCCTCCCTGGTACTTCGAAATTCTTGGTTCCAGTGCTATGAGATAGAACAGAGCATGGTTATGGAAATTTCCCCACTACTATTCATGTAGTGGGGCAGATGCATACATTGAAATACAATTATAATATTCCCGCCTGTATTTACTAATGGTTTTAACAATTGGATTCTTTTAGGTGTCCGGACTGTCCCCCTCGGGGTTTCCGGTTGGCTCCTCTATTTGCTGCAGAGTATGCCCGGGATGGCAACTCTTCAGCTGGTTGACGTGGACCCACTTGTCTTCCTCCTCTGCCAAACTGCCCTTGGGGATATGGATTTTGGAGGCGACTGGTGAGATTCTGTCTACAATTTCAAAAGGACCCCGCCAACTTGGGTGGAATTTACACTGTTGGGCTTGGTTCCTTCGAAATTGTACAAGTAGACCCGGTCTCCTACTTGGTATTCTTTTTTAGTTGTCTTAAGGTCATAGTGGGTCTTCATACTGTCTGCAGATCTTTCTAGATTCCGTTGAGCCTAGGCAAAAGCATGTTGAAGGTGTTTTCTCAGATTCTCAACATACTCATGAGTTGTGGAGGCATTTATCAAGGTCTGCTCTTGGGTTCTGTAGAGCAAAGGGTGGGGTAGCACCATGCTTCGTCCAGTCATCAACTCAAACTGAGACATTTCTGTTGCAGAAGAAGTGGTAGATCTGATGGCCATCAGGAAAAGAGGTAATCAAATGTCCCAACTTGGCCCAGAATCTGCCACAAGCTTTTTTAATATGCTCAGAAAAGTCTTGTTGTATCTCTCAACTCCACCACTAGAGGCTACCCGGTAGGCAATGTGTAGTTTCCTTTTGACCACAAGTATTTCCCACATCTTTGTCATCACTTCGCTGGTGAAGTGGCAACCTAGGTCTGACTCAATCCTTTGGGGTAGTCCAACATGCCAGAAGATGTGATTGATCATCAGGGCAGCTGCTGTTTCTGCCTTGCAATTTGGGGTCAGGAGACAATCCACCGATTTAGTGAACAAGCATGTTATGGTCAACATGTACTTGTTCCCCCTAGAGGAGCGAATCACAGGCCCTATGAAATTAACTTGTAAATCTGACCAAGGCATTGTCATCCCCCTCTTTTGGAGGGGATCATGGTGTGTGAGTGATGTTGGCTGAAATTGTGCACACACAAGACACCCCTTCAAGTATTGGTTGAGGTCCTGCCCCATGTGTGGCCAGTATGCAACCTCTCGCAAGATTTCTAGTGTTGTATGAAACCCCCTATGACCTCTGTGGCCTCATCATGGGCGTGACTTAGCATCAGGCTTCGGAATGAGGTAGGGACCACCCACTGGTCATGGCCAGCTATGGATCTCCTCACCAACAAACCGTCTTGGATTCGGAACATTTTAGGACATTTCATCAACACACTGAGGTCCTCTATCCCTACGTAATCAGTATCTGTCAGGGGAAAGTTCTCAGGGTCCTCAATGTGTTGATAAAACTTACCAATTATTGGATCCCATTTTTGAGCCGTAATCAAATCAGCATCTGGGGTCTCCTTACTCCAGTGTGCAGTTGAGAGTTCATTGTGAGCATTTGTCTGGGACCTAGTGATAGCAGCGACCTGCATTTCCCCTAACAGGGACTCAATCTCAAGTAGATCCCCTTGGATGGCTCCGGTTTTGGCCAGGTTATCAGCTAGGTCATTTACAGTTTTGTCTGGTCTGTAGGGTATTTTGTGGAGATTTGGGGCCTGACGGTATTTTATTACCGCCGAAAAATAACTTAGCAATAATCACTCCTGGTATTCAGATTGGGCCATGTGCAACAATAATACAGTGGACATGCATTATTTCAGCACCCAGACATGCATATTTGGTATGCGTGGTTGGTATGCGTGGTTGGTAGTATTTTGGTGAACATAATGTCCAGAATCCCTTATCTTTGCTTAGATTTTTCGTGTAATCACTAGAGAGACCTCAGACCTACATTTTAGAAATACCACATTTTCAGTGTTAGTGTTAGTGTGCCACCATGGGCGATTTCACTGACTTATTTACGACAGAGAGCTATATGTGGTAATTTTGTGGTAATTTCCACTACCTTATATACGGTAGGGAACTATGTTCAGAGAGTCCCTCTTCCCGTTGGCTCATGTACCTCCAACGAGCTATGCTACAAACAATCACTCTCAACTGTCCATACTGAATATGATCATGCACACATCTGTCTTAAAATGACAATTGCATTGTTTAAAAATCTCCCCTCATCATCAGCACTGTATTGGTAAATATAAAATACACCACCCGTCTGCTTTCAAATATTTTTCTGTATTATGAAAGTTGCATTTAAACACGATCTCACTCTTTACAGAAATAAATAAAATAGCACAGTAACAGCATTGTCTGTGATACACTGAAAAAAGAGTGGCGGAGAACAGAACACAATTTGCAACATTAACATGTGATTAAGGCACTGGAATCTCCTTTCCTACTCTGACTGAACATTCTCGTACACACTCAGCTCCCACACTTATGTAATTACCTTATCTGTTCAGTCGAGTTTTCTTTAGCTGTTCTCTTTCTGAATGTGGCTCCCTTGAAGATTAACACCAGTGAAAAGGAGCGCCTTTCCTTCTCAAACCGGGGTCATTGCCTGGAATTCTCAGCTTTTGCAGATAGGAATGCTCAAGCCAGGAAAAAGGTCCATCTCCCAGCTCTGCCAAATCTTGACTGTCCTTCTCTCTCCTCAAACTCCCCCCAGCAAAACTCTGATCACTCCCTCTAGCATGATACTTGCTATGACGCTGCTCCAATCAGAATCAATCATGCCATCTCCTCCTTCTCTACACAATGGCTCATTTTTATAGTAATACTTTGTAACCAACTGATTTCCTGTTCTTTTCGAGCCCTTTTGCTTCCTGTAGTTATGTGGACAGGGCAGCAGAGAAAACGAAGAAGAAAAAAAAATGGATGTGCGTTTAAAAGTTCACTTTCAGAATAGGCCTAATTCTACAGTGGAGACACATTTTTATTAGTGGATTATGTTAACTTCAATTTCATTAGTCAGGTTAGTTATGAGTAATGTTAGTTATTAATTTTCAAATGTGTCTCTCGCACCATAGGCATTTCAGGTGAAAAATAGTGTGCATTTTTGAATGTGCACGTGTGCTTTTAACTGTAAAAATAGATTTGCATCTTATATGTTAAAATCGTTTTTGACTGAATAGCCTGTCTTTCCTTGTTAATCTGGTAACACATATAGCAATGCACCGCACCCTTGTGGTGGTGCTGCATAAAAAAATTGCTACCTGTGCAGTAGTGCTGTACTCTGTGCTGTAACACGCCAAATATCTTTACATACCCTCCTTTTGTTTTTAGAACTTGGCTACAATCCAAGCCAATTCCTAAAAACAACTTGTTCTTTCTTTTTCTTTTAAAATGCATGTGTGTTGGGATATCTTTCTCTTCCTGACGTAGCTAGTAAAATCAGTAACATTTTCATTTTTACTGATAGCACAATCAACCATCCACCCATGATTAGCACCAGGATAGCCAAACCCACTATTGAGCGTTCCCCCCAGGCTCCCCAATTAAATCTTTCCACTTCTATTATGCCCAGATTACTAATTGTAATATTGTTTTTTCTCAAATTCATTTTTATAACATGTCTTTCTTTGTGATTCAATAAATATTCCACATCCGGATCTATTGGAAAAGTATCCCTTTGAAAAAAATCGATATTTTCCACTTGGCTTTCCCAAACATCATTTGTTACATGAAACAATGTTAATCCCCCAATTGACACAATTGCATCCTTTGGAACCTGTAAATAAAAAACATTATATTTCACCTGTTTAACCACGTATGTTCCATGGTTTAAATGTACTACCGTCATGTTCTTTAAGCAGGTGCTGACCAACCATTTACCTCTGACCATCTTAGCCTGTGCCATTTCTTCACTCCCCATATTACTAATAATCACTTCACATCCCTCTGATATACTTGGGTCAGATTTCAAACCACAAATAGCATCTGTGGCATCAGGAACAAACGGTTTACCTGGACACATATAATTTTGTTCTTTAAATGTTACACATGTTTCCAGGTTTGGTATTAAATAAACTTCAGGTTCCCATGACTGAAATGCCACCACTTCTGGAGTCTTAATCTTAATGAATTTGTCCTCTTGCCAAAATCCCACGTTGTGTACCCACTTCATTTGATAAATAAGTTCAGGGGCTACATATGGGATGCATAGCAAAAATCCGATCTCTAGTCTTTCCAATTCCACATATAACGGCATTGCATTCCCCATTTCGAATGCAATTTTTACCTGTATTATGTCAATTTCCCTCCTGGTCAATCTTTCTATCATTTGACGAATGATATCCTGCGAAACAAAATACAATGGAATATGTCCTTGAATCAATTGTGAAACTGCAGTTAGAACTTCTCTCATATAATTCGTCAATAGTCTATCAACAGGACTCATTATGTTCAATATTTCATTTAAAGTTCTGTCATGCTTAAGTATTATTTTAGTCGCCCGTTGCATTACATCCGCTTGTTCATTTAGAATGATTGCAGTTTCATTTATGAATCTTACTTGTTCATCCAGTCCCCCTCTAATTGCATCTAATGTTTTTTGTATTATTTCTAGGTCAATACTCAGTTGTTGTGCTTTAGTACTCAGTGTTCCTACCGAAATAGAATTGGCTGTTGATATTGTGGTACCTATTATTGCTCCAACTATAGACATTACCATTGATATCGCGAGCATCACCGCACCTCTCTTTCCTCTCTTCTTCTTAATGTCTGCTGAATTCACGAATGTTTTTTCCAATTGCATTAATATATCTCTTATTGACTGCTTAGTGTCCTCTTTTCTTATTTCCAGCCACTCTTTAGTCTGTTCAATCTTAATTCCGGTATTGTTCAAGTGTTTTTCAATCAAAATCTCAGGATTTAATGGTATGTATATATTTTGGAAAATCATCCTTCTATCACTCATGATGAATCCTGGTGCCTCTTCCACCGCAATACCAGATGCTGGTCCAGGTTCAATGACAACCTGTGCTTCTGAATTCTTGAAGATCCCTCCAAATATCATCATCATTAACCATATCATCGGTATCATCTTCAATGCTGATCGCTTTGCAGCCTTGGTCTTCACCCCTCTTTGGGGCTTTCTCGGAATCCGTCCACATGGGCTCCAGGACTCCATCGTCTCCCGTGGGCTCCGATCCCGGATCCTCCGACCAAATAATGTTAATTTTCTAAATCAAAATAGAAAATAAACAAATTAAGTACATAGCTCAATATTAACTTCACCCTTTTGCCAAAAATAAAACATGCTTGGTAAAAATATTTCGTTTTTTTTTTTTTTTTTTTTTTTTTTAAATTAAACACAAGTTAAAAGAAAACAAGCACATATAAAACAGCATTCAATATTTAATACATTTTCTCTCTGCACACCAACCATGAGCTTCCATTATATATTTATTTATTTATTTATTTTATATTATATATTTTTACATATATTACAGTGTTTATGTGCCATTATAACAATCAACTTTTTAACTTCTTTGTCACTGCCTCCTGATTGCACCCATTTATTTTCTCTTTTTGTGTTCAAGGGACTTTATCTGTTTCTACATGCTCAAGCTGCCTGATCTCATGTCTGGGATGGCATGGTTTGATTTGATTTACATGGACAAACTGCTCTATTGCTGTTTCACCTTCATTTTTCAAAATTTTATAAACCACAGGAGAGACCTTATCTATAATTCGAAATGGCCCCTGCCAGGCTGCTAGAAATTTAGAATTTTTCTGTTTACTTTTTCCAAAATGAAACTTGTACACCTGATCCCCTACACTGTATTCCTTTACTGATGTCTTTTTATCATAATAAGATTTTGCACTGTCAGCAGCTCTTTCCAGATTTCTCTGCACAAAAGCAAATGCATGTTGCAAATTCCTCCTCAGTTCATCAATATATTCATGAACTGTGGATGCACTCACAAGGGTTTGCTCATGTGTTCTGTATAGTAGGTGTTGTGGTAACACCATTTTCCTACCTGTCAAGACCTCATGGGGGCTAACACCTGTTGCTTTGGCAGGAGTCGACCTGATTGCCATCAAAACCAACGGTAAACGTAAATCCCAGCTGGAACCTGCTTCTGCCACAAATTTCTTTAAAATATCCACAACAGACCTATTGCTTCTTTCAACTGTACCTGAAGACGCCGCCCGATATGCGATATGTAGTTTCCTTTTCACACCTAGTATTTGCCATACCTTACTCATTAGAGTACTTGTGAAATGACTTCCTCTGTCTGACTCAATTCTTTGTGGCAACCCAAACCTTGAGAACACATGGTTCACCAGCAATGTGGCTGCTGTTTGCGCACTACAATCTGGTGCAGGAATGCATTCAATCCATTTCAACATCAAACATACCACACTCAAAATATAATGGTGTCCCCTGCTCGACCTTTTTAAAGGACCTACATAGTCTATTTGCAAATCTGACCATGGGAGAGTTAGGCCTCTTTTCATCAATGGTGCTCTATGCATTGGTGAAGCAGGTTTAAATTGGGCGCATACTAGACATCCTCTAGTATATAATTCCACATCTTGGGACATATGTGGCCAGTAAGCATAATCTTTTAGTATTTCTAATGTTCTTTGTGAACCTCTATGGCCTGCAGTTATGGCATCATGTGCATGGTGTAGCATTAGTCCTCTGAATGAAAGGGGTACTACCCACTGTATTTGTCCTGTTATGGACTCTCTAATCATGAGTCCATCCTGTAATCTAATTCGTGTTTGTTCTTTAATAGCACCCTCAACTCTTCTTTTCCCATACAATCATTTTCTGTTAAAGGATTTTGTTCGGGATCTATCAAATGATTATAATAGATTCCCAAAATTTGATCATTCTTTTGTGCCTCAATCAAATCTTGGTCTGGTGTATCATAACTCCACTGCACCACCGGTTGATCTACCTCCTTTGGTGCTTTAGAACGTGTGACTGCATCAATTTGTATTTCACCCATTAAATAATCAATAGGTAGCAATTCTCCCATCACAGCCCCAATCTTAGCCAGGTGGTCTGCCTTATCATTTCCCTCCTTATCCTCTCCTGGTGTTTTTAAATGCCCACAAATTTTTCTCCAGTATATTGTTAACTTATTCTCTGACACCAATTTGTCTATGGCTTGTATCATTTTTCCATGCTTAAGTGGCTTTTTGTTATATGTAACCATGCCTCTTGCTTTGCAACCAGGCAAATACTCCACAAAGCTATTCCGTGCATAGTCAGAATCAGTCACCAGGACAATTTCACTGAACTTTTTATCAACTGCAGTAGCAATTGCTTTATAAATGGCTGCCAATTCCGCCACCTGACTGCTCCTATCTCCAATCCTCATCCCTATACTGAGGACACCTTCACATTTCAACCAGACATTTCCTATTCCTGCCACTAACTGTTTATTACTGTCATTTTCAATGTGAAAAGCACAACCATCCACATATACAGTTGGCAAATCCTTGCATGTTTTTTCATCAAAAGCTTTGTGTGGTGATTGTTCAAATTCCTGCAAACTAGTTTCTACTTCCATTTCATTTGGTATTTGTTCAGCTGCACAGTCATGTAAGTCAGCTAACCCTTGAGCAATTGGGTTCTTTTTATTTTGTCCATATCTCACTTCTACGGGAAAACCTTGTAATGCTAGCGTCCATGAAGTGATTCTGGATTGCGCTAGATTACCTGATCTAATTCTTTTACTCTCTAAAAATTGCAAAGGTTGATGATTTGTTTCAATAATTACCTTTTCTCCCTGAACAATGGGGCGGAAATGTTGTAGCGCCCACACAGTGGTTAATAGGGCCTTTTCACATTCATTAAATTTCATTTCAACTTGGGAAAATGCCTTACTTGCATATGCAATGGTTTTGTGATTCAAATCGTGTTTTTGTGATAACACTGCTGACATACAATGTTCAGAAAAACCTATTTCTATAAAGAAATCCCTGTCCTTTATGGGGTATGCTAAACATGGTGCCTTTACAAGACATTCCTTTAATTTAGCCACTGCATCAGACTGCCCTTTTTCCCATTTCCAGGGAGTATTCAGTTTAAGCAGTTTAGTCAATGGTTGAGTGATTTCTGCATAATTTTCAATGAACTTTCTGTTATAGCCTGTCATCCCTAATAAACTTTTTACTCCTTTCACATTTTTAGGATCTTTTAATCTTTGTATGGCCTCTATTTTCTTCTTTTGTGGATTTAGCCCATGTTCAGTCACTTCATGCCCTAGAAAGTTCACTTTTTTCCTGCACCATTGTGCTTTTTGCAAAGATACTTTGGCGCCTGCTTTCTGCAATTGGCCAAGTACATGTATTATTTCATCAAAATGGCTTTTCAGGCTTTCATTTTTTATCAGGACATCGTCCACATAAACTATTGTTCCTCTTTCCGCTGCATCCGGCATGGCCTTTCTCAGAAATATGCCAAATTCACTCCCACTATTGATGTACCCGAACGGAGCTCTAAGCCAGGCATATTGAGTCCTGTCAAATGTAAAGGAAAATAAATGTTGTATCTCCTCTGCCAATGGCACGCACCAATATCCAGAGGTGAGATCTAATGTGGTAAACACATTTGAACCATGTACCTGAGCTAGGCCCTGATCAATGAATGGCAGTGGCCATCTAGATATTGGTACTCTTTTATTTAACTCTCTCAAGTCTGCACACAGCCGCCATTGACCATTTGGCTTTAACACACCTAAAATAGGTGTATTGGATGTGCTATGAATGGGCCTGATGATTCCCCGCGATTCCAAATTTTTAATAATCTCTGCCAATGATTCTAAACATGCCAGCGGTAGTCTATACTGGCGCACAAACACTGGATTTCTGCTACACCCTTCTGGTAGTGTGGCCACATGTAAATCAGTTAAACCACAATCATAAGCATCTTTTGCAAATACATCCTTAAACTCCATAAATATCTCCCTCAGATTGTCCCTCTCTTCATTGCTTTCACATGCATCCGCTAAGGAGATCTGCTCTTCTACCATTTTGGAAAATTCTGGAAAATCTTCTGGTAAGGGAATCTCGGCGCTTTCCTCTAACTGTGTGGCTGTGTCTTTTTGTAAAGCTGCCACTTTTAAATATTTTGGCATATCAGCTTCCACTTCAATGGGCTGATTTTCTGTTTCATTTTCATTTAAATTAAATATTATGCAATCCTCTTGATGGCAGCACACTGTCTCATTTGAATCATAAGGATACACAGAATTAATTTTAAATATTCCTTTGGGCTGAGAGTCCAGGTGTTCTGGCAACTCGCCCTTGGCATCTACATATTTTTCAGGAATATTCCCAATCACCATGTTGTTTAAATCTGCCGTATAATGTGATTTTTGTATGGCCATTCCTAATGGGGAGTTTTCCTCTAAATGAATATCCTGACAACCTTTATTATTTACCATGATTTTTACAGATCCTTCACCAATGTCTACCAATGGAATGTATTCACAATACAGGCCTTGCTGTTTTATGGATTCATTCAGGCATACAAATGCATCAGAGCCTTTCATCTGCTGTCCATTTTTGCATTTCAGTGTTATTGCAAACTGTTTTGTAAATGCAGGAATAATAGTATCTTTCCTCATTTGTAATTCGATTGCATAAGGAACCAGTTGTGCACAATGATAAGCCCTTCTTTTGTCTTCAAATTCAGGTGCCGGACCACCTAGGCGTGACCATATTTTTTGATTAAGGAAATCTAACACCATACACATTCTGTGCATGATGTCATTTCCCATGTAAAATTCATCTTGTGCTCCACTCACTATCCATACATTATGGTAAATTGTTTTCTGCCCAATGCTAATTTTCAGCATGCATCTGCCTGCAATTCGGTTTTCAAAGTCTGGACTGTCCAACCCAGAAACATATTGGTTTTTAATCCTAAATCTCGGGATTTCTTCCCTTTCCATTATTTTTTGCAACAATTTCTCATTAATGAAGCTCCTTTCATGTCAAAGCGCTAAAGTGGCTTTTATTGTTTTAAAATAGTCATTTATACCAACATGAACCCATGGTTGCTCATCTTCCATGTGTATTTCTGCCAGAGTGGTAATGTGTTTTTCAGAATCTGTTTTAGGAGCAATATTCTGTTTGCATGTTTTCTCTTTTAAATAAAAACGTAATGTGTGCTCATCTATGGCAGTCTGCCAATTTTTCCTTGGGTCCAAGTATATTTGTACAGGTAGTTTTTCATTGTCGCTCTGCATTTTGTCTTGACACATTAATATGACAGTGACACTAGGTATGCAGCTATTCTGGAGATATACCTCCACAGCATCATTTGTTTTGGCAACGGTGTGACATTCATTTATATTGCTGTTTTGTGATTTTAGTTTCTTAGGCCTCAATGGTTTTTTGGTTAATGACCACAGCACTCCATTCACCCCATCTATTAGAGGAGACAATCTTTTCAGACAATCTGTCCCCATCAGAAATGGAATTTCACAAATAGATGTGATCAATACCTCTTGTTTCATTCTGTGCTTTCCTATTTTTATGTCAACCTCAGTTACACCTATGATGGGCACCTCCTCCCCATTAAAGTTATGCACTGGGCCTTGATTTTCCTTCACTGTGATCTGACTCTGTGGAGGTCTCCCTTCATTGATACTCTTTACCAGCTCCTTGGACATAATTGTGGCCTGTGCGCCAGTGTCAATCATAGCAAAGGTGTGGCATTTTTCTTCTACAGTGATGGGTGCATAATATCTGTCCTCAACTTCCTCTAATACACATAAGAAATGTGAATTCTTACTGATTTCAGGGCTCACCTTTCTCAGGTCTTTTTCACTTTTGGCTAAACACATTGGTAAATGGAAAGACATTTTTCCCTCCTTTTTACCCATTTCTGCGCGAGAGATTTTATTCATTTCTCCATGATCAGAGGTTTTTTGGAGTGTGGCCACTGTTCGCCCATCCATCTGGGTAACATCAGAGACCACATTACAATCCTCCAACTGAACATGTGTAACAACATCATTCAGCAATTTGTCATTTTTTAATTCTGTGCATTTGTGATCATTTAGTGTGATACCAGCCCTTTCAGCCTCTTCAAAAATATGTGGCTCAAAGAATTCTTCAGGTGATTGACTTGTACCCTCCTTGTGAGTATTTCCTTTTTCTGTCTGTGTTTGGTCATTGTTTTGCTTGCCCAGGGAAGGAGCTATAGCATCCCCACTTACTCCCTGTTCACTGGTATTCCCCATGCATGAGTCATTTTTCTTAAATCTGTTCCTTTGTTCTTTTGGAATTCCTAATGTTTCTTTTTCATTTGTGCAAATCTTTACTGTTTTATTTAGCTCTAAGTTAAACCGTACCTCTTTTTTAGAAGTATTTGCACTTTCTGTCACAATTTCATTTACTGGTACTTTCATTTTTAATCCATTAGGCATCTCAGAGTCGTTATGCAAAATTATATCAGAGCAATCTGTCATTTTGGCACTGCAGTTATCATGAGTACTTAGTCACTTTTCGGAAGCCCCCGGGTCATTGCTATGGCCATCAGCCCCCTCTTTGGAAGGTTGTTTTTGCGCGGTATAGAGCTTTCCTATTTGCTCAGCTAACATTTTCACTTGGGCCTCAAGGCACTGGAACCTTTCCATCTCTCTAGGATCCTCTTTCTGTGGCCTAGGTCGATATTGGTTGTTTTCCCCCTGATTGGATCTATTATGATACCTCTCAGGTGATTGATGTCGGTTGGGATGGTTTCTGAACTCTTGATTCATTTGAGGAGGGGAGCAGGTTGTACCCATCCTTTGATTATAGTCCCCTGGTGGGGAATCATTGTACTGGCGTGGATTGTAGTTCACGTTTTGCCTCATGTCCTGTCTCTCAGATTGTGGGTACTGGCCCCTAGGTTGATTTCCATTATCAGTAAATCGATCCACATATCGGGGCCTATCCTGATTACCATGTATCATGGTGCTGGGATCAAATCTGCTCTGTGTCCCCAATGACTGGTAGGGACCATCATTTCTTTGATCTTGATTTTGTCTCTGGTTATTGTTCATACCTGCCATATCAGGCCGGTATCCTACCCGGGGTCTGTCCCCTAAATACCTAGGGCTGATGTAGCTCTCTCTATTACTAGGATCATGTGATTGGAACATTGGTACAGGAAATGGCGATCTTTGTTGATTACCCCTTTGTTCAGGTGTCACATTATTTTTACCTTGGCTTTGAGCAGACTCAAGGGACATTTTGGCTGACCTGATTTCCATTACTGTGGCTGAGGGTTCTTTAGATTTAGGTCTAGTATCTTTCATTTTATCACTTTCTCTACCCTGACAATAGAGTACCTCATATAGTTTTGTGCTTTGATGTACAATCCATTCAAGGGACTTGTCACGGTCAAATTCACGGACCAATTGGGATATGATGTCTTTCTGTAGCCCATAGAAGTATGCAGTTTTAAACTCATTGGAATTTGAGTCAAAAGATACATCAAAGCGAGAAAATGCTCTTTTTAAGGCTTGTAAAAATTGGCGAGGAGATGTATTAGGTCCAGCAGTAATTGTGTACGCGACTTTCTTTGCCTCCTGCAATGACTGAAAAGGAGAAAAATGACGCCTAATTTCTTTTTCAAATTCCAGCCATGTCATATTCTGCTGTTCATTTAATCCCCTTATGATGCTGGCCGTCGGGGCATCTAAAGTTAAATGAAAATATTGTCTGTACTGTTCCTTAGGTATCTGGAGTGCTTTAAAAATGTCATGCACCGCTTCTAAGTGATCCTCAATGCAGCATTCACCTCCCTTTTTAAATGGTTTGATCAGGGCTTTAATGGATTTCATTATTTTTATGGGGCTACTTGTTGCAATGCATGGAATTGCACTATTTTGTGATTCACTCCTGTTTTCAGGTGTATGAGATTGGTGGCTGCTCCCAATGGGAGTATCAAATCCCCCAAGGGCGCTGCAACCAAGTTCCGTCATCGGCCCAGTCACTGGAGCACTAGCTCTTTGGGCAGAGCTAGAATTCACCTCCACTCCATTGAATGTGGTACCCTGCCGCCTCTCCTGGGATCTGGGAATGCACATTTGCTGTTCTAAGTCCTTACACTTTTTAAGGAGTCTGTTGGCTTCATCTTGCAAATAGTTGTTTTCACCATTCATCTTATTAATCACCTCCTGCATGTCGCACATTTGCATTTGGCATTCATTGAACTCTTTATTTCTCTTGTCTCTTTCTTGAATCATTTTAATCATTTCTTGTTCTGCACTCTGGAGATCACCTTCTTTTTCACAATGTTCTTTTTGTAAAATCTGCATCTCTGAAACAACCTCATCTTTATCCCGTCTAATGTGATCCACTAAGGCTGTTAAGTGTGCCAATTCTTGCTCACTATCTTCAAATTGTTTCTTGCTTTTGGATAACTGAGTATCAAAGTCTCTGCATTTTAATTGCATGTCTTTTTGGCATACATCCAATTCTGCTCTCAACATTTCCTGATTTTTACTTGCCCCATCTAATTCAGTCTTTAACCTGTTAATTAGCTGAGTATCATTCTCTTGCATTCGCAGGGACTTGTTTAAAATAAACCATATTTTGCCGCATAGCCGTATTAAACAGTCTTTCTCTGCACTTTTATCGGCTGCATTCAATAATCTTGTAAGGCAGACCTGAATTATGCTGCCTTCTGCAAAAATATTGTCTAGTTTTTCTTTCTGCACCTCACCCTGAATGCGGTTACTCCATTCTAACGTGCTATTCGACGACCAATTCCCATGTGCAAACAACTTTGCCTCTAAATATTGCACTAGATCTGAGAATGTGGTTTCCCTTTGTGACATTCTGAAATTCGTTTTTAGTGGCACACTGCTATTATAAAATGGGTTCCCTTTAATGTGCAAATGGCAGTGTGAGACACACTTGCCACGCCCAGTAGGTACTCTATGATCACTTTCCCGGCCTGCAACGCACCATAAATATGTAGGGTATTTTGTGGAGATTTGGGGCCTGACGGTATTTTATTACCGCCGAAAAATAACTTAGCAATAATCACTCCTGGTATTCAGATTGGGCCATGTGCAACAATAATACAGTGGACATGCATTATTTCAGCACCCAGACATGCATATTTGGTATGCGTGGTTGGTATGCATGGTTGGTAGTATTTTGGTGAACATAATTCCCTTGTTTTATTTGTGGCCCCAATGTCCAGAATCCCTTATCTTTGCTTAGATTTTTCGTGTAATCACTAGAGAGACCTCAGACCTACATTTCAGTAATACCACATTTTCAGTGTTAGTGTTAGTGTGCCACCATGGGCGATCTCACTGACTTATTTACGACAGAGAGCTATATGTGGTAATTTTGTGGTAATTTCCACTACCTTATATACGGTAGGGAACTATGTTCAGAGAGTCCCTCTTCCCGTTGGCTCATGTACCTCCAACGAGCTATGCTACAAACAATCACTCTCAACTGTCCATACTGAATATGATCAGGCACACATCTGTCTTAAAATGACAATTGCATTGTTTAAAAATCTAACCCTCATCATCAGCACTGTATTGGTAAATATAAAATACACCACCCGTCTGCTTTCAAATATTTTTCTGTATTATGAAAGTTGCATTTAAACACGATCTCACTCTTTACAGAAATAAATAAAATAGCACAGTAACAGCATTGTCTGTGATACACTGAAAAAAGAGTGGCGGAGAACAGAACACAATTTGCAACATTATCATGTGATTAAGGCACTGGAATCTCCTTTCCTACTCTGACTGAACATTCTCGTACACACTCAGCTCCCACACTTATGTAATTACCTTATCTGTTCAGTCGAGTTTTCTTTAGCTGTTCTCTTTCTGAATGTGGCTCCCTTGAAGATTAACCCCAGTGAAAAGGAGCGCCTTTCCTTCTCAAACCGGGGTCATTGCGTGGAATTCTCAGCTTTTGCAGATAGGAATGCTCCAGCCAGGAAAAAGGTCCTTCTCCCAGCTCTGCCAAATCTTGACTGTCCTTCTCTCTCCTCAAACTCCCCCCAGGCAAAACTCTGATCACTCCCTCTAGCATGATACTTGCTATGACGCTGCTCCAATCAGAATCAATCATGCCATCTCCTCCTTCTCTACACAATGGCTCATTTTTATAGTAATACTTTGTAACCAACTGATTTCCTGTTCTTTTCGAGCCCTTTTGCTTCCTGTAGTTATGTGGACAGGGCAGCAGAGAAAACGAAGAAGAAAAAAAAATGGATGTGCGTTTAAAAGTTCACTTTCAGAATAGGCCTAATTCTGCAGTGGAGACACATTTTTATTAGTGGATTATGTTAACTTCAATTTCATTAGTCAGGTTAGTTATGAGTAATGTTAGTTATTAATTTTCAAATGTGTCTCTCGCACCATAGGCATTTCAGGTGAAAAATAGTGTGCATTTTTGAATGTGCACGTGTGCTTTTAACTGTAAAAATAGATTTGCATCTTATATGTTAAAATCGTTTTTGACTGAATAGCCTGTCTTTCCTTGTTAATCTGGTAACACATATAGCAATGCACCGCACCCTTGTGGTGGTGCTGCATAAAAAAATTGCTACCTGTGCAGTAGTGCTGTACTCTGTGCTGTAACACGCCAAATATCCTACAGGTCCCTCTACCTTAGAATGACCATTGATATTTTTCCAGTAGATGGTCATCCCATTCGAGGGGACCAGATCATCAATATTTTGTATTCAATTCCACGTTTCAAAGGTTTATTATTAGCGCATAGCATGCCTCTGGTTTTCCAGTTTACCAGGTGCTCCACGAACCCGTTCCGTACATAATCTGAATCAGTGATTACGACCAGTTCGTGGAGTTGGTGTTGGACAGCAGTGAAGATGGCTTGATGCACAGCCATCAACTCTGCCACTTGACTACTTTGGGGACTGATTTTGTACCCAGCAGAGGGTTCTGGGGCATCTTTCACCCATGCATTCCCCACGCCGGCCACAAGTTCCTTTTCCCCATTGTTGTCAAAATGGTAGGAGCACCCATTCACATAGACAGTGGGCATTCCCTCACACTGGTCTTCTTCATAGACTTTGTGTGGGGAATTAAGGTATGCCTCCATGGTGTCCTTGATTTTAAGACTTTCATCCTCGAGACAGTTTTCTCTGGCACAATCATGCAAGTCAGCCAGACCTTGCGCGAGGGGACTCTTCTTGTTTTGGCCATATCTGACCTCCACAGGAAAGCCTTGCACTGACAGAATCCAGGAAGAAATTCAGGAATTACTCACATTTCCGGCCCGGATTCTGTCACTTTGAAGATATTGCAAAGGTTGGTGTGGAGTCTCCACTATGATGTGTTCCCCCTGGATAAACGGGCGGTAATTCTTCAATGCCCACACCGTTGCCAGGAGTGCCTTCTCACAATCGTAGAATTTTTCCTCCACAGAGAATAAAGTCTTACTCGCATAGGAGATTACTTTATTGACCTTGTTATGCTTTTGATATAATACTGCAGTCAAGCATATATTTGAGAACCCTGTCTCCAAGAAGAACTCCTTGTCTTTGGCAGGGTAAGCTAGGCAAGGCGCTTGTGAGAGGCTTCTATTGAGTTGTCTTACTGCCTCGGCTTGTTCTGGACCCCACTCCCACTTGACCCGCCCTTCAAAAGATGTATCAGCGGTCTTGTGATCTCTGCATAATCCTCAATGTACTTTCTGCTGTGATTAGTTAGTCCAAGGAGGCTCCTTAGTTCCCGCAGTTGTGGGGTCTTTTATTTTCTGTAGGGCATCTACTTTCCTTTCCTGGGGACAGAGACCCTGAGGAGTTATCTCATGCCCCAAGAAATTGACACGGATTATGCGCCACTGTGCCTTTTGAAAGGAGAGTTTTGTTACGGCCGCCCTCAACTGTGTCAGAACATAATGGATCTCTGCTATGTGTTCCTCCACAGTTGAGCTTTTGACTAGAACATCATCCACATAGGCCAGGTTACCGCTCTCACCCAGGTCGGGCATGGCCTTATGTAGGAACATGTTAAAATAATTGCTGGAGTTGATGTATCCGAAGGGAGTCCGGGTCCACGTGTACTGCTGCCCCCGAAGGTAAAGGCCAGCTTGTATTGGCCCTCCCTACTGACAGGTACAGTCCAGTACCAATTGGTCAGGTCAATCGCAGTGAATACGTTTGACTCCTGGATCTGGGCCAGCCCTTGGTCAATGTAGAGAAGAGGCCATCGGGAAGTATGGACCCATTTGTTGAGCTCCCTTAGGTCAGCACAGCGTCTCCACTGGCTGTTTGGTTTCAAAATCCCCAGCACCGGATTATTGAACGTGCTGTGGACTGGATGAATTATCCGACGGGACTCGAGGTTCTTAATTATTTCAGTAAGGGACTCCATTGATGCGAGAGGCAAGAGATATTGCCTCACAAACACTGGAGTCATGCCAGAGTCCGTGGGAATTGTTGTTGTGTGGATGTTGGTGCGACCACAGTCATATGAGTCCACCGCAAAGAGATCTTGAAAGTCTAAGAAAACTTGTGTAGAGACGGTCTGTTCGGAATGCGGGGGCACTCAATCCATTCTCCATGTTATTCTACGGAGCTTGGCTCGCGTGACCCCAGAGAGACCGTTGGAGCCGTGAAGGAGTGTACGGGCACACGGGCTCCTTGTATAAATAAACTTACTTGGTTCCCCTTCGTTTCGCCTCCGCCTCAAATCTTTCATTGGCGACGAGGGGGCCCGCCACGGCATCAGGACCAGCGGGCCGCAGCGAGCGAAGCGCAGACTCGCTGAGGCTGCCGCGGCGCCTTCCCAGCCCCTCCCTGCTCACGGGGCCTCGCCGACGCGGACGGCTGGAGGCCCGGGGCTGGGTGAGGCCGCGGCGCAGCTGGTGACATGGTCCAGCATTTCTGAGCGCAGGGCCCAGTTGAGAGCCACCCTCCCCTGGACATCACACAAGGTGAGGAGGAGGGGAGACAAGGGGCGGCGGATGACACAGTTGGACTGTGTTCACAGGGAACGTAGAAAGACACGCCCCAACACAGAGTGCAAACAAGCCCTACAAGCCCAGAAAAAAAACAAGTTGTAAACTTTGAAGGTGCACACAAAGGAGCCAGATACACTATTAGTAGTGCACGCAGGAAAAGTATTTATAATGGGAGTCAAGCCCTGAGTCAAGGCAAGGTTAAAGCAGAGAGGCAATTGTGCAGAATTTTAAGGAAATTAATGACAAGTGTTAAGCCCTGAGTCAAAGTTAAAGCACCTAGAGGCAATTGTGCAGAATTTCAAGACTGACAAGCAGAATTTGACTAGCCCACTGCAGCAAGTGAAACACTACAACCATCATGGTGACAGCAAGTATGGCCCCGCCCCCACCTTTCCTACCTGAGCCAGGGGCACCACCTACAAGGTGGGACAGGTGGAAGAAGATCTTTGATACCTACCTGATAGCAATTGGAGGCGACAAATTTGCAGCAGGAAGGAAAGAGGCGATACTTCTGCACAACCTGGGCACTGAGGGTCGCAGTGTCTATGATGGCTTACCTCAGCCACCTTTGGAGGGCCAAGGTGATATGGACCAGTACACTATAGCTGAGCGGAAAATGGAAATCCATTTTGAAGCTAAGAAGAACACGACCTTTGAAAGGCACAAGTTTTTCCAGAGAGTTCAAGAGACACAAGAGCCAGTAGAAACCTTTGTGGCAGCACTAAGGTCATTAAGTCACACATGTGAATTTGGAGGATTGACAGACTCATTGATACGAGATCAGCTAGTGCGTTGCACTAGCAATATGAAAATACAAGAAAGACTTTTAACCAAAGATGTGACTTTAGAGGTGGCAATTGAGATTGCAAGAAGAATGGAACAGACTCACAAGTACATGTCCACGATGAAGAGTGAGCAATCGGAAGGTGAAGTAGCAGCTGTGAGAGCATTTAAGAAAACGAATTTGAGCAGAGAAGTCAAATGCTACAAATGCGGAAGCAATCGCCACATATCTACAAGCACGTTTTGTCCAGCAAAGAACATTTTCTGTTTGAAGTGCAAGAAAAAAGGGCATTTCGCCAGAGTGTGCAGAGAATCTGGGCAAGTGCAGTGCATAGGGTCTGGTGCAAGAATTTCGGAGCAGGAAGAAAACACGGATGTGGCTCAACTGACCCAGACCAAACACGTGCTGGAAGTGTCACAACTATCCGGCAAGCGAAGTGCTCCGACTGACGTGTTTATGATGAATGGAAGAGTAGTGGCATTGAAAGTGGATAGCTGCTCCCCATGGACGCTGATCTCAAGGAAAACATATGAGATCTGTTTGCAAAGGAGGATAGAGAATTTGGAGGAGCACGGCATAGAGCCATATGCTTATGGAAACGTGAAGATAGACGTGCTAGGAAAATTCAAAGCAATGATTAAGTACAAAGGCAGAAGTTGTGAGTCAGATGTGTTTGTCACGAGAGAAGGTTCATCTTTGTTAGGATGGGAGGAACAGCGCAGGCTTGGAATAAGGATACAGGCAAGTGCGGAAGATCCTGTTTCTGTAGCTGAAGTAAATGATAAATGGGAGGAAGAGTTCCCAGCAGTTTTTAAAGGAGAGTTGGGGATGGTGAGAGACTTTCAACATGAGATTCGTTTAAAGGAAGGAGCAGTTCCCAAGGTGCACAAGGTGAGGCCGATACCTCATGACCTAAGAGAGAGACTTAAGACTGAAATTGAGTCTCTATTACAGAAGGGTATTATTGAAGAAAGTGAAAGTTCTGAATGGTTGCCACCAGTCGTTGTGGCAGCCAAAGCTAATGGTGACATAAGACTTTGCGTTGATATGAGGGACATCAACAGGAATATTCTAGTGGACAGGCACCCTTTGCCGATAATAAGTGACAAGTTATCAACTCTTGACAAGGCCCGAGTATTTTCTGTGATTGATTTGTCTCAGGCTTATCACCAGATACCCTTGAAGGAAGAGTGCCAACATTTGACGGCGTTCATTACGGTTTTTGGAACTTTCAAGTATCGAAGGATGCCATTCGGACTTGCCTCGGTAGTGGCTGTGTTTCAGAGGATAATGGACAAAGTGATGGAGGGTGTGAGGAATGTTGTGGTGTTCCAAGATGATATGCTAGTATTTGCAAACTCTAAGGAGGAACATGATGAAGTGTTGAGAGAAGTGTTAGGAAGGTTGTCGGAAGCCGGAATGACTGTGAGAAGAGACAAGTGTAAGATTGCTGTAAAGAGAGTAGAGTATCTCGGACATGAGATTGATGAATTGGGTGTGAGACCAAAAAAATGCTTAGTAGAAGCTGTAGAAAAAGCTCCCGTACCGACAGATAAGGACCAAGTGAGGTCATTTTTAGGACTCGCAGAATATTACCATCGTTTTGTGAAAGATTTTGCAACAGTGTTGGCCCCAATAAGGATGATTCTTAAAAAGGGGTCGAGATTTGAGTGGACTTCAGAATGTGGGAAGGCATTTGAAGGGATCAAAGAAGCTATCAGTAAAGCACCGTCTATTTGGAGGTTTAACCCCAGGGATAAGACAGTTCTAAATGTAGATGCAAGTTTGAAGGGGTTGGGAGCCACTTTGGTACAGTTGGATGTGGACAAGAAGGAGAGAGTGATTGCCTTTGCTTCAAGAGCGTTGAGGGGGGCGCAGTTCAAGTATTCGGTGATTGAAAGAGAGACTTTGGGCATGTTTGGGGCTGTGATACATTTTACATTTTTCTTGTGGGGCAGGCGATTTGTAGTTCGTTCTGATCACAAGCCACTAGTACAGTTGTTCGAGAGTGGTAGGTGGGCTTTGGGCTCGCTAAGGATAAGCAGGTGGGGTTTGGGTCTTCAAGGGTACAACTTTGACCTGAGTTATCTTCCTGGGAAGAAGAAATTGGTAGCAGATTGTCTATCAAGAATGCCTTTAAGAGAAACTGAGGAAGTGGAAGAAGAGATAGTGGAGGAATCAGTGATAGCTGAAGTTAGTGGGGCAGTGGACCAGGAAATGTGGTTACAGGGAGAGGAATCCGATGGGGAACTTAAGTTGATCAAAGAATGGACTGTGAAGGGATGGCCCCACAGGGAAGATTTGGATAAGAATTTTAACAATTGGTGGGAAGTTAACGAAGAATTGAACATAAGTGAAGGCAGATTGAGGAGAGGTCGTTGTGTGATACCTCCGCTGGCAGTCAGGCAGACTCTTTTGGAGCTGGCCCATGAGGGCCATCCAGGGGAAAGTGCTATGAAGAGGAAACTCAGACAGAATTTCTGGTGGCCGCGTATAGATAAAATGGCAGAGAGGTGGGTGAAGGATTGCATGGAGTGCCAATTGAGTGACAAAACCAAGGTGACGAGAGAAACACTGTTGAGCTTTAACACGGTGCCAGAGCAACCGTGGTCTAAGGTTGCGGTAGACATTGTGGGACCCATAATGGGATTAGGTGATGGATTGAAATTTTTATTTGTGTTGGTGGATTTCCACACAAAATGGATTGAATGGGAAGCAGTAAGAGAGGTCACGGCTAGAGAGCTAATTGTGTTCCTAGAGAAAATATTTCTAAGAGAAGGTGTGCCCACTGAACTAGTTTCAGATAACGGAGTGCAGTTTGTCTCGGTGGCAATGAAAAGTTTCCTGAGTAGCTATGGCATCAGACATGTTAGAACTGCATTATACCACCCACGGGCAAATGGCCTGGTGGAGAGAGTAAACCGTCTTTTGAAGGAAGGTTTGCAGTTAGCCATGAGGGCAAGGCAGCCATGGAAGCAGATGTTGGAGATAATGACATGGAATTATCTCACTACCCCACATTCAGTGACAAAAGTGTCACCATTTGTTTCTCTTAAAGGTAGGGAACCTGGAACTAAACTGTGTCCAGGTTGGTCGGGAGTAGCTGGAGTAGTTCATGTAGACAGAAAACAGATAATGAAATGTATCAGGGAGAGCCAGGAAAGAAACAAATTGTGTTTTGATGCACGGGAGAAAGTGAAAGAGCGTGAGTGGAAAGTAGGAGATATGATATACGTAAGGAATCCAAGACTAGTGAACAAATGTTTGGACAGCAAGTTTATGGGTCCAAAAAGGATCTCCGCAGTGAAGAAGAGTGTGGTTATATTGGAAGGAGGAGAGGTCTGGTCCAAAGGGAGAATTGCCAAGGCATATTGTGAGGATAAGAGAGTGGAAAATAATGAATCTAATAATGACAGCAAAAAGAAAAGAGATGAGGAGAGGGGAAGAGTTCAAGGCGGGGGTGAGAGCGAACAAAGCGGAACTGCTCATGACAGTTCTGATGGAAGTGTTCAAGTCGAGAATGAGAATGTGGTTGAGAGAAATGTTGATGGCAGTTCTGGTAGTTATCAGAGATTCAGGTCAAAACCTGTGTGGATGAAAGACTATGCATCCTATTGAGATAGGGTGCGTCTATAGTGTTTTAATTGTATACTGTAGTGTTACAGATTTTATCTAAATTAATATATCGAAAGCTTAGAGTACTGTTTGCTCAAATGTTTTAAAAAATAGATATATCTCTCTTAAATGGAAGTGTAATATTAGGTCTTTTGTACTTTAAAATTTTGTTTGTTCTGTAAGGAGGGGGGTGTGTAGAGATGGTCTGTTCGGAATGCGGGGGCACGCGATCCATTCTCCATGTTATTCTACGGAGATTGGCTCGCGTGACCCCAGAGAGACCGTTGGAGCCGGAAGGAGTGTACGGGCACGGCGGGCCCCTTGTATAAATAAACTTACTTGGTTCCCCTTCGTTTGGCCTCCACCTCAAATCTTTCAACTTGCTTCAGGCATCAGCTAGGTTGGCTCTCTCTTCAACCATCTGCCTGAAGCCTGGAAAGACTTCTTGTGAAAACATAAAAATTGATATGAGGCTGGGAAGCCCAAAAGAAACACACCAACACAGGTTACAAAGGACATACAAGTGCTTTATTTAAAAGCTACAACAGTTACCAAAGTCAATTGACAAACGGATAGCTATTCGGCTCTCAGAGTAACGTAACGAACTTCAACGAGGGTTCGATGCATTAGTAGAGAGACCGTACATTGGAATACTTGGGCTTTTATATCCTTTATCCAGCCCTTGGCCAACCCCCTCGCGGGTTAACCATTCTTGGGATCAGGCCTAGGGTTCCTTGCCAGGTCAATCCTATAATGTATGCATTTTGATCAGTTCCGCTGATACAGTTGTTCATTTACACATAGGTCAGTAATAGGACAAGGTCTCAGTTCGCGACCCCGACAAGTGGCCTGCAGGCATATCAATTATTCGTGTGTGCGGAGGTCACAACGGCCAGAATCTCACTCAGAATGTCATTCAGCCTCCATTTTGATGTTCAGGGTGACTTCCACATTACAAGAGAACCTAAAATGGCGGCTAAATCCAAGATGGCGACCTACATTACTTTTTGTTAAGGTCAAGACCTTGCCGCGGAGTCTATTTACATGATATTTAGACAACTTGGCGTAGGCCAATACACATTCAATTACTGCGATAGGAGGCATAATATTATTTCAATTCCAACAGACCCTCCTTTTGGCCTATGCCAAGTGCTAATATCATTTCTAATACTTTTGCAAATAACTCCATGTATTGTCATCCATACATCCCGAATCATTGACTGTAATATCTATAGCCATTAGGTCGTTCATCAGACCCTCTTGTAGCACAAACTCTTTGAATGCTGTATCTGGGGCATACATTCTATGCCCTATTGCGCTCACTGCTTGGGCACAACATCCCCCTAGCATTCCACATATACTCGGAAGACATTGAAAACAGCAACAAAGGAATAGCAGGATCCCCAAAATAACCAGAATAACAGAAAGCACCTTCCAACCCCAAGATCGTAAAGAATCCCAGAACCAGGTGCTAAGATTCCAATCTCCTACAGGGATATGTACTTCAGAACTAAGGATATGCAAGTTCTGTATTGCTTTAAAAATTGTCGGCGAGGAATCTGGTACGAAAACACAACAAGCGGACCCCACCAATTTGCATACTCCACCTCGTTCTGCCAAAATGACATCTAATGCCATCCGATTTTGGAGTGCTACCAATCTTATTGCTTTTTGTTCTAGTGTCATATTGTAGAGTATGTCCGTGGTCCGGTTGATCGTTCTCTCCAGTACCCTTGCTAATCCCCTAATGTTCTCAGAGTTTGTTATTTGTCCCCAAAAGGGCACAACTGATTTTGCTATATCTCCCAATACTTGCCCAGGGGTACCTCCGTTCTTGTCCCGCCGTGGGCGAGCCTTAGAAACCTCCAATGTACTAGCTACAAATACCCCGGGTAACAGGATTCCCAAATAACAGGTTCCCTGCCAATCCTTGGGCAACCAGGGAAATGCTAAACTACCACAAACAAAATAAACAGGCCCCCCTACATACAGAGGCCTGTTTTCTCCAGTCAAATTTACATTGTTCATACAACCTTCAAAATCTCCCATTGGCCGAGTGCCATTTCTTTGTACACAAAAGGGGACCGAATCAGGGCTATGATTTATAGAGTAAGAAGGAAGCACGGCGTCCTTATTGCCTATCGGAGCCATTTTAAAGGAAATTAAAGTTTGAAAAGGAAGAGACAGTTCATCAGACGGCCTAATTGGACCGACATTAGGTTTACTTCTATTTGCAAAAAGCGAGCATCCCAGGGGAGTTAATTCACGTTTCTCGAAATCATTCAAATTAGTTCCATCAAAGTTCCCTGAGATGCTATCATTCCAACGGCCAAAGAATAGTGCTCTAAGAGAGGCATAGCAAGCAGTCGTTAAAGGTAAAGGGTGAATATACCATCCTAGTCCCTTGTTCCCATGTTGCGGTAAATGAGTGCAAATCCAACAATTACTCTTATTAAAAATGGCATGCGTTGCATTCATTACTATCATTAGAGTGTTATTATGATACTTTTGTCTATGTTGGGAGTCTCTAGGAGACAGAGTGTGAAGGTGTACAGAGGGAGTTAAAGCAGTTGGTACAATCTCGGTCGGTAGTAGAGGTTTTAGAGGATAGATTTCTTCAAAGTACCAGTTCCTACAGCAGCAATTGCAAAAATAACAATTATCATTATCAAAACACATCAATACGTTTTCGGGGCCCAGGCACATTGTTCATTGTCCAAGTTGGTCACCCCCTTATTCACAAGTCCAGTGCGGGGAGCAGCAGTGGAGGTGGCAGGCATTGTAGTTCCTCAATCGACGACCCCAATGTTCGTTGCTGGCGACGCTACGGTCGCGCGATTTCTTAGTCCTTCCCAACCCTAGCCAGCAGAATCCCTTTTTCTTCCTGTTGTTCAACAGAAACTTTCTTATACAAAAGAAAACTTTCAATCACTTCTCTTTCCCAAATGCACAGAAAAACCTGTGCCGTAGTTCTATTTTCTTCGCCGAAGGTTGTACCTGGTGGTACCCAAGATTGTTTGATCCGAAAATAAGGTGTCGTCACTTCCTGAGGGAAGCGACGTATCGGAGGCGACAGAAGTCGCAGAACTTGAAACAGTGTTTTCCGGAAGTGATTTTTCAAAAGAGTGCGGAGACGAAATGGACTGTTCCCCAAGCTCCACGGGCTCAGAGAAATTCTCCGACGCACTCACAGCGCTGTTTGCTACTCCAAGATCAGGGACTGTAGCATCAGCGAGGGGATCTGCTTCTTCTGTAACGTGTGGCGTCGGGTGAGGAAGTTTCTTGACATGCGTCGCGTGGATCCAGTGTTTCTTCCCAGCCACCCGCACTGCTGTCCGGGTGACCAACAGCACCTGGTAGGGTCCCTTCCAATGAGGAGTCGAGACAGGAAGACCTTTCATAGGCCTTCACTAGGACCCAACTTCCAGGCTGTATATCGTGTCCTGGGCCCGTGAACAGTACAGGTAAAGCTGAATACACCTGGTGATAAATGAAATACATGTTTTTAGTTAACTGGTTACAGTAGTCTACAAGCAATACATTTTCCACCTCTCTCAGGGCTTTAGGTTTTGGGAGACCCCAAATGTTAGCAGGTCTCCCCATCACTACCTCAAATGGAGAAAGCCCAGTCTTAGTTTGAGGTGTGGTACGCATAGCCAATAATACAATAGGTAAGGCATCTGGCCCTTTCAGTTTGGTATCGGCACATGTTTTTGCAAGCTTATTCTTTAAGATACCATTATGTCTTTCCACCAACCCAGCACTTTGAGGATGTCTAGCTGAGTCAAATCGTTTCTCAATATGTAATGCTGTGCATATCTGCAAAATTACTGCTGCAACAAAATGAGGACCATTGTCCGACCAAATTACCCTTGGGAGCCCAAATCGAGGAAAGAATTCTTTTACCATAATCTTTGCAGTGGTCATGGCGGTAGCATCTTTAACGGGGAAAGCCTCGACCCATTTACTAAAGGCACAAATAATTACAAGAACATATTTCAGATTGTTGCACCGTTACATCTCAATAAAATCAAAGTGAATGACCTCGAAGGGAACAGAAGGGGGCCCAAAGCTTCCCCTTGGAGTCACTGTCCCCTTACCCACATTGTGCTGTAAGCAGATCATGCAGTTCCGAACATGACGTTTTGCAGTCTCCAGAATCTTGTTATTCACCCAAACTTGTTCTAACATTTTCGTGATATGCTGAGCACACACATGTGTAGGACCGTGTGCCATTGTAACCATTGCCAGTACATATGAATCAGGGAGCAACCATTTTCCTTCAGATGTATCCACCCAACACCCATCATCATCTAGTTTACCCATTCCTTCGGCCCACCTTTTAGATTCTTCTACTGTAGCATCAGTTTGAATATCCCGCACAGACCCAATACCTTCATCCATTACATAGGCATCTTTTGTTTCTCTTAGCACATACATGTCTGTGCTAAGGTCTGTGGCCGTTTGCCTGGCTATCAGGTCCGCAAAGGTGTTCCCTTTTCCCACATCATCTATGACCTTACGATGTGCTGCGCATTTCATGATCGCTAACTGCCTAGGGAGCGAGAGTGCCGAGAGCAATTGCACTATCAAGGGGCCATGCTGAATCTTGGTCCCATGTGAGGTCAGGAACCCTCTTTCCGACCAGAGCCTCCCAAAGTTGTGAGCCAGCCCAAAGGCGTACTGGCTATCAGTATATATATTTACTATACACCCTTCGGAGAGTTCACAAGCTTGGGTCAATGCTATAATCTCTGCGGCCTGCGCAGAGTTATGCGAAATTCTCTTAGTTTCAACAACTTTACTCAATGTAGTAACTGCGTAAGCAGCTGTAGATGTACCATCTGAAAGTTTGAAGCAGGAGCCATCACAAAACAGCTCCCCTTCCGCATTGTCCAAAGGAGTATCTATAAGATCTATCCTGCCCTTCGTTTCTTGTTCAGTGGTATACAGGCAGTCATGTAATTCTTCGTCACCGCAAACAATGTTTTGCGGGAAAGGTAAGAGTTCAGCCGGATTAAGAACACAACACCTCTTAATTTGAATGTGAGGGGCAAACAGAATTAATTCATACCTTGTTAACCGTGCAGAGGTGAGGTGTTGCGTTTGGGTTTTGTTCAATAGGATATCTACAGAGTGAGGTACCATCAAAATTAAATCATGGCCTAGGACCATTCCCTCACTCTGTTTTACAGACGCGGCAGCAGCAGCGACAGCTCGCAAACATCTTGGCAAAGCGCATGCGACAGGATCAAGGGCGAAGGAGTAGTAGCCACACGGCCTATTCTTCCCTCTGTGTTCCTGTGTTAACACAGCCAAAGCACATCCATCACATTCATGCACAAACAACACAAAGGCCTTGTCATAATTTGGAGTACCCAGAACCGGTGCAGAGCATAACGCGGTTTTGAGAAGCTCAAATGATTGTTGATGTTCCGATTTCCATGGCAGTGGCATAGAAATGCCCTTCTTCGTCAAAGCCAACATCGGTTTTATCACTAGCGAAAAGTTCGGGATTCACAACCTACAGTAAGAAGCCATACCTATTAAGGCTCTGACTTCCGTCTGTGTATTTGGAACAGACATGCCAGAAATGTGTTTTATTCTTTCAGATGTCAACCTTCTCCCCTACTTTGACAGGAGGTAGCCTAAATAGGGGACCTCCTGACAACAATATTGAAATTATTTGAGCGAAGCTTTATGACCATTTTTAGCTAGATGAACAAGCAACAGTACAGTGCCTTCTTTACAAGCACTTTCAGAGTCTGCAGCCAAAAGCAAATCATCAACATATTGAAGCAGCGTACAAGTAGGTGGCAATTCAAGGGTGTCAAGCTGCTCTTTCAAAGCTCTACTATAAATGCTTGGACTTTCAGTATACCCTTGAGGTGCCCTAGTAAATGTAAATGAGCGTCCTCCCAAGGTGAACGCAAACAAATATCTACTTTCCTTATGTATAGGAATGCTAAAGAAAGCATTTTTTAAATCCACAACGCTGAAGTGCGTAGCCGTAGCAGGGATCATTGTCAATATCGTCGTTACATCAGGCACGATTGGGAATTGTGGGGCGACAACGCTGTTAATAGCACGAAGATCAATTATGAACCGGTATGGGATTGCATTGTCGCCTTTCTTATATACAGGCAAGATCGGACTGTTACACAAACTACCTGTAATCTCCTCGATCACCCCACGATGCACAAAATCGGAGACAATGCATTTCAAAGCACCCTCGCCCTCAACTGATATTTTATACTGCGGAATGCGTGGTAGTTTAACTCCATGTTTCAAAACTATTTTAACGGGCTCAATCTGCAGTACCCCGACATCATTGTCGTCAACCGCCCATAAACATTCCGGGACAATGCTAAACTCAGGAGGTAAAGGCCGAATCAGAAATTGAGAATTAGGAAGTTGCTGTGGTGAAACCGTCAGCCGTACTCCATCAGAGGAACAATGAATTACTGCATTCAATTTCTTTAACAGATTCAACCCCAGCAAATTCTCTCCACAGTTCGAAGTCAGAAGAAAAGGGCAATGGTCCGTAAAGGGACCCAAAGAAACAGACACCGGTGAAGAAACCGGACAGACAATTGGTATACCAGAAAACCCTACGGAAACATTTGTTTGCCCTGACAGTGGAATGTTTGGAACCCGAGAATGATCAATGGAGCACTTCTGTGCTCCAGTGTCTATCAAAAACTGGTGTTTCCTATTCCCTACTAATAATTCAACGTAGGGGCCTTTCTGATTAACGGGAATGGGTGAAGGTTCCAAACCCTGCTTCGGGCAGTCCTAATAAAATAGAGTATCGTCGGAAGGAAGCTCTTCAGAAAGGTAGGCAGCAGAAGGGTGATCAAATATGTTCCTCGAGTCCACACTCGAGGTCTGATTTTCCCGTGAAAAAGGTTGCTGAGGATCTTGCAAAAACTGACCTCTATCAGGGCCCCCTGCTCCAGGGTGGCCCCTAGCTCGTCTACCCATACTCCCAAACGCACTGTTTGACCTTTGTCGAAGGACGGGGCACTGTGCTCGCCAATGACCTTCCTGGCGGCAATAAGCACATTGATTAATATTCACAGAACCCAAAGGAGCATTCCCTTTTGGGACATACTGACCTCTGGTCTGTGTCGTGCCTCCTCTGGGGTTTCTAACAATTTGTTGTAATAATACTTTGGTTTTCAAATCTCCTTTCCTCTTTTCTATTTTCTCCTTCTCATTATTAACACGGTTCTCATAATACTGAGCCATGTGCAAAACCTCAGATTGAGATTTTGCCTGCCAAGCGCTCTCAGAGGACATAATCTGTGACTGGATGTCGGGCAACAATCCACGTACAAATTTGTCCACAAACAACCTTTTCCCAGACTCTGTACCCAAATCCTGCCCACTGAAGTCAGAAAATACCTGCTCATACTTCCTCAGGTGCCGATCTACGACACAGAAGGAAGCGTTTCTGTACATACATACTATCGTCTTCGTCATCCTCATTTCGTGACTTTTCAAAGTCCTTCCTATACTCAAACAAGCTTTCAACATGACCATATACTTTCTGCTCTGTGTCCCTTGAAAGTGCCAAAGCATTTAGATCTCTCACCCCTTGTGGAAGATCCGAATTTTGTAATCTACCCCACATCACACATAAATGAGTCCCCAAACCTTCGATAAAAACATTTTTCTCGGGAAAACTGTTCAAATTAGATAATGTGGAAAAAACATTAACTTGATCACCTTTCTCCATACAGTGCTTAGCCCATGCAAACAATTCCTGTTTCTTATCTGCAGAAACAGTATTACGAGTGACTGTATTTGATCCTGCACCTTCATCAACTTCAGTCAATACGGGACCACTCGGGAGCGGAGGTGCAGGTAAATTTAATAAAGTAAACTATCGGCGCAGGAGGAAGGGGCGGTGCGATAGGTGGAGGAACAACAACTAGAGGAATAGGAGCAATAGGTTGTACAGGGGGAACAGGAATAACAGCAGGAACAACAGCAGGAATGGGCAGAGCGCCCAAGAAAGGATCATACGGAGGTGGCGCAGATGCACCAGGCCTGCGTTCGTTTAACAATTTTTCAATAAATTCTTCGGAAACATGAAAATCTTTAGAGGGGTACATTTTCTGGATTCCAAGTGAAAAAGCCCTATCCATATTTTTAACTGAATGTTTTTCTTTATCATAACGCTTTTTCGGCATTTGTTTTATGACGGCGTGCATGTTTATCCCTACTTTTAAGCTGCTGTAACGCTACTTTTTTCCAATTCTGTAAAACATCAAAGGCTGCAGGTCTAGCCTTCTTTTTTAGCAAGACCGATTCTAGGTATTCAATACGGGAGATCTCAAAACTGCCATTGATTGGCCACTGAAATTCGGAGGCATGTCTGGTCTGTCTGTGCCAAATATCATTAAATACTATACTACCAATGCCATACTTACAGTACATAGTACATGCCAGTGACTCCTCCTGTGGTGCCGGGCGGCTAAATTCCAAAGATTGTCGATCGCTGCGGAACAGAGCCCTGAAGCAGCTAGACAATTTCCCAGGCATTTCACAAAAAATTGGTGTTACCTGGTCAATAATTGTGTCTGCAGATACAATATGCCAAATTCAAATTGTCAGGGTTAAATTAAGAGCCGGGTCACGACTGCACCTGACCAAACCTAAGGAGGACCGTACGGTTTATCAAAGAACTTACCTAACAAATTTTACCTTGTGTTTGGTGGTTGCGACAAATCTGCCCGCCTCAAAAATGGACCCTCGTCAAGATGCCGTGTCAGACCACACGACTATCGTCCAAGGATCGGATCGTGCAGCGCTGCCGAGGTATCGCGTCTCGTTCGGTCGGGCCCGCAGTATCACACCGTCCGATCCCGGTTCGATAGTCTGCGTCAACCTTCAATGATCCGGCATCAATCTTGAGGGTCCCTATTCGGGCGCCAACTGTGAAAACATAAAAATTGATATGAGGCTGGGAAGCCCAAAAGAAACACACCAACACAGGTTACAAAGGACATACAAGTGCTTTATTTAAAAGCTACAACAGTTACCAAAGTCAATTGACAAACGGATAGCTATTCGGCTCTCAGAGTAACATAACGAACTTCAACGAGGGTTCGATGCATTAGTAGGGAGACCGTACATTGGAATACTTGGGCTTTTATATCCTTTATCCAGCCCTTGGCCAACCCCCTCGCGGGTTAACCATTCTTGGGATCAGGCCTAGGGTTCCTTGCCAGGTCAATCCTATAATGTATGCATTTTGATCAGTTCCGCTGATACAGTTGTTCATTTACACATAGGTCAGTAATAGGACAAGGTCTCAGTTCACGACCCCGACAAGTGGCCTGCAGGCATATTAATTATTCGTGTGTGCGGAGGTCACAACGGCCAGAATCTCACTCAGAAAGTCATTCAGCCTCCATTTTGATGTTCAGGGTGACTTCCACATTACAAGAGAACCTAAAATGGCGGCTAAATCCAAGATGGCGACCTGCATTACTTTTGTTAAGGTCAAGACCTTGCCGCGGAGTCTATTTACATGATATTTAGACAACTTGGCGTAGGCCAAGACACATTCAATTACTGCGATAGGAGGCATAATATTATTTCAATTCCAACATTCTGGTTTGGCTATCTCAGCGGCCTCCTCCAGCTGGGTGGAGAAGTCCATGGTCAAAGGTCTGATTTGGCTTCAGGTGGGGAAGGCAGTCCTCGTGGACTTGAAAGATCACCTCATCCCTCCTGAAGTCACAGGTCACATATTCCTTACCAAAAGGGAAGGAGGAGTATACCAGGAAATTCCCCCCATGCCGGGTGAAGATCCTGTCTGGTGTTGCGTCATCATCGCTATCACTGTCAAAACAGTCCTTGGATTGGTCCTAACAGTTAATTACCTAAATCTATGGAAAAATGTTGGTTATCAACCGACATTCCAATAATGGTGCGTGCGCCCAGATTGATGCTCTTTAGGTCGCTGTTATCCACCTCTATAGGAATGGTGTTGTGTTCTATGTTGACTAGTGGTGTTGGGTTTACCCCCAACCCTTGCTGTTGGAAAGTAGCACTGAGATGGACATAGGCGTTTGGGTTTTTCTGTTTCTGTCCTCTTTTAATTTTTAAATTCAGTGAGAATTGTTGGGTCCATTCTGGAATGGTGACTTCCTCTCCAATCTGAATTTCAACTGCATATGGCAGCAGTTGAACTGAGCGAAATGCTTTCTCTGGTTTATCAAAGACCATGGGATTACCCGCTAACCGGGACCAAGCTTTGAAGTTCATTAGGTCCAAACTAATGGCAAAGTGATTGAGAATGTCGCTGCCTAAGTAAAATGCAGCAGGGACATCTCGCACGACCGAACAATTATGGGCTATGCTCTTGTTGCCTATGGAAATTTTGATCATACGCCTGCTAGGCAGGAGATGTTTGGAATTGGGTGTTCCCAGGTCCATTTCCCATGTGTCTAACAGTTTAAATGTGGGAATGGCTGGATCTTTTGGGAGTTTGCGGAACATGGCCTCGCTGATGAAGCTCTTACCGTTGTTCACACATACTCGGGCGACAAAAGAGTCCTTCCCCTCATTTAACTGAATAGGGATGAACAGCTGCTCTCCAATTTTCTGAATATCAGCTAAGCTTTGAGATGATTTCTCATCCTTTTGGACTATAGTAATGGCATTTTCTGATTGTGAATTTGTATAGAATTTCAGAGTGTTTCCTTCCAGTGTGGAATGCCACCTTAGGTTCATGGTGTGAGCCAGTGGACATGGGGGTGGCAGAGTCCATGGAATGGAACAGATTAAAGTCTCTGTTGCCAGGGTTCCTGAGGTTATGCTCAGGGGTTTCCCTCTCCCATCTGATCTCATCTCTCTCAGCCCCTACTACCTGATGGCATGCAAGAATCTGACCCTTTTGTTCTTCTATTAAGGCCTTACTGGTCTCTATTAGTTGTTCCTGCATAGCTATCTGTCTATGGAGCCTGTCATTGTCTCTCTGTGCTTCCTGTCTGATTTGGTAGTATTTGGCCAATTTTTGCTGCAGGATGCTCACCTCCTGAGTTCTGTCCTTACTGGCCTGGTCATTCTTTGCCAGAGCATCTTCCACCCTCCTGGTGTGCTCTAACAGCTTTTCATAGTCAATTTTGCGTTCACCCAGTCCCAGAAGGGCCAGGTGATTTTCTTCCACCTTGTTTTTTAAATGGCTAACTTCCTGGCCTAAGGCACCCCTTTCCTGAATTAGAGTACCCCTCTGAGCAGCCAGGTCGTCCCTTTGTTTTCTAATGGCACATAATTTCTGGTGCTCCTCATCAAAATCTGTTTGAGTGTGGAGCTCCTCCACAATTAATATATTATTTTCTTCCTTTAGCTCAGCAATCTGATTTTCCAGGGCGATTATCTACCCTGCACAGGCACTATTATAATTTAATTGCTGTTCCAGCTTTTGTTGGCTCTGTAGTAGAGAATCCAACCTTCCTTGGCACTCTTTTTGCAGTGTCAGTAATTTGGTTTCTTGCTCTACCCTCTCTTGCTGCAGGAGATCCAAATCTTCTTTTACCTTTGTCAGGTACTGTCTGGTTTCACTCTCTGATTCTTGCCTCTTTTGTAGCCTTTGCTCTGCAGAGTCCAGATCTGTTTGGGTCTTCTCTAGGGATTGTACTTGCCTTTTTGCCAGGTCTAGGTTTTCAGCATATTTTTCCTTTATTACTCCAATGTGGAGGTACAGGTATGCCGCTATTTTGGCAATTTTACATTGCTCTTTTACCCTTGGGGCCATATGCAGTTCATTAAGTGCCTAGTGTAATGGACCCTGGTCCTGCCATGTATCTAATTCTGTGGCAGTGGCTTGTTGTTTGATTTCCTGCAGCCAAACATTCTCATCGTGCTCAATCCATTCATCCCTGACAAACAATTTGTGCAGTAGGTGTTCTTTTGCCATATTAATTTCCACTGGGGTCGCCATTCGGGAAATAATAATTTCCTTCTGACTTATTTCAGGGTTACTTTTACCTTTGCAAAACAGGCCCAACTCCATTGAGTATTTCTATTGAAGGGTGTTTTTCAGTGTAGCACAGTGTGGTAGCCCAACACAGTGTATGTACCCCGTCAGTTAGCACGCTGTCTTAGACTGTCACAAGTGGTATGTCTAATTCAGGATCCCACGACGAGCCCCCAAGCTGTAAGTGATTTCAATCCGGCGCACACCTAAGTCAGTGGCTAGCATGTAATGCACAACTGAAATCCTTATTTATTTTTGTCTAAAAGTTATTTTATTCTGAACGATGTACCACTCATATCACACCCCTATCCTGGAACCCCCCCAGTCACACTGAACCAGGAATCAGGCTGGTTTGCAAAGTTAAAATATTTATTTATGTATTTACAATTTAATCACACTATGTTTTAATGGGTACTCAACAATCACCAATGGGGTAATGTAACAGTGAATAATCTCTTTAATACACAAGGAGTAATAATGAGCAAAACAATTCAGCACAGAAATAATACTTTTGTGTGTGTGTGTGCAGATCAGATAGCACTGCGGTTAAAGATTCCCCCTGCACACCCCTCAACCCCCAATAGACAATGTAAATATATATGAGGAGAGAGCGCAAGTATTCAGGAATGTCAGAATTCAAAACAGAATATCAATCCCAAATTCCCCCAGCAACACAAGAGAAAACCGGAATTGATTGGCAAGCTGTCAGAATGGCTTTTAAAGTTATCTTCGAATGGACTGGGCAAAAACCCTAAATATGGTCTAAATTGCTGAAATTGTTATAATTCTTATGGGAGCCACTTTGGATGGTTGCACACAAACACAAGCAATGATTCAATACCAAGAAACAATTTGAAATCCTAAAATTCAAGTCGGGAGCAATCAAAAGCTGTTTTACACGTGTCAGAATTCCCAAAAACGAAATTTGCAGCAAACGTTTCACTGCGCGATAATGATGATAATGGGAAAACTTTATGGATTTGGGATTCAGTTTTAGATGTGATCTAAAGCTGTGGATGTTAGCTACAAGCAGAAGTTAAAATTTTGTTTCTAGCACGAAAACCGAGGAAGTTATGGGCGTTTTAGTGGAGATTTTCTTTTCGAGATAGGTGCAAGAATGGAAAACGGGAATGTGCTTTTAAAATGACAAAAAGGATTTCATACACTGGAGGATGACTATGAACAAGACAAATCCCCACAAGAACACAGGCACTTGATCAGAATGACTGCCTGCCCGGGACTCACCTTCTTCAGATGAGAAAAGATCAGCGCAAATATAGTTTTAGCAATACTGGTACAGGAGGAAGATAGGAGGGATAGGATAGAGAGTTTAGACAATTCAAAAATACTCCTAACAATGCTGGTTCTGAAGGCAAGATAGGAGGGATTTAAGATAGGGATTGACTATGGACAGTACATACGCAAGTGACACAGTTCTATCTATAGATACTCACTAGATATGTTTTTAAACGGAACCGTCAGGATTCTGGTGTGTCAAGATTCTGGACAGGGAAGGGAATCTGGTTCTGGGACAGACAGCAGGGCACCTCGGATTGGATCTGCAAGGCACTCTGGTCACAGCACGGCACAGGACTGGATCTGCAATGCACTCTGGTCACAGCACGGCACAGGACTGGATCGGATCTGCCCTGTTTGGTTCTGATGAAAATGATTTCAGCAGGCAAGCAGTACAGTGCAGCCCGTCTGTATTTTGATGCTTCCCCTTAGGTTTATGGGGTTGGTTCTGGTTCTGGAAGTTGAGGTTTCACTGAAAATGGTTCAGCTATGCAATGGGTTCTGCTTTGCCAAGTTTCTGGAGTCTGGAGCAAGGAAAATGGAAAGTTCTGCAGCAGGGTGCTCTGCCAGCATTCGGATAGTCGGTGAATCTGTCTGTCCCTATGTGCCGTCTGCTGTCTCTATTTATGCTATGATAAAGGGTGTGTGTGTGCTGGTTTAGCCTAAGCTCCCCCCTTTGACAGGCGATTGGTCAGAGTCTCCGCTCTGCCTTGATAGGAGGGGATAAACAGTGGTCACCTTTATGGTGTGGGTTTATGAGGCTTAGAGTCCACCCCTAGCCTATTGAACACAAAATCTACTTTTGACACAATACATATTCACACATGTGCAACCTCTATAACAACCACATACACAGATTACATATTTTGTACAGCAGCTACTTCTCCAAACCTTGTATCTGTGGAATCTTGTGTCTGTTTTCACAGAATGTTGCCCTTTTCATCCAGAACACAATGTCCAATTTATCAGCAAATTTCTACAAGTTTGCGCATATAACATGGGCATACATTTCTAAAGTTTCATACTTCTAGCAGAAATACATTTGGTGTAAAATCACATTTTCTACTGTTTTCTTCCAAAATATGTCACATGATTTTGCCACCTCTTGAAATGTGCAGCCAAAATTTAGATTTACAATTCTGTTACTTTTGTGTTTTTGATTATTTTAAGTGGCAAGTTATATGTATTTAAACAAAATGTTTAATGTGAATGTTCAGCAACAGATAGGCTGTTTGTGTCCGCCTCTTTTTCTCTCCCTTCAGTCCAAGCATCTTCTCCCTGTTGGCTCATGGCAGAGTCCATTTACGACGGTCTCCACACCTAGCCTTTGCAGCTGTTCATTGTTTCCTTCCCCACTGCAGACCAGGTTCTTCCCCAACCCTATAATTATCACTTTGGTGTGATTACCTGGTGGAGGGAGCTGGAGGGAGAGGCCTTGCCTCTGTGAGGAAAGCTGTTATTCTGGTTGGTAGCTTTAGTCCTGCTTTATCTTAACTGTTAATTTTGTTGAGTTTTCCCTTAACATACAACAAACTTGTGGGATCACATCACAGCTAAATACGTATTCAAGATTTTAAACCATGGAATCAAAACTACTAAAAGATGGGTTACTCTCAATAACAGGCCTCTTAGATTGCAAACATTTGATTTCAGTTTATACATGTTTAAAGTTTAATCCTGCAGGCCCCTGACATCTGTCATTCAGGCGGCCAAGGGTACTGCACCCAGATTTTGACAGATCCACAGACAGGCCACTTTTGCTGTTGAAATCCCTTGATGTTTTCAGCTTTTCAGGACATTGTATGCTCACAATGATTTCTTATACTAAGTGAATTGTAGCACCTAGTAAGAATTTTGGATGCTTGAAGGTGTTTTGTACCGGTACCGACATTCTGCAGTTTCAGCAACAAAGAAAAAGTGATTTTAAGCAAGATTTTGGGTTTCATCTAGCAAAACACTGCTTTCCCTTCTGTACTCCATCTTCACATGTTGTGGAGCCCAGTGACATGTTTCAGGAGTGATATCTCTGTTCCACCACTGACAATATGCATGGCAGATTGGGCAGCCATCTTTTTGTGCTTTGCAAAGTGTGCTTTTCAGAGGTTTTGGCATGCACAATGGTTTTGCGACCATTTTGATGTTTCTGGCACCATCAGAGCACAGTGATGCTTCATGGCACAGCAGAATTGGGGTAAGACATCCCAAGCATGACCAGAAGGCCAACATAGTTGAGTTTACTCAAGACCAGAAAGTTCTAGTTATGGTTCCTACAAGGCAGAGGGCCTCACAGGAGCACAGGACAAGTGTATAGGACCCTTCAAGGTTGTGGGCAAACTTGGAGAGGTCAACTATCTGGTGGACATAGGCAATCCTAAGGAGGCTCCCAGAGTCTTTGACACCAACCGTCTAAAAGCATACGTCTCAACACCAGAAGTAGGAGCTTGGCTTCTAGCTTCAGCTCAAGAGGCTGACGATAGTGAACCTCGACCTGACCTACTCAAAGGACAGCCATTAGATAAGAAGATAGAAGGAGTCATTCTCTCTTCTAACTTGACACCTGAACAACAGGAGGAGTGCAAGTTTCTTTTAAATCAGTTTGCCTCCCTGTTTTCACTTTCACCAGGCTTGACCCCGTGGGGCCAGCATGATATTCTCACTGGTGACTGTTTACCTGTTAAAAGCAGAGGTTACAGGATGTCAGAATATGTAAGAACCCACATAAAGGAAGAGGTCAACAAGATGTTTGATCTTGGGGTAATAGAGCCCTCTACCAGTCCATGGTCTAGTCCAGTTGTACTAGTGCCAAAGGCAGGATCCAAGGAGTTGAGATTCTGTGTGGACTATAGAGCTCTTAATGCAGTCACTAAGACTGATGCCCATCCTTTACCAAGGACCGATGAACTGGTGGACAAGCTTGGTTCAGCCAAGTACCTCAGTACATTTGATCTCACTTCAGGCTATTGGTTAAATAGCCCTGACAGACCATGCCAAGGAAACTGCATTCTCAACCCCAGAAGGCCTCTACCAGTTTCAGGTAGTGCTTTTTACACTAAAGATACTTGGATGACATTGCAGTGTTCAGCTGTACTTGGAAAGAACATGTTGACCACTTAGGATATGTTTTGCAGGCTCTTGAGCAGGCCCATCTTTCCATAAAGGCGAGTAAGTGTCAAATTGGTCAGAGTAAAGTGGTCTACCTTGGACATGAGGTAGGAGGAGGTGAAATCAGGCCATTGCCTAGCAAACTACAAGCTGTACAAAATGGGGCCACCCCTACTACTCAAACCCAGGTGAGAGCCTTTCTAGGCCTCACTGGTTACAATAGGAACTTCATAGAGAACCATGGGACCATAGCTTCTCCCTTGAATGTGATCTCCTCACCCAAATTTCCTAAAAAGGCCAGGTGGTATGAGGAGTGAACTCGAACATTTGAAGGACTTAAGAAAGCCCTTTTGTCAAGCTCCAGTCCTAACAGCTCCTGACTATAACCAAATCTTCATTGTGCAAACAGAAGCTTCAAATACAGATATAGGTGCAGTTCTGAGTCAACTGGATGAGAAAGGTAGGGAACACCCCCTTTTCTTCATCAGCAGGAAGCTGAAGGAACATGAGACAAGGTGGGCAACCATTGAAAGATAATGTTTTGCTATAAAGTGGTCACTGAAGAAGTTTAGACCATACTTGTATGGATCTACTTTTGTGATTCAGACTGACCACCAACCCTTGATATGGTTGATGCACATGAAAGGGGAAAACCCTAAACTACTGAGATGGTCAATCAGCCTGCAAGGGTTTGATTTTTCAATTGAACACCGGTCTGGGGGTCACCACCAAAATGCTGATGGTCTCTCCAGGATGTTTGACTGACTGGAGTAAGGAGATTCATCCAGGAGTGGATTAAATCCTCCTGTCCCTTAGTCTGGGGGGGACGAGTGTTAGGGAGAATTCTCAAGAATGTGCTAATTTCCCTTACATTTTGAGACCCCCAGCAACTTTACTGGATTTCTAGGATTTACATTTTTACCTGGAAAGAGTGTGAGCCTTTTTTCCCACTCTTTCATGTATTTTGATGTGTGTTTTACTTTTGTGTTCTTTGGTTATAGAGTTTTAAAACAACTCCATAGGCATCATCTTTTTGTGTGTGTCACACAGCTCCCTTGTGCTCATATCTTCCCAGCTTCATTTGGTGGAGATGTGTCATTATCTTTGAGGGATTTCAGGGATGCTCCCTTTTGTAAAGATATGTTGAAAAGTGCACAAATCATAATGTTTGTGATTCCGGGCAGAATGAGATGTCACTTGTGGTGGCTCAACTCACATTTTCCAGGGCCCCATAAAAGCCTCACTAATGGTATTGATACATTTTTTTTTATAATAATGGCAATCAGAAACCTATTATTTATGGCACCTATAGTAATTCCATGTAATATAGGTTCCTATGATTATATCATGCATCAAAGGCTCATTTCCATCACTATGCCATCATCTTCTATGTCACTGTGATCCGAACAAATCCTTAAACAATGGGTCCTGAACCCTTTTTACTGCACAGTGTTTCCCAAGACTGGTGGCCATGCTTCATACCACATCTGACCTATCCCGCACATTCAGTATACAACTTGGTTTCCTAGTCCTCCAGTCACTCTTCGGCTTTGTATTCCACTTTTAAGACCTGCATGCAAGATTTCACTGCTCGATAATGTCCCTGCATGACTGGCAGGATAGTGAAGGGTCCAGGAGCTCCTCCGCCACAGGTAAGCCCACACATAGAGGGGGCAGCTTGTATGAGACAGCGTGTATCATGTTGTATCCTCTTATCTTCTCCCTTATTGTTTTTCGTCCACAGACACAAGTATGAATACACCAGGCAGAGGCACGATACACCAACCTGTAGATCAGCCTAGTGCTCTGAATCCACTACATTGGTTATTTAGTGTAATATAAAAGACTTATCAAATGACATAAAAGAGCATTTAAAAAAAAACCTTCTTGCAGTGTTGCACTTCCTTCATTGAGGATTATACTGCGTTATAACATAATCATTTTTGTTTTAAAACATATAGTTTATGTAGCGGATATTTTGAAAGATACTTCTGCTAATTGGATACATAATAACACATTGATACACCCATGGCCATACACTTTGATGCATCACCATCTGAGCAGTGTATTTCCATGTTAGCCTTAACAGAACCTCAGATATCAATTACCTTAAAAAAATAACATGTTCCTCTTTAACCATATGTAGATCATGCTATACTTTGCGCTGTTGGTTAGGGATATTTGGCATTGCAGCTCTTCTTAATTGTGGTATATTAAATGTTTGATTGTTATCTCTCCATTATGCTTTCCGTGGCATTTGCGAATATTACACATACTCCACACTAGACTCTCGCCTCTCCACATAAGTACTATTAGTTTCCCTTCTCCAAACTACTACTCTCCCATCTCTACACTAATACTACTCTCCCCACACTATTAGTACTCCACTCTCACTGGCTCTCAATCACACTTAATTTTCACACTTTCAGTCAACTGCTCACCAACTTCCTACTCTCTTCTATCACACAACTCACACACACTCTATTACAACCTCATATACCACTTCTTCTCAACAACCAATGCTTCACCTTGCACACCACCTGCAAAATCATCCTCCCTGCTTGTCTGCACTGTCCTTCTGCTGCCTAGTCTCTTGCACTACCTCTGCCTCCACTGACCTCACTCGAACAACCAACAACTTCCTTTTATCCTCCCTTGTTTTCCTCGATTGGCTATCCTCCCATGCTGATTTTCCTTCGCTGGTCTTTCCCAGGAGGAGGTTCAATAAGCAAAAGACATATGTGTGGGTGTGCTTAGGTTTTGCAATGGAGGCCCGCTGTGGTGAGTAATGCAGTTCAAGTACAAGTTCATGTGAGAGCCTTGCAGACTCGTTATCCTGTTGGTCTGGCTCAGGAGCTGTTTTGCATCTCGGTAATAGGTGAGTGTAATGTCTTTAGGCAGATCAGACCTTTACACTTACATGCTGGCTTCTTTTGCGGCCTGTTGCGCCGAGTGATGTAGTGGATCCCTTTTAGGACATTGCATGCTTAGGTGCGCCGCTACCTGGAGAGTCTGCTAAGTTTTGGTTTGACTGGTCTCTTGGCTTTCTACCAGTGGGCATGCTGGGGCATGTAATTCCCTGAAAAACACGGAAAGAAACTAGCCAGTATTGTGCAAGATAGGTGGTATAGGGTGATTGGCAGTTGCATTTTCCACAATCATACTGTTTCCATGAAAGGGACATGGTTTTGGGCCCTCCAAACTGCCTCCTCACTTCACTGGGGTTGGACTGTCTCTGGCTTGCTACCTGTTAGCCCTCCCACCCCAGGTTGAGAGGGAAGTCCACCCCCTTGGACAGGGTCAACTAACTGATCATGACACGCAAGTTGAGTCTGTTTTGTCATAATCATAGACTGAAAGGGGATTTCAGAGAGTTCTCATGTCACATATATTGGTCTACACCTCAAGGCAATAGCTCAATCTATTGCCCCAACATCACCACACCCATGATGCTCATTAGTGAAACTATCATTAGTGTGAGGCCATGCAAGCATGGCTCTCATGTGATGGAATCACCACCTCTTTCCCACTCTTTTTTGCACATTTATGGCACTCCACTCACTTCTTAGCTGTGTCACTTCCAACAGATGGATTGGCAGTCCGAGATTTACTTCCCTGGGAATTAAGAAGGTTCACCATATAGCATATTATTGTGTGAATATGCCCTTTACTGATTAGTATTCTGTGTTGCTGAGTGTCTATCTAATTTTGTTAAGGATGTTTACATGTACTGACTAATGAGTTACTTACAATTAAACTGTTATCCCCCTCTGCCCTTTACCCATGTGTGTGTGTCTAGGTACCTCTCTAAGTCGCCATAAGCACTTAGGGTGGACAATGTAGCACGGTACGTGGGGGTTATGTTGACTGCATCTGCATGAACTGAGGTCTCTCTGCAAGAACAATGGTATTCTGAAAATAAGATCTTCTCACACTTATGAGCGCCTGGCTTCAAGCATTTTCTGGAATGTGTCAGCAGATCCATGGTAGACAATTTTACCTTTTTGTTTTCCAACACCATCATCTTTCACAGAGTCTATTCTTGATCAGGCTACACCTGGCATCCAGGATTTGCAGTCCCCAAATTATTGTTCAGGAGTTTGGCCCATAGAAATCTAAAGGTTTTCCAGAGAAATACAAAAAAAAACATTTATTTGGCTGCCTGAAGTTCATATTGAGTTCATCAAGCAGCTAAACACTACATGTTATTTTTTTTATTTTTTATTTATTTACTGAATATAGTTGAAATTACATCAACTTTTTCAATTTATACAATATTTTGAAAATCAACAAACAATGCATTTCAAAAGAGAAGACATTCTGTTCGATTTACAAATCAGTACATCATATCAAAGAAGAAAGCAATGCGTTAAAAAGCAGAACAATTTCTAATGCGATTTAACTTAATAGAACTGATCTCATGGAAAACAATTTTTTTACAGGTATTTAAAAATTACAATTGCTAAACGCACTATCGGAGAATGAGAATTAGAGTTAAAGTTATGCCTCAATGCGTTTTTAGTCTCTTCATTCCATCTTCAAAACCTTTAAAAAGTTAATGGTTGCTAGTCTGATGCTCATACAGTCGGTAGCTGCCAGGGTGACCCATCTATTGGCAGGGTCAATTTGTGCAAAATACGCAAGATGATTTACAAAGTGAAAACACCTCAAGTTCGTAAGTGCTGGGCAGTCTATTGTGACATGCTGCAAGGTTTCAACAAAGGCCACATTTTTACAAAACCGGCACCAATTAAGGTCAACAGCAATTTGTTTTCTTCTTACTTTAACCTCTCGAGTGGGCCAATTATTGAATCTCAGACGTAAAATTGCAGATCTAGTGGCAGCAGAAGGAGCCAAACATAAATAGGATGCAGTGTCTCTATAGCGCTTGGGACCAAATACTGCACAGTCAAAATCTTTATATAATAAACATCTAGCCCTAGTATCAACCCAGTCCATCATGTATAATGTCTCTTTTGCTCGTTCTGGGTTAAACACAAGGGTACCAAGTGATATGTCAGCATTCTCCATGATTGTCAAGATATTTGAGGAACATTGTTTTGGAAATGCTTCTGTTGAAGTAAGTAAATAATTAGAAATGGAGGCTAATTTAGAATTATCACAAGAAGAGACAAGCATTTACGAAATAGGGCACTTAAGCGCATGTTATTAACTTCCTATTCCGCTTCAAAACGGATGCAAATAGATATCCCACTTAATTTCAAGTATATGAGAACATATTTTCTTTCCTGCCATCTTGATTATAGTCCACCTTTTTGTAGCTACATGCACCCAAGACATAAACCATTCAATTTTCCCTCTTACATCAACCCCTTTCTACATCTATGTCATGTGCAGCATGTTTAAACTCCTCTCATCTTCTCCCTACTCCTTTTCCTCCCCAGTCTTAGTTTAGATACACTGAGCCAACACACAATATGTCACTTTGAGACAAGCCATGCATTCTAAAATCACTGTGGTGTTGATTTGCCGCAGCATCAATGCCTTATAAAAAGCATAACATAGCATTCATCCTAACACAGTCTTGCTGTTTAGGATCACAGACATCAGGTTACATATGAATATTCAGTTACTTTTATGGTATCTATATGAATATGGGGCTGATTTTTATATTGCTGTATGTATTTAATGTAGAACTGTTTTCTATATGTGTTGGGTACTGTGCTGAACTATTGATGGTTAATTATGCAACCTTTTGTATATATTCGGTAATCAGCTGTCGAGATGTTTGTGCACAATCGGTGACGGCTACCTGGTTATTTCAACTTTTTCAGCTTCTTGTTATTAAGATTCTGCTGAAGTTAAGGACATCTTGCAGAGATGAATAACATCATTTTGTTTGTCTTGATTATTAATTAAAGAAGTTGGTTATATTGCTTTTTAATTAGGTTATCGAAATCTTCACAGCTTTCAACACCTCTGGCCACACTGGTCAGTTTATTGATTGACTTAATGGTTTCAATAACGTTACTAACATGAGTTACTGCCATTGGAATGTTCTTACGTTGTCGTTTTGTATAAAATGATATAGGAAGGTCTGCTAGTCCAGGACATCATTATGCAGATGAGAAATCGGGCAGAGGAATTCCTCCCAATGGATTGCAAATATCTCCTAACCATGTAATATCACTTCTCCAGTATAGTAATAGGAGCCTGAGGAGACCACAATGTTGATGTACGCAGAAGATCATTAAGGGTGGCAGTATCATGGCGAAATAATACGGTGTCCAATGGGAGATTATAAGTATAAATCAGGTTAGGGGTAGAACAGTTGGAGAAAATAAGTTGTGTGTTGTAGTTTCTACTGCATTTACCTTCTCAATAGCTATGGGAAGAATTTTAATGCACAGCTTCAAAGTTTATTTCATTTTGGGTTTGGCAAGGTTGGCAGTTTTCTCCAATTTAATTCTGCCTCTTCTCTCCCTGAACATGAGAACACTTGAGGCCTTCGCGCTCCAGCACATCTCATGACAGGTGCAGTATGTGTAGTGCATGCAAGGTTAGGTGGTCCTGTTACTGTGCTGGTTCCTTCTGCTATTGCTCAGTTACAGATGTGACCCTGAATCTCAGGCTCAGCAGATCTTCCTGCCTGGTCACCTCCCTGTCCTTTACAGTGACATCAATGAGAAGTATGCTTCTATAGCTGGCAGGTAGATGTTCAGGTCTGCCAAGACAGCTCCGATGGAAGGTCTGTCATGTTGTTTGTTTGAGTAGGCATGCCACCCCTCCAATAACTATTCACATATGCCATCATGTTGCAGTGTAGCATACAGGCATTGAGAAGGTACTGTCTGTCACAGAAGTGTAATGTTTTTTGGCCACGCTCAAACATTTCCAAAATATTGCCTGTACCAAATGGGGGATTACTCCTATGTACGACGGTAGTACAGGGGGTCGAGTTTGTTGCTACACTCCCAAGCGCTGATGCATTGGGAGTATATTTAAAGGTAATTGTGCAGATTGGTAGATGTATAATACTTATCTGATTGTATGAAGAGAGATGTGGCTAGGATCGTTTGACTTCTTTCCATGCCTGTGCATGGTGCCGCTGCATATGGGATTACACAATTTGGTACCCAAATCAGCCCATACCTTCCCTCGGCACCCCATTTTCTGGCAGAGTGTGCAAGTGTTCAGATTCATTTGCTGTTTATTCTCTGTGAAGTACTGCCACACCTTTGACTTACATAGTGTGATGGGTTGGTGCTGATAATGGTCGTGCTAGTGGAGTTCTGGATGTCTCCCACATCACAAAATTATGTGATGTGCATTCTGATCTCTGACAGAAAGGCTGTTTCTTAAACAGACTCTATACTGGCAGGAGGCCTGCTTCTTTTTAAAAGACCATGCATCTGTGATGTCATTATCCCCTATCTCCAAAGTATCACTGCTATGCAACAGCAATGTTTGTCCAGTCTGGACTGTGTTGGAATATAATGTTTGTCTTGAACATCATCCATCTCATTAGCATTATGGTTTCACCCAGTGGATGGGGGTGGAACAGACAGAGACCTGGGAAGGTTAATCTCCTCTCACTTTTAAAGTACTTCATGTATTGTTCTCACCTGATCTTTGGTAGATAGGATCGGCACACCTCGGCATTCTGCCCCAGAAATACCGGAAGGAAATAAAAGTGCAAGCTCCCCTCAATGCCTGTGCATTTCCTTCTACTGGCTCATGTACCCCAGAGTGTCTTTTAATAGGTGGTGTGGAACGTGAGTTTGATGATGCCCTCAGTTGACCACCTGCATATTTGGCATCCCCATGCACACAGCAAGGGCTGTTGAAGGAGTGAAAAGACCATCAGCAGCATGACTCCGCCTGAATCATGCTCATTTGGGTGCTAACATGGTGTCTAAAATGTGTCTAAATTTGTGTCACCGGCCACCTCCCCAAATCTCTGCTCCAGGCAAAATCATGTGTGTGTGCATCTCCCAAAAACAGGCCCAAGGGATTCCCAGCTCCTCCTGCTCCTCCGTGCAGGTGTAACCTGATAGCACGTTTCTCATCAATTCTCTTCAAGAGACACACTGACTGATATGCCACCTCACTATATAACTGCTGCTTCCTCCCAACAAAATCAGGTAAGCATGACACTCCCACAAGTTGCCTTTAGTGGTCCCTGACTCCACCGGATCCTCCTCCTAGGTGTCACCTGATGGCACACTTGCTTGGAGAGATGGATATTGATGAGTGTGTCAGCCACTGTCTCCTCAAATCTCTGCTGCTGCCCCACAGCAAAACCAGGTGAGCATACCTCTACCACAAGCTGGCCTCAGGGATTTCAGGCTCTTCTCATTCTTGCTCCCAGGTGTCCCCTGATGGTAGGTGCCTCGTCTATTCTCTTCAAGAGATGAGGATCATGTTTTTTAAATTGCATGGGTAGGACTGACTTATACATATTATTTAGCAAAATCACCTCCACTCTTCAATTGGCCACTATGTTTGTAAAAAACGGTATATGCCTCCCACAATTAATGAATGCATTTGCATGGATTTGTGCACAATCCACCTGCTTTGCCTTAGTGGCATCACTGCCAGAATTAAAATACACGCTGGTGGTAACATAGCCGCATTTCTCTGGCAGAGGGCAAAAGCAGGCGGACTGTAAGATCCACCCCGCTCTCACATTCAACTTGACAAGTAGAAGAGAATCCCATTGATCCATAAAAATGGAGGTAGTAACAAACTGCCCATTTTACTACCTTTTTACCCATTTTGGGGACCCCAAACATGACCCCCCCCAAACACTGACTGGTGCATCACCCACTTCCCCTTATCTCTGTGAGGTTGCTCTTTCGTTGTTCACCCTCTCCAAATCAATGAACGTGTCATACAGCATGATATGAGTAAAACTAACCCCAAACCTCACGCTCTGACTGGGTTCCAATGACTGACTACCTCCCTGTACCCTTCTTCCTATAACTTCTCTAAAGGCACTCGAGCTTATTATGGTTTCTCGAAATCTCCGAAACCTGTGTCTAGCAAAGATTTTTCTGAATGCTGCCTAAGACTGAATAGGAGCTCCAGCTACATGGGAAGTGTGGGAGGGCTCCCCTTCAATTTATGGTAAAAAAACAATGGTGACAAAAAACTTGGCAAAATGGGATTCGACCAGATTCATTTGAGCAATTATGATGCATCCCTTTGATAATTAGGAAAGATAAGAAAGTCAAAAGGGAAGCATTTCGTTTTTCTGATCACTGTGACTTATCAATGCAGCAGTAATTTGGTTCCTAATGTATGGCATTTTAACGATAAAAATATTTAGAAGTGATCCAATTTCCGCATCCCTCATCTCCTCATGCCCCGCCCCACTTACCTGATGCTCCCTTGTTATGTTAATGTTAATGTTAAAGGATATTTGTACCGTGCACTATCACCACCGGAGTGGTCCCCTGGCGCTCTGGCGGCTCTGAAAGAGGGAGGGGGGGTGAGTTAGTGGGAATAAGCTGGAAAAGTGCAAGAGAGCAGTGATGTGCTGATGGCAGCCTCAGCCCGGTAGGCCCGTCGGCTGGGCTTGGGGTGTTTTACGGTCGGTAGTCGTTGTGTGCTGTTGTGCAAGTCTATGTGGGGTTTGTTTTGTTGTTGCAGTGTAGTGAAGTTAGTGCGGATTGCTGCATTTTAGGCTTGTGATTGTGTTTGGTTAGAGTTTGAGAAGTATATGCAGAGGGATGAAATTGTTAGTGGATTGGTTAGTTGGCATTGCTGTCCTTGCAGTTTTGTCTATGTCTGATGTTTGCTTTCATTCACTATTCCATTGTTGCTAATTTTCAATATTCTGTCTAGATGTGACGCAGGCTAGTGATCACGATTCCAATCAAGTGTTGCACTTACCATCATTCACAGTTTTATCCAAGTGTGGCACATGCTAACATTCTCATTTCTATCCATATGTGACACTAGATAAAGTTAAGAATTCCATCTTAAGTGTGGCGCATGCTAACATTCACATTTCTATCCAGATGCAATGCAGGCTAAAGTTAGGAATTCCATCTAAGTGTGGTACATGCGAATATTCATAATCCCATCGAGATGTGATGCAAGCTAATGTTAAGAATTCCATCTAAGTGTGGCGCAAGCTAACAGTCACATTTCTATCTAGATTCGACACAAGCTAAAGTTAAGAATTCCATCTAAGTGTGGCGCATGCTAACATTCACATTTCTATCTAGATGTGATGCAAGCTAAAATTAATAATTCCATTTAAGTGTGGTACATGCTAACATTCATAATCCTGTCTAGATGTGATGCAAGCTAAAGTTAAGAATGTCATCTAAGTGTGGCACATTCTAATATTCACATTTCTATCTAGATGTGACGCAAGCTAAAGTTAAGAATTCCATTTAAGTGTGGTACATGCTAATATTCATAATCCCCTCCAGATGTGACGCAAGCTAAAGTTAAGAATTCCATCTAAGTTTTCAATAAAAAAATGTAAAATAAAAAAAAAGAATTCCATCTAAGTGTGGTACATGTTAATATTCATAATCCCGTCTAGATGTGACGCAAGCTAACATTAAGAATTCCATCCAGGTGTGGCACATGTTAACATTGTTACACCTTTCTAAAGATGAAACTGACTAATCTTAACATTTCTGTATAGGTGTGGCACTAGTTAACATTGGCTAATGTGTTAGTGCGTAATGCAATGCAACATTTACAGTCAGGTCAAGAATGGAATTAGGCTTGTGGTCACAAATCTCTCTATGAATGCATGGCGTAATTCTATGGCAGTCTACGTTATGGAGAGGTGAGGTAGAGTAACAAGGGTTTTCTGGAGTAGAGTAATTTCTCGACACCCCACACATGCCACACTTACAGGTTTGGCTGCTGGCTTCCTTTGCTTCCCCTCCGGACACCTGTAGACACGCCTTGGAGCCGCTACTGTAGGAGCCGCCCTTTGCCTCGGGGCCATTAGCCGAGGGGGCTGCCGGGCAGAGGGCTGCCCTAAGAAGGTCAGTTATGACTAGGTGGACGCACCAATCAGGGGAGGTGGGCGGGTTGGAGGGGGAGGGTAGGACTGTGAAAAGGCCAGACACAAACAAAGGACTACACCCCACAGACTGCACCCTTTGGATGCAGCCAAGAACAGAAAAAACAGGCTAAGAAGCCAAAAGAAGCACTAGACAGACACCAGATTAGCACACAGTGCTTGTTGGTGCCAGGAACACTTGGTGTCCCCAGCACATCCTCGTCAACGCAATGGCCATTAGGGAAAGGAAGATGGGACTATGTGAAGTTTTGTTCTCCCTAATCTATGGCATCCAGATTGGTTTGTAGTTGTTTTGAAGTTGTCAACTTTAAAAATAAATTATTAGCACCCCAGTATTACATGCCGGGATGCTAATGGTAATAAAATCCTCCAGGCGGGGGCATTACCAGGGATAACATTAAGGTAACTCTGTAATGCCCCCAGCGGTGTAGGTTTATTGCTTGACTAAAGAATTGGAAAGAGCATGTACACATCATTAGATGATCAGCGTTCAGCACAGCATTATTTTGATCAACATGTATGCTACCATATGGACACCTATTCAACCTGGTTTTAAGAACCACGTAAGAGGGGTGTTTTCTTCAATCTAAAGCGAAAGTACTTTGCACTTTGAACTGTAAAAGAAACCCTAGTGTCTTACCAACGTGTTTTTCTGATGCAATTACATATGTCGACTTGACACTCTTATAAATTATTGTTGCTATTTCTAAAGCCGTAGGGAACACATATCTTATTGCAGTACTCAGGGACTGTAATGTAAGTACTGTAACTGCACTAAGAAGTATTTGCTCTCTCGTCCAGTTAGGGATGTGGCTCGTGCTGTGTATTTTTATTCTGAGAAGGTGTAGTTTTTAAGGACTGAATTTCATGTTGTGTGTTGCATCTATGTTTATTATCATGTTTTATGTATTTGGCAAATCGTATTTTATTCCGATTTTATGATGTTCTATTATTTATTGAAATAAAGATTTAGCGAAGAGAACATACAATACCTCGTTCTTCAGCTGACTCTTCAATATCATGCTGCTTCTGAACCGGCCCACAGCAACACCAGCCACGTTTTGGCATTGCTGGTAGTGGTTATCATCTGCCAGTTTTAGCCTAGATCCCTTACACTGGACAAAGCCATGCCACTTATGTGACCTTGCAACTAACCAAAAAGTATTTGAAGCAAAACCTGTAACCTCTTCTAACCACCGACAATTACTCTGATCAGACGCCCATGTCATTACCTCTTAGCACATCTGTGGCATTGGGAATGGAGAAAAAAAACATTGGCAAATCAGACTTGGTTGCACACAAAATGGAGTGTTCCAGCTCAAAGAGCTAGTCTGAACTTGTCATTAAGTCATGACATCCTTTGATTACATGAAAGAACAATTAGCCAAAGAGAGACCTTTGGAAAATTAATCAATGGGGGAGAGAGCAAACGATTGAACTTAGAAGTTAGAAGCCCAATCACTTAAAGCAGTGACATTCTGCTGATCTAGTCCTGGTGTAAACCACACAGTGGCTGAGTTTTACCAATAACTCCCACTTCCTATCATTTTAAGTAAATACACATTTTACATTCATATTCTGTGGGGAGCAATGAGGCCATAGTCCTTTTTTCTGAACCATGGACATTAATGTCAAGAAAGGTTAGCAAAACCATTTCATTATTCACTACACTACAATCATTAAGAGAGTGGCCATTAGGAATGTCCTATCTATCCATGAGGATATTTACTAACAACAATGGGGATACACTGATTTAATGTATAAGAAGTGTCCCCAATGCAACATGCTTGTTTACTCTAAATGATCTTCACACTCACAAATGCCCCCCGGCCCATCGGTTATTTTATGTGATAACCCACAGTTATTTCCACGAGCAAAACAAAATGTGTTTGCACTCTTTCATAATTGGAACTAGTAATTGAATGGCTTCAGGTGAAATAAGGGTAATGACCAAAGGGAGAATTGGAGAGTTTGGCGGTAGTTGTAAAGCATTTGGTATGTTGGGATTCCAAAAGACTGACCACTCCGCCAAATTCATAAATGAAACTCTCAAAAGCCACTTGCTTTTATGTGCCACACAATAATGCTACTGCACACAGTACTATTGGATGCAGAAATATGACATTCTCCAAAATGAGAAATAACTGAAGGGTCTGCATTACATTTCATCATGTGGACTGTTCCAGTTATTGCATACATTAATGGTCAAGAAGTTGTAACAAGGCCCAAGAAGGGTCAACTCCGCTTGTTTTCTAATATTCTTTGCTAGTCTAGACCAAGGGTCTGCAACCTTTGGCTCTCATGATGATTTAGACTACAACACCCCTCAGCCCAATTTAGCAGAGTTAATAATGGGGGATCATGGGAATTGTAGTCCAAAACATCTTGAGAGCTGCTGGCAGCAGACCAATGGTAGTCCAATGTCTTCATCAGTCCAAGTTTACACTACACAATTTGTATTATTATTATAATTGTTCTTTTAGAATTGTGCTTAATACCAACATGTGGATTCTAAGCGTGGGATTGAGATTCAAACCTATGTTGTGCCGTGTTGTCGTGTTGCCCCTGAACTATTCCTCATTTCAGGAGTGGTACAACCCACCTTTTATTTTTACTCCTTACATGGTACATCAGAATACATCAAAATGGAAATCCGTTGCTGCCATGTAGGATATGCACAAGGTGGTAGCCATTGGGAAGGCTACATTTCTCCTTTGGGGTCGTTATCTCTATGAAAGCTTCAGCAATGTGTTTGATTCCTGGGCCTGGCAAAATATTGTTGAAGCATTTAATATAATTTAGCTAAAGGACACAATATTACACAACTCATACGGCTTCATGTTATGCACAAACCACAATCCAAAACAACAGATACAGCATGGAAAAACCATAAAATGGCATTAAGTATGTAATGTTTTTATTGCTTTATGTAACTGGAAAGTCTTTGTGTTGAAATCCTTCTTTACTGATTCCGTAGAGTGAGTTCGGATGACAGCGCTTCTTGGTAAGTGCTGGCAGTTTCTGTCAGATGAACTTCGTGTAACTGCTCCCCAAGTTTACTTTTCAAATGTCTAATATTTGTTTACATTGCATAGGCAAATTTCAAATAGTGGAATGTCCGCTTCAGAGCAATCCTGTCTCGACATGTTGCAAAGATGTATTCGCACTTCAGGGAATTTAAATATCCCTCCAAAGCAAACAATGGATTTAAGAGTGCAGCTCACAAGCCTCCTCCACAAAGGTCAACTAGATTGATGACGTTATGAGTTGCAGAATCTGTAAACAGAAAAAAAACACAGACAGCGCTACGCAAATTCTGAAGCTGAAATCTATTCACAGAATCTCCCAACGCTCTTTTTTCCACTGACTATGAAAGAGGCTGAGTTCCAGGTTTCTGGAGCACGTACTCCGACATCGCATAAGAATTGTCATTCAGTAAGGCATTGCAGAATGGTAAACATCTGGCAAATATAACTTTGCAATTGAGCATGACCGTAACGTTGCCTGCAAAATACCCTGCCATATCCATAGACGGCTATCCCACACCAGTCAGCGTGTTGCATTGCTCTCTCATATGGCTGGTGGTGATGCGGTGTAGCACGGTGAGAGCCAGCATGGTATTGTTCACACATGTAAGTGATGCTGCAGTTAGACTGTATGTGAGTGTGAGCACGGGTAGAGGGCAGCCCTGCCATAACAAATACATGACCAGACCAGCTTAGTCACCATTCTAGCCCCTATTTCTACTCGTCTGCCCCATAGGATTGTTCAAAGGACTTTTCCAAATTATAATGTAACAGATCACAGTTTGCACTCCCCGAAATAGAACCCTTCACTAATTGCAGATTTAGGAAATCAATATATTCTAGCTAAGATAACCACTCGAGTTCCTCTTTGCCATCAGACATCTCCATATAAAACCCAGACATGTTCTCCCTCCTCTCTCCACTGGACATTATCATTGCACTAAGCAGCATTTTCCATTAGCACCCTGGAAAGGGGTGCTGCCCAATCAGGATGCTCAGAATGCTTGCTGTATTGTCTGGTGCAAGCCTGCATTCTGTTCAGCCTGGTTGCTGCTTGCAAAAGCCCCCTTAACTTCCCCGATCCTCCTTCCCTTCCTCACCCCACTTCAGCTCTTAGCACCCATGTAGTTTCCTATGTGGGTGCCAAGAGTGTGTATTTTGTAAAAAAAAAAAAAAATGTATAAATGTACATCAGTGCACGTCCCGGTGGCACGTTTAGGTTTCCGAAAATCCGTTTTCAATTGAAAATGGAGCCAGGAATCACGTCGCAGCGCCTGTCTGTGCAGCAAGTTAAGTCTCTATTTGTTTAATGATCACACCATTAGCCTTTGTACAGGCAATTACACGGGTGCTAATGGCGATATTACAGTCAGCGGCGGGTCGACACTGTCAGTAATGGCACTGCCGCCCATGACCCTCTCTACGCGTGTTCCCTTAACTTGGGCAGTGGGCCGTTAACAACAGGGTTGGCCTGGTAATATTGTCCCAATGTAGTTGTTGATCACTAATGACCTATGTACATGTATTTGTTGATCGCCACAGAACTATGTACATTTACAATTATTTGTAGGTCACTGTAATGATTTTTATCTATGCAATGCTTTCACATGTTAATAATTGATTTATTTTATGTCTAAATAGCTATGATCTAATCCTCCCCACCACAACAATCCCACTTCAAAATCTGGGACACGACTCTTTAATAATATTAGGGAAAAAGCTAGTTTTTTGTACTTACTAAATTGTAAAAGTAACCTGTGGTGTCTAATAAGAAAGTGATACGTTCCTGATATCTCAAACAGAAATGTGTAAATAATTGTCATTAAAAGTTAGAAGTTGCATTGTAAGTTTATGATAATCTAAGCAAAGTATTTTACATCGGCACCATGGGTATGGATTTTATGACTGAATCAGATATCCTGTTATAGTACATGGAAATCCTTACCAAGCATACGCTTTTATTTTGGAGAGCAAAACAATCTTGATATATTAAAGGGTCATACAAGGATTAGATTACAAAATAGAAATGGAAGAGGAAATCAACAAATGCAATTTAATTGGCATTCGGAGTCCACTATGGCAGCCGCCTTCCATACCTATGGAATGTTACTTTAAAATAACATTGGCTATTTAAATTAGCATTATGTTGGTAGGAATGAAGAGGAGAAAATAATTTCTGTTCCTATTCCATTGTTACTATGTTTTTCACAGGTCGAGAAGTTTATCAATCCCTTCAAATAGGTGAGCTATATTACACCTCACTCACAAACCCAGATATCATTTATTGCGGTGAAAACTCATATAAATAGTTATTTATTTGTCACTGTCAGAGAGAAATATGCCCTACACAATTTTAGATTCTGGGACAAACTATATTAAATAAACTTCCACAGAGTTTTGCTTACAGCCCCAAACACCCATTGAGTGGTTTAGCTTGTGAAAAGCTTTCCCCAAAATATTTCTGATTGTGTCATGTTTTATCCAATTGTGGTATGTGTTAATGTATGTCATTTCTTTTTTAAATTGACATCCCTGCTCTTTGAATACATACACATACCAATACAAATTGCTCTCTGGGATTTAATTAATTCTTAGAAACTGTGTTTATTTGCTCTAGGTTTATTGTACTTACTTTTTTTTTCATTTAAAGTTCTAGTACAGATAAGAACGTCAACAGTCTCTGTATCACCAAACAGATTGGTTCCTCCTTTCTGTCTGTCCTCCTGCTCTTAAAATCTCATACAGGTAACACACCCAGTTTTTTGTTGGGAAAAGGCGTAAAGGACGTTTTCCATTAGCTACATACAGATTGAACTCCAGTCCCATTTTCTGCTGTCGTGCAGGCTTTTTTCCTTTTCTGCTTTCCCATAACCTATTTCTATTAATTTGTGTTTCAATACCAAACAATCTCTACTCACACAGCATCATTTGATGCAGCATTTTTGGACTGGACAGAGCTTGTGATAGGTGTAAAGACTGGAGGGAGGTGTCTGTACTTCTGCTCTCTATATGGTAGAGGAGAGGCACAGAGGACCCCAGCCAAGATTCTCTATTATTGGTACGTGGTCGAGCAATCAAGGCCTAGCTTCTCAGGAGGTGATGCAGGCTGGTTCTTAAGTACATTGTAGTCCCCAAGCCCCACAAAGGAATGTCCACACACTGCAATAGTTAAAACACAGTTGTTATTTAATTAATGTTCAAGGTTATGTACAATATCACGATAACTCACTTTGTACTCGGTTATCTACAATGGTAAATATACAGTTCTGCGTGGTACCAACCTTACTATTAGATCTCATTAAAGTGCATCAACTTTATGGTTAAATGTCACACAAATCAGTTTCGTAAATGAAACCAACAATAGATATAAGAGGAAAGCAGTTGGTTAGAACAATAGGCAGAATACTGGCCCTGCTACCTAAACACAGCTCTGTGTGGATATCCCCCCACCTGGGCAACCTGTGAAGTAAAGATATATCACAAGCCCAGTCCATATATTGTTCACAAGAGTCTTTCCAATAGTTCAGCAACCCCAAAGTACCTGGTGTTGTAGAGTTCCTCTTCAGGAAATCGATGGACCTTCTTGAGTGCACTCCCTTTAAGGCATCCTTTAAGGATGAGGCGTGCGGGGTACCTCGATGTCGATAGTTCAGGACTACAAAGAGTTTGAAGATCTGTGGCCCAGCAAGGGTGTCGAGTTGTCGGCGTCTCTGTGGTCTTTGGGTGGTGAGAAACTCACCGGCAGATGCTCCTCGGCGCGCCGACGGCCTGGCCATCTCTAGTGGGATAAGGCGGGGGGTGGTGCGGACAAGCGTGTCTGTGAATCAAAGGTTCTTAGGAAACAGGAGCCCGGGTGCTTCTCCTTGTGATTCCGCAGTGGTCCCTGTCTGCTGTCAGCAGCCTGTTGTAGGTCTGTCTACCAGGGAGCTTTGGCAAAGATCAGCTGGTGCACGATGGTCCCTCGTAGCTCAGGAAGAGGGCGCCTTACCAGGTCCTCTGGGTCAGTCCTTGGAGACACAGCAGCTTTCAGATTGACGAAGAAGGGCAACAGCAATTATTCTCTTCCAGCAGGGCTTCAAGGTTAAGCTTCAGTTTCAACTCCAGTTTCTCTTCAGCTTCTGAACACGAATTCTAGCAGTGAGAGGCCCCCACATATACTAGTTGATCTCCCATTCATTCTGCTGGGTCACACTCAGGCAACCAATCAGTCAGAAGGGCATTCATGCAGGCAGGCATCCAATCAGGTGCATAGTGCATTCAGGACAATCACTTCTCTCCAGACACTCACAACAATTTATGTGTATTGGGACAAGTACCCAGCCATTCAACACTCCACACTGCATTCATACTAGTTTCGGGCAGGGCTGTCTCAGTCATTGTGTCAAACACCAGATACTAGACATCCACAACACAGAAAGCATATTTGTCACACACTCCATTCCCCCAGGTCCCACCCACAGGGTGTACCCACACCATACAGTCACTGGGAAGGCTCCAGACAGCCTGGCCTGGACTTCACAACAACACCAAATATGGAACTTCCACACAACAGCCAGTCAGGGGGAAGGGACATAGTCAGGGCTTCCCATGATTTTGGGAAAACAATGTAACAGGCAATAGAAAGCAAGAGGCCACAGGGGACATCTTGTTTCCTATCAGGAATCAACTGATTCCAATGGCAGGGCCTGGGTATCCCAAAATGGAGGATACTCAGAGCAACAGTGAAAGTCAGCATGGAGCTGCCACCAGCCCATACCCTGCTCTGTGGGCCACACACAGGTGCCCAAAAACATACACTAGGGGCACAGGGTTGTACCCCCACCCATGGGTGCCCTAAGAGTATCCCATGGGTCAGTACAAACCAAAAGAGAGAGCTGCACCGACAGGAGTCCCACATGAACTCCTGCACGGAAAACACTGCAGAACACACGATAAAAGGCAATAAAGGACAAGGATACGGAGTCCCTGTCCCTACGATGCATTTCCAGCATCACAATAGGTCACCTTCACTTACTTACACCCACTAGTTTTCTCATTATTGATTAGATTGGCCCATTGCAATCTCTTTGTCAATAGGTAATTTGTTAGCTCTGAAATAGGCCTTCCTTTACAAATGTAAAATTAAAAGTAAACTGAAATATGTATATTCCTTTAAAATTTGCAGTATGAACTTGTGCTGTTAATACACATTATATATTCAGATTCACAAGACTCTTCTACATCTGGAGACCTTCTTTATATTTTTATGATTGTTTGCACAACAGAGTTAATATAATAGGTGAGTATATTAATAATTCATCCATTTTATTATATCTTGTTATATAGATGTTCTTCAGGTTCTTCCACTGTATTCAAGTCTATCATCAGTTTCCAAACCAGCCAAGGTGTCATAAACTAGTGCAAAAATGTATTTACTACTGGTCCACTTTAAATGCTGCTTTTGTTGCATATTTCTGTTGTCCAATTTAACATTGGATCACCTGTTGCTAATGTCCTGGGATCATCAGAACAATCTGTTGCCATTAAAAAAGGCCCTTCTAGTAGGCTAATTTGACAGGGCAGATACATTCTCCATGAGGCCTTATGACTCTGCCAGGTTCAGAGGTCACAATCTGTTTAAGTCATCTGTTATTTGAGGTCACAATTACTGCCTGACAATGCATTCATCAATCTCTTACCGGCTAATAGCTCAATCAGATAACCTAAAGAAATTTGGAGCATGAAAACCCTGTGATGTGTGAGGGGTCAGTAATGCGAGGGAGACAACTGATTGTGGTTGTCTCCCTCGCAAAAAGCCAACAACCAGTGATTTCCATGGACTTCAACTGTCTGGGAAAACCCCTTCCCCAGGATTGTTCAAAGTCAATTTCTTCAATTGTTTAAAAGGAAAATTAAAATCGTGGATCATCACTTGTGAGTTCTAAAGGAAACAAAAGTTCACCAAACAAAAGTCCAATGGTAACAGTTCTGTTTCAACAACTTCCCATGTAATTCTGACCTCCGCAGTGTTTCTAGTATAATTATCTAATTATCAGGGTATTGCTTTCCTCTTAACAACACCCTTCTACTACCATTACTGTGGGAACAGACTCCTTTTGTTCCACAGTATGTTACTATTACAACCACCTTTAGTGCAGCATGTTCTGACAGTTTTATACACCACCACAGTTGAGGTAGTTCTGCATCCACTTGATACTTTAGAATTGTTAGGTAGCTTAAAGACAAGACTCTTCGACCTCCACAGGTAGACAAGGCACTCTTTTTTCCTAGGCTATAAGAAAAGGGCAGGCTCTTTGCCTCTGTCTGTTTTATTGACACCAATATAATCTACCTCTGCTTCCAGATTGCTGCTCTTTCCACTTCAACAGTCTCAGAATTACAGATTCATGACTTAGGCCCTCATTCCGAGTATGGTGGTAGCCATGGAGCAATTAGCTCCATGGCTGCCTCCCATACCGGGACCGCCTCCGGCGTTGTTCAATGGAGACTTACTGGTCCATTCCGACCCTGGAGGGACCGGTAAGTCCCCATTGAACAAACCATTCCCCATTCCCATTTGAGCCCCCAGAGGGATCAATGGGAATGGGGAGGGCGCAAATAACGGGTTCGCGAATGGCAAGCCCGTTATTTGTGCCCAGGTCCCCTAACGGGACCCGTAAGGTACGTTTGGTCCGACCATAATCATAATTGTAAGCACGCGACCTCTCCTGGTGAATATTCCTTGTAACAATGTGTGAAAGCTTTATGTTTCCAGTAACGTTAAACAATCCGACAATGGAGAATGAAAGCTTTTCTTTTACACGCGAGCACCTCAACTTGCTTCAGAATTGTGCGTGATACATTTTCATTTTAAGCTGGACTCTTCACAACAACAAACAGTTTTTGACTCGCTCCCACTCTTAAGCAAGTTAATACCAAGCCGGTAACAGTTACTGGCAAGGGTTTTAAAGTGATCCTGAACACATAGCTTCACTCACCTGCTATCGGAACACTGCGGTTGCTGACTGCTTTCACTTCCCGACTTCTACTCCTTCTACAACTATGTTGGGCACTCTTAGGACCCACAACCCTTTGCAGCACGGGTGTCTACAATCCGGCCTTAACCACAAGGGGTCTCCTTCACTTTTCTGTCACTCAGCTTGCTTCTGTTCACAGGCCTCTGGGTATAGCATGATCTCGGCTCTGCAATCATATCCATTAGATGCACCTGGAAAGGCCTTCGATCTAGGCACGTCTCAATCAGTACAGCCAGGGCAAACAGGGTTTGTGAAGATAAGATTGTCTCATGACTTGCAGGTGAAATCTGCTTTCCTCTTGCCCCAGCGTCCCTTAAGTGAACACACTTACTCATGAACTGCCAGTCTGTGCTCTTCTGCTTCTGCTACTACTGCCAGCTTTCCAGTTCCTACTCCAGCTCCATTCACCTTCCCCCTCCTGTTACAGCCTTTTATGCCTCTCAGGTGGAGCAATTGATTTCAGGTGCATACATTGATTGTTAATTGACAGACCTTGGCAAAGGCTTTTGGGCCTACTTGCCTGTTCTTCACTTCTAAGTGCCTCCTCAGCCCTCTCTTTCATTGCACTCCAAAGGAATTCTGGGACATGTAGTTTATTTTGGAAGAGTTAGGATTTTCCACTCCTTTGAATTGTCAGAAAGCCATAAAAAGGGAGGGATTACCGGGAAAATTAAAAAGGAGTTCCTCCCAGTCTTCGTTTTCTGATTCCCCCCCTCATGTGATCCTCCTGCACTGCGCCACCCCAAGAATCGGATCTGAAAGCTCCTGCCTTTCCCTGGACACAAGAGGATGGTCCCAGATCAGGTTCCTGCAGAGAATCACATCAGATTCTTCACAGATTGGAAATCATGTATTCATCAATGAAGCCTAAAATATCATGGAGGGTGGAGGTAAGTACACTAAAAAGCGTGGACTACTCTTGCAATCAGACTAGAGATTAAACTGGCCCCATTATTTTCTTTGATGTGGAAGGCATACATGTTGGAAAAAATGATTGGGTCTTTACTCTTTGGCCCTCATTGCAAGTTAGGTGGTCTGGTAATAAAGTGACGGTAGCACTGTGTACCAGCACTTTTAGCAGACCGGCCAATCCAGAGCCATCCAGAGCCATGTTGTCGGAAACACTGGCACCGGTAACACCACACACCACACACTGTGATACCAGTGTCGGTAACAAAGACAATGGTAGTAGCAGAACCCTCCAGACACCTGCCGGTAACACCAGCATCATGGGACCACAGGCACATTATGAGCATGGATATTGGGGCACTAACCACATAAAAATTCCGGTAATACTGGAAAATCCATGCCAGAGACACTGGCACCATGGACCAAGTGGTAAATGGGCCCAGGTGGGGCTAATGAGGCCAGAGGTGCACCAATTCCCCCAGGTGCACACAATACATCTAGGAACAGTACAAAAGGCCCACACCCAGAACACTCCCCGAACACAACCATGCTACCTCTCATAGTAGTAGCAATGGACATGGAGGTGCTGAACACTGCAGTGCAGTTGAATGAACTAGGGCAGCACTAATGGCGACAGGAGGCCAGGCAGATGAGGAGGAAGAGGAGGATGGCTGGAATGTAAGTGGTGAGGCAGGGGCGAGCTGTCATACACCGCACAAGGACTACACCCTGGGCCCTGATAGATGGCTAGATACATATCTTGTACTGGCTAAACAGGGAGACAATACATGAACTACTGAACCTAATCTAAGCCAACATAGGAAGCAGGATCGGCATCTGGACAGCCATACCACTGCTGTTGAAGCTGTTGTCGGTCTGCACTTCCTCGCCACCGGAACGTTCCAGCACTCCCAGGGCCAGCTGTATGGCATATCACATCCTGCCTTCTCCAGAGTGCTGGTGCTGGTAGTGGATGTCCACCTGTGCCATGTGGTCCAGCACATTACCCTCCAAGCCACCAAGACCCACTTCCACATACTTGCAGGCATGCCAAATGTGCTTGGTGCATTGGACTGCTCACATGTGCTGGTGGCCGCCGCACATGCCACAGAGGAGGTGTACATGAACCGGAAGCAGCAGCATTACCTCAATGACCAGGTAACCTGTGAAACTGACCTGACCATCACGCACTGCTGTGCCCAGTTCCCAAGGTCAACCCATGATGGTTCTGCAGAAATACACCCTGCCTGCATGCATGGTGGGGCACAGAGAACAAAGGACCTGGATGTTGGGTGAGTAAATGCACAGGTACACACACATTGCTGCATGGGTCACTGGACAAAGGGGCAGGTGAGCATGACACAAATGCATATCCCACTGTGAAAAAAAAAATACATATCGAGGCTGAGTACACCAAAAGGAAATACACCGAACACGGATAACAAAGGAAGATACAAAGATCTTTATTTTATACTGAACAGTTTTCCAAGAAAAGTAACATATAGCTATCGGCCCTCAGTACAACACAACAAACTCCAGCGTGGTTCAGTGTGCTTAGTGAGAGACACTGTACATTAGAATTTGTTGCTCTTATATACCATCTGCGAACATGACGTCCAACCCTACTTCGGGTTAATATTCCTCTAAAACATTACTGATCTAGGGTTCATGCCGGGTTCATACCACTATATGCATAGGGATTGCCTTTAATACATTCGCCAACAAGCCTAAATGGTAACAGTGTATTTTAGGATTTCTCATAAAGGTCTTCTCAAACATTAATACAATGTAGTTAAACAAGTGTTCTTAGTTCAGTATTTGGATACATTGTTCTTAACATATGCTCATGGATTAGTTTCATTGGCGCGAGTAATCCTTTACACACAGTTCAGCGAAGGACAAGGTCTCAGTTCACGACCCCAACAAGTAGCCTGCAGGCAAGTTACATATTAATTACACACAGAGGTCAAGACGGCCATGTTGTATTTCGGAATGACATCATCCACCATTTTAACTCACAGGGTGACTTTACAGAGAGAACCTAAAATGGCGGATTGACCTAAAATGGCAGCTTACGTTGATTCTAAGGTCAGGACCTTGCAACACGGATTCCTTCTCAAGTGGCTTATAAGCAGCTTGGCGTGGGCCAATATACACATATTCATTGAAAAGAGAGGTACTATATAATTTCCTGTTTGACAAACCCTCCTTTTGGCCTATGCCAAGTGCTAAACTACTTCCGATCTCCTTGCAAATAACTCCATGCATCATCGTCCATACACCCTGAATCGCTGTCAGAAATATCTATTGCCATCAGATCATTCGCTAAAATTTCCTTTAACACGTATTCCTTGGAGGTTTTATACGGGGCATACACTTTATGTCCTATCATACCTATCGCTTGTGCGCAGCATCACCCTAGCATCAAACATATACTAGGTAGACACTGGATACAACAACAAAGGAACAACAGAATTCCCAAAATGATCAATAAGACCGAAAGTACCTTCCAACCCCAAGATCGCAAGAAGTCCCAGAACCAAGCGCTAAGATCCCAGTTACCCTCAGGAACATGCACTTCTGAACTAAGGACGTGCATATTCTGTATTGCCTTAAAGATAGTTGGGGAGGAATCTGGCACGAAAACACAGCAAGCGGACCCCACTAATTTACACACTCCACCAAGTTCAGCCAGAATGACATCTAATGCCATCCGGTTCTGAAGCGCTACTAGACTTATCGCTTTCTGTTCTAATGTCATATCATAGAGTATGTCCGTGGTCCGGTTGATGGTTCTCTCCAGTACTCTTGCTGGTCTTCTGATATCTTCTGAATTCGCTATCTGTCCCCAAAATGCCACAAATGATTTTGCTACATCTCCCAAAACCTGTGCTGGAGTGTCACCATTCTCGTCCCGCCGTGGATGAGCCTTTGAGACCTCTACTGTACTAGCTATAAATACCCCAGGTAACAGGATCCCTAAATAACAGGTTCCCTTCCAATCCCTGGGCAACCATGGAAATGCTACATTACCGCAAACAAAGTAGACAGGTTCGCCTACATACAAAGGTCAGTCTTCCCCAGTCAAATTTGCAACGTTGGCACAACCTCTAAAATCTCCCATTGACTGAGTACCATTGCTCTGTATTTATTTATTTATTTATTTATTTTGCATTTTTAAAGCGCTCACACAGCCCGTGGGCATCGAGGCGCTGTTACAGGAATTGTTTGATTTTTAGTTGCTTAATTGTTTTTTTGTCTTAGTTGCATATTTATAACGCACTTAAATACCCAGAGGTTTCTAAGCAGGGAGCCAGGGATCAAACCTGTGTTGCTTCCAAGGCGAGCACGTTGCCGCTGAGCTATCCTCCCGGGAAAATAGTGGCACCTGAATCACCATAGGTGCTGCAAGACCCCACGCAGATGTAGACCGAGCATCCGGAGCTCTGCGACTTCGCTCTCCGGGTAGATAACCAACCCTGGAGCTTGGCTGCAGCCAGACTCTACAGGGGCAGGTCTGTCTTCAGACAGACGGTTGGGCAGTTTATCTCTTGTTGGGAATCGAAAAGGAACTGAATCGGGGCTATGGTTAACAGTGTAAGAAGGAGGCATGGCATCCTTATTGCCTATCGGAGCCATCTTAAAGGAAATCAAAGATTGGAAAGGACGAGACAGCAACGTTGAACTTACTCCTATTTGCAAAAAGCGAGCATCCCAGGGGATTCAGAACACATTTCTGAAAGCTATTCAAATTAGTACCATCAAAGTTCCCCGAGATGCTATTGTTCCAAAGGCCAAAGAACAGTGCTCTAAGAGAAGCATAACAGGCAGCTGTCAAAGGTAACGGATGAATATACCAACCTAGCCCCTTACCCCTGTGTTGCGGTAAATGTGAGCAGACCCAACAGTTGGACTTATTAAAAATGGCATGCGTGGCATTCATGATAAGTAGCAGAGTATTATTGTGGTACCTTTGTCTATGCTGGAAGTCCCTAGGGGACAGAGTATGCAAATGTACGAAGGGAGTGGGAACAGTAGGTACATTTTCAGTCGGTAACAAGGACTCTAAAGGATGGGTTTCCTCGAGGTACCATAAACCTAAGACAGTGGGCCTCATTACAACCCAGGCGGTAAGTTCCCTACTTTACCACCATGGTATAAACTCTGTTTACACCATGGTGGATGGCGGATTTACCGCCCCATTCCAAGGTGAGTGGGGCGGTAAATCCCCATTCCCCATTTACCCTTCCCCATTCCCATTTTTGCCCCATAGGGCATAATGGGAGTGGGGAAGGCGCTAATTACGGCACCGTAAATTACGGTGCCGTAATTAGCACCAAGGCGGGTTAGCGCCTTGCATTTTAACAGCTGCTAAAAGCAGGCGTTAAAATGGTAATCAGGCGTTAAGGGTTAACGGCGCCGACGGCGCCGTTAAACCCTTAACGCCTGGGTTGTAATGAGGCCCAGTGACTATTATAAAAGCAAATATTATTATAAAAACCCAGCAATAAGTTTTCAGGGCCCAAGTACTTTGTCCATTATCCCGGTTGGTCACACAATCATTTACAAGTTCCATACGAGCGGTAGCTGTGGCAGGCATTGTAGTCTTCAAACAGAAACCCCCAATGTTCGTTGCCGGCGACCTCACGGCCGCGCAACTTCTTAGTCCTTCCACAACCCTAGCCAACAGAATCCCCTTTCTCAAATTTGGGCAAAAACAAGCCCTCGATGATCCTTTCCTTCTCCGAATGCACAGCCGAACCGTGCCATAAGTCTATCAGATGCACAGCAAAACCATGCCGTAAGTCTATCAGATGCACAGCAAAACCGTGCCGTAAGTCTATCCTCTTGGACGCAGATTGTACCTTGTTTTTCCCGGTACTAATTGATCTGGAAACAATGTGTCATCACTTCCCGTTGGAAGCAATGTATCAGAAACAAGTGAAGATGCCGAATTTGAAACAGCAATTTCCGGAAGCAAAACTTTTGGAGAGTGAGGAGACAAAATGACAGGTTTCCCAAGCCTCACGGGCTCAGAAAGATTCTCTGATACACTCTCGGCACTATTTACTGCTTTGGGATCGTTGGTTGCAGCATTAGCGAGGGGTTCTGTTTCTTCTGTATCGTGTGGCACTGGGTGAGGACGTTTCTTGACGTGCGACGCATGGATCCAGTTCTTTCTGCCAGAAACCCGCACTGCCGCCTGTGTGACCAAGAGGAGCTGGAATGGGACCCGCCAGCGAGGTGCAAGGCAGGAAGAGCGCTCAAATGCCTTGATGAGCACCCAGCTCCCAGGCCGTATGCTGTGGCCCAGGCCCTCGTATCGCACAGGTAAAGCCTCTCGCACCTGGTGATAAATCAAATACAGGTTCTTAGTCAACTTGCTGCAATAATCTGAAAGTAATACATTTTCAACATTTCTCAAAGATCTACATTTAGGAAGGTTCCAGATATTCGCTGGTCTCCTCATTAACACCTCAAATGGGGAGAGCCTAGTCTTAGTTTGAGGTGTTGTACGCATGGCTAATAACACGATCAGTAAGGCGTCCGGCTATTTTAATTTAGTGCCGGCACAAGTCTTAGCAAGCTTGTTCTTGATGATACCATTGTGTCTTTCTACTAGTCCGGCGCTCTGAGCGTGTCTGGCCGAGTGGAACCGTTGTCGGTCTGTAATGCCGCACATTTCTGCAGATTTACAGCAGCGACAAAATGTGGACCATTATCCGACAAGATGACTCTTGGTAGCCCGAACCGCGGGAAGTATTCTTTTAACATGGTTTTCACAGTAGTCATGGCTGTTGCATCTTTGACACGGAAAGCCTCAACCCATTTACTAAAAGCACAGATGACCACTAATACATACTTCATATGATTGCACTGTTCCATTTCAATAAAGTCGAAATGGATAACTTCGAAGGGGACAGAGAGTGGCCCAAAACTTCCCCTTGGAGTTGCTGTCCCCTTTCCCACATTATGTTGTAGGCAAATCATGCAGTCCTGAACATAGCGCTGGGCAATTTTCGAAATTTTGTAATTTGCCCAAACTTTCTCTAACATTTTCGTAACTTTCTGGGCACATATATGCGTAGGACCATGGGCCATGATGACCATCATCATTACATAAGTGTCAGGGAGTAGCCATTACCCTTCAACTATGTCCACCCAACACCCATCATCATCGAGTTTCCCCAATCCTTCAGCCCACCTCTTGGATTCCTCTAATGTGGCATCGGCTTGGATATCCCGTACAGACCCAACACCCTCATCCATTGCATAGGTATTTACAGTCTCCCTTGAAACATACATCTCCGTAAAGAGATCGGTAGCAGTTTGTCTAGCTATCTATCAACGAAAGCATTCCTTTTTCCTATGTCATCTGTAATCTTTCGATGTGCTGCAAATTTTATGACGGCTAACTGAGTAGGGAGCACAAGCGCTGAGAGCAGTTGTACTATTAGGGAGCCATATTGGATTTTGGTGCCATGTGAAGTTAAGAACCCTCTCTCTGACCAAAGTCTCCCAAAGTTGTGAACCACCCCAAAGGCATACTGACTATCAGTATATATGTTTACTGTGAGCCCTTCGGAAAGTTCACAAGCTCGGGTCAATGCTATAATCTCTGCGGCCTGCGCAGTTATGCATGATTTTCTTGGTTTCCACAACCGTGCTTAATGTGGTGATTGCATAAGCAGCTGTGGATGTACCATCCGGAAGTTTGAAGCAGGAGCCATCACAAAACAGCTCTCCTTGGGGATTATTCAAAGAAATGTCTTTCAAATCAATTCTACCCTTTGTCTCTTGTTTGGTAGTATACAGACAGTCATGTGACTCTTCATCGCCGCAAGCAATACCTTGCGGGAAAGGTAGGAGTTCAGCCGGATTAAGAACACAACACCTCTTAATTTGGATGTGAGGAGCAAACAAGATCAATTCATATCTCGTCAACTGCGCGGAAGTGAGGTGTTGCGTTTGGGTTCGGTTCAGTAGACCATCTGCAGAGTGAGGCACCATCAGGGTTAGATCATGGCCTAGGTCCATTCCCTCACTCTGTTTTACAGATGTAGCAGCAGCAGCGACAGCTCGCAAACATCTTGACAAAGCGCATGCTACAGGATCAAGGGCGGAAGAAAAGTAACCGCACTGCCTATTCTTCCCTCTATGTTCCTGCCTTAATACAGCCAAAGCACATCCATCACATTCATGCACAAACAACACAAAGGCCTTTTCATAGTTTGGTGTGCCCAAAACTGGTGCCGGGCATAATGCAGTCTTGAGCAAGTTAAACGATTGCTGGTGTTTTCCGCGTTCCGCGGCAATGGTGAAGAAATGCCCTTCTTTGTCAAAGCCAACATCGGTTTGATCACTAGTGAAAAATTTGGGATCCACAACCTACAATAAGAAGCCTTTCCTATCAAGGCTCTAACTTCCTTCTGTGTATTTGGGACAGACATGCCAGAAATGTTTTTTATTCTTTCAGGTGTCAATCTTCTTCCATCCTTTGACAGGAGATAGCCTAAATAGGCGACCTCCTGGCAACAATATTGAAACTTTTTAAGCGAAGCTTTGTGACCATGTTTAGCTAGATGAATAAGCAACAACACAGTGCACTCCTTACAGGCACTCTCAGAGTCAGCAGCTAAAAGCAGGTCATCAACATACTGAAGCAATGTACAAGTAGAGGGAAGTTCAAGGGTATCAAGCTGTTCTTTCAAAGCCCTACTGTAGATGCTAGGACTCTCTGTGTAACCTTGAGGTGCACGAGTAAATGTGAACAGGCGTCCCCCTAAGGTGAACGCGAACAAGTATCTACTATCCTTGTGTATAGGAATACTAAAGAAAGCATTCTTCAGGTCCACAACACTAAAGTAAGTAGCTGTAGCTGGAATCTTTGTCAATATTGTCGTCATATCAGGCACAATTGGAAATTGCGGAGCGGCGACTTTATTAATGGCACGTAAATCAATTATGAAACGGAATGGAATTGCATTATCGCCTTTCTGGTACACTGGTAAAATCTATTTTACTATTGCACAAACTTCCTGAAATGTCCTCAATCACCCCGCGATGCACAAAATCAGAAACAATGCATTTCAAAGCTCGCTGGCCCTCAACTGAAATCTTATACTGGGGAATGCGTGGCAGGTCAATTCCATGTTTCAAGACTATCTTAACAGGCTCAATCTGCAAAACACCGACATCATTATCGTCAACAGCCCATAAGCACTCTGGTACATCACTGAATTCTGGCGGCAAAGGTCTAGTTAAGAATTGAGAGACAGAAAGTTGCTGTGGTGAAATCGTCAAGCGCACTCCATCGGAAGAACAATACATTATTGCATTTAATTCTTTCAATAGATTTAAACCCAACAAATTCTCTCCACAATTTGAAGTCAAAAGGAATGGACAATGGTCCGTAAAGGGACCCAAAGAAATAGGTACCGGAGAAGAAACTGGACAGACAACTGGTGTGCCAGAAAACACTACAGAAACATTGGTTTGCCCTGACAGTGGAATGTTTGGAACCCGTAAATGATCAATGAAACACTTCTGTGCTCCAGTATCTATCAAAAACCATTGTTTCCTATTTACCACCACCATTTCAACGTAGGGACCTTTCTGATTGACGGGAATCGGTGTAGGTTCCAAACCCTGCTTCGTGCAATCCAAACGAAACAGAATATCATCAAAAGGAAGCTCTTCAGATAGATATGCAGCAGAAGGATGATCAAATATGTTCCTAGTATCCAAACTTGGAGTCTGATTATCCTGTGAGAAAGGTTGCTGAGGATCCTGTGCAAACTGACCTCTACCAGGGCCCCCTACACCCGGGCGACCTCTGGTTCGTCTACCCATATTCCCAAATGTGTTATTCGAACTCTGTCGAAGGACGGGGCATTGTGCACGCCAATGACCCTCTTTTCGACAATAGGAACAATGAATAATGTTCACAGGACCCAAGGGCACATTCCCTTGTGGAACATACTGACCTCTAATCTGTGAACTACCCCCTCTGGGGCCTCTAACAATTTGCTGTAATAATACTTTAGTCTTTAAATCACCTTTTCGTTTTTCAACTCTATCTTTTTCATTATTGACATGATTCTCGTAGTACTGAGCCATGTGCAGTACTTCTGATTGGGACTTTGCCTGCCAAGCGCTCTCAGAAAACATAATTTGTGACTGGATGTCGGGCAGCAATCCACGCACAAATTTGTCCACAAATAATTTTTTCCCAGACTCTGTGCCTAAGGCTTGTCTGCTGAAATCTGAGAATACCTGTTAAAACCTGATTAAAGAACTCGGTAGCACCCTCAGACTTCCCTTGGACACAGGCCGTAAGTTTGTCCCAAATAATTCTTTTCTCAGGAATTATGGTTTTCAATTTTGCAATAATTCTATCAGGCAAAGTTAGTATCACTTGGGGGCGGTCTTTCACCAGCTGGCCTTTCTCCATCGAATTAAGTTATGTTTGCCCATGTATCTCACAACCCTTGTACCTCGTCTATAGTCCTAACTTGTTTCCACAAATCTACGGGCAGGAGTACAGGAAATAACAAATCAATATCACCTAGGGTGAATACTGAGGACTGCAAGACGGACTCTATTTCTTTATAGAATCCTGTCTGATTTTTCCTAATATCAGGAATAGATTGTCTAATAGTATTCACTTCCTGTCTTGAGAACGGGACATGAACAAACTGCGGTACATGATGTGCAGGAATGTCCACAGCGACTATACCCACCGCAGCATCGGCCGCAATCTCAACCTTCGGGAGAAATGTCAGAGCAACCTCTCTTATAGGCAACTGAGAAGTAGGCAACTCCAAACGCTTACTAAGCAACAGAGCTAAGTCGAGCTCTAAAGCAGTCGAAGAAGTGTCAAGTGAAAAAGCTCTCTTATAAATACTCAATAACTCTGTGGGACAACTATTTTTTCTCTTTACACAATCATCCTGTAGGTACTCTATCATTACCTGTATCACTTTCCTATGCATTTCTGGCGTATACTGACTGCATGTGTCATATAACTCAACTGGAGTTATCGAGATATCTGAAATCCATCTAAGCGTGTCTTTCGTACAAATTCGTGCTTCCTCAGATATCGATTTACGACAAGGAAGGAACCGTTTCTGTACATACATACTTTCCCCGTCGTCATCCTCATTCTGTAACCTTTCCAATTCCTTTCTATACTCAAATAACCTCTCAACAGGCTCATTAACTTTCTCCAGATTGTCTCTTGAAAACGCGAAGTGTTTAGATCCCTTAACCCTTGCGGGAGATCTGTATTATTTAATTTGCCCCACATTACACATAAATGAATCCCTAAACCTTCAATAAAAACATTTTTCTCTCCATACAATGCTTAGCCCATGCAATCAAATCACGTTTCTTCTCTGGTGGTACAGTATTGCGAGTGACAACCCTTGACCCTGCACCCTGATCGACTACAAGCGGCACAAGACCACTTGGAAGAGGGGGAGCAGGCAAATTCATTGGAGGTACTGTTACTGGTGCAATACGAAGGGGTGGAGGTATAAGTGGAGGAACAGTAACTGGAGGAAGAGGAACATTAGGAGCAGCAGGAACAACAGGAAGAGGCAAAGCAGCAGGAAGAGGAACATACAGAGGTGGCACAGAGGCACCAGGCCTTCGTTCATTTAACAATTTGTCGATGAATTCGTCAGAAACATGAAGGTCTTTAGAAGGATACATTTTCTGAATTCCAAGTGAGAAAGCCCTATCCATATTCTTAGTTGACTCAGAATGTTTATCTTGGTCATATAATAATACAAATTATTATATTAACAAATTATTGACCTTACTTTCTTGCTTTTTCGGCGTTCGTCTTATGACGGCGTGCATGTTTTTCTCTACTCTTAAGTTGCTGCAACGCTTATTTTTTCCAATTCTGCAAAACATTGAATGCTGCAGGTCTAGCCTTTTTCTTTAATAGAATTGACTCTAAATACTCAATACGAGGGATTTAAAAACTACCATTGGTTGGCCACTGAAGTTCGGAGGCATGTCTGGTTTGTCTGTGCAAAATATCATTAAACACTGTACTTCCATTGCCATGCTTACAGTACATAGTACACGCCGGCGACCCCTCCTCTGGTGCTGGACGGCTAAATTCCAAAGATTGTCTATCACTGCGGAACAACGCCCTGAAGCAGGTAGACAATTTCCCAGGCATATCAAATTATTGGTGTTAACTGGTCAATAATTGTGTCTGCAGATACAATACGCCAAAATCAAATTATCAGGATATTTAAGAATCGGGTCACGACTCACCTGATCAGTCCTAAGGAGGTCCGATCGGATTACAAAGAATCTTACCTAACTAATCTTAACTCGTGTTTGGTAATTTTGGCAAATCTGCCCGCCTCGTGGACCCACGTCAAGATGCCGTCTCGGACCACAAGCTAATGGTCCAGAGATCGGGTCGTGCAGCGCTGCTGAGGTGTCGCGTCTCGTTCAGAAGGGGCCCCTTATTTTGTCACACCGTCCGATCCCCGTCCGATAGCATGCGTCAAACTTCGACAACCCGGCATCAATCTTGAGGGTCCCTATTCGGGCGCCAACTGTGAAAACAAAATCAAAATATCGAGGCGGAGTACCCCAAAAGGAAATACACCGAACACGGGTTACAAAGGAAAATACAAAGATCTTTATTTTATACTGAACAGTTTTCCAAGAAAAGTAACAGATAGCTATAGGCCCTCAGTACAACACAACGAACTCCAGTGTGGTTCAGTGTGCTTAGTGAGAGACACTGTACATTAGAATTCGTTGCTCTTTTATACCATCTGCGAACATGATGTCCAACCCTATTTCGGGTTAATATTCCTCTAATACATTACTGATCTAGGGTTCATGCCGGGTTCATACCACTATATGCATAGGGATTGCCTTTAATACATTCGCCAACAAGCCTACATGGTAACAGTGTATTTTAGGATTTCTCATAAAGGTCTTCTCAAACATTAATACAATGAATGTAGTTAAACAAGTGTTCTTAGTTCAGTATTTGGATACATTGTTCTTAGCATATGCTCGCAGATTAGTTTCATTGGCGCGAGTAATCCTTTACACACAGGTCAGCGAAGGACAAGGTCTCAGTTCACGACCCCAACAAGTGGCCTGCGGGCAAGTTACATATTAATTACACACAGAGGTCAAGACGGCCATGTTGTATTTTGAAATGACATTGTCCACCATTTTAACTCACAGGGTGACTTTACAGAGAGAACCTAAAATGGCAGATTGACCTAAAATGGTGGCTTACATTGATTCTAAGGTCAGGACCTTGCAACACGGATTCCTTCTCAAGTGGCTTATAAGCAGCTTGGCGTAGGACAATATACACATATTCATTGAAATACGAGGTACGATATAATTTCCCGTTTGACACCACAACCACCATGCATTAGCGGGAACAACCAGTGCATGCCCAATTATCAGGCCACTATACACCAATGTATGACCAGGCTGTTGTAGTGTCTGTCAGTGACAAATTCATACATAAACCATGAGGATGAAAACAGGCAACACACTACAGGTCCCAGTATGCAACACTGCCACTCCACTAAATCAAGTCATGCAGGGTTCCATGTAATAATGTTGCCACAAAAATGTCGCCATGCAAAAATATCACCGAAAAATTGCCGTTTTTTGTGGTGACATTATTGCATGGAACATGCGGGGACACCCCCGCAATCCCCAATTTTATTTATTTATTTATTTTTGTAATTTATTATTATTTTTTTTTTTTTTTGCCCCTGTCCCCATATTTATGGTCACCCATATAATATTGCCACAACATTTTCCCGGCGATATTATTTACGGCAACCATATATATGGGGATAATATTACCTGATACCGTCATGCAGTACACCATCCCACCAAGGTCCAGGAGGGCATGTCTTTGTAAGGTGCATGCATGATTGCATACTGTGTAGAACCCTCAGTTAAAGGCAACACCACTACCGAGCACCATCTGCAATGCATGTCCATAGTCAGTTTGAACGTCAAAAGGCCTCATGTAGTGAACTAGTGCCACTTGCTTGAATGCTCGGTGCACAAGTGTGACTGCAATCTGACAAGCATAGGGGCAGTAAGTCAGTGGTATTGAATGGGAGATGACCAAAACTTCCATGTAGTGCTGTGGCCAGCTTCAGTGATGCCAAACTTGACATGGGTTATCCAGGCCTACTGTGCATGCAAGCCATCGTGCTGCATTGACGCATGTCAGCGAATGTTCAGACCTCAGTGCAGGTGTCATGTAGTCTGTGCAGACACTGTTGGGGCAGTGGCATGGCGATTACCACACCAGACCAAGGGGATACACATGAAGGGCCTGTTGTTGGCTAGTGTAGTCCCACCCACAGCAATCCATCCCAGGGAGTGCAACACAGCACAGTATTATGCCGCACATTGGCCATCAATAGGTGGAGCACAGTGCATGATGCATGTATTTACTACTGTTCAATATACATGATGAAGCAAAAAATACACAAAAGTGCTGAGAGAATCATAATCCTGCAACATGCATGCCATGGCTCACCTTGTGTTCCACCCTTGCAGGTGATTTTGGATATCCAGTGCTGCCCTGGCTAACGACCCCCCTTCAGGGATCTGCAGACGCCAGAGGGGATGGCATACAATAGTGCCCATGTGTGCACCAGGGCAACCATTGAGCAGACATTTGGACTATTGAAGGCATATTTCAGATGCCTACACTGGTCAGGGGGTACACATTTGTACAGGCCAGAGAAGGTGGTGGGCACATAGTCCTGGCCTGTACAATGTTGCATAACATCTGCATCAGACGAAACATACCCATGTCCCCAGACGTGGACACAGCATCAGAGGGCGGAGATGATGATGATGATGCACATGCACATGGAAGCCAGGGACAGGTGTATTGTCTGACAAGAACTCATAGACATCTTCTGAGGTCCCCACACTGTGCACTACCCATGCTACATTACTGCATTCGATACGCACACTCAATACATTCCAACACATTAATAAGGACTGTCCACTAATTGCTGCAAGTGTTGAATGAAATGTATTGAAATAAACATCCATCTACAGAGGACACCCTGTGCCCATCTCCCCTCCTCACACATCCACCTTCCCCTCCCCACACACCCCAAAACCAAAGTATCTGATGTGCTTCTTCACAACTTTACTGCCTATGACTTTTCGTGGCACAGCCCTCTCCATAGGCGGGTGTGCCCATAAGTCGATGGGACAGGCACCTCGGACTGCTCTGGCCTGAGCTGGCAGGGGTGTTGGTACTGGGTTGCTGGTCAGATCCCTGAGTTCCCATAGATTCCTTGTTGGCCTGCAGGGAGAGCGCTACTGACTCTGCCAGAGCAGACAACCCATTGTTGCCCTCCCAGGCTCTCTGTGCAAGGAGTATGAGTGCTGATGTTGTGCGACCCAGGGCACAGGCCCAGCACCGGCTGTAAGCTGCTGGCTTGGACACCCTCCCGCATCAGCCTGGATTCAGCTAGTTCCTGCCATACAATGTCTGCCATTTCTTCATGTCGGGCCTTCATGGAACAGATAGATTCATCCATTTCCTGTATGCTGGGCATTGGTGGGCATGGAGGGATGTGGTGGGTTGAGAGAATGAAGGTGGGGATGGCATATGGGGTGCTGTCTATCCGCCTCATCAGAGGTGGTGCTGTGATAGGACTGGGGCTGATGTGTAATGGGCACCTTGTATATGTGCCTTGGCTGTGCCACTAACTGAGTTAGTGGTGGTGGCTGAACTGGTGATGTCCGTTCAGCCTGGGCTGCCGGCTGAGTTGGTGGTGGTGGTGGCTGTTCATCCTGGGACAGTGGCTGAGTTGGTGGTGGTGGTGGCTGTTAAACCTGGGCTGCTGGCTGAGTGGGTGGTGGTGGCTGTTCAGCCTGGGACACTGGCTGGGTTGGTGGAGCAGGCGTTTCCAGGGATGTGGTGGGGGTGGGCCGTTGGGCAGTCCTGCCAGATCTTGCATGGGCTGTGGAGTGTCCAGAAGTGTTGCTGTCAGTGGATATGCCTGTTAGGGTGTGATGAGGAAATGGTTAGATACCTGTTTGTCACATCGACACACTTGCATTACATAAATAACACATTGTATGTTCCCTGGCCTGGACATGATGTCTGGTGGTCAATTCACACTCTGAAACACTTGTGTCCAAGCGTGACATAAATATCTTATCATATCATATCATATCATATTATATCAATTGTGCACTGATGTGTGCAGGGTGATTCCATTCTGGTGGTAGTTATGGCACTGTGGCTTGTGGTCTGATCATTGGGGATGTGCTAATTGTCCAGTCATGCTATTGTGCACATGGTCAGTGCTCTTGTGCGTGGATGCTTTTTTTGCACAATGCATTTGCATGGCTTACTTTTACCCCAACCATTGGTATCTCTGTGTGCACAGTGACCTTTGATGTTGACGTCACATTTAGTACCCCTTTCCATGGGCACATTTTCCTGTTGGGTGTGTTCACAATGTGTGTCTTTCTGGGCATTCAGGTGTGGCTTTTTGTACTCACCACCATCCCCTTGAGTCACTGCTACGGCCTCAGCAGATCTGAGGCCCTCAATCCCCTCAAGATGCATGCTGAAACTGCATCTCTTTACCCACAGCATCAGCTTCAGAGGAAAGGCGTCTCACCTCCTGTGGCCAGTGATTCCTGACGTTGTGCTGCCAAAAGCTGGCACACTTGCAGGTGCAGGTTGTCCCACCTTTTGTAGCAGTATTTGGGTGTTCGAGGGACAGGACCCACTGCAGTGACTTTGTGGGCCGCCTCCTCCCATATGGCCATCTTGTGCCGGTGGCTTGTGCAGCGGTTGTCCTGCCCTAACAGTGCTTCCGCATTGCAGAGCCGGGCCTCAGGCAGCCTTGATTTTGACCCTCCAGCATCTTACCAATGTTTCTGTTGATGGATGGCAACAGGAATTGCCCAATTCTAAATATATTGTGTTTTCCAAAATGGTAGGCTGGCGTGTTCCAATTCCTGCAATTATGCTGTTTCTGGTGCCAGTGTTACCATTGCCGGTGTTTCCGGCATCACAATAAACACTGCCGGTGTTTCCATCGCAATGGGCACTGGAACAGTTGTTACCGGCATGTTTATCGCAGCATTTCACTCTTTTGCCAGTGTTACCATCATGCCGGTAACAGCATTTCCGGTATTGAACGGTGCACGCAGTAGCCAGAAAGGGTACTACTGCATTGACGGTATCAACGGCATCGTTCCAGATAACTCATAATGAGGGCCTTTGTTTTTTTAAAGTATGTATTGTGCCTGAAAACATGGCAGTCGGATTGGCAACAATTGAAACTATTGAGAACAATTCTGGATCCCCCATCATTCTCATTATTAGTGGATTTTAAAAATTTAGAGAACTATGGAAATTGGGGGGCCTTGAACTGCTTTACAATGGAGTGTGACTGTATACTAACTGGGAAAAACTTGGGCTGTTTTTTATTGTTAGCTAATCCAGATGCACTGAAAAAGAAAATAAAGGAGTTTTAACTGATGTATGGACCAGAACCTAATTACTAAATATAAGTTGCAGCATCAGCTTGGCACAATTCATAAACCTTTAGATTTGTTACCATTATATGTATAAAAGTTTAGGCATATTTTGAAGGCTTTGCAAAGTAGCTGTTTTTCAGGAAAAACTAAAACATCTCTTCATTGATTGCGATGTCACTTTTAATATACGGAAGCTGACATTCAAGCACTATGCACATTCTGATGAGTCCCTTCTATCTGGACTTGAGTATTTATTGGGAGCAAGACCTCGTTGGCTTTGGCTTTAGTGGCTTGTCTAATACAAATGAATTCCCTTTTGTGGGAACATGTGTACACAGTATAGATATGGGTGAGAGAATAATGAGCCCTTATAAGGAAGAAAATAATAACTAATTGTTGTGTACATGTGATGCTGATGGTAGGCAGAATTGTGGGTATTACTATACTTGTATTTTATGAAAATGAAACATGTGTTTTCTATTATGGATTATAATGGTTTTTATGGATACGTTCTGTTAAAAAAGAATTCAACTATATACACAGTTAGAAAAATTAAAAAAGGAGTTAATGTATACCTTTTTTATTTTGCACATGGGAATTTGTCCTGGGTACACACAGTTGTTCCATTAACCCTTTAATGCCTCAATCACAATGATGGAAATGCTTTCAAGAGAAGTGACACTTGCATTCCTGCTCTCCAGAAAGTTGAGCTCTGTACAAACATTCTGTTTCGGTGAACCAAAGTTCACAGCTTTCTGCTCAACATACATAACAGCTAAATGAGATATTCTAGCCATGTAAAAGAAATGTTCTATTTACCTTATCTTTGTGTATAATAACATTCAAATAGTAAACTGTTCTGTTCATAAATATACTAAGCCTCTCAAGTGATTTGCAATTAACATGCTTTTTATCGTGTCGTTGCAGAGTACTAAAATACAAGTGCCACAGTTCATGACAGGATAAATATGGTAGCTCTTTTGCATTAGCTAATGTTGTTATCCATTAAAACATTTGGTCTTGTTATGATTAGCATTAATTACATGATATTTCAGAGCAAGATAAAATTCCAAGCTGACATTATACAAATAAAAGCATTACATTTAATTAGATAATGCTACTCTCCACTCTTACTTCTGTCTACTTCCTACTACGTACTCGGTATATGATGATTGGTCTTACTTTCCCATATTGTCACCTTTTCTATGCAGAGCCACAAGGTTCCGTACTTGGTTATTTGCTATTTTCTATCTGCACTATGCCTCTACATGTTCTTAGGCACTCTTTCAATCTTTCATGTCATTTTTACGCTGATGACTGTTAGATCTTTTTTTGTTCTCGTCCTTCTGTGATACTCTTCACTCATCTGCCTCAGACTTCCTTTCTGCTGAACTGCCTCAAACTTCCTTTCTGCTGTTCCACCTTGGAGGTCTTCTCATGTCATGCCTCATAACACTTTCTTTTTTCCCCTGGTCTTCCCCTTTCCCACCATCTCCTCCCTCTAGTCTCTTCTTCCCTCCTGCTTTTCTCCCTTTTCCTCATTGACTCATAATCTTCATCACTCCTCATCATTTTCCCTTTATATTTATACTACTGTCCGGGTATGCCATTATTATCTTTATAACATATGTTACGTAAAACTATTCCTATCTTTTCAAAGGCCATAAGTAAGGACATGTTGTGACTTGATCTCCCCGGTGCAGGAAGCAAATTACCAGAAGACAGGCCTTCTCTATCTACACCTGAACACTCGGGGACCACCTCCCCATCAACACCAGACTTGCCCCCTCACAATTACAGTTCTGGAAGGAGCTCAAAGCCCTTCTCCTCAAATAATGGCTCTTCCCTAACACCTAGGTTTACACACCCTCCACTCCCTACTATATATGAGACTGGTTGATCTGTTCCCCACTGTTTCCTCCCCTGATTGTTTGTTGATCCTTTGCTACCAAACTGCTTGCCCTCTCCCTCCCATGTTTGCTCCTGATTTCTTGTTTCTGTGCTTTCCTCAAAAAGAATCACACTCGATAAATACCCTAATAATAACAATAATAAGTATAATAATAATAATAATAATTAATAATTATAATGATAATAGAGCCTGACCTCACCCTCCCATTTTAGCTCCCTGATTTCTTGTTTCTGTGCTTTCCTCAAAAAGAATAATGATAATGATAATACTACTAATGATACTAATAATAATAATAATAATAATAATAATAATAATAATAATAATAATAATAATAATAATAAGTACCAAAGTCCTAATTTTCTTTTCATATTATTTCCTGGCTGAATTACTGCCCCACCTTAGTGGGACTTTCCTCCTCACATCTCACTGCACTTCACTCTGTCTTCAACCCTACATTTTTTTTATCTTTTCCTTTTCTCCCTGATCAACTATTACCTTGTTGCATGTTTTCATTTCTCTCCTTTCCTTTGAATCTTCTTTTCCACTTCCTTACCCCAGTCATTTCTGCTCGTTCTTCCTTCTAACAACTCAACTCTGGAACACTCTTCCATATGACATTCGTTCATTGACCTCACGTCACATCTTCCATACCCGATTAAAAGCCCATTTTCTCTCCTCTCTTTACATGAACTAACTGCTCTGTGGTGTTAGTTTTCTTCCTCTTCAAATTCATATTTTGTATTATTGTTTTCAGAATTTCTGTAATTTCTGTACAGTGCTTTGGAAAAAGCACTCTTTAAATACAAAATATACAAATAATTGTTTACATCACTACTGACCAAGCCTAAGTTATGTATTGCTCAATACCAGCCTTTTTAAACCTACTTAGTTGGCATATTGAAAGTCATGCTTGCCACCACTGCCACATACTAACCCGTCCATCCTTCCACTTACCTGGTACCCCAATACTCATCATGCTGCCACCTTCATCCTCCTCCAGTCACTCTAGACTACCCCCGACCAGTGTGCTTTAGTCATTCTCCTACCTAGTACCTTCCACCGACACTGTCTTTCCCACCTTATCACTATCTTACACTAACCCTCTAAATGAAGCTGGAATTCCACTGCTTATTCTCACTCCTACCACATCTGTAGCTCCCGTATCACTCTGGGTGCCCTCCTTCCACATCCCGCTCATGCTCTTTCTCACAGAACACTTTGACTTCCATATCACTCAGTGATAGCCACCAGGGAAACCCTTAACACCACTTCAGACACATCACACTAACATCCCTCTGTAGTGAATTTGTTACCTTTTCCAATCCCTGTCACCTACTGAGGAATTATGAGATGGTAGGTGTTCTAATGAGCAAAACATGCTATCCTCCTATCTTTTTCCTCTCAACGTTATCCCAATTCATTTCCAATTGCTTACTCCATTTCTTCTCAGAATGTTTTCATCTACCGGCACCCACTGGCTGTCTCAACATCTTTTTCAACAAGATAAACCTCTTGCTTGCTTGAATGCCTGGCCGCAGATGTCTGAGTCCTATTTGTGGCTGACTTCAAACCTCAGAATATGAGAAAGGCTCAATGTCTTTAACTTGATCTCTCACTCTCTGGCTATTCTGTGGTCACCCTCAACAACACAACTTACAAACCCATATTCATGGGAACTTGCTGGTTCAGCAGCCATTACTTCATCAAAACAATACTCACGCATATTTCTAACTTTTCTATTACAAGCCATCATTCCGACCTTTCATTTTTCCTCATCTTCCTTGATCACTCCACTGTATTTGATGCTGTTGAGCAGTCATCTCTCCAAATGACCTTCTTGCACGCCACTTCCAGGGTCTTGGTTACCTCATATTTAGCTGTATGACCCTTTTCCAACTCCTGAATTGCCCGAAATCTCCTCTGTTAATCCTCTAGCAGTTGAGGTCTACTAGAGTCTGTCCTTGGTCCTGAAATAACTCTAGCTGCACAGCATAATTGCGGGTAATTAAATCTATTTCAAATATTACAAAAAGGCAAGTACCCGATTCGTGTTTATGACCACACAGTGAGAAACTGGTGTATTCTGCAGCATCTCAATTGTTCCATTGTATTATTAAGGAGAAAATCCTGCACTCTGCTACGATAAAACTGCTTAACACAATTAGTATATCTTATAATGAACACAATTCATCAGTAAATTGATTGAAGACATTAGAATGTATAGATAGCTTCATTTACAAGTCTGATCCTAAATTCAATTATCTCATCTAGCAAACATTAATTCAACTCTATATTTAAAATATTTTATTTTAACAAGTTGTGAACTCAAGAATATATCATGCAATATGTTCTAATTTAAAAATTATTTTGCGATACTTCAATCACAAATATTTCTCTATAAAAGTTGTATCAGCACAAAATGTTTTCATATCAAAATTTCTTCCATGCATCAATGTTGTAAAGCCTTCATGCTAGACATCCAGAGTGCACTTCTGAATCACAGACCAGCTGTAGTCTATGTTTGGTTCCAGATAGGCTTTATTCACATATGTACAATCTGTACAATACTCCAGTTACTCTTATCAGTATTTACAGCACGCGTAGACAAGGACAGGAACAAGGGAAGGTATAACATTAACTTAAAAAGGAGCTGACCCACTGGTAATCCATTCAACCCAGCTCAGGCCCCCAACTGACACTCACAGAACATTCACACACAGATCCACCCAACATTCTCCTGAGCTCATTCATGCACCAACATTCTACAGCAAGCACCCAGGCCAGTGGCAAGACAAGACTACACTACAACATCTCCCTTTCATACCAGACTCACCATACACAACATCTCTCTATCATAACAGACTCACCACAGACTCTCACCACAGACTCACCACAACATCTCCCTATCACTAAAACCATCTCACCAAAACAAACACCTTCCATTTGGACCTGCCACTTCCAAACACAGAGCCTGCCACACTCTGGCACCAACCATAAACAACCAAGGAAACCAATCATACATCCGGGTGGGGAAAAGGGGGGGATCACGCATTTGCCCTGTCCTGGACCCGGTATCACAACCATGACACCCAAGGGAACATAGTCCAAGTCCAACTATCTAACAAACAATAAGAGGTGTTGCCATGACAGATCAACAAGCTGACCCACCGGCCATCCATTCAACCCAGCTCAGGCCCCCAACTGACACTCACAGAACATTCACACACAGATCCACCCAACATTCTCCTGAGCTCATTCATGCACCAACATTCTACAGCAAGCACCCAGGCCAGTGGCAAGACAAGACTACACTACAACAATCAATCCTTGTCAGTTAATGCCTATACAAAAAAATCCAGAATGTTAAATGGATGTTAAAGCTCAATGTGTTTCATGTCTTTTTGAGACTCTTCCTCAGAAGTAGATATTGTTACTTCCTAACATATTAACGTATAACCAAACTAAATTTATATACCTCATTCATATCTTTAATATTTTGAAAAAACAATTAAATATATGTTTCTTCACATATCTCATCTTTTGTTAAACTTGGACCACATTCTCCTAACATACAGAATCAAACTTGGTGAGCTGAGAACTTAAAACGCCATTCAAATGCTTGCATAATGACCTGTATAAGTTATTTAAACAATGCAATGTAAATTCATAAACTGTTATCCTACATTGTAGAATAGTCACTATTGCCCGATTTGCCAGGCCTAATTTATGTGGGCACTTAAATCTCCACTGTTAATTCCTTCAATGCAACCGATTATGTTGGTATTAGAATGGTTCTGTTATTTCTACAGACTCATATGAGTCCAAATGATGCCTATTCTACAAGAGGCATGTATGTTTATATGAAATATATGGCTTGTAAAGGTAATAACGTCTTAAGAAACTCACCATTGCACTCACATGAACCAGACACAAAACAATCTGCAACATCCTCCATTTAAATGTATGCTATTAATTCAACTGCTTGCTAATGTGTGTGTGTGTCCCAAAAAGGACATCATCACGCAAAGAAATGCCATCCTCCTATTGCAATGCCAGTGTTAACAATTCATCCGGACACTTTGAAGGAGATATCATTGCATAAGATGCATGACATCATCCCATTGCCATATAAGAACAAATTTGCTAGATGACCTTCTTGAATCCTACTATTTGGGTATCAATAGAGGCTTTGATTCCACAATCGTATATCACTGAGTTCACATCTCCTCCCATCCTCACATCAACCATTCAGTGAACATTGAACACAAATGTATGTGTTTTTATCAAATTATCCAAACGGTACAATGTCACAACTAATAATATTTTTCTTAAGACTTCATCCCAACAGTACATGTCATGTCATGTATCTGTGATCACCCTTGCGGTCATCAATGATGTATTTAAACATCTAGCCAAGAATTACATCAATTGTTTATCTTAACGTATTTAACTCAATCTTCACCATTGTTCCAAATAAGCACAATTCTGGAAATGTTCGGAATTCATGACCTAGGGCTCAATACCTGTAATTTTATCTTGCTTATTAGACCTCCAGATTACCTCTTTGTGTTGGCAATGTTATTTTTTTTCTAGAATCAGAAATCGAATGAAGTACATAAACAATAGGAGCGCTGTGATGATTTAATAGAATATGTATATTGCAATTTTACAGTTCACCTATGACAGTATGGTGAAAACGTTTAATTGACATAGTTAATTATATACTCAAATTACATAGGCCATTTGTGTTCACTTTATTATTTAATTATTGAAACAATTATTCTTAATGTTCTAAAACAGCCAAACAGGACCCATATGTTTCAAGCCTTGCTGGCTCTTTCTCAAGGCTGAAACCAATCAAATGATATTGTTTCATACCCTTTGCAAGTTTCTAATATTTTTCCTATTTTTCAATCTACCCACGCTAATGACTCTTCCCTTGCTCTCCCTTGTAAAGTCATACCCGTTTCCAATTGTGTGTTACATAGGTAAGAGAATGAGGGTATACTGCCTTGTTAGAATGAGCCACTTGCAGCCTTGATCACTATTCTGCCTGCTAATGGTTCTTCTGTTTCACATCCACGCCTTCAAGGTCTTTGGCTGTAACGACTGATTGTAGCATTAAACATCCTTGGAGATCTGCTGATATTGCCGCTGTGAAAACCATAGTTAGTACTGCTGTTCAAATGGAGAGCGTTTCTGGCTTAAGTGTACCGTGTTTAGCCACGAGTGCCCCTTTACCTGTGAATCTGAAACCAAAGCACTTTTTATTCAGAGTCTTCTCGATGATGATAATGGACTGATCTTAAATTGTGCATGATTGCTTAATCTGTTCCTGTCCTTCCGCTCTGTTTTATTAGAAGCAATAATATAAAAATAGTGGACATTTGTGAGAAGACTCGCAATGGAACATCTGTAGTTCATTTCTTTGCTAATGACACCATGGCTTATGTCCTGGAGCATTTTGACTCACTCATGCAAATGGGCTATGAATGCACTGCTATCGACATTGAATATGGGAAGAAATTTCATCCCTTGGCATTGGATGAAACATCGGCAGCAAACCCATGCCTCATATGCCTTTTTTCCTCTGCACCTCGCTTGCCTTCTGGAGCAGGGGCAGAGGATCTTGCGTCAGGGAAGAGAAACACTGGGATTGGCAGGCCAGGTTGGTCGCACAAAGGGGGACTTTGGGCCTTTAGCTCTGAATTACCCATGTAGTGTCCAGTTCATTAGCTGGAACGCTTGCAGGCACTCCCATTTATTTGAGGACTGTAGCCTTATGGAAGAGCTTGACCCCTATTCAATAGTGGCACTCCAGGATACCTGCCTGACTGACTTGTTAATGGTTGATTCTTGGATTTGTATTTGTATTTGTATTTGTATTTGTATTTTATTTATTTGTAAAGAGCGCCAGGCCCACAGGCATCAGGGCGCACAATCTTGTAGAGCAGAGTTACAATTACATACAATAACGATAGAACTGGGCTCAAACTATTTACATATTCATATAGATATGAACCAAGTTGACAATATGACAACATAAATTAAATACAAGGCAATGTATATACAGAGACAATAATGCAACAATATCTCTAACTCAGAGTTAGAGATATTCAGGTCATACAGGCAAAATCAAATGTTTTGTGCGAAGGGCAATGATTTGGTTTTATTCTTGAAAGATTGGAAGGAAGGCTCAGTTCTAATGGCGTTCGGGAGGGAGTTCAAAGCTTAGTAGCCAGGACAAGGAAGCTCACACCACCAGCTTTTTGTCGTTCAAATCTAGGTAGGGATAGGCTGTGTACTTGGGCCGCTCTAAGGGGGTGGGTAGACGTGTGGAGGGTAAGGCGGTTGGATAGGTAGGAAGGAGCTTTATTGGTCAAGCACTTGTGTGTCAGGGCAAGAGTTTTCAGGGAAATTCTGTGCTTGACTGGAAGCCAGTGTAGATTGGTTCTGAAGTCGGAGATATGTTGGTTTCTAGGAATATTTAGAGCCGCTCTAATTGCATTATTTTGTGTAATTTATAATGTTTTGATGCTGGACTGACTAGTGCCAAGATAGAGGGCGCTACAATAGTCTATCTTGGACATGATGACAGTTCTAGCCAGAGTGATACAGTTGGGAGTGGTCAGGAAAGGTCTACATGCAGAGATAAGTTTGCAAGTGTAGGCCGAAGCTGACCTTACTGTATCAGTTTGTCTGGTCAGGGATAGAGTGGAATCAAGATAGATACCTAATGTTTTTGTGTCCTTGGAGACCTTTATGACATTGCTGTCAATGATGAAAGACTTAAAGGAGTGGTCTAGTTTATTAAGGCGTTGAGAGGTACCAAATATGAGGAGCTCCGTCTTGTCATTGTTGAGGCAAAGCTAATGTTGCGCCATCCAAGCCTGAATGACCTGGTATACGTCATTCAAAGATTTGGTGTCAGCTGTGTAGTCTCCCATGAAGGGGATGAGTATCTGGGTGTCATCAGCATAGTTCGTGTATGAGACACCCAGATAGTCAAGAACTTCAAAAAAGTGGTTTAGTAAAGAGTAGGAGACACACATGAACCTTGAGGGACACCGCAATGAATAGGAGCAGGGTCAACGGAGGCTGAAGGGGAAAAACCTGCATAAATATATTGGTTAGAAAGGACTGATCCAGGCAGTGGCCGAGTCAGAGAAGTGGCCGGCAGATCTAAGGTGCTACTTCAAGATTTGGTGATTGACCAAATCAAAAGCCTCAGAAATATCTAGTAGTAGCAACAAGGCTAGTTTCCCATTATCTTTCAAGACCTCGATTTGTGTTTTAAGATCAATCAAAGACGTTTCAGTGCCGTGTCTAGGGCGGAAGCCAGATTGTCTCAGACCTAGGAGATGTTTGATTTCGAGATTGTCCTGGATCTGGAGGTAGGCTGCACAATCTAATATTTTGAGCATGAAACGGACAGTAGTGATAGGTCTGTAGTTTGTTGGTATACTCGGGTCTAGTGATGGTTTTTTGAGCAGAGGGATGACCCAAACTCCTTGAGATTGTCCGGGACAATACCTGTTTTGAAGGATGAATTTATGAAGGGCGTGATAAAAGGGGCTAGATCATGGGAAGCTTCCTTGATGATAGGAGCAGGGCATGAATCCACTTGACAGTTGTATGGATTAATTCTGTTGATGATACCTTCCACTTCCGCTATAGTAAGTGGCGAGAAGGAAAAAGGTTTGGGTGTTAGGAGTGGCAGGGGTGATGTCACTAGGGGAGGTGGCCTGGGGTTTATCCATCTGAAGACCATTTTGTGTGACTTTAATTTTGGATTGGTGAGATGCAATTTTATCCAGTAGTGCTGACTGAATGTTTGCACACCATTTGCTATCTTTGGTACAAGAATATGGGGGCATAGCAGGTGATTAGAGTTCCTTTAGAATCTTAAATAGTTCTTTAGTATTGGAGTCTGCTTGCGTAATGCAAATATTATAAGTATCTTTTTTAGCCTGGAAGATAGCTTCTTTGTAATTGAGGGTGGCTAGGATGAGACTGTCCTTGTGGGCATCAGAAGGATGTTTTTTCCACTGGGATTCAGCACTTCGTTTAGCTTTGCGGAGCACTCTTAACTGTGTTGTAAACCACGAGTTCAGGTGCGCATGAGTTTTCGGTTTCCTAAGTTTAAAGGGGGCAATAGAATTTAAGGCTGTTAGCATGGCGTGATTGTAAGTATCCACTACGATCAATGGATCAGAGCATGAATCAGTAACTTTCTTGAGAGTAGGAAAGATAAGAGAAAGTAATGTATCTCTTGTTATGTCCCTCTTGTTTCTGGTGGGGAGGGCAGGCGCAATTGTAGGTGGAGGGAGGAGGGCAGCATCAATGTTGAAAGTAATAATATGGTGATCCGACCATGGGCACGGTGAGTTAGATTGTAGACTAATATTACAGTTAGCGTCAGCTAACCAGTCAGGAGTCCTCCCTTTAATTTGGGTAGGTTCAAGGATGTGATGGGTGAATCCTAGATCAGTAAGGGTGTTAGCGAAGTCAAATGTGGTGAGGTCGTTAGGATCTTGGTGGCCCAAGTTGAGATCCCCTAAGAGGATGATTTTCGATTGAGTTTGTAATCTCATCCACAAAGGATGTTGCAGAGCCTGGAGGTCTGTAGATAAGGTGTAAGGTTGCCGTTTGGTTGGGAGAGAATGCTAGTTTGACTGACAGTAACTCAGCAGAGTCAATGTTTACATTGGGTAAAGCTCTCAAACCAAGAGAATCTTTGTGAATGAAAGCAACTACACCCCCTCTAGATTGTGGGGTGTTACGGTCACATCTAGTGATGGAGTAATCAGGTGGTATCGCCAAGGAGAGTGCAGGTCAGAGGCTGCATGTAACCAGGTCTCAGATATTGCCATGAAGTCAAGCTCTTGAGACTTATTAAGATCGGTGATGTCTACTGCGTGCACTGAGAGGGATCTAGCATTGACGATGGCGCCCTTAATCTGAGTATCTTTACATAAAGGTGCTGTGGTGTTAGGATTAGTTTTAGCGATAGGTGTGGGAGGTAACTGGTGACTAGGGCTAAGAGGAGGGGGATTGGGCCTGGAGCAAGGATTCTTAATAGGACCAAATGGCGACGGAATCTGGATCCTAATCTCATATTTCTAGGGAATGGTGAACATGGTTGGCTAGATGTGGGTTTCCTTGCGAAGTGTTCAAGGCATAATGCAGGGTCATTAAGGTACTGGTTAGTCATTGCTGTGATGTCATTGAGAAGGTTAACACTTAATGCAGGGTGTCTCATAGTGAGGATATGTGGTTTCATTAACCACTTGTGCCTACCGTGCCTTTACTTGTGCCTATATGCCTAGCTGCTTACTTGTGACCACCTAGTTGAACCTCTATTGGCCTAGCTGCTTCCTCACATATGTACCTATGGATGACTATATCAACCTTCTCCCTGTGATGGGGGCCCCTTCTCTTCCTGCTGTTCCTACAGCAGCCATTGGGATACATGCTCCGGACGGACTGGGTCCAGTGGAAAACCCAAACTCAACTCCTGAGGGAGAAGAGACAGAAGACTCTCCTGTGGGAGAGGTTCTCAACCTGGAGGACCATCCTGATCTTCAATGCCTGCTGGCTGAAAGGGGACCCTCCCGGGCAGACTTCTGTAAGGGACAGAGAGAGTGCCACACTCTCAAAGGTCTGAGGAAACAGGCCCTGTCCCAGGCACAAGGAGAAGTGTCTAGGACATTCTGAATCTATTGGGAGGGTGAGCTCCTTGTTAGTGAGCCCACTAAGCCTGAACCTGGTACCCACAAGAGGTTGGTGGTACCCCAGGTTTACAGGCTCTTCCTGCTGCAGTTGGTGCATTAGGTGCCCTTAGCTGGTCATCTTGGTACCAAGAAGACTAAGCAGAGGCTCGCTGCCCATTTCTACTGGCCCCGGATGGGAGTAGAAGTGGAGTCCCACTGCAGGACCTGCCAAGCTTGTCAGTTGTCTGGCAAGACTGGAGGCAGTGTCATTGCCCCATTGCAGCCATTGCAAGTGGTCGGCACAATGTTTGAGAGGGTGGGCATCAACATTGTCGGTCCCCTTAACCCTCCCACTTCAGGTGGACATCGGTTCATCCAGGTCTTGGTTGATCATACCACTGGGTACCCTGAGGCTATACCCCTTCGGACTGCTACTGCCAAGGTGGTTGCCAGGGCTCTCCTGGGCATTTTTACCTGTGTTGAATTCCCTAAGGAGGTTGATCCAACTTCATGTATAGTTACATGAAAACCATGTGGAAAGAGTGTAGGTAACCTACAAGTTCTCCACCTCTTACCATCCCTAGACCAATGGTCTGGTTGAGAGACTTAATAAAACTCTCAATAGCATGCTAGGCACTTTGGAAGAGCCCATAAGGAGGAAATGGGATCTCCTCCTGCCATGCCTTCTGTTCGCTTACAGAGAGGTACCTCAAGAGGGTGTTGGATTCAGCCCCTTTGAGTTACTCTTTGGACATCCCATGAGGGGGCTCCTTGCCTTGACCAGAGAAATGTTTGGAGGCCACCCCTCCAGGTCCCACCAAGCAAGTGGGGGAATATGTGTTAGGCCTCAGACGGAGGATGACACAGGTGATGGGTCAGGCAACAGCAAATCTCAAGGCAAGCCAGGAATTGAACAAGTACTGGCATGACCTTAAAGCCTCGCAAGTAAATTGGACTCCGGGAAAGGAAATCCTTGTGATGGAGCCTAACAAGCCTAGAGCTTTGTCAGACAAGTAGACTGGACCCTTCACGATAATCTCCAAGATGGGCGAAGTTAATTATCTGGTTGACATGGGAGCCCATGGGGTAGCCCCTCAGATATTCCATGTTAACAGGCTCAAGCCTTTCCACATGCGAGCAGAAGTCTCATGTCTCTTGCTAGCTTCAGAGCAAGAAGAGGATGAGAGTGAGCCCCTTCCTGATTTTCTGCATAGCAACCTTCAGGATGGCTCTGTGGAGGGAGTGCATATCTCTCCAGATCTGACGACAGAGCAGCAGAAGGCCTGCAGGGCTTTGCTCCGGCAGTATGCCTCTCTGATTTCACTGACTCCAAGCCTTACACCGTGGTGTAGGCACAAAATTGGTGACAGTGTGTCTGTCAAAAGCAGATTCTACCTTATGTCAGATACAGTTAAGAACCACATCCAGGCTGAGGTCACCAAGATGTTGGATCTGAATGTTATTGAACCCTCAACCAGTCCCTGGTCCAGTCCCATGGTCCTTGTCCCCAAGGCAAGTTCCCAGGCAGTTACCAAGGATTGGAGGTTCTGTGTGGACTACCGAGGAGTCAATGCCTTCACCAAAACTGAGGCGCACCCATTGCCCAGGGCTGATGTGCTTGTGGACACCATAGGTGCTGCCAAATTTGTAAGCACCTTTGACCTTACCTCAGCCTATTGGCAAATAGCTCTGACGGGCCATGCCAAGGAAAATACGGCATTCTCAACACCAGAGGGGCTCTACCAGTTTAGGGTCATGTCTTTTGGGTTGAAGAATGCCCCTGCCCTCTTCCAGAGATTGGTCAATCATACGCTCAGTGGGCTGGAGGCCTTTTGTGTGGCCTACTTAGACGACATTGCCGTCTACAGTTCCACCTGGGAAGAGCATTTGACACACCTGGATAAGGTGTTGCAGGCCTTGAAAAGGGCTAACCTCACTATCAAGGCCACCAAGTGCCAGATAGCTCAGGGAAAAGTCACGTATCTTGGTCATGAGGTAGGAGGGGGTCAAATTCAACCTCTCCACAGTAAAGTACAGGATGTACATGACTGGGAGACTCCCGCTACTCAAACCCAGGTGAGAACCTTTTTGGGCCTCACTGGGTATTATTATTATCGCAATTTCATGGCAGACTATGGAACCATAGCTGCACCCCTGACAGCTCTGACTTCGCCCAAACAGCCTAGGAAGGTTCATTGGACTGAAGACTGTCAGAGGGCCTTTAATGGCTTGAAAGAAAGTCTGTATAGGGCACCTGTGTTGTGTGCGTCTCCCTACAGCAAACCCTTTATCGTCCAGATGGATGCCTGCGAGACCGGAGCTGTCTTGTCCCAGTTAGATGACAAAGGGAGGGAACATCCTATCATATTCATCAGTAGACAACTTAAGGGTAGAGAACTTAGGTGGGCTACTGTTGTCAAAGGAATGTTTTAGCATAGTTTGGAGCCTAAGGCGTTTTAGGCCCTACCTTACGGGTTCTACCTTGAATGTCCAAACAGATCATAAGCCCCTAAAGTGGCTTATGCAGATGAAGGGTGAGAACCCGAAACTGGTTAGGTGGACCATTAGCCTGCAAGGCTATGCATAGAGCATAGACCAGGGAAGAGTCACGATAATGCAGATGGCCTTTCCAGAAGGTATGTTGACCATCTGGATGAGGGTGTCTTTCTCGTGGGAGATTAGGAACCCTAACCTCAGTCTCGGGGGGCGACAGTGATGCTGGAAATGCATTGGAGGGAGAGGGCCTCCTTGTCCTTGTCCTGTAGTCCTTTTTCATTTGTGTTCTGTATTGTTTTCTGCCCAGGAGTCCATACGGGACTCCTGGCAGTGCAGCTCTTCCTGTTGTTGTTTTGGTGTACAGACCCATGGCATACCCTTGTGGCACCCATGGGTGGAGGTAATACCCTGTGCCCCTAGCGTATGTTTTTGGCTACCTGTGTGTGGCCCAGAGAGCAGGGCATGGGCTGGTGGCAGCTCCATGCTGAATTGACAGGTGCTCTGAGTATCCTCCATTTTGGATATCCAGGACCTGCCATTGAAATCAGTTTATTCCTGATAGGAAACAAGATGGCCCCTGTGGCCTCTTGCTTTCTATTGCCTATTACCTTGTTTTCCCAAAGTTCTGGGAAGCCCTGACTCTGTCCCTTCCCCCTGACTGGCTGTTGGGTGGAAGTTCCATATATGGTGCTGTTGTGAAGTCCAGGCCAGACTGGCTGGAGCCTTCCCAGTGACTGTATGATGTTGGTACACCCTGTGGGTGGGACCTGGGTGAATGGAGTGTGTGACCAATATGCACTTCTTGTTGTGGATGTCTGGTTTCTTGTGTTTGACACAATGACTGAGCCATCTCTGCCCGAAACTGGTTTGAATACAGTGTGTAGTGTTGAATAGCTGGGTACTTGTCCCAATACACATTCCTTGTTGTGTGTGCCTGAGAGGTAGGAGAATGGCCTGAATGCACTGTATGCCTATTTGGCTGACTGACTGCTGAATGCCCTTGTGAGTGAATGGTTGCCTGAGTGTGACCCAGCAGAATGAATTATCAACTCGTATATCTGGGGGCCTCTCACTGCTAGAAATCGTTCAGAAGCTGGAGTTGAAACTAACATTGAAACTGAAGCTGAATCTCGAAGCCGAGCCTGAAGAAGAAGTTTGACTGATGTCTCCCTTCCCCGAAATCTGAAAGCCAAAAGCCGTCGAGACTGATCCAAGAGAGGACCTTGTTAGGCGCCCTCTTCCCATGCTCCGAGGGACCATCGAGCACTGCTAACCTTCGCTGAAGCGCCCTGGAAGTCAGACCCTCGAAAGGCTGCTGACAAGAGACTGGGACCGCTGAGGAGAACGAAGATCAGCACCAGACATTCCGTCTGCCATCGTCGACCAGGGTTTGCAAGTTTGCTGTAACCGCTGGAGGCCCGTCGAAGCCGTGTTGCCCAGAAGAGGGGACCACTTGATGCCAAGCCACCGACGACCAGAACTGAACGCTCCTTTGTCTAAGACTTTTTGATTCACGGATGTGCTCGTCCACACTGCAGCTCGCATTATCCCGCCTGAGAAGTCCAGGCCATCGATGCGCCGAGGAGCATCCGTCGGTGGGTTTCCTGCCACTCAATGACCGTAGAGATGCCGGACAACTCGACCCCCTTGCTGGGCCATAGTTTTCATAAACTGTTTGCAGTTCTGAACCATCGTCATCGAGGTGACCCGCATGCCTCTTCCTTGCAGGACGTCTTCGCTGCATCATCGGCGAGCACCACTGGGATCGAAGCTGCCGCCTTGATGCCGAGTTCACTTTTGTTCGAGGGATCTCAACGATCCGTGGCTCCTGCTTTAAGGGGAGCTGCTCAAGAAGGATCCGTCGACGACACAACGTCGAACTCTGCTATTCCAGGTACATTGGAGTGGTAGAAACATTATAGAAGGAAATAAGACTTATAGAACAATATATGGACTGGGCTTGTGATATATCTTTACTTTACAGGTTGTCCAAGTGGGGCGATCTCCACACAGAACTGTGTCTAGGTAACAGGGCCAGTATTCTGCCAATTGTTCTAACCAACTGCTTTCCTCCTATGTCTATTGTTGGTTGCCTTTATTAAGTGATCTGTGTGACATTTGACCACAGTATAGTTGATGCACTTTAATGAGATCTGATAATAATTGTGGTACCACTTTAGAACTGTATATATTTGCCATTGTAGATTTTCTGAGCACAAAGTAAGTTTTTGTGATGGTGTACACAACCTTGAACTTAATTACATAAAGACTGTGTTTTAACTAATACAGTGTGTGAACATTCTTTTGTGGAGGCTTGGGGACTACACTGTACTAAAGAACCAGCCTGCATTACCTCCTGAGAATCTAGGCCCTGATTGCTCGTCCATTGCTACCAACAATAGAGAATCTTGGCTGGGGTCCTCTGTGCCTCTCCTCTACCATATAGAGAGCAGAAGTACAGACCCCCCTCCAGCCTTTACACCCGGTAACTATCGTCTTCTAGCAATGCTTGACGCTTCATCTAAAATCTTTGCCTGTTTATTATTGGATGAAATACGCTCTTGGGCTGAAGCTACAAACCGCATTTGGTTAAACCAAACTGGCTTCCAGAGGGACTTAGTACAACGACAAATTGCCTCACCTTGCTGACTGTCATCCAGCAGGCATGGCTTATCTGGCAACGCCCCGTCTATGCAAGGTTTACAGACTATAGTACTGCTGCTGATTCTGTCAATAGCAATAAGCATTGGCGGAAACTGGCTGACTGGAATATCCCTGGAATATCCCAGCATGATTGCTCTCTATGAGCATTTCCCTACATACTAACACATGGCATCAACCCTACATGCTAACATTAATTGCATCGGCCAGCCTTATTGCCTCCATTACGCTAATGCTCTACTATACCACAGCATACTAAGTACCCTAGGTAGGCCCTCCCCAGTTACCTATTCCATGGCTGTCTTTCACACAGTCACCCTCACTATGACTATTAGTCCAAGCCATCTCACCCTCACCCTTCCTCCCCCGCTCGCTCCAGACCTTAGAAAACCATACTCCTATAATCAACACCTACAACAATGGTACCTATACTAAGCAATTAAGTCCAACAGAGTGGAACCTACGATTCTCCCCTCCCACCCACTCCGTTAATACCTTGTCCCACTAACATTAGAAATAAGAAACTAGGCTCTCAATTCTCTTCCCACTCAATGCCCACAATATGGCCTTCCCAAATGCCAGCCAAACCTACTAAAATCATGTCTAACTCTCCCTTAGCCGGCCTTACAGTGAAACCTACCCTTTCACCACAGGACACCACCATTCAGCTTAAGATACCTCCTTGCACTACACCAACAGCATCACCAGCTATCAAAGGCGCATTGGTCAACGCATGATCACTAGTTGCCCATGCTCCAAACATCTCAGACATCATCTCTGAAAACAGCCTCGACTTTCTGGCTATCACAGAGACTTGGCTTCACCAGGCAGCAGGCCCTGCACTTTCCTTAGCCTTGTCAGAGGGCTACACTATCACTAGATCTGACAGAAATACAGTAAGAAGAGGAGTTCTAGCCTTCACGCCAAAACTAACTTAGGCCTGAGAGACACTACCCTTGCAAATCTACCATCAGCTGAACTCCTCTCAGTCAAATTCCCGCTAACCCCGACCAAAACCATACTACTGCATTTCGTCTGCCGGCCCTCAGATCCCATCTCCTCCTTTGAGGAATTGACATTACAGGCCTTCTAACAGCAAATGTAAAATCAGGCCCCCAAATCATACTACTTGGAGATATGAACCTTGGGTTCCAGGACAATAATGAGCCCAATGCCCTCTCCCTCAAAAACTCTATCTCCAACTTGATATCCAGGGAATTACACCAGTACCCCCTACTCTAGCCCCCCTACCCTATCTAGGAATGCCCAGAACATAACTTTGACCAACCTGCGCCCTCTGATCAACAACATCATGGACAGTTTTAATTACAAGAACTTAGATACCACTAACCTAGTTGACCTCTACAACAACAACTTTGAGACTGCTCTGAACAGGATTGCACCACTCAAATTAAAAAAGGCTAAACCGATTGCACACCTCAACAATTGGTACACCCAAGAACTCAAAATCTTGAGAAATAAAAAAAGACCTGCAGAATCCAACTGGTGTAATTCACACACACCTGATAATAAAGCTCTATACAACACAGTATCAGCCACATACAAAACTTCCATCCTCGCCACCAAAAAAGAAATATACAATAACAAAATTCTCAATGCTGCATCAAAGTTGAAGGAGCTATTTAACATCCTAAGAGAGTTGGAGTCCCAGCCTCTCCCTCTGAGGTCTGCAAAAAGGACGCAGCCTGGTGCGCTAAAATACAAAAAGCCCTCTCTGACAAAATTGCCTCCCACCAAATGAAAATTGAAGCAAAACAAACTAGTCCCGCTAGTAACATCCCTCCCAAGCTCTCACCTAATCAACAAGCACCAAAATGCCGACCGTTTCCTTTTTCCCCACTCACAGTCAAAGAAGTTGAAAATATCATGAGAGGCCTTAAACCCTCACAATGCCAATGAGACGTTTGCCCAGCACCCATTATCAAGGAAGCAGCCAAGGAACTCTCCCCATTCATCACCACACTAATAAACACTTCTTTCAATACCAGCCAGGTTTCTAACAACTTCAAGGAGGCTTGGGTCATGCCCCTCCTAAAAAAACTCGCTAGACCCTAATATACCGACCAACTTCAGACCTATAACTACTGTCCCCTTCCTTCTGAAGATTCTGGATAGAGTTGCATATCTGCAAATCCAGAAACACCTAGAAGATAATAACCTGCTCGGCCTTCGCCACTCTGGCTTTCGGCCTAGACACAGGACTGAGACTGCCCTACTCGATCTGAAAATACAGATGGATGAAGCCAAAGACAATGGCATGCTAGCCATCCTACTCCTGTTAGACCTCACAGCTGCTTTTGATCTCGTTGATCACCAGATCCTTACTGAACACTTGTCCACAGCAGTAGCATTCTCCACCAACGCATCCACTGGATTAAATCTTTTTTGACCAACCGTACCATGAGAGTCTTCTCTGCCTCTGCCTCAGCAGACCCGATTCCCATCCACTATGGGGTACCCCAAGGCTCCTGCGTCTCACCAACGCTATACAACATTTTCACAAAGCTCCTCTTCGACTGGCTCAACTACCTGGGTGTGACCTACACAAACTACGCGGATGACACGCAGGTCCTCATCACGCTGTCAGGATGCTAAGAAAAGGACGCTAAGTTAATCAACGGCATATACCTCGAAATCCAAGCTTGGATGGCGGCTCACAGCCTTTATCCAAATGACAAAATAACTGAGCTCTTGATTGACGGTATGCAAGCCCGCCTAACCAAACTTGACTTACAATACACATCCTTTAATATAGACGGCAACCCAATTAAAGTTGCGAAAGAAATAAAAACCCTTGGAGTCTTCCTGGACTCTAGTTTATCACTAAAAGAACAAGTTAGTGCTATTGCATCATCGACAGCCTACATCAATAAGGTGATCAACGCGTGTAAATCTTACCTTTCCCCAGCCAGCTGTATGACATTAGCAAGAGCCCTGGCACTCTCTAAAATAGACTATTGTAACACGCTCTTCCTAGGTTCCTCAGAACTCAATCTCAAAAGACTCCAAGCCTTACAGAATAACTCACTTAGGTCAGCATTAAGCTTTCCTAGATCCAGCCACATCTCGATCCTAAAAGAGAACTCGAACTGGTTGACTGTGCGCGATAGAATAGCTCTCTGCGCTCTAGCAATTACCCACAAATGCCTGTCTAACTCTGCTCCCATGTACTTGGCTGACAAGTTCTCCAAATAACAACTGGCCCATTCCACTAGATCTACCCACTCCCAACTCCTCACAGTCCCGAGGTTTAACTTAAAAACCACAGGTGGTGCTAGCTTCTCATTTCAAGCTGTCAAACTCTGGAACTCTCTACCACCTACTATTAGAATGCAACCCTCCTTCGGGATGTTCAGAACAAAATTAAAAAGATGTCTCTCAGAGAAAGCTATCATCTGAGGCCCATCAGGCACTCCCACCTAGATGCACATATCCTTCTCTCATTTTCAGGCCATTGTTAGCTATGTTCAATTATTTTTTTTTGTTGCTCATGTCATACTATCACCTAATTTCTTATTTATTGCACTAGACCTATCTGTAACCTTGGTCCTCCCAACTGTCTTTCCCTATGTACGTACTTTTGTAACATGTTATGCATTCCAGCACCAGCTACCTCAGACCTACCTGTAACCTGGGTCTTCCTAACTGTGTTTATCTATGTATGTACTTTTGTAACATGTTAAGGCTCCAGCGCCCAGCTACCTCAGGGTGAGGTGCGCTTTACAAGTATTAAACACATACAAATACAAAAGGGTACAGGTTTGACTGGACCAATCGGTCAGGACGTCCTCCTGGATCCCCAAGGAATGTGGAATGAAGCAGGGGTGCACCCTTGCTCCTCTCCTGTTTAACCTATACTTAGCAGACATGGGAGAGGCACTCGCTAATCTGACATGAATTGCCCCGAAATTTGGGAATTTACTGCTGTAATGGATAGGATAGGCAGACGATATTGTCCCGTCCGACCTCAAAACAAAACTAAAGTTATGGTGTTCCATCCTTCCATTCATAAAAAAAAAATGTGCCTTGGAACCTCGATGGTAATACACTCGAGGTAGTCAGCGAGTCCAAATACTTGGGAATTTACATTGATTGCAGACTAAAGGGCATTCGTCATCTGGAATACGTTAAGCTCAAGTGTTCTCAGGTTATTGGGTGCCTAGGAAAACTGGCCCGTATTGGTGGGGGATATTCTGTTGGGATTTGACACGGTTATACTTGGCCAAGATTCTCCCAACAATTATGTACGGGCTGAGGGTTGGGTTCCCATTAACACCATCAGAGTGGCTAAACTGGAATCTATCCTGCTTTAGAGGTTGGTTTGCCTCCCGACTCGCATTTCGATTGAAGTTATCTTCCTCGAATTTGGCATTGACTCCTGTTTGGCAAGATTTCCGTTGCCCTGTTTGAATACCTACTGGAAACTCACTAACGCTCAGGCAGGATCTCTACATTTTTAAGGTAGCGTACATGCAGTATAGCGCTTTGCTCTTCATTAACATCATTGTTCTTTAAAGCTGCTTTCAGACGTGTTGTCCTTCCATGTTATAGCAAGCAGCACACAGTGGATTTAGCCTCTAAATCTAATAGTGGCTTATTTATTGAGTATATATCTACTTGGGAACCTGCTCCTAATTACATCGGACAGTTTGTGGGAAATTCCTTGGTTTGAGATTACATCATACTCAAAATGAACGCAGTAAAGACTGTGGAAATCACGGGTGATTGGTATAAAATCCCTAGGCCCCTTCGTTCAAGTCGGCTGTGTGGTTGTAGTCAGCTTGAATCCGTTAAGCATCCAAACAGTTTTGAATCCCTGGGAGTATTGAGGCTAAAGGACCTTATTTAGGCTGGAGTGGATTCTATTGATAGCAGCAAGGCTTTATGGGCATTGATTATGGTGGGATCTGCACGTTTTTACCATCTATTACATGATCTTTTGGAGGAAAGTTGTCTGTATTCTGGAGGATTGCAACTTGAAATGAATTACTGAAGGGTGTGGATTGAATGCTACATGGGTGGGATTTGGTTTTGGAGTGGGTAGTTGTTGTGGTTTGTTAACTGTATTGATTTTGTAGTTTACCTTTTTGTGGGTTTCATCTTTTCTTGCTTACAGTACTAAGATTGCGTTGAAAAGTTGTCATTGTACACCTGGGTAACATGTAATAAAAAATTAAAAAATAAAAGTATTGGGCCTTATTGTAAATGTGGCGGTCTGGAAATAATTTGCTGATAATTCCGCACCACTACGAGAGGGAATTCGGGTAAAAACTCCGCCGGTAACAGCATCCACTGTGCTACCGTCGCCGGCAGTATTAGTAACATACAGGCCGATTCATGGAATAAATGTGCGCCGAAAATTCCGGCGCAGAGGGGCCTATACGTGCGCTGCGCCGAAAAATAGCGAAAAGCGCAGGGAAACCAGCGCACGTCGATTCATGGAAGTCCGTGCGTAAGAAAAGCATAGGACGTGCGCTGAAAAAGTGCGCGGCGCACGCCGGCGCACAGGTCAACCAACGGCGTGCGCCACGGCCACTGCGCTATCACTCCGAGCGCAGCGCACAGCTCTAAAGTAGGCGGAACACAGGGCGGGACACTCGGAATGGGGAATAAAATGGGGCACAACACTCGGAATGGGGAAGAATGTGGGCGGCACGGGGAAGTACAGGAGGCAAGTGCGCGGTACGCCCACACGCTCTCCGGCAACACGTATTCATGGATTCGAACAGGGCAAAACAGCGCTCGATCAAACCAGCGCACAGGCCCAAAAACGTACGCCACAAGTAAGCAGGCGGTAGCGTCCCGACGCACTTAACGAAAGTGCGCCAAAACCTGCGCCAACAAATACCACCCACATACAGCAATGGGCCATACCGTGACCCCAAAGGACAAATGAGGTGCAAAGGTGTACGCCATTAACACGGACACCCACTGTTCAAAAATTCGCGCGTGTGTGTACAACGGGTTGCGCGAGAAGTCACTCGCGCGATTGCCCTGGGTACGTGTATCCCGGGGTGCGGGGAAGTCCCACACGCGATTGCCCTGGCCACGTCGATATCAGGGGTGCGTGTGAAGTTCCACACGCGAAAAGCCAGGGTACGTCAATTACAGGGGTGCGCGGGAAGTTTCACACGCGAAAAGCTAGGCTACGGGAATTCCAGGGGTGCGCGTGAAATCCTACACGCGAAAAACTAGGGTACGTCATTTACAGGGGTGCGCGGGAAGTTTCACACGCGGCTCTGCTGGGTGGGTCCTCACAGGTGTTCCATTCACACCCTCCACGTCCCCTGCATGCAACCCACACCACAGGGGACTACCCTGCACACCTGCTCATGCCTCCCACCACCCCCACCCCCCCCGCAGTCAGGGGCACCTGCCAGAAGGCCCCCACCCATGTCTACCACCACCCCCACCCCCCCAGCAGTCAGGGGCACCTTCCAGCAGGCCCCCACCCATGTCTACCACCACCCCCACCCCCCCCGCAGTCAGGGGCACCTTCCAGCAGGCCCCCACCCATGTCTACCACCACCCCCACCCCCCCGCAGTCAGGGGCACCTTCCAGCAGGCCCCCACCCATGTCTACCACCACCCCACCCCCCCAGCAGTCAGGGGCACCTTCCAGCAGGCCCCCACCCATGTCTACCACCACCCCCACCCCCCCAGCAGTCAGGGGCACCTGCCAGAAGGCCCCCACCCATGTCTACCACCACCCCCACCCCCCCGCAGTCAGGGGCACCTGCCAGAAGGCCCCTTCCCATGTCTACCACAACCCCCATCCCCCCCCGCAGTCAGGGGCACCTTCCAGCAGGCCCCCACCCATGTCTACCACCACCCCCACCCCCCCAGCAGTCAGGGGCACCTTCCAGCAGGCCCCCACCCATGTCTACCACCACCCCCACCCCCCCCCGCAGTCAGGGGCACCTTCCAGCAGGCCCCCACCCATGTCTACCACCACCCCCACCCCCCCAGCAGTCAGGGGCACCTGCCAGAAGGCCCCCACCCATGTCTACCACCACCCCCACCCCCCCAGCAGTCAGGGGCACCTGCCAGAAGGCCCCCACCCATGTCTACCACCACCCCCGCCCCCCCCCCGCAGTCAGGGGCACCTGCCAGAAGGCCCCCACCCATGTCTACCACAACCCCCACCCCCCCCGCAGTCAGGGGCACCTTCCAGCAGGCCCCCACCCATGTCTACCACCACCCCCCCCCCCAGCAGTCAGGGGCACCTTCCAGCAGGCCCCCACCCATGTCTACCACCACCCCACCCCCCCAGCAGTCAGGGGCACCTGCCAGCAGGCCCCCACCCATGTCTACCACCACCCCCACCCCCCCCGCAGTCAGGGGCACCTGCCAGAAGGCCCCCACCCATGTCTACCACCACCCCCACCCCCCCGCAGTCAGGGGCACCTTCCAGTAGGCCCCCACCCATGTCTACCACCACCCCCACCCCCCCGCAGTCAGGGGCACCTTCCAGCAGGCCCCCACCCATGTCTACCACCACCCCCACCCCCCCAGCAGTCAGGGGCACCATCCAGCAGGCCCCCACCCATGTCTACCACCACCCCCACCCCCCCAGCAGTCAGGGGCACCTGCCAGAAGGCCCCCACCCATGTCTACCACCACCCCCACCCCCCCCCCGCAGTCAGGGGCACCTGCCAGAAGGCCCCCACCCATGTCTACCACAACCCCCACCCCCCCCCAGTCAGGGGCACCTTCCAGCAGGCCCCCACCCATGTCTACCACCACCCCCACCCCCCCGCAGTCAGGGGCACCTTCCAGCAGGCCCCCACCCATGTCTACCACCACCCCCACCCCCCCGCAGTCAGGGGCACCTTCCAGCAGGCCCCCACCCATGTCTACCACCACCCCCACCCCCCCAGCAGTCAGGGGCACCTGCCAGAAGGCCCCCACCCATGTCTACCACAACCCCCACCCCCCCCCCCGCAGTCAGGGGCACCTTCCAGCAGGCCCCCACCCATGTCTACCACCACCCCCACCCCCCCCCCGCAGTCAGGGGCACCTTCCAGCAGGCCCCCACCCATGTCTACCACCACCCCCACCCCCCCGCAGTCAGGGGCACCTTCCAGCAGGCCCCCACCCATGTCTACCACCACCCCCACCCCCCCAGCAGTCAGGGGCACCTGCCAGAAGGCCCCCACCCATGTCTACCACCACCCCCACCCCCCCCGCAGTCAGGGGCACCTACCAGAAGGCCCCCACCCATGTACCATCCATGTCCACCTTCACCTGGGTCACAACCCCACACAATCATGACCGTAATGGACAGTCTGCCCTGCAAGAATTCCCAAACAACTATCCCATCCACCCACATATCAAACACAATGACATGTGACACACCCAATGTAAATCATATGAATGAACACATGTCTGTCACACACAGATGTTGCAAGTGAATGTCCAAACACCCCACATGTCATGCATGAAAGCAATGAGATGATACAACACATTGAAGGATCAAATGAAAATGTATTAAAAATAAACAAGGATGGTAAAAATAAAAAATAACAATAAACATGCAATGCAAACTAAATAATAAAAAAGTACAACCAAAAAAATCAGGAACACTAATTAACAAAAATAAAGTAAAATAGGGGTCCAAAGTCAAAGTCCAAAATTAAATCCAAGTACAAATGAAAGAAGAAACACATTGCCTCATGTGAAAAATTAAAACAAATATTAACATCCCTCAAACTATCAACATGATGATCCGGGTCCATGAGCCCTAATAAATGAAACCTAACTATTTACACTAAGTAAGAAAATGTCTATATACAAAAATGTGGTGCATTGTCCTTTGGCAACCAAATAATAACATTAAAACAAAGGAAACCTAACTACAACTAAACTACAGAACTATATACAAAGGCGGCGGGCAAGTCCTGCGGCTCACTGATTGTTGTTCCGGGCCAGGGCATCATCGAACTCCCGCTCGATGTCCCGGAGGCGGCCCCGTTCCACAGCCCCGAGGGTCCGCAGGGACGCCGATGTACCCACCTCCAACTCCCTGCGGATGGCCTCGAGGCACTCGGCCCGCCTCAGGGCCCTCCGCATAGAGTTCTCCGCCCTGACCATAGCGAGCCGCGCCTCTTCCGCCCGCCGCCGCTCCGCATCTATGGCATGGCCCAACCGCTGCCACACGGAAGCCACTTGACGTCCAGGGTCTTCCTGCCCTCCGGCTGATGCCTGCCCCTCTGATGGTGATGGCCCCGAGCCATCAAGGCTCCCACCTTCTTCCTCCTGCTGCTGACGTGCTGGTGCCGGTGCCCTGACACCTGCTGCCTGCACATCCTCCATTGTTTGGGGTGCTGTTGTTGCGGTGGCCACCCCTGCTGGACTCACGACTCCCGACTGGGGCAGGGATGTGTCCTCCACCAGCCTGGCCCCATCGTCAGAGGCAGCTCCACAGGGCACCCAGGTGACAGATGGGTAGGAAGATGGCACGGAGGACGACTGGCGCATAGGGGGTTCAGGTGAGGAGGGGGTCGGAACAAGGCCCAGTGTATGGAGGAACACAGCCTGGTCTCCCTGAGAATGGGTCCGGACGTGGGCAACCCTGCTGGTGCAAGATGATGCAGACACAGGACCGGGGACAGGATTACACACAGGCACCTCCGCGGCGGCCTGTGCTGCCTCCTGTCCCTGCCCCTGTGCTGCACCACTAGCACCAGTGGAATGCCCACCTCCAGACCCCATCTTAGTCCCTTGCACGGCCTCCTCCTCCACCAAACCCACCACCAACCTGGATGACTCCCTGCCATCTTCCGCCGCGGAACCCTGTGGGGTCTCAGCTGCCCCTTCTGCTGCCGAGGAGTCCAACTTCCTCCTGCGCCTCCTGGACCTCCCCTCGGCAGCTGCGACCTGGGACACAGCACCGGACTCCTCACTCCCCGACGAAATGACAACAGGGGAGGGGAGCCGGGCCTTGCGTCTCCGGCTGGCGGTGGCATCCCGGCTGCTGTGCTCCACAGCACCTTCTCCGCCCTCCACATCAGATGATGCTGCAGGCAGGGAGAGACAGGAGACAGGCATCAGGACACTGTACAATTGACTCACACACATAACAGTTGTACAAGAGTGGCATTGTCATACTCCAGACCTGGCATCACAATCCCCAACACACTTGTCTCCTCAACGGACACACATGAGTCATTCAACAGCCATATTGCTACAGCCCGCTACATACATTCACATACAGCAGCATGAGCAGACAAAGGTGAGCCACACATCACATGATACACACGGACTCAAATACACATGCACACATGCAAAGCACACATCCAAGCATGTGTACCACTCCGCAAACTGTCAGTCATGAGATGAACATCCATGTTACATTTGCAATTCACTCTCCAACATGACAGTGTCACCTGCATCCATGTAGCAACACTGTTGCACCCTTCACAACTACACACACGCACACGCTGCAGACTAATGCACCTGGAATCAACATCCATGTGTCACACCACAAGCATGCCAACTCACATGCACAGTCAAACACATGTGCCCACACACAAGCATTTGCACTGCAAGCACACACACACACACACATGCACCATCCTTGTCTCACACATCACAGGCACACATGTGCTTGTCTCACAGCCCTGCACACACACATTTATACATGGCCACACAAAGACATGTGCAACATGCACACTCCTGGCACACCACCACACACACAGCTTACAATCAGTATGCATGTACACTCACCGCTCGACTCCAGACGGGTCTGCCTCCCAAGGACCTGGACATGGAGCGCTGGGGATATGCGTTCCAGGACCCGAAGTTCATCTTGCGACAAGTGGCCCCGCCGCCCCTTGGCATCCACTGCCTTTACGAGGCGCCTGGCCTTGTTCAGGGTCCTGGACCTGTAGTCCTCCCAGCGCTTCTTGACTTGATGGAATTCTCGGACTGCCACCCCCTCTGCGTTGATGGCAGTCACAATGTCCGTCCAGATCCTGGTCCGTACTTCCTTGTCGAGGCGCATCCGTCCGTAGAGGGCATCATACTGCCCCAGGACTCGCTCCACCAGGACACCAACTTCGGTGGCACTGAAGCTGGTGCCCCTCTGCCTCCCTGGCCGGGGGTTGCCAGTCGTGCCAGATGTTGTGCTCCCTGACATGGCAACCCCAGAGGCAGGAGTGGGTGGCCAACTGGGTCCTGGGGCTGGGCTGTGGAGCGATGGTACGGCTGTCGGGAGTCTTTGGTTCCAGCAGGGGTGGTCACAGCAACTGCACCCCTGGCTGATGTGCAGGCAGCAAACAGCAGGGCACGTGGGCAGCAGGCAGTCAGGCAGCAGCAGATGGCAGGTGGGAGCGTGCTCGGGGCTCTGGGGGGCAGGATTCCGGCCTTAGGGGCAGGAGCGTGGTCTTCCGTGTGTGAACGCGTGGCCAGCTTGATACGGAGTGAATTGGCACGTGAAAATCATGCACGTCTGCGTGGAATCCGAGGAAAGGCCGCGTAAGCACGTCAGCACGCGTACGCGATTTCATTGGTCCAAAGGGCCAGGCGCGTAAGCGCGTCTATAACGCACGGCCGTTTCCCAACCCGCGTGATTGGTCCAAAGGGCCAGGCGCGTAAGCGCGTCTATAACGCACGGCCGTTTCCCAACCCGCGTGATTGGTCCAAAGGGCCAGGCGCGTAAGCGCGTCTATAACGCACGGCCGTTTCCCAACCCGCATGAAAAAATAAACCTCCCGCGCGAGCGCGTCAGCACGCGTACGCGATCTCATTGGTCCAAAGGGCCAGGCGCGTAAGCGCGCCTATGACGCACGGGTGTTTCCCAACCCACGTGAGAAAAATACACGTGCCGCGCGAGCGCGTCAGCACGCGTACCCGATTTCATTGGTCCAAAGGGCCAGGCGCGTAAGCGCGCCTATGACGCACGGGTGTTTCCCAACCCACGTGAAAAAAATACACGTGCCGCGCGAGCGCGTCAGCACGCGTACCCGATTTCATTGGTCCAAAGGGCCAGGCGCGTAAGCGCGCCTATGACGCACGGGTGTTTCCCAACCCACATGAAAAAAATACACGTGCCGCGCGAGCGCGTCAGCACGCGTACCCGATTTCATTGGTCCAAAGGCACACAGCGAGTAATCGCATATTCAACAGCGCGCGTGAAAAACGCCCGGTTACCATTTACATCTGAATACAATTACAATATTAATAACGTACATTTAACCTGGTAAACCTCGAGCATGTAGTCACACACGCTCGGCCACAACACGTGCAAAATTACAACAGGCAATACGGAAAGATGTACGCCTGCAGGAAGCAGGCGTACGTGACCCGGCACGTCTAAATATTCACGTGAAAACATCCTACAAGCTCAGTGCAAAGATGAACATACCGTTCCTAGCAGCAGTGGCTGTGGGTTACCAAAGGAGGAGGAGGAGGAGAGTCAGGGCCAGAATTTTCTCACCCAGAACCAGCCTATTAGGGATGCCTGATGACCAGGTGTATGGGAGGTACAGGTTTCCAGCACACATCATACTGGACCTGGTCAGTGAGTGGGAGGATGACCTCACATCACCCACCCTGTGCTCCCAAGCACTCAGCCCCCTGCAGAAGGTCCTGAATGTACTGCACTTCTTGGGCACTGGATCTTTTCAGCGGACAAGTGCCATAGTGGGTGGTGTGTCACAGGCCACGCAGTCACGCTGTCTACACCAGGTCTTGAACATCATCACTGCACGGCCATCAGTCTGCAGGCACATATATCTCCCCAGGACTCCTGCAGAAAGGCGGGCGTGCATCCAGGAATTCTATAGTGTGGCTCAATTCCCCAAAGTGCTTGGTGCAATTGACTGCACCCATGTGGCTCTACGTCCCCCCAGGGCAACAGAGCACATCTATAGAAACCGCAAGCACTGGCATTCCATCAACGTGCAAGTTGTATGCAATGCCAAGGGAATCATCACATCAGTATATGCCAACTATCCCGGGTCCACCCACGACAGCTTCATCTACAGAATGTCTACCCTAAGCCGGGACCTAGAGGCTGGCCGGCATGGAGATACATGGCTGCTTGGTGAGCATGAATGCCACTGCACATGCATGCATGTCAGATACAGGGTCATGTCACAACACCACTAATGATACCCATCACCACCTCCGCAGGGGACAGTGCCTACCCTATCAGCCCCCACATGATGACCCCAATCCGGAACCCCACCACGCCACCCGAGGTAAGGTACAACACAGCCCACATTGCAACACGGGGCATAGTGGAGCGCACATTCGGAGTGCTGAAGTCACGCTTTCGCTCCCTTGACCGTTCTGGCGGGCAGCTGTTATATGCTCCCCCACTAGTGTGCAGGATCATAGTGGCAGCATGTGTCCTGCACAACGTTGCAACACGCCGGGGCCTGCCCGTGGACATGGTGGTGCCCCCACATCCACAACCACATGCACGCCCGCTGCGCATGGGAGGGGAAAGGGCACGGGGGGAGGCAGCCCGTACGCAACTGGTGGCCAACTTCTTCACCTAGGAATCACAGTGCTGGCTAGTGCACACTGCTCTGGCACATACCATCTGACGATCAATGATGACACTACCTGACAATGTCACAAAATTTCTTGACAATAAACTGTCAGAAACACATCAGCCTGAGATTGTTAACATGGAAGTGTCACTATGTGTGCACCCCTACCTACACATACACCAGCAATGCATAACTATGAAAAGACACAACTCCATTCATCAAATATGCATTGGCACAGGCAAATTGCTACATGACAACATTGCCATGTCACCCAATCCCTTCACAGTCCCGCCACAGAGGACACCATGTCATGGTATGTGAGAGCAAACAAACTGACCCTCACAACATGACAACGGTGTCACAAATTGCAGTGCCCCAAATGGAACATAGCCGCACTTGACCAGCTAACCGTGATGGAGGCACTACTACACACCTGTGTAAGAGTCATTTCAATCAAATTACACACCAACCCACCCTGAAGCCCACCAAAACAAGACACAATGCATGTAATCAATGGTAGTCTCAATACCTGATTGTGCTGGTATGTCCTCACCGTCCAGATGTACAGTGATGGCGCCACGCAAAAGTGTCACTGCACATCTACCGACATGTAGTCTGACTCCAGAGAGTATGCCCATGTGAAGAACTGTGTGAAATACCTGCAAAACATGAGTAACATATGTAAGTTGAGGCACATATCAAACCATCATGCATAGTTAGGTGCAACAACAATGTACACTATGAATGTCTACACAGTATTGACTATGGACTTCCCAACAGCTCATGGGAGTCCAATGTCACCGTGTAATTTGCTGTCACTTGGGCACACCCTTTGCAAGCCCATGGAAACGGAAGCAGGAGGGGTGTGGATGCCAGGTACCCAAGCATCGAAACCAAACTCAGGACAAGCCTGCATGTGCCCAGCCACAATACAGTGTATGCCCAGGTACCCACACAAGGCAACACACTTGAAAAAGAAAAATATGATAAGAAAAAATGGCCATGAAAGGGCCGGCGGGGAGGGGGGGGCCACCTATGAGGTCCGAGGACAGGATGCACGCCACAATCCACCTGTGTGGATCATGGGAAGTAAAAACACCCCATAGGCTTGTGGCCCACACGGCTACTCTGTTGTGGGAGATGAGTCGCTATTGCTCTGGCCAGACCCTGCAGCTGACTCAGGAGGTGGGGGAGCTGCCTCAGAAGATGGTGTGACAATGGGAGGCAGCCCACGCAAAGCCCGAGTTTGCTCCTCCATGGCTGCAAGCAGGCGGGTCTGGAAGGTCTGGTTCTGGATTATAATCATGCGGAGGTCCCCATGCAGTAACTTCCGGGATGACCTGACCTCCGCACGAGTTGCCTGCATCTCGGCCGAGAGCGTCCGTGTCAGACGCTCCAGCTGCTCCTCTGTCCTTCTATGGGATGAAGCCTCAAGCTCTGACAGGGTCGACCTGAGGTGATGGAATTCTTCCCTCAGGCCTTCCCTGTGGCGCTGGGACTCCATGGAAAGTGATTCCCGCAGAGTCGCCAGTCCTGCCCGCCTGTCCATGTTGGACGCCAACATGTCCTCCCTGTGTGCCTGGCAGATGGACTCTGTAGCCTGCTCCAGTCGCTCCATCAGCCTTTCTGGGGGGACAATGGAAGTGGCCACCCTATCCATGGCCTGTGCAATCATCTCGGATGATGCTGCCTGTTGGGTGGCCATACCGTAGATGGATTGCTCCCAAGCGGTATTGCCAGGTGGCATACGGCCACCACGTTGGCGGGCACCACACCTGCCTGGGGCAAGGCGGACTGCGCCTTGCTGTGCCGGCAAAGCCTCAGGCTGCAGGACTGCATTCCCTCTCTGATCTGCAGCCCCAGGAACAGGATCAGAGATTGTGTGGTGTGGCCCTGCATCCGTAACCACCGGAGGCTGAGCTGCCGACACTGACATCCCCATTGAGGGCAATAACCCGGCTGCAGGTGGGTCGGACAGAGGAGATTCTCTCCCAAGAACACTCACCTGCGACTGCACATAGGTGTCATCCTCCGAGTCTACACCTGAATACTGCTCGGGGGAGGAACCCCCAGAGACACCCCTCGACAGCACGACCTGCAGCACTTGTGGGTTTTCACCCACAAACACACCACGTCCCTCACTTGTGGAAGGTCGGCCCGGGTTGCCCTCCTGGGACGGCTCCACCACCACATCCCCAGCATCAACAAGTGCGTTGTCCCCTGCAAAGACATGAAAGAGAGAAATGGAAACAGGCATTAGCACCATGGCATACAACAAGGGCTGATGAACAACAGAGCCAGTCGTTCAATGACACATGTCCCACATGACTGGGAAACCTCCTATGCATTCACCATCACTGGGTCTGGAGGGGAGGCTCAGGGCACACAATGATGACACAGAGAATGGAGAGCAACGCCTGCTCCCCATGCTGCCTAGCACTGGCATCACACATTGGCCGGTGATTGCCATGTCAAATGCACATGCCATCACACACATGGCATGTGACATAGCCACCAAGTGAAGAGGGAGAGGAGGGCAACTAATTTGGATTTTGGCCACTCTGGTCCTGACATTGCTTCATCACATCAAGAAGTTAACATGTTGGACATGGATCTGCTAGTCCCAATTGGCCACGATGCACAGTGCCTTGTCAACATTAACAAAATGCAGTAAACAATGAGATTCCACCTCCCCATCACCTGTAATGGATTCATATAGCATTCGTGAAGCACCTGTACAGAAATGTATGAAGGTACAGCGGAGCACTGAGGGGTGGTGGGGCAGAAGGGGATGCCATTCAACAATCCTACTGGTGCTGGTGTCATTCATGTAACGCAAGTGCAGAGGTGGGTGGCACAATGAAGTGCAAGGGGAATTTGCGGCTGGAAGTGCTGTACAAGGTAAGTAGGACTTAACGTCGAGGGCAGATGGTGGTAGGCGCAGACAAGTGCTGGGGGGGTGGCCTATAGGGGTACAGAGACAGTCATGAAGTGCTGTGGGCTCGGAGGGGACAGGGGAGGTACACACTGCATCTGGCTCGGCAAGGTCCTTGCAGATTTCAATGTGTCCTGCAGAGTTGTCAGATGCCGCAGATATGTGCCCTTGGATTGGGGCTCTCATCTTGGTGAGAAGGGTGAGACGCTATTGCCTTTGGAGCAGGCGGCAGGCCAGTTTGCCAGAGGATGAGCAAGCTGCAGGCCATTTCCTCTCTGCCACCCGGCACCTGTGTTTTGGGTTCACAAGATCCGAGTCATGCCAGGAGTCAGCATTGGCATGGGGCTTCAGGCGGATTGTCATGACCGTGGCAAAGACATCCAGTGTACCTGACATAGAGTGGAGCATGGAGTGGGCCCTGTCAGGATGGGAGTGAGCCTAAGGGGGTGCTGGATGGGGGGGAGATTTTGGCAGCATAAGCCTCGACTGACACACACTTCATGGGTTGGAATACCAAGAAGGTGTGTGACAGCGGTGAGGGTGGCTTTGCCTGTGGGGTGGTGAGGGTGAGGTGGGAGGAGAGGAGAAAGTGATCACTCCAGGAGAGAGGAGTGCAGAGAGGGATGGAGAGGGGAAGGTCAGATGAGATCAGAGCATCAAGAGTGTGCCCTGCAGAATGAGTAGGGACAGACGGGAGTTTAGAGGGTGATAGGGAGTTGCTGAGGTCACGGAAAAGTCACGTGGGGGGGACAACAAGCATGCAGGTGGATGCGTACATCACCAAGGAAGAGGATTTCAGAGTCTGGGGACATGAGTGAGGAGGAGAGGTGAGGCCACTCAGAAAGGAAGTAGTACATTTGACCAGTTTTCCGATACACAGTACGCACAGTTTGTGAATGTCGAGGTGAGATGGAGAGAGACGTCACACAAGCCATTCCAGAGGGGAGTAGGTCTACGTAGGAGTGACAGTGGCAGGAATACCCTCAGGGAAGGCAAGGGCACACCCCCCCCTGCACAGTAGTGCCGGGCCAAGGAGAGGATCTCCTGAACGTCAGGTAGGAGTGTGTCAAAGATGCAGACAGAGCTGGCCGTCAGACATGTTTCCATGAGACCAAGGATGTCAAGGTGCATTACCTCATGTAAGTGACATATATTGGAGGAATGCCTGATGCAGCGGCAGAGTAAGGAGTGTAAATGTGGAGGAGGTTGACAGCCTTGTAGGACTTACGGGGAGTGCTACAGATCAGAGGTGCAGCATGTGTAGGAGTTGGAGTGGGAGGCGGAGAAGGATCATGGGAGGGTGCAGGGAGGCAGTGCAGGATAGATGAGGAGAGAGGAGGGGGGACAGCAGGAGAGGAAAGGAAGTTGATGAGATGTGGGTAGCATTTGTCAAGGAGAATAAGGTTGGCCTGAGGTCCTTGGACTGAGATGCTCCCATTACCATACACATCAATTGTGGCCTCTGAGGATTGGAAGGAGGCCAAGAGTACACCACAACGGGTCACACCATTTATGGTGGAAGAGGAGCAAGGAGAGAGGACTGGGACCATGTGAAGGGTCCATGGGACAGGCAAAGGCATGTATGAGCACATGTCAGTGAGAGTTAACCTTGAGTAGGCTCAGATGTACTTGTCAGCAATAGGGTGGGTCGCATTGGAGGGCAGGGTGCCCTCATTTGACTGTTTGCAAGCAGGTGTCGTGAGTAGGGCACGATGGTCTGAACAGTAGAAGTCAGGGAATATAGACCATGAAGAGCAGCATGGAGTGTGAGGGAATGGGGCTTGAAACCAGACGGAACAAGAGCACACAGGTAGGAGGTGGGTGTCAAGGCAAATTCCAGAGTATGACAGCATGTTGAGTGCCATGTATATACAGAGGACGCATTAGCATGTGGTATCATTGCATGTCAGGCATGTGACGATGGAACTTGAATGGCTGGGGGAAAGTGTAGGAATGGTATGTAAGACAAGATGAATAGACAGGGGAGAATGAGCAACAATGTCGTGACAAAATGACAATTCAAGGGGAACTTCCATGGTGTAGGGCCATATGTGCACTGTTGGCAGTAGGGATAGTGGTGTGGGCACATGGTGTTGCACTGAACATACTGGATGAGGCACATGGGTGACACTATCAACTCTGCCACACACCCCCTTGACAGGCACCCAACATGAAGGCTTCGCACACACACCATGCACATGGATATAACACACATGCATGTGCACTCACCGGATGATGCCTCATAATCAGGGAGATCTCCCACACCTTGGAGTTGTCCCTCGGTGACGTAGGATCCAGCTACGGACTCGTGTGGTGTGAGTTCTATTTCCTGTGCTGGGGACCCACCTCCAGTCACCAAGGTTGCGGCATGACTTGAGGCCAGCTTATCCTTTGCCCTGCGCTTAAGGTCATTCCAGCGCTTCTGGCAATCACTAGCTGTGCGCCTCACTACTCCAAGGGCACTTATTTTGTCAGCAATGGTCTGCCAGTGTGCCTGGCGTCTGGCATGTGTGGTCTTGGACCCTGCAACGATGACCATTTCCCTATCATGGTCTGACACATACTGAACAAGTGCATTCAGTTCAAGGTTGCGGCATGACTTGAGGCCAGCTTATCCTTTGCCCTGCGCTTAAGGTCATTCCAGCGCTTCTGGCAATCACTAGCTGTGCGCCTCACTACTCCAAGGGCACTTATTTTGTCAGCAATGGTCTGCCAGTGTGCCTGGCGTCTGGCATGTGTGGTCTTGGACCCTGCAACGATGACCATTTCCCTATCATGGTCTGACACATACTGAACAAGTGCATTCAGTTCGGCGTCTGTGAAGCTGGGCTTCCTTGATGGGCCGGACTGTGCAGCCGTGCCTGGGGCATCAGCCTGTGCCGGACGTGCACTCTTCCTCTTCCGCTTGGAAGGGGGTGGGGATCCAGAGTGTCCTACGCCGCTGTGGACACTAGGGGCAGGAGCCGTGGTGGACTCAGTACTGGGTGTGTGGGATTGCACACTCAGCATGGGAGTAGGTGCAGGCATTGGGGGTAGAGGGATAGGGTCAGGCCTGATCTGAGGTGCATGAACTAGGACCGACACAGTCTTGGCAGGGTGTATGAGAGGTGGGGTGGATGGAGCCACACCCTGCCCACGGGGGGCAGCAGATGACCTATCTGGCATAGATGCGCGTGTCCTGATGACACCAATGTGCACCGGTGCACGTACAGTGGACCTGCTGACCTGGATGTCAGCGATGGAGTCACCCTCGGACAGGTCTGGTGCCACAATTGGCTGGTCCAACAAGGGCTGATCAGGGTTGGTATCAGCCACATGACCCTCAACCTGGGGGGGGGTGAGGGGGGGCATGGGTGTCCCTGACTGGTCCTCCAGACTGGGGGAGACAGGGGCACCCTGCAAGTCACAACCACGTCCCCTAGTGGATCCTCCACGGCCACCACGTGTGGCTCGGCCACCTTTGCCACCCTTACGGCTTGCACGCCTCCCAACCATGGCACTGATGTTATTGTGCGTATGGGAGTGGGTGTGCACAATTGTCCTGGGCAATTGGGTGTCAAAGGGGTTGGGTACCAGATGGTATTCGTACCCTAGTGCAGTGGCAAGGCTATATGACACCCCTGGGGAAAGATGACGGGTCACGCAACGCACAGGCACCCCAAAAAAGTTAAGGAACGTGCACAATACCCCTCCTAGACCACGTGTGCGTATAAAAAACCCTGCACTACGCTGTGGCATCCAGTAACACAAGAATGAACGTATGCGTGTCACACGCAGCCTAGATTGACCTCTGAAGAGGTACGTGACACACGGGGCAAGCACAGATGATAGATGCGTGCGCAACTCACCGTCTGCCAGGGAGAAATGCGTCAAAAAGACGCGCGTGTGCGCGTTGGCAACACCCCCGCCAAAAGAAGAATGGGACGCTGTCTGAGGAGACAGGACAACAGTAGAAGGGAACGCTGTGTGAGGAAACAGGCCCAGGAAAAAGAGCAAAAGAGAAAAAGCTGTCAGAGGTAACAGGGAGTACAACCTTTGAACGCCGTGAAGTAAATCGCGTGTCAACTGACAAGAAGTACAGAATACACCAACTCGCTCTCCACGAAAAGCACGTACAAGGAAATGGCGTTCTACATGTACCTTTTATGCAGGCCCACAGGTCCTGCGTCACTTCCGCGTGTAGGCGCTGAAGGGCCAGCCTCCAATCACACGCATTGACACTGGCTTGTGTTTCTTTCACGCGTGTTGGGAAACGGCCGTGCTTTATAGACGCGCTTACGCGCCTGGCCCTTTGGACCAATGAAATCGGGTACGCGTGCTGACGCGCTCGCGCGGCACGTGTATTTTTTTCACGTGGGTTGGGAAACACCCGTGCGTCATAGGCGCGCTTACGCGCCTGGCCCTTTGGACCAATGAAATCGGGTACGCGTGCTGACGCGCTTGCGCGGCACGTGTATTTTTTTCACGTGGGTTGGGAAACACCCGTGCGTCATAGGCGCGCTTACGCGCCTGGCCCTTTGGACCAATGAAATCGGGTACGCGTGCTGACGTGCTCGCGCGGCACGTGTATTTTTTTCACGTGGGTTGGGAAACACCCGTGCGTCATAGGCGCGCTTACGCGCCTGGCCCTTTGGACCAATGAAATCGGGTACGCGTGCTGACGCGCTCGCGCGGCACGTGTATTTTTTTCACGTGGGTTGGGAAACACCCGTGCGTCATAGGCGCGCTTACGCGCCTGGCCCTTTGGACCAATGAAATCGCGTACGCGTGCTGACGTGCTTACGCGCTGAGGGCCTTTCCTCGGATTCCACGCAGACGTGCATGATTTTCACGTGCCAATTCACTCCGTATCAAGCTGGCCACGCGTTCACACATGGAAGACCACGCTCCTGCCCAGAAGGCCGAGTTACTGCCCCCCAGTGCCCCGAGCAGCCTCCCACGTGCCATCTGCTGCTGCCTGCCTGCCTGCCTGCTGCCACCGTGCCCTGCCATTTGGTGCCTGCACATCAGCCATCTGCAGGCGTACAGTTGCTGTGTCCACCCCTGCTGGAACTGAAGACTCCCGACTGGAAGAACACCACTCCACAGCCCAGCCCCAGGACCAAGTTGCCCACCCACTCCTGCCTCTGGGGTTGCCATGTCGGGCACTGAAACATCTGGCACCACTGGCAACCCCCAGCCAGAGAGGCAGAGGGGCCCCAGCTTCAGTGTCACCGAGGTTGGGGTCCTGGTGGAGCGAGTCCTGGGGCAGTATGATGCCCTCTTCGGAAGTAGCCGCGCCAACTATGAAAGACGGACTCGGATCTGGGACGACATCGTGACTGCCATCAACGCGGAGGGGGTGGCAGTCCGCGACAACCCACATGTCAGGAAGCGTTGGGAGGACTGCAGGTCCAGGACCCTCTCAAAGGCCCGGCGCCTCGTGGAGGGGGGCCGGGGCCACATGAGTTCGATCCAAATGAGGGTCCTGGCACGCATACACCCAGCGCTCCACTCCCAGGTCCTTGAGAGGGAGACCCGTCTGGAGTTGAGCGGTAAGTGTGCAGGCATTGCTGTGTGAGACAGTGCATGTTGCAGTGTGCTGGTTGTGTGATGCTGTATGTGTGGAATGGGCCTTGTAGGCATGTATGTGTGCAGTGTTGTCATGGCGATGCATGTGCGACCAGTAATTTGTGGATCACATGGTTGTTGTATGTGTTGCTATGCAACCTGAGGAGGCCTATGCAGATTGGACACATGTGAGCATGCAAGTGTATGTTCGTGGACATGGGTGTGGGTGAGGGATGGATGCTGATGCCAGGTACATGTATGGTGTCGAGGTCGGTGTGCTTGACCTGCATGTCTGTGACTTTGGAATGGCATGGATGCATGACACATGTCTGTGACACTGTACAGATTCACTGATGCTGCCTAATCATCCTTGTATCCACTGTGTTTGTGATGTACGAGGCCACATGGATGTGACAGAGGTGAAGTGTGTGCGTGTGATTTGCATGACCAATGATGCATGTGAGTTCCATGACATTGTACTTTAGAAGAGTGCAGTGGACATGTATGTTGATGTGCATGCCATGGACCATGGGTGTTGCGTGTGTGTATTGCCTGACCCATGTGTTGTGGAGGGACATGATAGAAGTGTACTTTACCATTGCCAGTCATCTGATATTGCTTCCTGTGTTGGGGACCATTGTACAGTGCCCTGATGCTTGTGTTCTATGTCTCCCTCTATGCAGCGGCTAGTGATGGAGAGGGCGGAGACGGCGCTGTGGAGGTAGACGGCGGGGATGCCCCCACGGCTGCGGCGGAAGGGGTGGGTGAGCCCCCACAGGGGCCAGCTACAGCGGAAGAGGGCAAGGAGCCATCCAGGTTGGTGGTTTCTACAGAGGAGGAGGCGGCCGAGACTGAGGCACACCTGAGGCCTGGTGGGGGCATCCCTGCTGGTGCAAGTGGTGCAGTCCAGGGCCAGGGGCAGGAGGCAGCACAGGTCGCCGTGGAGGTGCCTGTGCATGTCGCTGTCCCTGACCCTGTGAGTGCACCACCATGCACCAGCATGGATGCCCCGTCCGCAGGTGGAGGGGGTGTCTATGTCATCTGACTCCCCTCCACCTGCGGACGAGGGGACCCGTGGGCGCATGGAAAAGGTCCTGATTGGGGTCGCGTTGCGCACGGGGGTCATTCGTGATGACGTGCGTGCTTCCCGGGAGGAGCACGCACATCATCACGTAGAGCACCGTGCCGACGTGGCCCAGTTGGGATCTGCCATTGGCGCGGGTTTTCTGCAGGTGATGGCCAATGTGTCGGGCATCTCCTCCTCTGTGGAAAGTATGCGCCGGTCGTTCTCCTTGCCGTCTTCCGGCCCAGTTGACACCAGGGCCCCCTGTGGACCTGCCCCAACCAATGCAGCCGGCTCAGTGGGGATCCCATCCCTGCCACAGTCGGGAGTCGGTGGTCCAGCTGGTGTGGACACCATGGCAACTGGACCCCTGCAGGTGGAGGATGTGCCGGCATCATCAGGCAGGGCACGTGCACGACGGCGTCGGTGGATACCATCAGCCTGGATGCCGTCGTGCTGGCAGAGGCAGTGGCTGCAGAGGCAGCGGCAGCGACGTGGGAGGCGTCATGGCTCGGGGCCATCAACATCGGAGGGGCAGCCATCGGCTGGAGGGCAGGAGGACCCTGGACAGAATGTGTCTTCCGTGTGGCAGCGGTTAGGCCACGCAATAGATGCGAGAGGCGGCGGGCAGAAGAGGGGCGGCTCGCTATGGTCAGGGCGGTGGACTCCATGCAGAGGGCCCTGAGGCGTGCCGAGTGCCTCGAGGAGATCCGCAGGGGCTTGGAGGTGGACACTGCGTCAGCCCTGCGGGCCCTCGGGGCCATTGAGGAGGAACGCCTCGGGGAGATAGAAAGGGAGTTCGATGATGCCCTGGCCCATAACATCTCTCAGTGAGCCGCAGGACTGGCCCGCCGCCTTTGTATATAGTTATGTAGATAGTAGGTTTCCTTTATTTTTATTTATTATTTGGGTTGATTGGACAATGGCCCACGTTTTTTGTATATAGTTAGCATTAGTTAGGTTTTGGGTAGGTTTAATTTTATGGTTTTTAGGGATATTGGACCCGAGAATCATCTTTGTACATAGTTTGTGGATATTTTCGATTTTATTATTTGGACCATGGGGCAATGTGTTTGTTTTTGATTTCCATTTTGATTGACTTTGCACCCGTTCTTTTGGATTTCACCTTTCATTAGATTTTTCTTTTTTTTTTACCTGTTACTTTGTGTATTCATTTAGGTGTTTCTTTTTTTTTCCTTCTTACATTTTAATACATTGTTCTTTTGATTCTATTGTGTGGACTTCTCTCATTGGTTTGTTGACTGTCACAATCTGGGTTTTCACAGTCATGTGTTGCCATTGTGTGAGTCTGACGGACTTGGACTCATGCGCATACTGCTCATTGGTTATGTATCATGTAATGGGTATTTGATTTTTGAATGGATGTGTACCTTGGATGTGTGTATGGACTGGGGTGACATGGGGTGGGATGTGGTTGCCCATGGGATCCTGGGATCTGTATTGTGATTTCCTATTGGTAGGGGAACATCTGTGTGGGCCTGGTGGAGGGTGCCCCATGACTGCTGGGGGGTGGGGTTGGTGGGAGACATGAGTGGGACATAAGTGGGGGCCTGCTGGCAGGTGCCCCACAGTGCTGGGGGGTGGGGGTGGTGGGAGGCATGAGTGGGACATGGGTGGGGGCCTGGTGGAGGGTGCCCCATTACTGCTGGGGGGTGGGGTTGGTGGGAGACATGAGTGGGACATAAGTGGGGGCCTGCTGGCAGGTGCCCCACAGTGCTGGGGGGTGGGTGTGGTGGGAGGCATGAGTGGGACATAAGTGGGGGCCTGCTGGCAGGTGCCCCACAGTGCTGGGGGGTGGGTGTGGTGGGAGGCATGAGTGGGACATAAGTGGGGCCTGCTGGCAGGTGCCCCACAGTGCTGGGGGGTGGGGGTGGTGGGAGGCATGAGTGGGACATGGGTGGGGGCCTGGTGGAGGGTGCCCCATGACTGCTGGGGGGTGGGGTTGGTGGGAGACATGAGTGGGACATAAGTGGGGGCCTGCTGGCAGCTGCCCCACAGTGCTGGGGGGTGGGTGTGGTGGGAGGCATGAGTGGGACATAAGTGGGGGCCTGCTGGCAGGTGCCCCACAGTGCTGGGGGGTGGGGGTGGTGGGAGGCATGAGTGGGACATGGGTGGGGGCCTGGTGGAGGGTGCCCCATGACTGCTGGGGGGTGGGTGTGGTGGGAGACATGAGTGGGACATAAGTGGGGGCCTGCTGGCAGGTGCCCCACAGTGCTGGGGGGTGGGTGTGGTGGGAGGCATGAGTGGGACATAAGTGGGGGCCTGCTGGCAGGTGCCCCACAGTGCTGGGGGGTGGGGGTGGTGGGAGGCATGAGTGGGACATGGGTGGGGGCCTGGTGGAGGGTGCCCCATGACTGCTGGGGGGTGGGGGTGGTGGGAGACATGGGTGGGGGCCTGGTGGAGGGTGCCCCATGACTGCTGGGGGGTGGGAGTCATGAGCAGGTGTGCAGGGTAATCCCCTGTGGTGTGGACTGCATGCAGGGGACGTGGAGGCTGTACAGGGAAGACCTGTGATGACCCAACGATCGGAGTAGCGTGTTCAACTATCCACGCCCCCCTGAAATGGACGTAGCCTGGGATTTCGCGTGTGAAACGTTCCCGCGCACCCCTGAAATGGAAGTAGCCTAGCTTTTCGCGTGTGAAACTTCCCCGCGCACCCCTGTAATGGACGTACCCTGGCTTTTCGCGTGTGGGACTTCCCGCGCACCCCTGGAATTCCTGTAGCCTAGCTTTTCGCGTGTGAAACTTCCCGCGCACCCCTGTAATGGACGTACCCTGGGTTTTCGCGTGTGGGACTTCCCGCGCACCCCTACAATTCCCGTAGCCTAGCTTTTCGCGTGTGAAACTTCACGCGCACCCCTGTAATGGACGTACCCTGGCTTTTCGCGTGTGGGACTTCCCGCGCACCCCTGGAATTCCCGTAGCCTAGCTTTTCGCGTGTGAAACTTCCCGCGCACCCCTGTAATGGACGTACCCTGGCTTTTCGCGTGTGGGACTTCCCGCGCACCCCTGCAATTCCCGTAGCCTAGCTTTTCGCGTGTGAAACGTTCCCGCGCACCCATGAAATGGAAGTAGCCTGGGATTTCGCATGTGAAACTTCCCCGCGCACCCCTGAAATGGACGTACCCTGGCTTTTCGCGTGTGGGACTTCCCGCGCACCCCTGGAATTCCCGTAGCCTAGCTTTTCGCGTGTGAAACGTTCCCGCGCACCCCTGAAATGGAAGTAGCCTGGGATTTCGCGTGTGAAACTTCCCCGCGCACCCCTGAAATGGACGTACCCTGGCTTTTCGCGTGTGGGACTTCCCGCGCACCCCTGGAATTCCCGTAGCCTAGCTTTTCGCGTGTGAAACTTCCCGCGCACCCCTGTAATGGACGTACCCTGGGTTTTCGCGTGTGGGACTTCCCGCGCACCCCTGCAATTCCCGTAGCCTAGCTTTTCGCGTGTGAAACGTTCCCGCGCACCCATGAAATGGAAGTAGCCTGGGATTTCGCATGTGAAACTTCCCCGCGCACCCCTGAAATGGACGTACCCTGGCTTTTCGCGTGTGGGACTTCCCGCGCACCCCTGGAATTCCCGTAGCCTAGCTTTTCGCGTGTGAAATTTCCCGCGCACCCCTGTAATGGACGTACCCTGGCTTTTCGCGTGTGGGACTTCCCGCGCACCCCTGCAATTCCCGTAGCCTAGCTTTTCGCGTGTGAAACTTCACGCGCACCCCTGTAATGGACGTAGCCTGGCTTTTCGCGTGTGGGACTTCCCGCGCACCCCTGGAATTCCCGTAGCCTAGCTTTTCGCGTGTGAAACTTCCCGCGCACCCCTGTAATGGACGTACCCTGGGTTTTCGCGTGTGGGACTTCCCGCGCACCCCTGCAATTCCCGTAGCCTAGCTTTTCGCGTGTGAAACTTCCCACGCACCCCTGAAATGGACGTAGCCTGGGATTTGACGTGTGAAACTTCCCGCGCACCCTTGAAAATCGCATGGGCCGCTTGCCGTGATGGTCCAGGGTTAGCGCAGCCCCTTGCGCTGGTTTGTGATTTTTATGAGATTTCCCAGCGCAAGGGGCGTTCCTGGGGGCGTAACTGGCGCTGCAGCGAGTCGCTGCGCCACTGTGCGCCACGGCTGCCTGGGGAAGCTAAAATCCATGAATACGCTGTGCGCCGGATTCGGTTTTGGCGCACGCGGCTGGCGCAGACTATCGCACGCGCACACTGTGCGCCAGCCGCGTGCGCTACTTGTGCGCTGAATTCTATGAATTACCCTGTTAATGTATTCTTATTCTATTTTTGTGGAAAATCAATGCATAATTAGTCAATTGCATTTGTGAATCATTTTGACAATACATATTTTAAACCATAAGCATAACTACTTTTGCAGTGTCTGCTATTTAAATACAAGTTATTTCTGACTTGCAAAAGTATTTTTCCATATAATACAGTCATAAGCAAATTTACAACATTTACATTTAATAAAATTAAATGCAAACAATCCATGATAATATTGTTCAGTAATTTATCATTAGTTTTAGTCATTCTATTTGTCCGGTCAAATGCATATTATACATTGGCACTTCAATAGAACATTCTGTTTTTACTTACGGTGTGCTTTCATACAATTTCCACAGAATACTTGTACTTCTTTCCCAATAGGCACACTATCTATTCACTTAAAAAAGGCTTCTTCTTGCCCCAAAAGGCACACATTCTATAGTCTCTTATGCCCTCTTCCCAATGCCTGGTTGGTTGTATTAGTACCGTTATTACCGTTATGGAGGAAGAACATGGTATAAACAAGATATGTTGCTTCTGACATGATTATGTATACCTACAATCTGGAGTCATGTGTTGGAGTTGCATGATTTTTAGAGGCAGCAGGAGATTCTGGAATCTGAACTGAACTGAAGCAGCAGCAGCTTAAGCAAGCAACTCCTGCCTGTTAGGAAGAATTCTCTGTTTAGGCTGAATTTCCTAACCTAGTGAGTTCCCCAGCAGCTTTGCTGGATTTCTGGAGTTTTTTTTTTTCATCCTGCCAAGAGTGAGACTCTTTTCTCCCACTCTTGGACATGATTTGTGGTAGATTTCTTTGAATGTCAATGTGTTCGATGGGCTATTGGGTCTTTTACTCCATAGGGCCTCATGTGTTTTGCTGTGTATGTTACACAGCACCCTCCGTGCCGTAACACTGGGGTGTCCTAGTTGACCCCCACCATAGACTCCATACCCTGGGACTGACTAATGTCTCCCAGGGCATGTAAAGTCACCCTTGGCTTTACTAGACCTAAATTTACTAACAGAACTAGTACAAACCATCCTATTGTGGACGTACTGGTAGGGGTCATTCGATTACCCCTGGGTCTGTTGTTCGAGGGGGCACGGTCCCATCCCCCCTCGTCGAGTTTTGGCTGGTGGCAGTGGAAACTACTTGTTATATTCGACCCCGAATATAATTCTATGGGATTCTTCCCATTGTTGGGGGCTAATACTTTTTCCCGTTAGTCTCTAACATACCGCCGGTTTATTTGTCTTAAATAAATCTACCGGTTGGTATTTTCTGCCAGAACTCGGTTTTTAAAAATGGCGTCTGTGTTCGCCTCTGTAACTCTGAACCAAAGGTTGAGCCCTTTGTTCCACTTTTGGCGGGCTTCTGCACCTCCAAAGTGGTGTCATTCTGTCTGGGTACCACAGGGGGCGTGGGAGGGGGGTTTAGGCACCCTGTACTGAGTTGCCTTGCCAACTCCAATCGCACTCTGGTGTGATTGGCCCAAGTGGTGAGCCGCCCCGCTCACCACTTAGCGTGTTTTGATTGACGGCTAGGCTGAATGAATGGGGGCTTTCTGCATAAAAGCAGGGCTTTTGGGACTGGATCTTTAGAAGTCGCCACAGGACCTAAGAATCCGATGAGGGTAAAGCTGAACCGACCTGCAATGACGACACCTCCGGTGGAGCCCTGCTGAACCGACTCACCACTTCCCAACGACAGAGGAGATCCCCCGGCTGGAGAGTCTACTTCCCCTGACTGGTGGGAACAACCAGTCCCTTTGCTTTTTCTTCGCTTCCAGGGCATAGTGGTCAAATTGCCTGTGCTGAGCACCCCGGCAACCGGATAGCTACTAGCCCGTACCGCGACCAAAAGGTGGTGCCTTGTGACAGAGCACTCCGCGGCTGGTCTCTTCCCTGGTGGTGCTACGATCTTCAACTTTCCTTCGACGACGAGATCATCTCATCTCTTGGCAAAGCCCCGATTTGCATCCACCACCAGGAACAACTGCCCCCGCCGGAGCTGCTCTGCACTTACAAGGTACCGTGTCCACCTGGCTTCCCTTGTGACGGTTAGCGTGAGGTGTCTTAAATCCTTACCTTTCCATTGGGTCGCCTCCAGACCTTCTTAACTTTCTGTTCTAAACTGGTCCAACCTTTCTGGGACAAATTGCTACAAAGACTCGAAGTGCATTTCCACTGTGATACTTTTTTGGGACATATCGCCTTGCCTCTCTCCAAGTGGGCCTGGCCTCTGAACTTTGTGATCCACAGTAGACCCTGCCTTACTTGCCTTGCATTTGCTTCGTAAAAGTGTTGGTACCGAGTTGGTTTCTTACCGTGCCTTTTCTCTCCCGTTCTAACGAATATTAGAGCGCCATCTAGGTTAAAGCATTCACCTCTGTCTGCAAATAAGTGGTGCCGGGAAACCTAGACTTGTCGAAATATTGTTAGGGGATTGATATACTTATAGTAATTGTGATTGAAGTTGTTTGCCGTAATAGTGCCAGTGTGTTTTTCATAGATGTGTTCTTAAAATAAATAATTATATATCTTTACACCCAAGCAGCTTTGCTCCGTGTCTGCTTGTTCTACGGTGTAAATTGCCCTATTTTGTATACTCCACATACTGCCTAACTCTTCTTGAGAGAAGTCTGACTGCTCAGCCACAGCTAGCAAGTGAATCTGTGTGGTACAGACGGCTACCAAGTGGGTTTACTGCCAAACACCTGTAGGCCTAAATCTTTTGCAGTGGTCCCAGAGGGAACTGCACAGGTTTCTGCTTAACACTGCCCACCACCCGGACTGGCCCTGTTGCTTTCATATTTGACGAAAACTGAATACATATTGCAATGTCCAGCAAAAAGAGGATTGGCATACCAGACAACCCTTCCTCCAAGAAACCTATGCAAACTACTGACACGTTGGAAACAAGTGAGGTAGCTCCAAGTTCTGCAGACATCTATACCCTTCTGAAGCATGTTGCAAGTGATGTAGGTGAAATGAAGACAACGCTTACTGACTTATGGGGTAAAGTCTCCTCATTAGAAAAGCATGTGACTGAGGTTGAGTTAAGATCAGCTAATTGATGTACCATGTGGTAACTTTATTTTACATATTTTTGGCAGCTTGCAAAATGGCAGAGGTTCAACCGTTGTGCAATTGTTCTCCGCTCCACACGACTATTGTGCTGCATCCCTCCCCCCTCGCGTAACATCACTTACCATAGATCCGGCATTCCTGTGCCTTTGCTGCACATCATGGATTACGCATTGTCACATTGTGTGCATCGTGACATCCATATGCACACGACAGGAAGACTTTCTGGATCACTGAGGCCTGATGACTGGAACCTTTGGAGCTGCACTGCACCGCACCAGAATCCTGTGAACTGCAGATGTAATACACTGATTATATGGTGAGACTGCACGTACTGTAACTGAGGGATTTTTGAGAGCCATAGGAGACTAAATATATGTATTGTTTATTGTCAATTGCACCTTATTTGCATAACTGTCTATTGTGCTTAGTGATGGCAGTTCCCTTTTTAAAGAGGATAATACAAGCCATGGAATGGGAGATGACATAATGAGATGAAGAGTGTGAGGTTGTTTATAGACAACCTGCTGACATATGGCACTTTATGGGCCTCATTACGATTTTGGCAGCAGCCATGCCGCTATTGGCGGCATGGCTGCCGCCAAAATCGGGTCCGGGTTCGCAGAATGGGGAATTACCAGACCATTCCGAGTTCGGAGGGCCGGGTAATTCCTCCCTCCTGGAACCCGGGCCCGGACCTTCCCCATTCCCATTTCAGCCCCCATAGGTCTGAGTGGGAACGGGGGAGGGACCAAACAACGGGCTGATTACAAGCGCCCCGTTGTTTGCTCCCTCTTGCCCTCACGGGACCCGGTAAGCATGCCTGGTTTGACCAGGCGTTACTTACCGGGTCCTGCGAGGGGCACTTTTAATGAGGCGCAACGGGTTTAACGGGTCCGTCTCCTTTAGCGGTTCCGTTAACCCGTTCCGTCTCACTTGTGATGAGGCCCTATGTATTGGCACTTTGTTTACGCAGATGTAATGATGGTTGTTTTAGCTTTAGAAATTACAATTTAAATCAATAATGTGTAGCAGGGCAAATGGGCAGCTGATAGTATGGTACTATTAGTTACTATACTACACTTATGATTTTTGAATGAACATCATTTGTTCTAATTTTTAGACGGTTTTATGATCTTAAATTAATGTTCTTGTAAAATTGTGATTTTTAATTGTATCTAGGATGGAGGATAGCACAGGGGCAATGTGCTGCTCTTGGAAGCAAGACTATTGTTAAGTTTATGCTTTGGAGTAAAATATACTGTTGGAGCCGTACGTGGGTTTAATAAATCTTTACTGGGTTCAAGGTTCAGGTAAGTACATGAGGGCAGTTAAGTAAATAACATAGGCACGGAGAGACATCCACCTGCCCCCTTGTCCATTCAGTTCCAGGTCCCAACTGCTATCCTTGGAACACTCATGCCCAGCGGAACACTCATGTACAGTTCAGTCCAAACATTCCACAACAACACTCTGGACATGACCTAAGCATACACACCATGGACAGGGAGCAGATCAAAAACCTAACACATCTTCCCCCTATATAACCAGACAACAACAGGATAAAACACAGGGAGAAGATGCAACATTGCTCTGAACACAAAAAATTGATACTGACCACAGCGGTCAGGTCTGACAAATCCTCTTCAATACAACTCTTACTTACCAAGCTACAGCTCAGAGCAAAATTTGCTATCCTCACTTTACCTTACTCTAGCTCAAACCAGCTAAGCACCAACCATAGACAAACACCAACTCTGCAGCGGGCCCCACCACAGACGTCAAATAACAGGGAGCCAGCCCTCATTCACCAGGCAACCATAACCACCATATTACATGCAAAACAATCTAATCATCCAACTTACAACTACAAGGTGTGCACACACACCTTCAAAACCTAGCACACGCGCCAGGAGTGAATTTGTTCCGCAAAAAATAAGCTGACGGGACTATCCCCATCAACAGATTTCCACATTTTAACAACATGACTGACCCTTGTCCAGTACACGCAACCCATAACCAACTCCACTCACACCTCCACACAGCCTCGAATTCAGCATTAAATATGGTGAACATTAACACAATATATGCGCCCGGAATAGAACCATAATTCAAGCCTGCAGAGAGATACTGTGCGTAAATGTGGACAAAGATATTAATAGGTTAAACAAACATTTCATCTGTGTGTACCTGTGGAAAAATAGTTTGTTAACATACCATGCATGACAAGTATTTCATTTACATTTCCTTTTCATGGGTCAATTCGACACATCTATTGATGTGTTACACAACATTGCGCCTAGCACAAACCCATAAGGGCATCCACACATCTCATATGCAACTCCAATGCACATCCTATGCCAGACCAAAGGCATAAATTGTACACTTCAAATGTACTACTGACGCCAAATCAGTGACGTCATGTGCACATCATGCACCAAACCCAAAAGCATCTACAATGCAACTTGTGTAGATACTATGCTAAAACAATGGCATCACCAAATCAAACTGTGGCACAGCTATGCCGAACAAATGGCACTTCTTGTGCACTAATACACAACCTATGCCAAACCAATAGCATCTAACATGCCAACCATGGCACAACCTATGCCAAACCAATGGCACCTAATATGCCAACCATGGCACAATCCATGCCTAACCAATGGCATCTAATATCCCCCAATGGTACAACCTATGCCAAACAAATGGCATCTAACGTGCCAACCATGGCACAACCTATGCCAAACCAATGGCACCTACTATGCCAGACTGCTGACACCTGATGTGCCAAACCATGTCACATATCTCCCAAACCAGACTCTCTCTCACAGATCATAATGCCACTTCAAGTTGTTACATTACTCTGCCCTTCCCATAACATATCAGTGGAACGAATCAGACCCAAAAGTGAAAATAATGTAATTCAAAAATAACACCTCCCAAATCCAAGCATTAAAGTCCTCAGAGCCCTACTGATAAGTTCCTGGGAAAAAAAAATTTGCAAAGTTAACACATGTGATAATTCAATCTGGAATGGAATCATTAAATTTACCAACATTTCCAAAAACAACATCTCCACCAGCAGTGGCAAATAATCAATTAATGGGTTGACATAACAATTAATGATAACTCTCAGTGCAAGAGTTTAAAATGCAGTTCCTCCAATTCACCCATAGATTGGTCAAAATAGTTGCCATAACAACAGCAAACCATGAAAATTATTTTCCAGTACTTGTAATCACAAGGTAGTTCTACATTAGTTCGTAGCATATATTTCTGCATGTTAATGTTCGCCGCTTTACTTCCCTGTTCACGTTGCCATCACCGGAGTTCTGCTTACCCAGCAACGTGTTCTTGTATAAGTTCCAGGACTTACACGAGTAAAAAAAAAACGTTCTCCTTAAAATCAGTCGGCTAATTCCACGAAAGAAAACGTTCAACAAAAACATCCTGAGCCGCAAGTTGCACGGCTTGGAAACTCCGTCAGACAAAGTCCCGTCTGAATGCAGTATATCCATTCATCTTCAATGCAACCCAGCGCACGTCAAACACGTACCAGGGTCCTTTTTTCAAACTCGCGTCCCTTCACTGTGCTGTAATCAAAGCACCAACGTTCACTTCCTCGACGAACGTAGATGGCAGTGTTCCAATGGAATGGACGATCGCCAACTCCCCCACTATTCATTTGACGTCATCATTCATGCAGAGGGAGCGACAACGGACGGAGATCTCCGCTCCGACCGTCACCCTCATGCTGCATGGGTGCACCAGCTTGCCAGGACCAACCCTGCACCGCAAAGACCATGCCAAAGGTGCGACTGCCTGTACCGCACACTGCACGGCCCACAATAAGCGCAGCAACTAGAGAGCCGGTAAGTCCCTGGAAATATTCGCCACTCTTATTTATTAAAAGGCACCTCACTCCTTCTACTGCTGGCCATAGGAACGATGACTGTTGGTGAACCTGCATGCTTGTAAACGGCTAACTGCTTTTGTTTAGGGGAAATCCCCTCATCCAGTTGGCCATACACACTATGCAGCACCCTCGCAGTGAGGAATACACGCGTCAGGCTAGTGTAAAAAAAAAACTTCTTTGACGACCTTATGGGTCCTTTAAGTGTTCGCTGCCCCTTCAAAGTGCAAGCCAGCCCCCCAAACAATCAAAAACGCAGTCTTTGGCAGGCTCTAGCGTGGGGCAAGCTCACCTTGTGGCACAGGGACAGCATGGGGTGGCCGGTGGATGTTTCCTCTTCCTCTGGTGTTCTGCCTCCTTTTCCATGCTACAGCTGCATGTGCCCGTCTCCAGATCCCTTTTCCTGAAGTGCAGCGTTTCTTCCTTCCGCTGTACACTCTCTCCAGTAGACGTTCCCAGAAACAAATCCTCGTCGCAAATGTTAAGTTTATGCTTTGGAGTAAAATATACTGTTGGAGCCGTACGTGGGTTTAATAAATCTTTACTGGGTTCAAGGTTCAGGTAAGTACATGAGGGCAGTTAAGTAAATAACATAGGCAGGGAGAGACATCCACCGGCCCCCTTGTCCATTCAGTTCCAGGTCCCAACTGCTATCCTTGGAACACTCATGCTCAGTGGAACACTCATGTACAGTTCAGTCCAAACATTCCACAACAACACTCTGGACATGACCTAAGCATACACACCATGGACAGGGAGCAGATCAAAAACCTAACAACTATGCAGAGAAACAGAAGTTAGAATCCCAGATCTGCGCTTAGAAACCAAACTCAGCTATCAAACACGTTATAAAAAAAATTATGTGTTTTTATTCTGTCTTGTTTTAAGATGTATCTTATTTGTGCAGGAGTTTAATGGCGGAAGTGCCGAAATAAAGCAGAATTGATTGATCAAACACCTCAAGTTAATGGCATGGAATGTAAATGGTCTGAATAACCTTATAAAACGCACACAGATATTATCCTGTTTTAGCTCAATATCATGTGATATCGCTCTACTTCAAGAGATCCACCTCAATTATGAAGAAGCAGTAAACTCAAACGAAGTTGGGTGGGCCAAACATACTATTCCACTTGTAATACCAGAGTGATGATGTGTAGCTATATTGTTACGGAAAAAATCGACCTTTGAAAGTTATCTCTACTTTCAAAGATTTAAATGGCAGTATTCTATCCATCAAGATCAAGGTTCAGGATACTGAGCTGCTACTGTGCTGTGTGTATGCTCCAAAACCCTGATGAGCCCCTATTCTTTCATGAACTCACAAAACATATTAAAAACTGCAATGTGGACTTATCATCCTGGGTGGGTATTTTAACACAGTTATGGACCCTATGTTCGACTGCTGTAACCCATCTAAAACCCAGCAGGAATCGAAAATTAGACGGGACTTGACAGTCTGATTGAGGAAAACGATATGTGTAGAGCATCCATCTGGAAGAGAAGACAGTTTCCACTCAGTATGTCTTGATGTTTATTCACGAGTAGACTATTTCCTGACATCTGTACGTGCAGATTTGAGCTGCTATGACTCAGAGAACTGGAAGCATTTCGATTTCCAGTATCTGGGAAACACTCAAGTGCTATTTAAGGGATGTACTGATGTGTAAGACTGGCTGTTAGAGGAGAGAAAAGGAAAAAGAATTGAAAAATATGTCTGAGGAAGCGAAAAATATTGAACGATGATATGCTAATCCAAAAGACTCAGTGCTTCAAGCACAACTCAGAAAGAAAACATATGAGCTGAATAAAATCATATCTAATAAAGTATAATATGCAATGTTCAGGTGTAGGGTAAACTACTTCACACAAGGAGAAAGAGCAGGATTGCGTCTTGCCCACAGCTTGAAGATTGCAGAGAGGAAACGGGTCATTACCACAAATAAAGACAAATCTGACAACACGTTAATGACTCCTGGAGGAATCAGTGATGTATTTCAGATGAACAGTTGTGCAAAACCGAAATGAATTGCAGCACTGAAGATATAGATACAGCTCTGAAGCTAACAGATAAGTCTGCACTTCACCTCGAAGATACAATATAGACAGAAGAAATGCACTCAGCCATCTCCAATCTGAATAGAAACAAAATGCCTGGTAAATGCCTGGTACAGATGGACTGCCAACTCAGGTCTACCATATTTTACCTGGTTGTGTTATTGAACTCCTTTGGGATGTGTATATCAAATCTTTTGAGATGAGAACCTTGCCAAATTCTATAAAACATCCAATAATTACCACACTACCAAAGAAAGACAAATCTCCATCACACTGTGAAAAGTACAAACCTATTTCTATGATTAGCACAGATAATGGCTGCATTTCTGGTGAAGAGATTGGAAAGGGTGGTGACTTTGCGAATTCATGAGAATCAAGTCAGTTTTGTCCCGGGAGATTCGTAGCAGATAATATGGGAACACTGTTGCTGACAATAGTACAAGGACGCCAACATGCAAATCTAGTGGGTGCTGCCTCCTTCGATGCTGAAAAAGCCGTTTATAGGATTGAGTGAAAATATCTCTTCGTAACCCTGAAGATGATGGGATTCGGGTCACATTTCACACACCGGGTAAAACTACTTTATACAGACCCTACTGCAAGCGTCCTCCCAGTGGTTTAATATTTGAAAAATGTCAGCTGCAAAGAGGAACCGGCCATGGATGTCCACTCTCTCCCTTGTTATTTATTAGTGCTATGGAATGCTTGGCTATTTTGCTGAGGAAGAGCAGAGACATTCGTGGAGTTGGACAAAGGAAACTCAGGCAATATCTGGTTATACACAGATGATCCTCTGGCAGTTTTGGTGGAACCTAAATCGAATATTGCCTCCCTGATGGATGTAATTTAAGCCTTTTCCAAAATGCCACGGTATAAAGTTAACTGGAGCGAATCGGAGATCTTGCCTGTTTCTGCTTCATGCATGAAACACAAGTTTAATCACTTGAACTTTACATGGTGTCCCACTAAAATGAATTATCTGGGAATCTGGATTAACTTTGAGGCAAGTGAATTGATGCAGATGAATTTCTCCATATTACTACCACAAATCAAGACAGACTCAGATAGGTGGTCCCTTTTGAAACTCTAATTTTGGGGGAAAGTTAATTGCATTAAAATAAATGTGACACCCAGGATCCATTATATCCTTCCTATGCTACCTCTCAGCACACCGAAAAATCTTTTAAAAGATGCAAATACATTGATGCAAACATTCCTGTGGGCCGCTAAGCCAACACGACTAGCACTCTGGAAGCTACAACGACTAACACAATTGGGAGGCATGAACATACCTCCCAATTGTACACAGCTGGACCCTAAGGCGTTATTAACCACAACCTCTAAGAAAGTATGAAGCAGGAACCCCCACACAGAATGTTTACGCGACTATTGGCGTAAGATTTCATAATGCATTAGACGCTAACCCTTATGTATTCCCAGATGCGTCAATATGGTTAGACCCCATCTCTAAAATACATGGGAAAACTTTATTCTGGCCGAATTGGTACTTGGGTGGAATCTGCTACATAAAAGATCTGCTTGAGGATGACAGGTGGATCCCTTATGCCCAATTGTGCAAGCGGTATGACTTGCAGGTCTGCACCTAAACAGAATACAGGCTGTTAAAAGGGAATGTAGCTGAAAAACACAATAAAACATTTCGGATTTTTCTCCAGAATAAAGTCTGGTCACAACTGAAAGAATGCGCAAGAGCTGGCCATACGTTTTATACAATACTAGCTTTAGCTGATGAAGAAGATACATAACCTCTATCTATATGGACAAGGGAGCTGGGAGAAAATATGATACCCCGAAAGCTGGAAGAGATGTGGCAACAACATTCGATTGTCATCTATGGATTGGAGCCTGAGAGCCTCCTAGCTTCAGCTACTGCACAGGACATATTAAGCATTGGAACAGATGTATCAAAGAAACTTCACCACAATGATGTATGTTGGAAATGTAAACAAGACAAAGGAACCCTGATCCATTTAATTTGGTTTTGTGGCAAGAATAAGGAGTTCTGTCGGAGAGAGTAAATCTCTGATCTACAGTACCTATGATAGTTTCCCTGCACATTCTTGGAGATGAAAATTCAATAGAAGAGTTAAGTTATGCAAACAAAGAAAGCATGGCATGGCTATTCCGCAGCTGCATGCTGTGAAGGAAATGATCCTGCGTGCATGAAAATCACCACATTTCTTATAAAGGTGACTGGATCGAGGAACTGCTACACATGTCAACCTTTGAAAAGGTCATACATAAGGACAGGGATGAGTTAGAGAAGCTTGATGAGATCTGGGGTACTTTCTTAGATGTATATGGTTAACCCGGATGCAGATAAATCCAGTGTACTATATATTCCACTCACTACATACCCTCTGTATAAACCACTGTTCATTTTAGAAAAGTCACTGACAAATTCTTTAAATAAATCCCATTCCCAGCGTTTCCTCTCTTTCAAGGTATTTCCTCTGCATTACATGCTTCTGTAGCCTACTCTCTCTTCTGATGATGTCCTGACCCTTTTAATTATTTCAAGAAGCAATTTTACTGTACATGGCACTGCCTTCATGGGGACAACTTGCACCGTCGTATTATAGATGTGCTGTATAGTTTATGATACAAATGCCTAATGCTACATACACGTGAGGTAGATTGGGCTCAAGGCCCTGCGATCTTTGACTTTCCAATTGTTTTGGACTGCAGCTCCCTTCAATCCTAGACTGCAAAGTCAATGGTGAGGGATCAAGGGACGTGTAGTCCAAAACCGCTGGAGGGCCACAGTTTGCAGACCATGGCAATATGGGCAGAGACATCTAAACCACTACCCTCATCCCTGAAGAACAGACTTGGAACTGGCCGTCATGAAGAATTGTATGAGTGAATAAAAGACATATATATCTTAAAATGAGCTAAGGCAGTGCAATAGATCTGTCTGTTGTGGAGAGTCACAAAAAGAAGAATCCTGTGCATGTGCACACATTTGTGAGCACGTTCCGTTGTGACTAAGCGAGGCGGCGACACATGTGAGGCCGCATCAAGCCTCTCCTAAGCGTATGCACACACACATTTGGGGAATTGTGCAATGGCCGCAAAGTGTGTGTTTTAATAAGCACACAAGTGATGCTCACATTCAGATGCCTTTCCTGCTAACGCTGATTTACAAAACGTGGCACTTTTATTTGCCTGTCCGCAAGTGTAAGAGCCACTGGGAATGTAGCTTTGTGAATCAGGCACCAGGCTCACAGCCATTGCAGGTGTTGTGAATAGGCACTACCCTTGAACTTTATTACCTCTCAAGTGCATGCAGGTGACTGCCAGGAACACATCATTCCTGACATGTATGCAAATGTGTCAGTCACATGGGTCAGAGGTTAAGAAGGTGTATTTAGGGGTATTTTTAAGAGAATGTTTATCCTTGACTATGTCAATAGGATCACAGAGACTTAGCATCTACCTTTCTACTAATACGAAAAACTACCTTCAGAGAAAATACGTGTTTGAAATACAAGAATGTCACCTCTGTACATAGGTATAATACATCAATGAAAATGTGATTTTTTAAATCCATTTTGATTTTGGCCATCTAAACTTTTAAAAAAATGTTTTAAGGGTACCTCCCTTGCTTTTAAGAAGGTTTCTACATTGAATGCAAACATTTTGAAAAAGTAAAAGCCCCATGAGTAAAAAGGAAGAAACATTTAATCGGTAAAAATAAGCAGGAGAAAGGCATACGGTGGATGAGTTGGGGAAAAGAAGGACCATGAACCTGTTTTTATGTTGAAAAAAGTCAATTTTAGAGGGGACAGGAGGACACGTCGTTTGAGGAAAAGAAGAGGACATTTTGGCAAGATAAAAGAGGAGAAGCAGGGGCGTCCTGGCATGAATGCTTGACTGCAGATTGGGGGACATGAATTAGAAGATAGGAACGAAACAGGGGGTTGTCCAGAGGGCAACAGAAGGAAAGAACCTTTACACACAACATCAACAAATGAAAAGCACCTAGAAAATATATATTTTTTTCAAGTTTTGATTTACAATCTTCAATGTAGAGCATTTCAAAGTATACAAATATTTGCATTTTTTAATTTTAATTGTCGAGATTTATGGCTTATTCACTGAACGTTTAGCATGGTGCAAAGTGACTTTGCACTGTCAACAAACACGTTTATTTTTTATTTGATGTTTTTTTTTTTGGTTATTTGTATAGCGCGCCAAACCCGAAGGCATCAGAGCACTGATCCGGGCCTAATTCACAGATAGGTGCAAAGTGTATTTTTGCATAGCAAAGTCACTTTACACAGCAAAAATACTCTTTGCAACGCACTAAATGGTCCTGATTCACAAAAAAAGCACTACGTCCGCACAACTTAATGCTTTTTTTATTAGGCCCATTTAGCCTGGTGCAAAGAGTACTTATGCAGTGCAAAGTGACTTTGCAAAGCTCTGTGAATTAGGCCCGGTTCAACGTGTTTGTTGGCACCACTTTGCACCACGCTAAACATTCCAAGAATTTGGCCCTTAATCTTTAAATTTCCCCTCAAATATAAAGATTTCAAACACTTGTATGCATGTATTTATTGATCTCTTATAACATGCTGCATTGCCATAAGAATATCACCATATATCCTAGGAGCGGCAGAGGGGAGGCAAGAGGGGCTCAGAGAAAAATCAAATAAGCCAGAGAGCAGCATTCATGATTCTTACTAGAAGGGATAGAGAGGATAGAGTAAAGAGAGGAGGACATCCAAGGTAAGGGGGCCTTTATAGATAGGGCACAGGGCTGCATTCTAGGCATTGACTTTAAGGAAAATAAGGAGAGGGTAAGGTCAGCCCAAGATAGAAAGGTCAGGATACGATCACAATTAAACCCAGGGACCAGATTCACAATCCTGAATGGGAGAGGTGAAGAGAAGGAGCAACTAAGGATAGGTAGATGTGGACAGGTCAGGGGCCCATGACACAGAAGTTCACATTCCAGATCCTGAGAAGGAGGGAAGAGAATGATATGGTATTGTGAGTCAGAGACAGAAAAGAAGCAGGCAGCATGGCTGAACGCGGGGGCAGAGGGTTCATTCCATATCCTACTGAGAGAGACGAGAGATGAGGGATGATAGAGGATGAAGTGAAGGCGAGGAATATATTACATTGAATAGGTGTCAAAGAGAGGGGGAGCAAGAGATATGTGTTGCTTTTTGGATCAATTAGGGTAGAATGTAATTGAGGGGAAATTGTGCACATTTATCATAAGCATGGAGTAAAGTCTAGCAATTTAGTGCTTGTTTTTCATAAATCTTCAGTTCAGTGATGGCTGCTATTCCTTATTTTATGTTTTATGTTTTAGACAAAGGTATACATAGCCTATGAAATGCACTGAAGGCAATTCATAAGAATTCATATATTAAGGAAACAGTTCTCAAGGTTAGTTATAATTATTTACTAACAATTGAAATATCACACTAATATTCAATTTCTATTATCATAAACTTGATCACTATACCATTGAAGGTGTATCAAGTTTCCTTTCAGAGCATGAACATAATTTAATAGTGCTAATCCTCCAGATGAGCAATAGGTATGGTGAAACACGTTGTGAGGACTGAGCATTGAGGATCAAGGATTTATATGATTGAGAGGATTGACGATGTACGATTGAATGATGTTTGAAAAGTCTAAGAAGATTGAGGATTGAGGACCAATGATGGATATTTTTGAGAAGGTCAATGATTGATGATTGAGAACTAAGGATTTAGATTATTGAGGAGATGGGGAATTAAAAATTATTCTATTAAAGTATTGAGGATTGAAAGACGATGAAGGATCAATGATTTAAACACTGATGATTGAAAGAGGATCAAGGACCATTGATTTGGACTATATATTAAACCCATTGAAGATTACACATTAAAAGATTTGTAATAAGGATCAATCATTCAATATTTTGAAAAAGGACTGAAGATTTAGAAAATTGAGAATTGATTAACTTAAAAATAACCTTTGGTTCAACTGACAGAAGTTTGAGGACAGATCTTTGAACAATCTCTAAATAAAATGTTATAAAACTGAATTTCTTTATTTCCTTTTCTGTTTAAACGTGCAGTAGTATCCACACAGTTAGACAATTATAAGAATACATTAGAAATCACAGTGGGTGTTTCTAGTGGATTGGGTGCTGCATTTTTTTTTTTTTTAAAAAGACAACATATTTGTTGTATGGTTGCGCACATGTAAAATTGGAATCCTTCTACTCACAATTCCGCAGTTTAGTGCTTGGCTATGTACAGCTGATTCTAGCAATATCTGGGGATGACACCGTGGATCTGAAAGTGATCGGGGCACAGAAACACACTGAAGGAGAATGAGTAGTAATTCCATTTCCATAGGTTTAAGTCTGTAAACTTAGCAGCATGTAAACTTATTTTGCCTTAAAAAAGGGAACATATCGCTGGGTTTAGGAGATTGCACCACTGGTTACCCATTAGTAAAATACTCTCCTCTACAGTGGAGTGCCTATCTATGAAGCCAATACAATCGCTGGCCCATGTTATCTTTTAAAGAAAGTTAACTTTTTTATTCTGGGGGAATGATTCCTGCCCATTGCATTCCAAATTACATTCAATCAACTATTTAACTAAGAAATTAGGTAGAGGGGCAGTTTGCCTTTGGTCATTTAGTGTTCTCCAGACCTCCCGTAATATGGCAAAGAAAGGTAAATATATTTTGATTGGGTTCGATGTCAACTAGCGTGGGATTTTGCTGTCTAGAGCTTTGGATGGGTTAGCTCTTATAAAGGCAATGTATACGTCTTTTCATTCATTCATTCTGAATAAAGGAGTTTGAAATCAGAGCTTTATTATTATGAAAGGAAAACGACATAAAAGGAAAACATGTGTAAACAGTTCTTGAAAATAAGATGTTGCAAAGAAAATGTATACAAAATACTGAGAAGTAAGGATGTCCTTTGTTCTGTTTCTTATTCTTCCTTGCTTATTCACACATGAGTTAAAGTATCAAATACGAAGATGAAGACCCCCACCAGCAACATAGGCCAGCATCAACTCAAGTTCACCCATCCCTGAATGGCACTGAAGTGAAAACGGGATTCACCCATGCTGTAAAAACAGGATTAATCTGTGTCTCTTCCCTGCATCCTCTGTTGCTTCACTAGAACCAAACCCTCCCTCGTAGAAAACAATAGACCTAGGAGCTGCAGCATGAAGACTGCCATAGTTCCATCAATGACCATTTCTGCCTTCTGCCTACAGAGAATGACAGGGAACAGACGTATCATGACCTTTGGTGGCCCACCATGAAATTGCAGCATAAACCATGACACTGGAGCCGCGTCCGACAGCAGACATATCGACACGAACGATGGAAGTCCGTAACTGCCGGTGGAAGAGACATTAAACCCATTCCGGTGGCGGTCAGACCACCGGCAGAAGTGATGTCAAACACTTTCCGCCAGCAGCTAGGCTGTCGATGGAGAACAGCTCGAGAAAAATTCCTAGAAGCCGGTCAAATAGCCCGTTACAGCTGCAGAGTGGAGAACCAGAAGAGGCACAGGGCCCTATGCAAAGACATCCTTTCTCATGAGGCATGGCAAGTGCAAGGGCCCCAAGTTTCCCAGAAACAGAACAGCAGGTGTTGGTGGACGACATGATGTCAGTGGATGCATGATTCCTCGGTGCATGGATACATACCTCTAGTGGCAGCGAAAAGAGTGAAATGTGGATGGCACTGTTCAATGCAGTCAATGCAGTGTTCGGCATGCCACGAGAGAAGGAAGATGTACATAAGAGGTGGAATGACATCAAGCGTGCCATGCGCAAAAAGAATTCCATGCTCCATGTAGCCAAATACAGCACTGGTGAGAGGGCACCTGAAACCATTGCATGAAGCACCTGACAGCAGAAGAAATGTCACAGGCCTAGAGGAGGCACATGATATAGGTGAGTGAGAGAACAACAAATGCTGTTATAAAGAAACAACCCATGCACACTAATTTATGGACATGGACAAAACGATTTTCATACAGGACAAGATGGACACGTCAACTAACTTATCCACCACACCAATCGTACGACCACTCAGCTTCGTGTAACATCCATAACACATACACATACATGTAGAGTGCAACTGACAGAGAGATACCAACATACTGCATGAGTATAAGATGATGCCATGTATTTAGGATATGCCCTTGCAGGCAACACATCCTAGCAACCCAGCGGCATGAAGATGCTTGTGCCATGTCAGGAAGCAGCTTGCTGCAACACCAAGCCACATCGCCAGCACCTCAGGAGACACCACCCATGCCAGTTTACAGCACTACAGACCAATTTGTCACTGACACAGCCACAGTGGACCTTGGTAGCAGTACCGGTTTCACCAGGTCAACACCAACAGCCCCAACCCACATTACAGTACCCATCCCAGAGGTGGAAGCAGTTGAGCAGGAGGAAGAGGTGCCAACTGATGACCCTGTGGACCAGGAGCTTATACATGAGGGAGATTATAAAGACCAGCATGAAGGAATACGATATTATTAAGGTGACCAGGCTAACAATTGGCCCACCGTTTTGCCTCAGATATCGACCCCCCCACAACACACAGCTACTGCACACAATGATGTTGAGATCCAGGATCAGACAGACCTGTCAGTAGCAGGCTAATGTGACCTTGTCCACGAGGCCAGATGGCAGTCCGATGTAGTAGGACAACATCTGAACATACAGGACATGATCCCCCAACAGCCTGGGTAACACAACCAGCTCCTCATGCACCACAAAGAGATCCTGACATCACTTAAGTAAGCCCTAGAAATGCACACCTCAGCCATCATGAGCCTGCATGAAAAGGCAAGAGTGAACCAATTACAGTACACAGAAAAAACATGAGCAAGCTCCAGCAAAGCAGACATCGAGAAGCAGCATCAAATAGGGGATTCACCCATGCTGTGTCAGCTGTTGGTATCCTGCTGTGTGGCATGCATCTGGGTATGGTTTGTGATAAAGAGGACACCATCATGCTGCAGTAGTGTCTGTCACCTGTGCTTGACCAACTTGACCAATGAATGCAACAGACCCTTCTTAGCTGCAGCAGGAACAGTTGTCCACAACTCATGTGTCCAGCATGACATCTGAGGATGCAAGCCCAACACACACACACGCTGTTGCTCCACGTCTCCACCATCATCTAAGGGTATATCAGAGGGTCAGGAGCTACCTGCAAGGAAAAGGTTCAGGAAGTGGACTGGCCAGAGCATAATGCATAAAGGTGTCCAGTGAAGTACAGAGGGACATTATCATTGCACACATATGTGAGTAAACATGTGTAATGCATGGAACCCATAGCCCAATTGGTCCAGATTGTTACAAGGCCAGGATGTAGCAAGTGAGGGAAGGTGTGTTTTCCATGGACCCATAGCCCCAGTTCGGCCAAATTGACACCAGGCCAGGATGTGGCAGGTGAGGGAACGTATGTGCTCCATGGACCCATAGTCCCAGTTGAGCCAGATTGCCAGCAGGCCAGGATGCGGTCCATGAGAAAACGTGTTTGCACAATAGACCTATACTCCCACTTGGACCAGATTGACACCAGAGAAAGATGCTGCTCATGAGGGAATGGTGGTGGTGCCATCAACCTCACAATACAATTTTGGATACACAAAGATGTCCTTCCTTGAGGTAGATATGCAGCTTTAAGAGGTCAATTTTCATATTTTGGGCAATTATCCACTATTCTTCTGATTGTCCTACCTATGGGCAAGTGAAAGGCATGTTGTGTACATTACTACCTACAGGGCCGGGTCCCTGGGAGTAGAAGGCAATGTTTAGTGGCCACACACGATTGGTGGTAGTGTGACCCCACTTCTGTGCTAAGCTGTTCTGCCCTGTGATCTGAATGTTATGCATTTGTGAGTTGGGTTAAGGGGAGGGATTTCGGCCCGATATATGCACCTCTAGAAGTAAATATGGATTAGTGCCTGTCACATGGGTGTGCATTTGATGAGTATGTTGGAGAACCCTCCTCTCCTGGGTTCATACTCACAGTCTACATTCTCTGGGAATGGCACAACCCTATGTATGGTATTACAGTGGTGTGTAGTATGCAGCACACCAGAATGTTCCTGCACGCATTTCCAGGAGCATACAAGAGTGTGCCTCCGGTACAGTGGAGAGCACTATTGGTTCTTCAGTACTCCAAAAGTACATTTGATCACATTGCAAGTCCCTGGGTGTGCTTGATTGTAGCGTTGGTGTGCTGTTGTTTGTGGATTGCAGACAGATAGCAGGAGACACAGTCTGAATGGATAGGCAGCATCACCTGTGGGAATACTGCAAAACACATTTGCATGGTCACGTTAGATTTGGGATATGCTCATGGAGAATACAATACATAAAAGTATGGCTATGTGCTTCAACAGTTACCAATCAGCCATGTCCTTCTGTTGGTAATGCTGCACATCTATTGTGAGACACTACAGTTCTGCATTGCTTTGGCATCATGTGTGGATCCTGGGAAATGTTCACATATATTAGTAAATATCATGTTTGCATCACACACAGCCTAGATGTTGATGCCATGGAAACCTTTTTGATTCTGATAAATATCTTCACATGCGTTGGGTGGGGGTATAAAGGCAACATGTGCTCCTTCAAGTACACATACCACACTGGGTAGGTCAGCCCCAATGTACAATTCTGTCTTTATGGTGTTAATGTGGTGGGGGGGCATCTGTTGGGAATATGATGAGATCCCCCACACATGAGATGATGGAGTCCAGCACCTGGGCCAGACTCTACTGAATGCCAGCTAGAGATGCCAGCTACACTTCCCACAGAGTTCTGTAAAGTTCCACTGGCACAGAATTGATAGACACTCATCACCTTCAGGATTGGAGGAATGGCTGTGGCAGTGTTGATCTGTGCCTGTAGGTCTGCCACTATGCAATTTCTCAGGTCCATAACGGTCCGTTGATGAAGTCCGAAGACATCACCTGAAGACATGCCCTTGGCAAATGAATACGTGGTCTTCACCACCATCTGTGTTGCCATCTGTAATGTGCTCTGTAGGGTACACAACGTTGGATGCCAATTAACAATTATCAGTTTGCATGTTAGTGTGCATTTGATACTTTTGATGGACACCCCATTTATAGCATGAGCCCGGGTAGACACATATGTAATGCTGGCCGTGCAGACATTGCTGCAGCACATGAATGGGTGTATTGCTGGTGACATGTTCTGCCGACCCTGCTGCATTGCATGCAGTAAGCCTGTTTCACTGACACATTGGACACCACATATGCATGCATTTCCCTTGCTCCACTCAGATGCCCCCGTTTTGTCCAATGCTGGCATTCTTACTGAATGCCTTGCTTGCTGCCAACTCTGTGTGTGCAGGTTGATGGCCACTAATACTAGGTGTGCCCCTGCAATTGCCATCTTGGTCTAATGCATATGCAGACTCTTGTGCCATTCCTTTTCATGCCACATACACCACACCCATTGTCAATTCGCTTCAGCCACTATTAAGATGTTTTTTTTGGCGGATAAGCCACACTCTAAATGAGCTCTCTAATGTCATACCTCACATCTCTATTACTTTAGAAACTACACAAACTACATATACCCCATAAAACTATTGTCCCACACACAAAACTAAATATGCACTTCAATGTCATAAATGCTAATAAGATAACCATTCCCTGTAACTGGTTTTAAGAGGGCGGTATATTAAAAAAAAAAGCATTGGCAAAGCCACTAGTTTTGGTGTGTGTAATCTTTTATTGCATTTTACATTTAGCATGGAGGAAAGGAATGAGGACTGACATGACAGGGAGGGAATGAAGGTGCCGGTGGGTGGGGGGGAGACCCGTGGATGGAGGAATAAGTAATAAATGGCAACATGAGGGTGAATTTAAAAATTCCATAGATGAAATCTAGGCCAGCAACCGTATGCAAGAGCATTGTAGAACATTGGAAGGAAGGAATGACAGCGCAAACGGGTGTAAGGAGTGATAGGGCAAAAGTGGGGGGCAATGGCACAACGGGGGGCTGATCAAAAGCGTAAGGAGGAAAGCATCAACAATGCAAGGGGTGAAGAAGCGACTGCACACGGGGCTAAGGATAGAGTGCAAGTTTGAAAGATGGACAATGCAAGGGGGAAAAGAAGGAATGCACACAGCCAAAGGAGGGACAGCACAGGGGGGAAGGTTGGACAGAACAAGGGGGAGGAGGGACAATGCAAGGGGGAGGATGGGTAGCTCAAAAGGGAGGAAGCAAATCACAAGGGGGAAGGAAAGCACAAGGTGGAGGGAAACAGTAAGGGGTGAGGATGGACAACAGAAGGGAGGGAGGAGGGACAGCACAAGTTAGTGAGGATAAGGGACAGCACAAGGGAAATGAGAGATGGCACAAGGGGGAAGGAGCAACAGCACAACGGGGAAGTGACATCTATTGGTTTTATGGACAATTGAAGCCTTTGGTTGTAGTTGTCCTATATTGTAGTTTTGATCTCAATGTGATTTCTTACATGGACACCTGTATGTTGTCAGTGTTACTGCACCTCTTCAATGAACAACAACCTCTGTAGTGTCACTGACAACTTATCATTCTCTTCATCCCTGTTGTAGAGGAAGTGCCAAATATCAGCCACACCCCAGCCACCCCCTTCGTAGTGCCAGGAACGTTCACGCCAAAATATGTGATGTATGAAGAACAGATAACCCAGCAGAGAGCCGCAGTTGGGCTCTGTCCAGTGCCTATCAGAAGAACAGCACCTATTGGAGTACTGACACCTAAGCAACCCTGGACAGCAAGGTACCCACTGAGAAATCCATAACAACAGACACAACAAAAGGACGGTTGTCAGAATGGAATACCCGAAGAAGCCAAGAAGATACTAAAAGAAGACAACTGGTGACGTCATGAGAAATTGAACTGATGCAGATATAGAATATAATGACCTATGAATGCTGATAAAGAGACAAAATGCCATGGATAAGTGACATCTTGAGACTAAGGTGAAGCAGTTGAGTTCAAGATGGAGAAACGTATGCCATATGCACGATGAAAACATTAAGCCAGTTTAAACGTGTATATATGCAGGGAACCACAAGAAGAAAATAAATTGTGTAAGCTTGCTTATGCTTAATAGTAAAATAGATTGTGGCAAGCACCAACTATACATGTCTACCTCAAAAGCACTTTATAAATTAGTGAAAATCCACTATGTACATGAGCAGAATCAAATCGAGGTTACTAAAGGTCTCAAGAGGAGAGGGCCTCAGCTAACAATTCAAGAATTAAAGACAGAGAGAAATCCTGCTAAAGGTAACCATTCAAAGAAGCCAAGGCCGTGTCAGAATGGAATAGACTAGCAATGCCTACGATTTAAGAGAAAAATAACAAGAGTCTCCTGTTCAGCAAGGTCGAGGTAAGCCGCAGTTGGTAAACGACTGACAGAAGTAAATCAAATATACAAAATTTCATGAAGAAGAGGCTGATTTCACAGTGTCCTAGTCACGTGGCAAGGCAGGCAGAAAGGAATGAGACTTTCACACCTACGCATGGAGCCTTATCGTACCCGTCCTCCTTAAACTTTCTCAGACCAAGAAGCAGACACAAGACCAAACTGCAAGGCAGTAATTGACACAGGGCCACTGAGGCGATGAATGGTTGTAACATAAAGCTGGGGTGCAAACTTACTCCCTGCACCTAGCTCATTATTCTGCATGCTGCTAAGCGCAAGTGGAAAAGTATGTGTGGGCTCAATGCCAACCCGATCATAGTGGACCATGTAATCTAGGGTCCTATAGAGAGTAGAGCCAATGGGACGTCATACTTTCCGTGACGTATACAGTGGCCAGTTTGAAGGAAGGGCTTAGTTGCCCCACCTGACATTATTATCCAATCCCTTCTTCGCATTACCATATACAGATATTGTACCTATATTAAAGTTACCTTCCAATAACCAATCAAGTTGCATTTTAGGTTTTTAAGATTACACGTTTAAGTTTTTGGTACAAATGTTGTTGTTTTTCTGGAATTAGGTGGTGTTTAAGCGAGAAGGAAGATCAAGTGGTTGCTGATGTTCATTGAACTCCCGTTTTCTGCACTTGTCATCAAACAGACTCCCTTTGCCAAATTATTGAGTTGTCATCATTATTTGATGCAAGAGTATGAATCTGCATCCCCATCTATCTGAGGGTGCTGCTGCTCATCTTAAAGGGTTGTTTGGAGACCCCCAGTCTTATGGGCCAGCTGTGGTCCATCCAGTTCACTGTCATTTATTCAAGTTTTTAGACCATGTTCTCTCTTCATTCCTGATCCTTCTCTCTTTTTTCTTTCAATGCCTCTGCACATTATTTCACCACTAAGTGGCACTCCTGCATTCTTCAGCCTTTCCTAGTATTTCATCTTAGTCTTCTTAATTTCGCTCCTCACCTCTGTTATCTTTGTCTACTTTTCTTCTTCTTTCTGACACTGTTGTTTCTTTCTATTTATCTAGTGTTCATCATATAACTGCCACGTCTGATCCTTTATCGTTCTGTCTGATTCCCAAAGTTGTGGAGTATTTTTATCCATGCCACTGTGCCACACTGCACCCCTTTGCCAATGGGGAAAGGAAATTGCCAAGAATGGAGGCAATAACACCTGTGCACACTAAGTCTGCAAAATTGCACAGAGTTCATAACCCATCAAAAGAGCTGTGTGCTCGGCACCATACACTGGCAAAGTGGTGTAAAAGCAGGAATCACCGCCGTCATCTGTCATCTGTCATCACTGCTGTCATCTGTCATCACTGCTGTCATCTGTCACTGGAAACAAGCCCACAGAATGGCTAAAATATGAAAAAGCCCCCAAACACAGTTTCCTAATCAATGGCAATCTTCAAAGTGCTGTTTTAGCGCTAAGTTCAGTTATTTTCCCCAGTGAATTATTGAAAGCAAAGTGTGCTGGAATCATGGATTCTCCAGGCAGTCAGAGGAATCCAGGCATCACAGCCTGACAGCTGCCTAAAGAAATTGGCTGTAAAACTTAGCTTAAATGTATTTTCTTTGTCCTGAAAAATTGCAAAATCCACTATTTCAAGCATGTTGGTGAAAGCCTAATTCTTTTAAAATGTTTAAATCCTTTATAAACTGTACTTATATTTTATATGTGAACTGAAAAGATTTTAATGTATAGGAATCCAGTCTGAAGCCAATCCACATGTGAACTCTGATCTGACAGGGCCTGGCCTGGGAAAACTGACATCTCTGTTAACACTCCCTTGAGAACAGAAAGGCTAATGGCTGTTAATGGTTCACGCATAATCCCAGCAAGCCACTCAATGGGGCTGCATTAGACATTTGTCTGCAGACTGACCAAAGAACAAAGGACATGCTGAGAATTGGCCTCTGTGAGGAGGAGCAGGATGTGGGGGGGTTTCAAAGTGAACTTCAAAGGAATGGCCATCTGCACTGGCCATCTGCTCACTTTGGAAGCAAGAAAAAAAAACCTGGACTGGATTTTGAATGGAAATTACTTGTTTTGCCTCATCACTTAATGACATTTAACATGACAGCCAAAATAAGTAGACAAGTGAAAAATACAAACTTATAAATCTGAACTCATGCTAGACAGTTGAAGATGTGGTAGGAATTCCTATTACATAAGGAACCAAAGATACACTAAAACACTGATTGTGGCAAAACTATTAATGTTGCAAGCTTAAAATTGTATGTACACGATCCACTGATTGGCGCCCAGAGATGTGTCAAATTAGATATGATTAATCCAAAGTGTTATGGGTAAAATTGATAAAAATCCATAGAATGACCAATACAGCTCTCACAAAGATGGAAATTGAATGTAAATGTAGACAATCAAATGTGAAAAATATGTGTCTAATTTTATGAGGGTACATAATGGTAGAAATGTACACCTGTGCAAAGTATGTTTTGGGTAAAAATCCAGGTGGGAGTTCCTAAATCCTGTCATGAAGATGAAATCTCTGTTTAGCCTGCCAACCAAAACAAAGCGCACGCCTGTAGCCACTCACAGACATGGGGGTGTGTTTTGAAGTTCTGCCCATGCCATAAAATTTGTAATGGATAAATATAGGAATTTGACTACACATACACATACTGCTTCCAGAGAAACTGCTTCCAGAACCCATCCAGATGTCCGCGCAGCACCTTATTCCAGAATTCTTTGAGAGATCCATGTTTCTTTGCAGAATCCAGATTCTAGCATTGCAAAATTATTGCTAGCCTGCCCAATTGCAAAAATCCCAAATTTTAAGGGATTTAATCTTAATTCAGCTTGGCTGGCTACCATTAGGCTTGCCCGCTGAAAACTTGCATCCGCTATCTACCGTGTCCAGTAACAGAAGGGGCCCTTCCAAATCCAGTCTGGGGTGCAGTCCAAAATTGACCAGAACTGTGGCGCTGAGCCAAATCCCTCCAGAGGTGCCTGTTTGCCGGTGGACCTGCCCAATCCAATGACCAGAGCTGGCTGTCCAATTTAATAACTTATTCTGTAAGTACTAATAGGAAGAACAGTGACCCATAATATATCTGTATTGTATGATCCCAATCTCACCCATCCCATCCTTAATTCAGAACTCCAGTATTGTTAGAATTATCCTTGCACTGACTTTTCTCTCATCTGTGTTACTAAACCATACCTCCTTATTGATTTGATTAAGAAAAGTAATTCCCAAACCAACCGGAAACTAGAGTATCATGCATGAATAGAGTTATGATCGGACGTGAATAACTGTTTCCTGTGTGGCATTCTCTTTTTCGTAGTCCTTAATATAGTATAAGAAAACCTATCTGTCATTTTTAAACCCAAATTTCTGTTTTCCATTTTTGTGCCTATTTTGCAAAAACGCCTCTCAAGAAAACCTCCATAACTCCCTCAATTTCTAAGATAGAAGCAAAATTTCAACTCCCACTTGTACCTAACATCTCTAGCTATCTCCATAACCGAGAACTACAGTGCAACACAGTGTGATTGACCCTTTGTAGCAGAAATTGCATGAGGAAAAGTTTGCAGCAAATTGACATTTTGAAAAGTTTTACACGTGTGAATTAGCTTTAAATTATTTCCCACTTTGACTTTGAGATTCCAACTGTTCCTTTCGATTAAATCATTGCTGGTGTTTGCTTGCATCTGTCCAAAGTAACTCCCATAGAGATTTATAATAATTTAAGCATTTTTGAACATATTTGGTGTTTTTGCTCAGCAAATTTGAAAGCCATTCTGACAGTTGAAAAGTCAATTCCGTTTTTCTCTTGTGTTAAAAGGGGAAAGGTGGGAGTGATATTCTGTTTGGTCTGTGTTATTCCAGAGTACCTGCTCTCTCCTCACATCTATTTAAATTGCCTATTGGTGGGTTGAGGGGTGTTGCAGGTGGAACCCTTAACCATAAGTGCTATCTGTTCTAAACCAGACCAAAAGTATTATTTTCTCTGCTGCATTGTTTTTGGTGCACATTACCTGATTCCTAGTGCATTAAACATATTATTCCGTGTTCTGTCACCCCATTTGTGATTGTTGTTACCTATTAAAATGTATTGTGATTTAAATTCTAAATACATAAATAAATATTTACCTTTGCAAACTAGCCTGATTCCTGGTTCAGTGTGACCGGGGGTGTGGAGGGGGGTCTCAGGAGAAGGGTGTGATATGAGTGGCATATTGTTCAGAATATTGAATTTATTGATCAAAATAAATAAGGGTTTCATTTGCACACTACATGCTGGGCGAGACTTGGATGTGTGCCAGATTGAAATCACTTACAAAGTATTTCCTTTGCTGCTTCCCTATCTAACTGCAATTTGCAATTCACATTAAATGAACACCTCACATTTTCATTTGTAATTCCAACATCGCTTAGTTCTTCCTTGATCCTTCCTTACACTCAAGCTTTTGGCTTATCTAACTTCTCCTAGAATGTACAGTACTTGTCGAAGTCCCTCCTCCCCCAAATCACCTCTCACCTCTGCCACTATAACAATCTGGGTTCTATCCTTTCCATTTCACTGAAACAGAACTTCACTTTGTCGCTAATCCACTTATTTCCAGTCGCTACGCTAAGCAGTCATCTCTTCTTGTCCTCTTAAACTTTTCAGCAGCTTTTGACATAAGTGATCTCGCCATTTTAACTGGTTCCATTCTTATCACACTGAACATACCTACTCAGTCTCTTGGGAAGGTCAATCTTCATCAGATTCTTCTATATAATATGGTGTTCCTCGAGGATCTGTTCTAGGTCCCATTCTTTTCTCCCTTTATACAATTCCTTCAGCTTCTATTACGTCCTTCTGGTCTTTCTCATCATTTCTATGCCGATGATTCTCAAATCTTTTTCTCCTTCTCTTCTTGAAACCCTTCACTCAACTCCTTCAGCTAGTCTACTTGCTATCCGATCTTCGATGTCAGAACACTATCTGCAGCATACCCCTTGGGATGACCCATGTTATCTCTCCTCCTGGTCTCTGTTTAATATTCTGCTGAAACGCTTAGATATTAATCCCAAATCCTAATTTCGCTTGTCTCTTCCTCACTCCCCTGTCCTCATTCTCGATTTCAGTCTTTTGGTACTTGTGCCTAAATAGCAGAACACAATGATTCCCCTCGCTATCTAATCAGTCTTCCCTTGCCCTATAACAATTCCATCTAAAAGATCATCATCTATTCTCCTGATTTGATCATGTAATTTTATTGTTCACATATATTGCACCATTTATTCATGTAAAGAGCTTGGACAAAAGCGCTATATAAATCAAATAATATACAATAATAATAATAATAATAATAATAATAATAATAATAATAATAATAATAATAATAATAATAAAAAATGTTATGTTAGGATAACCATATCTAACTGGGTAGGTTACAGTATCTGTAAGTGATATGTACCTGTATCGCTGGTTTTATCGGTTGAATTGGCCACATCATCTTCAGATTTCTGGTTTAGCCTCAATTTATCTTCAATATAGGCTGTGCACAACCTGTCAAGACCCTGGTTTTCATTTTACGACTAGGTTGCTCCTTGTTGCTCTATGCCATTCACCCACACATTCATGCACTGACCCTGCCCAGTGGCATACCACAGGTGCAATTTACACAAATGGCATTTATTTAGAATGTGTTTATTGCTTTTCTTTTCAATTTTGTGAATGTGTTTTTATAATCTGTAATGTTTTGGGTCCGGGAAAAGTTATTTATTTATTTTTTATTTTTTTATTTTATTGGTACATAGTTTGCAACAAATGTTTACCAAATACATATCCACTGATAAAGTGTATAAAAGACAAAACAAAAGGACAAAACATAAAAAAAGGAAGAGAAAAAAGAAGAAGAAGGAAACCCCACATGATAAATTTACATCCCAAAATTTCAAAAACTATTTATAAATTAGTACATGATCCTTTTTTGCCTTTAAATTGCTTTGTCTCTGGGAAAATACATATTACAAAATTTACTAGACCACAAATTAATGTAAAATCATTTCCACACTAGAAACATTCCCACCACTCTTCAGCATCAATCCATGTGGTGTTTGATATTATCTGTCCCAGATGTTTTGTTCTTTGTGTTTTCACAGCCCCACAGCTCAGGAGAAGGTGCTTCAAATTTTCTGTGTGTATGCCGCAAAATCTGCATATTGAATCCAACATTCCTTCCTGTTTCCTTGCGTGAAGGCCTTCTTTTGTATGAATCACATTCATCCTGAATCGAAGAAATACATTTCTTTGCATCGGGCATGGATATTGTGTCAAGTATTTGGGTGTTCTATTTAAAAGTCTACCGTGCATTTTTGCTAGGCTCCAAAGTTTAGACATTTTAATTTGTTTTTCAGTCGGATTCAGTGCGATTCCAGTCAGAACACCACAATTTGATTTTTGCTTTGTTAAGATTTGTCTTCAATTGCCTTTAACTAGAATCAATCTCCATCTCCTGTAATATGTGTTTACAATGTATAGACCAAGCCAATAGCACTGCATCATAAGTGAAATTAAGTTTCATTTTTCAGGATCTCAAATTGAGACGGGCTGTCTTCCAATATAGTTTTCCTAAACAAATTAAAGGAGTTCAACATGACTCGCCCGTAAATGAAGACTTAAGCCAGCTTTCATCTAATTGCGGCTTTTGGCAGAGAGTTTGAAAGACACAATATCTTCTGCCAAAAGCAACCCTCCAATGCCTCCCACATTTTCCATGATGTCGTGAGGGATGCTTTGGCTCCAAATGTCAAAACTGGGATGACATTCATCTTGTAGAATTCAATCACAGGAGACCTGGAAAATGTACCATATTTTTTATGGAAATCTTGTGCTTGAGGTCTCATACTTATTGTTTTCCTTTTGAGTTTGCAAACTCTTGCTCCGTCATCTCTATTTGAGTTTATAAACATGCCTAGATATTTTGTAACCTTTGTGGTACGCAGAAAGTCATTGCACAGTCTCCAAGGAAACAACGTTTTATTCTTTCTGCCTTGCATATTTTGAAACACCAGAATTTCTGATTTTCCTGTGTTGATCTCAAGACCATTCAGATCCATATAGGTCTGCAGGTTAACCAAGCCTCTTTGTAGAACAATTGGTGTTTGACATAGCAAGAGTAAGTCATCTGCATAAATCATCTAGCCTAAAGAATGTCTGTTCAGCTTTGGTGGACATGTCACAGGGTTGTTTAGTACATGTTTTATTTCTGATATGTACAAACTGAATAATTCTGAGGTGACCTGGCAACCTTGTTTTACACCTTTCTGTGTCTCCATCTTCTTTGATAAGTGACTGGCATAGTCCAGCCGTATTTGAATCCTGCTGTCTGCATGAAATTCAATGATCAGGGCCAAAAGTTCTTCTGGGCATTTCCATGCTCTTAATTTGTTCTAGAGGAAAGACCTGTTGACACTTTCAAAAGCCTGTTTGAGATCAATAAAGGATATAAATATAGAGGTCTTCCTGAGGTTAATGCTCAAATCTTCAGTGTGTTGAGTAGTAGAAAATTCTACCCCGTGCACAAAACCAGTTTGTCATTTGTCATAGTTGCCAGATTTTCTAGCCCAATTTTTAAAATGTTTCAATAGAATTTTGGCAAACAGTTTTCCCAGGACATCCAGTAAAGTGATTGGTCAATAATTTGCAGAATTTGTTTGCTCTCCTTTTTTGAAAATGGGTACCAATATTAGACATTTCCACAATGGTGGTAAGCAAGCTGTGCTAATACATGCTTAAACAAGACAGGACAGAAGTCTGCCCAAAGTTCTGGATTTGTTTTTAATATAAAGTTGGAAAGTCCATCTGGTCCAACCGCTCGCGAGACACTTGCATGTTTTATCAAGGATACTAGCAAATCTCAGTCTATTGGGAGATGCCAAGTATGGTTCTTACACATAATGCCCATCGGGGCACACAAATGTATATTGCCAAAAAGCTGACTGAAGGAGGATACACATGCAACCTCTGAGATGGGATTGCATTGTAACGCTTTATCCTGTGACCCAGCATTGATGATTAAGGCCCAGTACTGTCTAGAATTATTTACCAGTATAAGTCATAGCATATGCGCACCATCTTTATGGATAAAACTTGTTTTGTGTTGTTTCAGCCAATTTCGATAGCGCTTTTTATATATCTTTATGTTAGCTATTCTTGTCGACTTTTGACAATTTCTCAGATGTTTTATGTCTTTCCTCAACACTTTCTTCTGAGCTACTACTATTGGCTCGCAAGTATATTTATTCCAATATAGCGGTTTATCCGCTCCGCGACCTTGTATCCTGTAGCTCTGTAAAAGCGGAGTATTGTCTGCTGCCCCTGTATTTGCCTTAATGCCGGCTGTTAAAGTTATTTGTTTATTATTTATTATTTATATTTATCCCCTCTTGTTTTACATTATGTACTAAAATGATTGGGGCATACTGTATTGGTATGTACATCACAAAATATAAACAGAGCCCTACTCGATGATCCCCCCACTCACACCTTAATTAACAATAAAGAGACACCATTCTAATTATTAATATTTTGCCCAAAATCTAGAAATAACATTAGCTGTGAAACAGTTCCATACCTGTGCTATGTAATACCTGGAGGGATTTTTCTAAACCATCCACTGACCTCTTGATAAATGGTGGGCCTATCTCCAACTAGCAGGTCATTGCACAGAACCACTTGTCCAGCCAAGTCACTGTGGGAGCTGTTGCTCCAAGTATACAAAAGCATTCATAACATACTGTAAGATTTGACTAGTATGTGTGCTCTGTCTTGTTTAATTGCTTGAAGTCATAAGAACAAAAGTGCTAAAATACATTAAAAAAAGTCAATTCAAAAGTCATTGGTAGAGGTAGAATCATGAGAAGCAAAACAGAGCATTAACCCATACCCGTGGATCACAATGCACTCTGCTGCAAGGTGACAATACCATTTCTCCTTCTCGCAGCATGCAAGGCTCATTTCTGTGCTGAGTATGTTTCTATATAGATTGTGAAAAACAACCAAAACAAGCATTAGTAATGTATGTTTTGTCTTTTGTGTGTGCATTTTCCATTTGCTAGTTCTGTTATTCACATCATATGGGAGATATCACATACCAACTATTACCATAAAAACACCATTGACAGGTATTGAAACCAAATGCCCAGATACACTATTCACCTTAATATTTGAGATTACCTGCACATTTTGATTTTTGTACCTAGCGACCACAAATCAAATGTCATATTCTGTTTGCGTATGCTATGTACATCATGCTTAAGGAGGAACTAAACACATTGTATCTCTTATCTATTGAACTGACACCACAATGTAACACAACAAGAAATTCACAGTCAGCTATTCTCCTTCTGGTCTGTTTCTCCCTCTAAGAAACCAGGTCTGCCTCAGATAAAATCTGCTTTAGGCTTTGGAACAGGGGGTCCTGATTTGGATCTTAGCTCTTCTTTTTTCCCTGTGTGTTTCTTCTTTTGCAATGGGAAGTGGTCCCACACTAATTCACCATTTCTTCACACTTTTTATTTGGTCAGATCATTCCATTGGCTTGCTAAATAGGCAGAAACTCCCAGAGAATCCACCTCATCAATCTTCATAAATGGATCATATTTCTAAGCATGGGAAAAGGTGGGGGGAGCATGCTCATAAGATGATTTCATTAAAATCATGTTTCATTCCATATCTCATCTCAGCACCATAACAGATCAATACAATAAGCATTTCTGGATTGCCACAGTCCCCATGAGTTCAAGGGAACACAACATCCTGGAGGATAGCTCAGCGGCAATGTGCACGCCTTGGAAGCAAGATGACATGAAGCAACACAGGTTCGATCCCCGGGCCCACGCTTAGAAACCTCTGGGTGTTTAAGCGTGTTATAAATACGCAACTAAGACACACAAAAAAACAAAACAATTATGCAACTAAAAAAATCAAACAAATTCTGTAAAAGCGCCTTGATGCCGGCGGGCTGTGGGAGCGCTTTAAAAACATTAAAAAAAATATTAATTTGTGTGATTATTTTTGATACACATAACTGTATTAATAAACAGTAGTAAGTCAGATTTAGATTCACTTTGTAGAGGAGACCTTTGCAGTTTCAAATCAACTTTCATTTTGATTGTAAGCCATATGGTTGTGGATTGTGTGTTGGATCTGAAATTTCATTTTGAAATATTTAGTGTGCATTCTTTGTTTTCCAAAATTTGGGAAGTACAGACAAGCTTGGGGATGCCTGCAGCTAATGGTTCCAGTACTAGCTGACAGCAGTAATGTCTCTTTGATGTGGGAACAATTGGAAAAGAGGGCCCCCACCATATGGTCAATCCTGATTCCTATCAGTTCAGCACGCCATACCTTAGAATTTGCTACACTGGATTTTAATGTCTTTATTAAGTATATCCTCTTGAATGTGCATGGGAACATCCAAATACCCAGAGACTTTTCACAGATGTCTCTTTGTTATGGAAATTTGAATGGCCTTCTTTGACAGGTTTAGTTATAAAGGTCTGTTTTCTAATGATCTGAGTGAATTTCTGGTGCCATAAAATCACCCCTACAACAAGGCTGAATGGACAACAAGCTCAGCTTGTTGTTAACAGGCCGATTCATGGAATAATTAGCGTGGCGCAAGTGGGCAAAAACGTGCGAATCGCAGTGGAATAGCGAAAATCGCAGTGAACGTGCGAAAATCGCACGAAAAGCAGCGCACGTCGATTCATGGAAGGCCGTGCGCAAGAAAACCAGCGGATGTGCGATAAAAAGTGCGCGGCGCACGTTAGCGCACAGGCCATCTAACAGCGTGCGCCAGGTCACTGCGAAAATCGCACAGGCCACAGCGAAAATCGCACATAGCGCGGCGCACGCAACAAAAGTAGGCGGAACACGGGCGTAACACTCGGAATGGGGAACAACTTGCCAAAACGTGGGCGTCACGGGGGAAGTACAGGGCACAAGTGCGCGGAACGCCCACACGCTCGCCTACAACACGTATTCATGGAATAGAATAGGGGAAAAAAGCGCACGCTCAAACCAGCACACAGGCACAAACACGATCGCCACAAGAAAGCAGGCGGTAGCGTCTCTGCGGCTGTAAGAAATGTGCGCCAAAAGGTGCGCCAACTAATCGCACCTATATACTGCCATGATGAATGTCCCATACTGTGGCCCTCCAGGAACAAAGACGTGCAAAGGGGTACCCACAAACACGGACACCAGCTGACAAAAAATACGTGTGCGTGTATACCGGGGTGCGCGGGAAGTCTAACACGCGATTTCAGCAGGGTACGTGCATCACAGGGGTTCGCGTGAAGTTTCACACGCGATCGGGTCTGGGGGAGCGGGCTACGTGTATTTCTGGGGTGCGCGTGAAGTTCCACACGCGAATAGGCTGGGCGCGTGTATTACAGGGGTGCGGGGGAAGTTCCACACGCGAACAGCCTGGGCGCGTGTATTTCAGGGGTGCGCGGGAAGTCCCACACGCGAATAGCCTGGGCGCGTGTATTTCAGGGGTGCGCGGGAAGTTCCACACGCGAACAGACTGGGCGCGTGTATTTCAGGGGTGCGCGGGAATTTCCACACGCGAATAGCCTAGGCGCGTGTATTTCAGGGGTGCGGGGGAAGTTCCACACGCGAACAGACTGGGCGCGTGTATTCCAGGGGTGCGCGGGAATTTCCACACGCGAACAGCCTGGGCGCGTGTATTTCAGGGGTGCGGGGGAAGTTCCACACGCGAACAGCCTGGGCGCGTGTATTTCAGGGGTGCGCGGGAAGTTCCACACGCGAACAGCCTGGGCGCGTGTATTTCAGGGGTGCGCGGGAAGTTCCACACGCGAACAGACTGGGCGCGTGTATTTCAGGGGTGCGCGGGAAGTTCCACACGCGAACAGACTGGGCGCGTGTATTTCAGGGGTGCGCGGGAATTTCCACACGCGAACAGCCTGGGCGCGTGTATTTCAGGGGTGCGGGGGAAGTTCCACACGCGAACAGCCTGGGCGCGTGTATTTCAGGGGTGCGCGGGAAGTTCCACACGCGAACAGCCTGGGCGCGTGTATTTCAGGGGTGCGCGGGAAGTTCCACACGCGAACAGACTGGGCGCGTGTATTTCAGGGGTGCGCGGGAATTTCCACACGCGAATAGCCTAGGCGCGTGTATTTCAGGGGTGCGGGGGAAGTTCCACACGCGAACAGACTGGGCGCGTGTATTCCAGGGGTGCGCGGGAATTTCCACACGCGAACAGCCTGGGCGCGTGTATTTCAGGGGTGCGGGGGAAGTTCCACACGCGAACAGCCTGGGCGCGTGTATTTCAGGGGTGCGCGGGAAGTTCGACACGCGAATAGCCTGGGCGCGTGTATTTCAGGGGTGCGCGGGAAGTTCCACACGCGAACAGACTGGGCGCGTGTATTTCAGGGGTGCGCGGGAATTTCCACACGCGAATAGCCTAGGCGCGTGTATTTCAGGGGTGCGGGGGAAGTTCCACAAGCGAACAGCCTGGGCGCGTGTATTTCAGGGGTGCGCGGGAAGTTCCACACGCGAATAGCCTGGCCGCGTGTATTCCAGGGGTGCGCGGGAAGTTCCACACGCGAATAGCCTGGGCGCGTGTATTTCAGGGGTGCGCGGGAAGTTCCACACGCGAATAGCCTAGGCGCGTGTATTTCAGGGGTGCGGGGGAAGTTCCACACGCGAACAGCCTGGGCGCGTGTATTGCAGGGGTGCGCGGGAAGTTCCACACGCGAATAGCCTAGGCGCGTGTATTTCAGGGGTGCGGGGGAAGTTCCACACGCGAAAAGCCTGGGCGCGTGTATTTCAGGGGTGCGCGGGAAGTTCCACACGCGAACAGCCTGGGCGCGTGTATTGCAGGGGTGCGCGGGAAGTTCCACACGCGAATAGCCTAGGCGCGTGTATTTCAGGGGTGCGGGGGAAGTTCCACACGCGAACAGCCTGGGCGCGTGTATTTCAGGGGTGCGCGGGAAGTTCCACACGCGAATAGCCTGGCCGCGTGTATTCCAGGGGTGCGCGGGAAGTTCCACACGCGAATAGCCTGGGCGCGTGTATTTCAGGGGTGCGCGGGATGTTCCACACGCGAATAGCCTAGGCGTGTGTATTTCAGGGGTGCGCGGGAAGTTCCACACGCGAATAGCCTGGCCGCGTGTATTCCAGGGGTGCGCGGGAAGTTCCACATGTGATTTCACAGTGTGGGTCCTCCCAGGTGTACCCTGTACACCCTCCACGGCCCCTGCAGGCAGCCCACACCACAGGGGACTACCCTGCATCCCTGGTCATGTCCCGCAGGCAGCCCACCCACCATGGGCATGCCCCCCAGCAAAGGCACATGTCTCCTTGAACTAATGAACACCAACTCATGTCCCCTTGCACCCCCACCCCCCAGCACTGTGGGGCACCTGCCAGCAGGCCCCCACCCATGTCCAACTCATGTCTCCCACCCCCCCCACACCCCAGCACTGTGGGGCACCTGCCAGCAGGCCCCCACCCATGTCCAACTCATGTCTCCCACCACCCCCACCCCCCAGCACTGTGGGGCACCTGCCAGCAGGCCCCCACCCATGTCCAACTCATGTCTCCCACCACCCCCACACCCCAGCACTGTGGGGCACCTGCCAGCAGGCCCCCACCCATGTCCAACTCATGTCTCCCACCACCCCCACCCCCCAGCACTGTGGGGCACCTGCCAGCAGGCTCCCACCCATGTCCAACTCATGTCTCCCACCACCCCCACACCCCAGCCACCAGGGGCACCCTCCACCAGGCCCCCACTCATGTCACCCACCACCCCACCCCCCAGCAGTGCAGGGTCACCCTCCACCAGGCCCCCACCCATGTCCAACTCATGTCTCCCACCCCCCCCACACCCCAGCACTGTGGGGCACCTGCCAGCAGGCCCCCACCCATGTCCAACTCATGTCCCCCACCCCCCAGCACTGTGGGGCACCTGCCAGCAGGCCCCCACCCATGTCCAACTCATGTCTCCCACCACCCCCACACCCCAGCACTGTGGGGCACCTGCCAGCAGGCCCCCACCCATGTCCAACTCATGTCTCCCACCACCCCCACCCCCCAGCACTGTGGGGCACCTGCCAGCAGGCCCCCACCCATGTCCAACTCATGTCTCCCACCACCCCCACACCCCAGCCACCAGGGACACCCTCCACCAGGCCCCCACTCATGTCACCCACCACCCCACCCCCCAGCAGTGCAGGGTCACCCTCCACCAGGCCCCCACCCATGTCCAACTCATGTCTCCCACCCCCCCACACCCCAGCACTGTGGGGCACCTGCCAGCAGGCCCCCACCCATGTCCAACTCATGTCCCCCACCCCCCAGCACTGTGGGGCACCTGCCAGCAGGCCCCCACCCATGTCCAACTCATGTCTCCCACCACCCCCACACCCCAGCACTGTGGGGCACCTGCCAGCAGGCCCCCACCCATGTCCAACTCATGTCTCCCACCACCCCCACCCCCCAGCACTGTGGGGCACCTGCCAGCAGGCCCCCACCCATGTCCAACTCATGTCTCCCACCACCCCCACCCCCCAGCACTGTGGGGCACCTGCCAGCAGGCCCCCACCCATGTCCAATCCATGCCCCCCTGCACCTGGGTCCCAACATTCCCCAATCATGTCCGTAATGCCCATCCTGCCCTGCCAAAAGGCCCAACCAACTATCACACTCACCCACATATCAAAGGCAATTACATGTTACACCCCAATGTAAATAATGCAATTTAACACATGTCTGTCACACACAATGGCTGCAAGTGAATGACAAAACACCCAACATGACATGCCTGAAAGCAATGAGATGATACGACACATTGAAGAATAAAAAAATATTATGTATTGAACAGCAAACAAGAAAAAACACAAAGCAAATCAAACTAAACAAGAAGAATGTCCAAGAAAAAATTCTGAATTATTAAAATAAGGAAATTAAGAAGATCATCCTGGGTCCATGAGCCCTACCAAATTAAACCTAACTGACTACTAACTAAAAAGTGAACTATATACAAAAAAGTGGTGCATTGTCCAATCGCAACCAAAAAAAATTCAAAAAAACAAAGGAAACCTAACCCTAACTATACAACTATATACAAAGGCAGCGGGCTATTCGGACGGCTCACTGGTTGTTGTCATGGGCCAGGGCATCATCGAACTCCTGGTCAATGGCTTGGAGGCGGGCATGTTCCCTGGCCCCGAGGTCCCGCAGGGATAACACAGTGTCCAGCTCTAACTCCCTGCGAAGACCCTCGAGGCACTCAGCCCGCCTCAGCGCCCTCCGCATGGAGTCCTCCGCCCTGACCATCGTGAGCCGTTCCTCCTCTGCCCGCTGCCGCTCCGCACCTATCCGCTGGCACAACCTCTCCCACACGGAAGCCACTCCCATTCCAGGGTTCTCCTGCCCTCCGGCCGATGCCTGCACCCCCGATGTTGATGGCCCCGAGCCATGATGCCTCCCACGTTGAGCCTGCTGCTGCCTCCGACGCAACTGCCTGTGCCAGCACGACGGCATCCAGGCTGATGGAAACCACCGACGCCGTCGTGCACGTGCCCTGCCCGATGATGCCGTCACATCCTCCATCTGCTGGGGTCCAGTTGCTCTGGTGTCCACCCCTGCTGGATCTCTGACTCCCGACTGTGGCAGGGATGGGATCCCCACCGAGCTGGCTGCATTGGTCGGGGCAGGTCCACAGGGGGCCCTGGTGGCATCTGGGCTGGAAGACGGCAAGGAGAACGACTGGTGGATAGCCTGCACAGAGGAGGAGAGGGCCGCCACATTGGCCAACACATGCAGGAAACCCCCGAACATGGCCGATCCCAATTGGGCCACGTCGGCACGGTGCACTTCGTGATGACGTGCGTGCTCCTCCCGGGAAGCACGCACGGCATCACGAATCACAGCCGTGCGCATCGCGACCCCAATCAGGACCTTCTCCGCACGGCCAGGGGTTCCCACGTCCGCAGGTGGAGGGGAGTCAGGTGACATGGACATCCCCTCTACCTGCGGACGGGCCTGGGACGGGGCATCCCTGCTGGTGCATGGTGGTGCACTCACAGGGTCAGGGACAGCGACATGCACAGGCCCCTCCACGGTGACCTGTGCTGCCTCCTGCCCCTGGCCCTGGACTGCACCACTTGCACCAGCAGGGATGCCCCCACCAGGCCCCATGTGTGCCCCAGTGGCGGCCTCCTCCTCCTCTGTGCAAACCACCAACCTGGATGGCTCCTCACCGTCTCCCACCGTAGCAGGCCCCTCTGGGGGCTCACCCACCCCTTCCGCTGCAGCCGTGGGGGCATCCCCGCCGCCTTGCTCCACAGCGCCGTCTCCGCCCTCTTCTTCACTAGCCGCTGCGTAGAGGGAGACAAAGAACACAAGCATCAGGGCACTGTACAATGGTCCCCTAGACAGGAAGCAATAGCAGATGAGCACCACTGTCAAAGTACACTTCCATCATGTCCCTCCACAACACATGGGTCAGTCCAGGCAAAACACACACAGTAACAGGCATGGTGCATGCCATGGACATTTCCATGCATGTCCAATGGACTCTTGAAACATTCAATGATATGTAACTCACATGCATCATGCCTCATGCCCATCACATGCACACACTTCACCTCAGTCACATCCATCTGGCCCCAAACACACCAAACACAGCGGTTACAAGGGTAATTTGGCTGCTTTACTGAATCTCTGCATTGTCACACACATGTGTCATGCATCCATGGCATGCACAAGTCACAGACACGCAGGTCAGGCACACAGACATGGCTACCATATATGTACCTGGCATCAGCACCCATCCCTCACCCCCACCCATGTCCACGTACAGAGACTGGCATGCTCTCATGTTCAAAATCTGAATAGGGCTCCCCATGCGGCATTTCAACACATGCAACAACCATGTGCATCACACATCACTGGTCGCACATGCATTACCATGATGTCCCTGCACACATACATGCATACATGGCCTATGGCACACATACAGGCAAGTATCATAGAACCAGCACACCGCAACATGCCCTGTCTCACACAGTAATGCATGGACACTTACCGCTCAACTCCAGACGGGCCTCCCTCTCAAGGATCTGGGCGTGGAGCGCTGGGCGTACGCGTTCCAGGACCCTCATCTGGATGGAACTCATGCGGCCCCGGCCCCCCTCCACGAGGCGCCGGGCCTTCACAAGGGTCCTGGACCTCAAGTCCTCCCAGCGCTTCTTGATCTTCAGGACGTCGCGGGTTGCCACCCCCTCCGCGTTGATGGCAACCACACAGTCGGCCCAGATCCTCTGCCGTCCTTCCTTGCTGGCGCGGGACGATCCAAAGAGGGCATCATACTGCCCCAGGACATGCTCCACCAGGACACCAACTTCGGTGACAGTGAAGCTGGTGCCCCTCTGCCCCTCTGGCCTGGGGTTGCCACTGGTGCCAGATGTTGAAGTGCCCGACATGGCAACCCCAGAGGCAGGTGTGGGTGGGCAACTGGGTCCTGGGGCTGGGCTGTGGAGCGATGTAATACCAGTCGGGAGTCTTCTGTTCCAGCAGGGGTGGACACAGCAACTGGACCCCTGCAGATGGCTGATGTGCAGGCACCAAATGGCAGGGCACGGTGGCAGCAGGCAGGCAGGCAGGCAGGCAGCAGCAGATGGCACGTGGGAGGCTGCTCGGGGCACTGGGGGGCAGTAACTCGGCCTTCTGGGCAGGAGCGTGGGCTTCCGTGTGTTTTCGCGTGGCCAGCTTGATACGGAGTGATTTGGCACGTGAAAATCCTGCACGTCAGCGTGAAATCCGAGGAAAGGCCCTTAGCGCGTAAGCGCGTCAGCACGCATACGCGATTCTATTGGACCAGAGTCCCTCAGCGCGTAAGCGCGTCTGTGACGTGACCCGCACGGGTGTTCCCCACTCAGCACGTGATGACGGGGCACACGTGGAGATACTGCACGTCAGAGTGTCATCGCGTGTAATTGGACAAAAGTGCGCGTACACGCGATTGGCCTATGTAGGTGTATTTAATGGGTGCGCGGCCACTTACACACGCAAGTACGTCAGCGAACCTGTATCACGTGGTGCGTGTGAATTTCCACACGCTATTGGACTGGGAACTGGTTTCCAGGGGTGCGCGGGTCACACGCTGTATCCCGTGGTGCGTGTGAATTTCCACACGCTATTGGACTGGGAACTGGTTTCCAGGGGTGCGCGGGTCACACGCTGTATCCCGTGGTGCGTGTGAATTTCCACACGCTATTGGACTGGGAACTGGATTCCAGGGGTGCGCGGGTCACACGCTGTATCCCGTGGTGCGTGTGAATTTCCACACGCTATTGGACTGGGAACTGGTTTCCAGGGGTGCGCGGGTCACACGCTGTATCCCGTGGTGCGTGTGAATTTCCACACGCTATTGGACTGGGAACTGGTTTCCAGGGGTGCGCGGGTCACACGCTGTATCCCGTGGTGCGTGTGAATTTCCACACGCTATTGGACTGGGAACTGGATTCCAGGGGTGCGCGGGTCACACGCTGTATCCTGTGGTGCGTGTGAATTTCCACACGCTATTGGACTGGGAACTGGTTTCCAGGGGTGCGCGGGTCACACGCTGTATCCCGTGGTGCGTGTGAATTTCCACACGCTATTGGACTGGGAACTGGATTCCAGGGGTGCGCGGGTCACACGCTGTATCCCGTGGTGTGTGTGAATTTCCACACGCTATTGGACTGGGAACTGGTTTCCAGGGGTGCGCGGGTCACACGCTGTATCCTGTGGTGCGTGTGAATTTCCACACGCTATTGGACTGGGAACTGGATTCCAGGGGTGCGCGGGTCACACGCTCGCCTAGAACACGCGCTAAGCATAAATTGCGGACTTTAACAATAACAAGCTCAGACGCCAGGATGAACATACCGTTCCTAGCAGCAGTGGCAGTGGGCTACCAAAGGAGGAGGAGGAGGATAGTCAGGGCCAGAATATTCACACCCAGAACCAGCCTTTTCGGGATGCCTGATGACCAGGTGTATGGGAGGTACAGGTTTCCACCACACATCATACCGGACCTGGTGAGTGAGTGGGAGGATGACCTCACATCACCCACCCTGTGCTCCCAAGCACTCAGCCCCCTGGAGAAGGTCCTCAATGTACTGCACTTCTTAGCCACTGGATCATTTCAGCGGACAAGTGCCATAGTGGGTGGGGTGTCACAGGCCACCCAGTCACGCTGCCTACACCAGGTCTTGAACATCATGACTGCACGGCCATCAGTCCGCAGGCACATATACCTGCCCAGAACACCTGCAGAAAGGCATGCTGCCGCCCTGGATTTTTACGCAGTGGCACGATTCCCCAAAGTGCTAGGTGCCATCGACTGCACCCATGTGGCTCTACGTCCCCCCAGGGCATCTGAGCACATCTATAGGAACCGCAAGCACTGGCATTCCATCAACGTGCAGGTAGCATGTAATGCCAAGGGAATCATCACCTCAGTATATGCCAACTATCCCGGCTCCACCCACGACAGCTTCATTTACCGAATGTCCACCCTAAGCCGGGACCTAGAAGCTGGGCGGCATGGCGATACATGGCTGCTTGGTGAGTATGTATGCCACTGCACATGCATGCATGTTGGATACTGAGCAAGGTCACAACCTCACCAATGATACCAATCCCCACCTCCACAGGGGACAGTGCCTACCCTCTCAGCCCCCACATGATGACGCCAATTCGGAACCCCACCACGCCACCCCAGGTAAGATTTAACACAGCCCACATTACAACCAGGGGCATAGTGGAGCGCACATTCGGAGTGCTGAAGTCACGCTTTCGCTCCCTTGACCGTTCTGGCGGGCAGCTGTTATACGCTCCCCCAGTAGTGTGCAGGATCATAGTGGCAGCATGTGTCCTGCACAACGTTGCAACACGCCGGGGCCTGGCCGTGGACATGGTGGTGGCCCCACATCCCCAACCACATGCACAGCCGCTGCGCATGGGAGGGGAAATGGCACGGGGGGAGGCAGCCCGTACACAGCTAGTGGCAAATTACTTCACATAGAAATCACACCCCTGTGGAGTGCACACTGCCCTGGCACATTCCATCTGACAATCAATGATGACTCAACCTGACACTGATCCTGAATGTGTGGAGAATGAACCGGGAATTCCATGTCAGCCTGAGATTGTTCACCTGGAAGTGTCACAATGTGTGCATCCCTACCCACACAGACACCACCAATGCAGTTTTGTGAAGTTACACATTGAAGCAGCTAAAATGAATACCCACTTGCAAAATGCAACAAGAGGACAGTGCCATGTCAGCCAACCCCACCCCAGCACTGCCACACGACACACCGTGCCATGTCATGCTAATTGCAGGTAAACAAAGTAATCCCCACAACATGACATCACTCTCACTATGTACAGTGGCACTATTAGAAACCTGCAACACCTGAAATGCTCACAGCAATGCCGGACCAACAACATACTTGAGCACGTAGTACCATTAACATGACATCAAAAAGGTTACATATTAGTAGTCTCACCACCTGGAAATGCCTGCACTCCCACCACTACCAACTGTGCAGTGTTGGCGCCATGTAGAGTTGTAGGTGCACTGCTGCCAACATGGTCCCCTTCGCCAGACTAGAGGTCCTTGTGTGGACTTGAGGAAGGGACCTGCAAATTGGGAGGTAGACACAGAAGAAGAGTTACACATCAATGCAACATGCAGTGTACAACACAACAGCAATATGCACTATGAATGTATACACAGTATTGACTACAGACTGGCCACACAGCTCATGGGAGTCCAACGTCACTGTGTAATTCACTGTCACTTGGGCACACCCTTTGCAAGCCCATGGAAACGGGAAGCATGAGGGGTGTGTGTGACTCAAACCCAAGCATCTGAACCAAATACATTACAAGCCTGCATGTGCCCAGCCACAATGCAGCGTATGCCCACAGGAACCACGGAAGCCAACAGATCGGAGCCAACAGATCGGAGCCAACAGATCGGAGCCAACAGATCGGAGCCAACAGATCGGAGCCAACAGATCGTCCCAAAAAAATTGGGAATAAAAGAAATCAAAATAAAAATAAAAATAAGAAACAATCAAAAATGGCCATTGATGGGCCCGGGGGGGGGTTGGGGAGGCCACCCAGGAGGTCCGAGGACAGGATGCACACCAGAACCCACCTGCGTGGATCCTGGGAAGATAAAACACCTCCATGGGCTCATGGCCCACACGGCTACCCTATTGTGGGAGTGTCACTGCTGTCGCTATTATCACCCTGTGCAGCTGCATCCGGAGGTGGTTGCACTATGGGAGGCAGCCCACGCAAGGCCCTAGTCTGCTCCTCCATGGCTGCAAGCATGCGGGTGTGGTAGGTCTGGTTCTGGAGGATGAGTGTGCGGAGGTCCCCATGCAACAACTCACGGGATGCCCGGACCTCCGCCCTCGTTGCCTGCATCTCAGCTGAGAGCGTACGGGTGAGACGCTCCAGCTGCTGTTCTGTCCTTTGGTGTGTTGAAGCCTCAAGCTCAACAAGAGTCGTCCTGAGGTGTAGGAGCTCCTGCCTCAGGGCTTCCCTGTGGCCCTGGGACTCAATGGAGATGGCCTCCTGCAGAGTCGCCAGTGCCGCCCGCCTGTCCCTGTTGGACCCCAACATGTCCTCCCTGTGTGACTGGCAGATGGAGTCGGTTGCCTGCTCTAGTCGCTCCATCAGCCTTTCTGGGGGGACAATGGAAGTGGCCACCCTATCCATGGCCTGAGCCATCATCTCGGATGATGCAGCCTGTTGGGTAGCCATACCGTAAATGGATTGCTCCCATGCGGTATTGCCGGGTGGCGTACGGCCACCACGTCGGCGGGCACCACACCTGTCTGGGGCAAGGCGAACTGCGCCTTGCTGTGCCGGCACTGCCTGAGGCTGCAGGACTGCATTCCCCCTATGATCTGCTGGCCCAGGAACAGGATCAGATGTCGCGGAGTGTGACCCTGCATCCGTAACCCCCGAAGGCGTAGCTGCCAACACTGACATCCCCATGGAGGGTACTGACCCTGGAGCAGGTGGGTGAGACAGAACAGAATCCCTCCCTGGAACACTCACCAGCGACGGCACGTAGGTCTCATCCGAATCAACACCTGAGTACAGCTCAGGGGAGGTGCAGCCAGAGACACCCCTTGAGAGCACGACCTGCAGCACTTGTGGGTTCTCCCCCACCACCACACCACGTCCCTCACTGGTGGTTGGTCGGCCCTGGGACACCTCCTGGGTCTGCACCATCTCCACAACCCCAGCAGTATCAGGTGCGTCTTCCCCTGCAAAGACATGAAAACAAAGTAATGGAAACGGGCATTAGCACCATGGCACACATTGAGGGCTGAGAAGCAAGAGAACCAGTACTTGATTGACACATGTCCCACATGACTAAAACCCTCCCATGCATGCACCCTCACTGCGTATGAAGTGCAGGCAAATGGCACACACTGATGACACCAAGATGGAAGATGAACACATTTTCTGCATGCTGCCTGGCAGTGGCATCACACATTGGCCTGTGATTGGCAGGTGAAACACACATGCCATCACACAGATGGCATGTACCATTGCTATTGAGTGAAGATGGAGAGGAGGGCAGCACCTATTCATTCAGTCCAGTTCCCGCATGTAATAGCTTTTCTGATTCTAACAGGTCAGATTTTTCACCTGGAGCTGCCAGTCTGAAATGGTCAAATAGCACAGGGACATGTGTGTACAAATGATATCCAGGTAACAAAGTCACTCCACTTTACCATACCCATGTCAGACATGTGACTAGTGGACAGCGACATGCCTAGTGAAAGTGGTGGAATGCAAACAAACTGACTGAATGAACAGTGAAAAATAAGCAAATATGTTGTGTCAAGGTGACACTTCAAGGGCAACTGGCGTGCAGTTGTGCTAGATGTCTACTGTTGGCAGAAGGGATACTGCTATGGCCAAATGCAGCTGCGCAGGAAGTATTGCATGAAGCACATGGCTGACCCATCCGACTGAGGCGCACACACTCTCACCTGGCACCCAAACAGAAGCCCTCACACACACACCATGCACATGTATGACACACACATGCATGTGCACTCACCGGACAATGCCTCGTAATCAGCCAGATCTCCCACGCCTTGGATCTGTTCCTCCGTGACGTAGGTCCCAGCGACTGACTCATGTGGAGTGAGTTCCATGTCTACTACTGGAGACCCACCTCCAGTCACTAGAGTTGCGGCATGACTTGAGGCCAGCTTACTCTTTGCCCTGCGCTTTAGGTCATTCCAGCGCTTATAGCAATCATTGGCTGTGCGCCTCACGATTCCAAGGGCACTTACGATGTCCGCAACGGTCTGCCAGTGTGCCTGGCGTTGTGCAGGTGTGGTCTTGGATCCTGCAACAATGACCATCTCGTTGTCATGTCCGGACACATACTCGACAAGTGCATTCAGTTCGTCATCCGTGAAGCTGGGCTTCCTGGACGGGCCGGACTGTGTAGCCGTGTCTGGGGCATCAGCCTGTGCCGGACGAGCACTCTTCCTCTTCCGCTTGGAAGGTGGTGGTGATCCTGAGTGTCCTGCGCCGCTCTGGACACTAGGGGCAGGAGCCCTGGTGGACTCTGTATCAGGAGTGTGGGATTGCACACTCAGCATGGGAGTTGGTGCAGGCATTGGCTCTAGTGTGATGGTGTCAGGGGGAATGTCAGCAGCATGGACTAGGACCGACACTGTCCTGGCTGGGTGTGTGAGGGCTGGGGTGGATGGAGCCGCAGCTGCCCCTGCAGCCACTCCGCCCTGCCTCCTTGGTGCAGCAGATGACCTTGCTGCCCCAGATCCACGTGGCATGATGGCATCAACGTGCACCAGCGCACGTGTCGTAGCCCTGCTGACCTGGAAGTCAGCCATGGAGTCAGCCAGGTCTGGTGCCACAATGGGCTGGTCCAACAAGGGCTGAGCATGGATGGTGTCAGCCACTTCAGCCTCAACGGGAGGGGGGGAGGGGGGGAGGGAGGGGGGATGATGGGTGCCCTTGACTGGTCCTCCACACATGGGGGGACAGGCTCACCCTGCAAGTTACGACCACGTCCCCTACCGGATCCACCACGGCCACCACTTGTGGCTCTTCCACCTTTGCCACCCTTACGGAATCCTCGCCTCCCAGCCATGGCACTGATATCAATGTGCGTATGGGAGTGGCTGTAGACAATTGTCCTGGGCAATTGGGGGTCAAAGGGGTTGGGTACCAGATGGTAATTGTACCCTAGTGCTCTAGCACGGCTGATTGTAACCCCTGGGGAAAGATGACGGGTCACGCAATGCACAGGAGGCCCAAAAAAGGGAGATGACGTGCACGCAACCCCTCCTAGACCACGTGTGCAGAAAGAAAAACCTGCACTACGCTGTGGCACCCAGTAACACAAGAATGAACGTATGCGTGTCACACGCAGCCTAGAATGACCTCTGAAGGGGTAGGCTACACACGGGGCAAGCACAGAAGTTGGATACGTGCGTGACTCACCGTCTGCCAGGTAAAAGAGCGTGAAGAATGAGCGCGTTTGGCTGGCTAAACCCCCGCCAAAAGAAGATGTGTACGCTGTCTGAGAAGACAGGACAACAGTAGAAGGGGACACCGTTTGAGGGAACAGGCCCAGGTAAACCAGTAAAAGAGAAAAAAAGAGAAAAAGCTGTCAGAGGTAACAGGGAATACGAACTGGAAACGCTGTGAAGTAAATCGCGTGTGAAACGACAAGAAGTACAGATTTCACCCACTCGCTCTCCACGAAAAGCACGTACAAGGAAATGGTGTTCTACATGTACCTTATATACAGGCCCACACGTACAGCGTCACTTACGCGGCGTGTACGTTCACCAATCACACGCTTTGTCACTCCTGCGTGTAGATCCATTTTCACCAATCACACGCTTTGTCACTTCTGCGTGTAGATCCATTTTCACCATTCACACGCTTTGTCACTTCTGCGTGTAGATCCATTTTCACCAATCACACGCTGTGTCACTTCTACGTGTACATCCATTTTCACCAATCACACGCTTTGACACTGGGACGTGTCACGCAACAATTTCCTGCACGTGCAGGTGACTATAGGCGCGCATATGCTGTTGACGGGTTTACGCGCTAAGGGCCTTTGCTGACGTGTGGGATTTCACTACCTATCAGGCTGTCCACGCGTTCACACACGAGAGACCACGCTCCTGGCCAGGAGGCGAAATTACTGCCCCCCAGAGCCCTGAGCACGCTCCCACCTGCCATCTGCTGCTGCCTGACTGCCTGCTGGCCACGTGGCCCACAGTGCTGGTGGGTGGGGGTGTTGGGAGACATGGGTGGGGGCCTGGTGGAGGGTGCCCCTGCACTGGTGGGGGTGGTGGGAGACATGGGTGGGGGCTTGGTGGAGAGTGCCCCTGGTGGCGGGGGGGTGGGGGTGGTGGGAGACATGGGTGGGGGCCTGGTGGAGGCTGCCCCTGGTGGCGGGAGGGTGGGGGTGGTGGGAGACATGAGTGGGGGCCTGGTGGAGGCTGCCCCTGCACTGCTGGGGGGTGGGGGTGCAGGGGGACATGAGCAGGTGTGCAGGGTAGTCCCCTGTTTTGTAGGCTGCCTGCAGGGGCCGTGGAGGGTGTACAGGGAACACCTGTGAGGACCCACCCAGCCTAATCGCGTGTGATGATTCCCACGCACCCCTGTAATACACGTACCCTGGCCAATCGCATGTTAAACTTCCCGCGTACCCCTGTAATACACTTACCCTGGCTAATCGCGTGTTAAACTTCCCGCGTACCCCTGTAATACACTTACCCTGGCTAATCGCGTGTTAAACTTCCCGCGTACCCCTGTAATACACGTACCCTGGCCAATCGCGTGTTGAACTTCCCGCGTACCCCTGTAATACACGTACCCTGGCCAATCGCGTGTTAAACTTCCCGCGTACCCCTGTAATACACGTACCCTGGCCAATCGCGTGTATAACTTCACGCGTACCCCTGTAATACACTTACCCTGGCTAATCGCGTGTTAAACTTCCCGCGTACCCCTGTAATACACTTACCCTGGCTAATCGCGTGTTGAACTTCCCGCGTACCCCTGTAATACACGTACCCTGGCCAATCGCGTGTTAAACTTCCCGCGTACCCCTGTAATACACTTACCCTGGCCAATCGCGTGTTAAACTTCCCGCGTACCCCTGTAATACACGTACCCTGGCCAATCGCGTGTTGAACTTCCCGCGTACCCCTGTAATACACGTACCCTGGCCAATCGCGTGTTAAACTTCCCGCGTACCCCTGTAATACACGTACCCTGGCCAATCGCGTGTATAACTTCACGCGTACCCCTGTAATACACGTACCCTGGCCAATCGCGTGTATAACTTCCCGCGTACCCCTGTAATACACGTACCCTGGCTAATCGCGTGTTAAACTTCCCGCGTACCCCTGTAATACACGTACCCTGGCCAATCGCGTGTTAAACTTCCCGCGTACCCCTGTAATACACGTACCCTGGCCAATCGCGTGTTAAACTTCCCGCGTACCCCTGTAATACACTTACCCTGGCTAATCGCGTGTTAAACTTCCCGCGTACCCCTGTAATACACTTACCCTGGCTAATCGCGTGTTAAACTTCCCGCGTACCCCTGTAATACACGTACCCTGGCCAATCGCGTGTTAAACTTCCCGCGTACCCCTGTAATACACTTACCCTGGCCAATCGCGTGTTAAACTTCCCGCGTACCCCTGTAATACACGTACCCTGGCCAATCGCGTGTTGAACTTCCCGCGTACCCCTGTAATACACGTACCCTGGCCAATCGCGTGTTAAACTTCCCGCGTACCCCTGTAATACACGTACCCTGGCCAATCGCGTGTATAACTTCACGCGTACCCCTGTAATACACTTACCCTGGCTAATCGCGTGTTAAACTTCCCGCGTACCCCTGTAATACACTTACCCTGGCTAATCGCGTGTTAAACTTCCCGCGTACCCCTGTAATACACGTACCCTGGCCAATCGCGTGTTGAACTTCCCGCGTACCCCTGTAATACACGTACCCTGGCCAATCGCGTGTTAAACTTCCCGCGTACCCCTGTAATACACGTACCCTGGCTAATCGCGTGTATAACTTCACGCGTACCCCTGTAATACACGTACCCTGGCCAATCGCGTGTTAAACTTCCCGCGTACCCCTGTAATACACGTACCCTGGCCAATCGCGTGTTAAACTTCCCGCGTACCCCTGTAATACACGTACCCTGGCCAATCGCGTGTTAAACTTCCCGCGTACCCCTGTAATACACTTACCCTGGCTAATCGCGTGTTGAACTTCCCGCGTACCCCTGTAATACACGTACCCTGGCCAATCGCGTGTTGAACTTCCCGCGTACCCCTGTAATACACGTACCCTGGCCAATCGCGTGTTAAACTTCCCGCGTACCCCTGTAATACACGTACCCTGGCTAATCGCGTGTATAACTTCACGCGTACCCCTGTAATACACTTACCCTGGCTAATCGCGTGTTAAACTTCCCGCGTACCCCTGTGATACACGTACCCTGGCCAATCGCGTGTTAAACTTCCCGCGTACCCCTGTAATACACGTACCCTGGCTAATCGCGTGTATGACTTCACGTGTACCCCTGATATGCACGTTACCCGCTTTGCGTTCCTTGTTTGGCTGCCCTGTAAACTGGTCCAGGGTTAGCGCAGCCCTTTGCGATGATTTAGCGATTTTGATGGCTTTTCCTTGCGCGAGGGCGTTCTTGGGGGCGTTACTGGCGCTGCTGCAGGGTCGCTGCGATACTCTGCGCCACGGCTGGTTTGGGAGCATGAAATCCATGAATACGCTGTGCGCGGAAATCGGTTTTAGCGCACGTGCCTGGCGCAGTCAATCGCACGCGGACACTCTGCGCCAGCCGCTTGCGACACTTTTCAGCGAAATTCTATGAATTACCCTGTAAGTTTCACTGGAGAGCTATCAAAACCATCATTGGCCAAACCAACTAAGCACCTCATATGATTTCCAAGTCAGATGTAAACAGTAATGTATTCTCTATTGTAAAGTCTCACATATGCTATTATTACTTAGTACAGTTACACTAACTTCTCTTTCCATTCAAAAGTGTATCACAGTACTTTTCTTACATATATTATGAATTAAATTACATATTAGCTGGCTTACCTGGTACAAAATGAGGCTTCATTTGAAGTTACAAGGCAGCACTTTATAAAATTAAAAGATTATGGGCCTTATTACGAGTTTAGAAGTAGATATGCCGCTTTTAGGGGCATGGCTTCCCCCAAACCGAGTACAGAGTCTGGGTCCCAAAAATAGGGAATTATCGGGCCATGCCAAATTTGGCGGGCCCAGTAATTCCCATTCTCGGGACTGGGAACCTGATACATCCCCATTCCCATTTGGGCCCCCATAGGGCTCAATGGAAATCGGGAGGATGCTAACAACGGGCCCATTAATAACGGGCCCATTGTTAGCATCCTGGTCTGCTCACGGGTGCCAGTAAGGACGTCTGGTCTGGACCAGACGTCCTTACCTCCACCCGCGAACAGACCCGTAATGTGGCAGCCCGTAATGAACGGTGCCGATCCCTTACCGGCACCATTCATTACGGGGCCTCCTTCCTCGTAATGAGGCCCTATGTCTGTGATGCTTCATTTTATCAACATTTTGGCTAGCTCATTTGGAACTTACAATCTGTTATGCAAAATTCATCAACTGGCACTGTGTTTTCTATGAGGCTTATTGATGTTTTCCAACTAACATATAAAACAGTGTCAGTTCTTTGACTTTCAATGCATTGTTCCGATGCAACAATGTACCATTTTAGATGACTGCAGACAGTTTATTTGAACAAAAGACTTTCATCATTTCTTGATGTGAGTGTAAAGTTAATCACCCAGTACTAGGTTAAAACAAATGTCCCTGATGTGTGTCACAATCTGCACCATAAACTACCTGTATGCTGCAGCAGATGCACCCTTCTTGTGGTAGCTGATGAAAATCACAAGTCATAAATAAGTGAGGTATTATTCTGTTGCATCTTCACTTTACATTCAGGTAGCCTCCATGTCTCTTAATTTATCTTATAACAGCAAAACGGCACATTCACACCTGACCTATTGTAATCATTTTTTATTTCCCATTTGTAATGTAAAGACACGGCAGTTGCCAATGGTTGCCAATTGTTTCCAAGCAACACACTAATGGATGTTTGGTGGTGGTTGTGAGCTAAGTACAGAAGCATGTTTGATCACAGAAGTTGTGGGCTTAGAGTCAGAGTTGAGGAGTGGGATGATATACTACAGAACAGCATTTTATTCTGAGTTACCAAATTACTTTATTTCCACCATGACCATACAACATTAAAAGTTGATAACCACAAGACAAGGTGGGCATGGTGGTCCCCAATAGGGGATTTATCACCACCACCTTTCAGGTACAATATCATTTTATTTCAGGTACATCACTAGGGAGTTTTTGGAATGGAGCAACACTGGTACCTTGCTGCCTACTCTTTAAAATACATAGGGCCTCATTACACGGTAGGCGGTAGCCATGGCGCTATTATGGATGTGCCACTTTGTATTGCTGCATGATAATATGATGTGCAACATTTCAAAGAGAGGCGCAAGGAAACACAAGCTTTGGCAAAGCCAACAGTTTTGGGATGGGCATTTTCTAGGCTCTGACATAATGGTTCTACCTGGCAATAAGATGGCAACAGATGGCAAATGCTGTTGATACCTAGCGCCATGGCTACCCCCTTACCGCATTCCGGGTCCGTGTTCCCGGAATAGCACTTACCGGGTCATTCCGACCTTGGAAGACCCAGTAAGTCCCCATTCTGGGAACCATTCCCCATTTGAGCCCCCATAGGGCTCAATGGGAATGGGGAAGTAGCTAATAACAGTACCTCAATTTGCGGTACCGTTATTAGCTCTGAAGTTCCTTAACGGGTCCCGTCCTTAACACCAGGTCAGTCCTGGCGTTAAGGAAGGGACCCGCTAAGGGACCTCGTAGTAGGGTGGTAAAGGATTACCAGCACCGGCACCCTTACCGGTGCCGGTAATCCCTTACCGCCTACCATGTAATGAGGCCCATAGTCTAGTACTACTTGGTAGGAAACTGATTTGAATTGAATTGTTGTATTGACTCAATAGGAAATAGCACCAACATTTAGACTATACCAAGCAGATACAAACAGCAGTGAATTACGTGATGTAGATGTATTGGTGAAGTAAAAATATGGATCATGGAAGGGTCCTGCCAACCCTTATGCCCACTGCCAATTAAAGGTGGAATCAAAAAAGGAGAAAGGGGGAAGCCTTGGAGCTGTCCTGTTTGGATTCAAATCCATTTTGGAATTATTTCAGCATAACAGATATATAGTTACACTAAGGTACCTGCAATCTTTCCCCCTCCAGATGTTTTCTATTACCACTACCATCTGCTCAAGCAAGCACAGTAAATGGTGTGGGATCACTGGAGTTATATTCCAAAACAATGGAAGAGTCGCAGGTTGCATACCTCCAAACCAAAGCCAATACTTGCTTTTCCAATGCTTGATTTTGTTAGCTATACAAAGTATAAGAAGAAAGAGACACATACTTACCTGGAGGGGAAATGAGCATTGGGTTCGGTGGTATAATGAAATGTGGTGGTCACTTTGTAGCACAATGTATGATGGTGTACGTGACGGGTTGATGCTCTTGGTGGTGAAGTGATGAGAGCGTTCATCTCCGGTGGAAGGTGGTCATCTGAGATTTGTGGCTTTAACACCACACCAATGCATTTTTGAATTTATGTTGGTATTTTGGTTTTGATGTCTTCCAGCACTTAAAATGCAAGGGACACATAATACACTTACTAGTTGCAGCCTAAAGTACTGCCTGTATGCTTATATACACTTGGAGCTGCATGTATACGTCTGGCTTGATTAACTAAGGGGAATTGTGCACAGACTTGCTAGCTTCATGCATTGTGACACCCATGATTGGGTTCAAATAATTCCTCCAGTCATCAAATAGCACTAATTCAGAACTCATTGGCAACCTACTTTGTTTTTGTCTTTAAGTGTATTATTATATCAATCGCAAGTCTCTTTATAATGACATAATTGAAATGTGTGGCACGATCTGGCTGCCTTTTGAATTTACTGCCATTCTAGCAGAACCTCTACATTTGAGATTCTGATGGCAGTTTTGGAGGAGAGTTTAACCTCCTACAGTTGCTTGATAAGGCCCCTGATCAAATCATGCACTTTTTCACATAGGACAGAGTTAATGTAAGGCATGAACTGCTGGGGGAGCAGAGGTGAGAGAGAGGAGTGCAGCTTAAGAACTTTAAGAAATTTGAAAATGTCAGCCCAATCAGGTGTATGGCTCATAAAGCGTCTGGTTCAAATAAGGGTAAACATCATTATTGGTAGTGTTGTAGCATCAAAGCGTTTATACTTAAAACATACAAGCAGTGTAATGTGTTGCTTATGACACCATTATAATATTAATATTTGTAGCCCATGCCTGTACCCATTTCTACTTACTGAGAAATAAGCTTTGACTTTAAAAAAACAAATAAATAATAAACGTCTCATAAAATGAGTGTGGGATAGCAGGGGGTTTGAAACATGGCCATTAAGTGGAAGGGAATTTGTTAGCCATTGCTAGACTTTTCTCCTCAGCCATCAAAGCCGTGAGATTAGCTGAGTGATGGCACCAGTCTCCATAATTTAATTAATTCTGTAGTTCTGATATGTTATGGCATTTATAACGCGCCGGTACACAAGTGTTTCTAGGTAAGGCAAGGAGGGGGAAACAGAGGGAGGACAAAACAACAATGTTACTAGGCGTTGTGTCATTCAGATTGCGCAAGTGTTGGGGATGGGAAGGTGAGAAGAGCCAAGTGGGGAATTAATAACATTTTTAAAAGTGCAATCCCAATTCAAATTTTTTTTGGGCGGAGGTGGAACTTGAACCCAGCTCTCAAACTTGCTCCTCATTCATGGGACATTCCCTATCCACTTGGCAATCCAAAGCTGTATACGTGAAGCACATAGAAGTGATAATTACACATTCACAAACGTCACCATGCACTTAGCTGGGTAAATGCTTGTCCATGGTCAGTGTGGTTTCTGTCTAGTGCCACACTGTGGAGAGAGAGAGCAAGTGCAGTTACTTTCTCCGTATGCGTAGGAGAAATAAGAAATAAATCATGCAGAGGTCAATCAACCAGACAATGGACCTCATTCCGAGTATGGCAGTAGGGGGTTAATGGCACCGGTAAGGATGCCGGTGCCGTTAACCCTCACGGCCACATTCCGAGGTCCCTTAGCGGGTCCCACCAGGAATGGCTGGTCTAACCAGCCGTTCTTAGCGGGACCCGTTAAGGGACCAGGGAGCAAATAACGGGCCCGTTATTTGCTCCTTCCCCTCTCCCATTGAGCCCTATGGGGGCTCGAATGGGAATGGGGAATGGTTTTCTGAAAGGGAATTACCGGGTACTCCAAGTTTGGAATGACCCGGTAAGTCCCCATTCAGAGAACCCAGACCCGGACCCGGGTTTGGAGGCAGCCATGCTAATAGCACCATGTCTGCCTCCAAACTCGGAATGACCCCGAATGGGCCTTACTTTGCAGCAATGGGTTCATCATGTATCGGCCAATATTCCAACTGTCGATGACATATAATGTAAATTCTAGTTTCACCAAAACTACATTTAGGGCTCAGGCAAGGGTAAGCACTTTGAGACTATTATGGTTGTTATTCAGCACAGTTTAAGAGCTCAATGATTATTCGTGTGTTTATCATACTGTATGCATGTGTGACTCGCACCAGCTGTGTAACCTCTACATTTAATATAGGTCTGGTCATTCTCAAATAAGGCCTGACAAGCAGACGTGCATTAAATTTATCTTCGACATATCTGAGAAATGTGCATGTCATTTGCATCTGATTGCATATTATTCATGGTACAAGTTTTTTAAAATATAGCATAGCCCTCAACTGTAGACACTTGCTCTCAGGTTAATAATCTGATGTATTGAAGCCCCAGTTCCACCGTTAGTGCTTCGCCCTGTAGAATGCAGCTGCGTCCCATACACATTTCAATTCAGCAGTCACCTAGTCACTAACATTGCAATCCATGCCACACCTGATCACACTCCATGATATGACCTTTATAATGTCACTAAACTACTCATTCCCATCAATAAATGAACAGTTGCTTGAAATCGTACATACTTTATGCATGTAATATAATGTTCTATTCTTTTCTATCTGTTCAGACTGTGGTCTAGCTAAGGGTCATTTACCAGTCAGGGATTCAGAGCCATAATTGTGGTAGTAATGGACTATACTAATATCTAGTAACACAAGTAACATATACATCTACTTAAATAGAAAATAAATAATTAATGTTGGTCTGACTTCCTTTTGTCTGACTGCCTTTCAGTTTCCTTTCCCCCAAATCATGTTTATTTGCCCTAGATGTCCTAAGGCATGGGAATACCACACTCTGGAAAGCACCAGGCCGTGTGGTACTTAGCTGTCAATCTGAAATACTGAACAGATTAGGGAATTTCCAAATGCAAATTGACCACTGCAGGCAAGTGTCTTCTAGTTGATGCAATGATGCTTTGATCTGTCAGCTGGAGACTATGTCAGAAAGATCGGATAATCCAGGAGCACATTTTGTACACATATTATTGTCTAACCTAATTATAAAGTGGATGTGCCACTTTGTATTGCTGCATGATAATATGATGTGCAACATTTCAAAGAGAGGCGAAAGGAAACACAAGCTTTGGCAAAGCCAACAGTTTTGGGATGGGCATTTTCTAGGTTCTGACATAATGGTTCTACCTGGCAATAAGATGGCAACCGATGGCAAATGGTGTTAATACCTAGGTGTATTGCGGAAGGCCTGACAAATGCCTATAGAAGAACCAAAACTGTTGGGTATTGCAAAGTTAATTTTTAAAAATAATTCAGTGCAAGTGACAGATGCAAGGACTCATAAACTGCTTATATATCAAGTGGCTAAAATCCTAATTTGTTTAGACACTTCTATAAAACCAGGAGCTCGTTTACTGCTTTAATTACCTTTCAGAAGACTGCTTCTAAACAAAATTGGCACCCTAAAAAAAACCACAAAGCTGGTTCAAAGAGACTCAGGATGTGTATGTGGGGGGCATATAATGGCCGGGATTTTCCATAGTGGCTATCATGGCCATGGGTGGTCAACAGCTGGGTAAAGAGCCATACACCAAAAGCTGGGTACAAGAAGCGACATAAGATGATGTGGTCCAGGGTGCCAGCTTTGATTGGGTTCAATACTTTTCCATAAAACACTCTATGTAAGTTGGTTTATAAAATAAGAGCTCTATAGATACCATGTTAGTACTACTACAAGACAAGAATCACCACTGCACAAGCACCTATTAGTGAAGGCTGGTGTACCTGTCTGATGGTCCTGTAGTTATTCTGATTTGTCAGCAGAGATCGGAATGTCTCCTGGGTACCATTCTAACCCTAGTTCGATTTTAAATTCCATATATAGAGTGCATGTTGCTTCAGGCCAAGTTGGCATGGATTCGGGTTCTTTGCCACATACCCCAGAAGGGCTCCCTTCTTTGGAACAGCCTTCCCCTCCCTCTTTGTCTTGTGCAGGACCTCCTTAAATTCAAGAAAAGCCTCAAGACCTTCCTCTTTACCTCTTCCTTCCCTTCCTCCATCTCTCCCCTGCTAATCGCACAGTAGCTTGACTGGTGTGCACATGGCCCTTATGCATCCTCGGGCTCTGACCTCCCACATCTTATCATCCCTTCTGCTATCATCTGCACTTGCTTCGGCTCACCTTTCATCACTGGAGGTAGCACTTACATTTCTTCATAGCACCTCACCTGCTACTCTCCATGAGCACCACAGCACCTACCCCATACCCCTCTAACCTCTGCACTTGCACGTTCTGAACACTCACAAGGCATAGTAGGTTTGTCTTCCCCTCTCTACTTATATTGTTGTATTTAATTGTCTATCATCCTCTGTCCCTTCCCTGTTGCCCTGTGGGCGCTTTGAAACAGTATTTGCTTCCTGTATAAGTGCCTCACAAGTGAATAATAAATAAAATAAATAAATATACTGGCAATTACAGGGTTAACCAAAAGTATGTTCCTTGTGTGTTCCTTTTTTTCAAAGAGAATGTTATAAAGTCCTTTTGTAATTTTGAGCATGTATTCTGAAAGTGCAGCAGCACACATCTTCATAGTTCAACTCCAGAGAACTGCAGTTAAGTTCACTGTGTCTCCAATTGTTAAGATCACTCAGACACACTAAGAAGCACACAGTTACAAAGGCATGCTTCCCTATGGTGGTCTTTACACAATATTTACTGAGAGACTTCACCGCCAAATGAAGGCACAGTCAGAATCTGCTAGTAGCACATTTTCAATGACGGATGCTCAGACCCTCCCAGAATGGAGTTGAGTCTTGAATTTACCCAGCCAACTGAGTGAGGAAATGTAATGCCAATACACACTCAGGTTGCTAAAATAGGCTGGTGGCTTGCAGCATTGGATGGATTTGAGTCAGACAAAAGTGAAATGGATGGTCTTGTCTGAAATTCATGTTTTAGAAATGATGGGCCCGATTCTCAAAAATGATCGTAAAACATAAAGTGTCCCCAGTTGGTGGACACTCCCGTCCCCTCCACACTCTCTAAGCTGGCCACAGGACCAGTCAAGTTTTATGAATTTAGTAAATAATAACTAATAATAGTTCAATCCTCAAGGCATGACTATTTTTTCAAAGATGATTTTTCATTCAATGCATTCCAGACAGTATGATTCAATACAACAATGGTTAACATAAAGTAAATATTTTCAGATGTAAAAGAGCGCAACGCATTTTGGGAATATTTTTCCCTTCATCATGAGCAAATCAATTAGGATTAATTCATGTTGTCCATCTTCATTCCCCAATTAAATCTACAAAACAAATTAAAGACTAATATCAGTGATTCAGTATAGATATTGTATGATCAATCATTTGTCCCAAAAGGGGACACTCAACTATCCTAGGTCTGATTAGGTAAGAATATCACCTTCGTGTGAGTGGAGTCTCCAGTCAGTGCAGAAAAGGATGGGTCTCATACGATAGAATCGGGCTGTACCGCCGGTTTCTAGAAGGCAGATAGAGAGGTCCTGTCAAATAATATATGCCAAGTCAAAAAATTGGAATTCACCTAAGTCCGCACTCTTGGGAATTTATGTACTGTAAAATGCGCACAGTGATGTTGAGTGTCCGAAGAAATAATAGTTTGGTGCACCTTACTCCACAAAATTCTATAGGGCTTAAAAGATAACAAATATTGTCTAAGTAGAAACAATGAGTCAGCACTGCTAGTAAAACTATACTCTCACTTGAAAGGTTAGCCTACCTCATACCATGGTTAGATGAAGCAAACAAGTTGTTTGTAGTCTGTGGGCCCAATTCATTTAATTATTTGGGTGTAAAATCAGGGATTTGTGTGCCATTCTGCATGGAAATCCCTGTTAATCAATTCATGGAACTGGAGTTTGCACAGGCTCCGCACATCTCTGCGAGCCGTCGAGTGCCTTGCCTAAAACACCACGCAGAGCTTGTGCTTGGCTTGCACAGAGGGCTGGGAAGGGGGTGGAACACAGAAAATGGGGAAGAACGTGTGAAAAAGAGGGCCTTCTGAGGGCTGGCCCGCAGGCAATCCCTCTAATGCCACAATTGTGCCAAATGACACGTATTCATGGAACCACCTACAGAGCTTCTTGGCATTGCATTAGCCACCAAATCCCTCAATATCTACGCCCCCCAAAGGCAGGCGTAAGTACACTTGTGCATAGGAATCGCAGAACAGAGGTGGGTTAGCATGTCGCATAAAGGGGGGTGTGTAAACAACTGGGGTTCCAATCTAACCTAGGGGTGCGTGTACACAGTTTAGCGGTGTGCATGAACGGTTTACGGGGTTCGCACACTGACTCTAGGGATTTTTACCAAGTTACAATTTTTCATATGCATGTTGTCAGGGTTCTGGCAAAAGTTACAGGGGACGGTGTGCAGTGTCCCCGAGATGCAAACCTGTTTGCAGGGCACCCCACGCACTGTTTGAAGGGTGCATGGATTCATGCTCGGGGGAGCATGCAAACGTAGCTGTTATGGCTGTTTATGCTTTGTGTGTGGGAGTCTCGGGGGCGTTCGGGTGCGACTTGCAAATACGGTTACTTTGCGCAGTGAATTCCATTTAAACTTAGGGAGCTCATTTTTTTTTTTGCGTGCAGGCTCGCGCAGGCCCGTGAAGTGTCCTTCTCATAGCCCTGCCTTTGCTGGATTTCTGGCCACATTTCCATGATTCGGGCCTGTGCCTTTAACTGTCTGCAACCTGATGTATAATGTGTGCATATCAATGCAACACCCCGATAGGACCAACTGTGAGATATATAAAATTGTATTCAGGCCGTGTTCAAGTGTAGAACACAACTATTTTGTGAATAAACAAACTGTACCAAGACTCACCCATTTGAAGAGCGATAGGAATCTGGCTAAAAACAGCTATCGGATACGTATAAAGCCGTCTATCAATACTCTACAAATGAGTATGGCGAGTGACACAGACTGCACGTGTTGGCCCGATCGTTTATGGTGACTAAGGTCAAAGAGGTTGTAGCACAGAAAATGAATACCTAGGAATTAGTCGGACGTGATTGAATACTGCCGGTATGTGAAGCCAACAGTGCTTGATTTAGAGGGATATTCTCAAAAATGAGCTCAAATGAAGAAAGGACAGCCGTTGCACTTTTCTCAATTTTCTCATTTTCACACTTTGCTGAAATGCACAGCTCACCTTATTCTCAATGGTCAAGTTCACATTTTAGGAGGAGGTGGACAGTGGCGAAAAGATGCACTGTCCAGCCCCCTTGCAAACAATAGTGTCAGGAGCACGCTCCCGGCACTAATGTATGACAAGCTCCTAGCAGGTACGTTATTATTGGCAGTGCATTTCACCTGGCTGGCCCGATAAATTATCCCCTGTTTGAGGGATCGAAATGCTAGTGAGGTCATCGCATATTAAACCGCGACTGTCCTACTTCAAGAAAAAATCATGAGAGGGTCAGAAATCACCTTGCCATGATTTACGGCTCCCCTGAGCCTTTTCCCAAAAAGCGCAGGGGGATGACGCTCATTGCTGTGCATTTCAAAGCACTTCTCATTTGTGAATTTGGGATGTGCTTTAAAATGTTCAGAAATGGCCCTTATTTGCGTAATTGCACGGGGGGGGGCATTTGAATGATGCCCTTTGTGATTTGGGTTGCTCCTTTTGTTTGGCACAAGAGTTGCGCCCCAAAATGTTTTGTGCTCTGTATCCTTCTTGGGCTAAAAATGTTGGCTTATTGCCTCCACGGCCTCATTATTATGTCCTGTTGAAAGTAAGCAAGCAAAAATATACATTATGCTAATTTTTCAAAAGGAGCAGGCATACAAAAAACTGAAATTACACACATACCGTATCACAGCCTAGGTCGATCTTCCATAGGGCACGCAAGCAGCTAACAAACTTTTAGACGCACAGGCTACACTATTTAGGGTCAAGGAAGCATATTTTATTTTAGGACAATCCAACACTTCTTGCAGTCCAGAAGTAGCTTAAAAGTTCTTTGAAAAAGGCGAGAGAAATAGCACCAAATTGGCTTTGTGGTGAAATATCAAATGATTCACATTTTCACCCTCATCTGCCATTTAATAAACTTCATGCCAAACTCCTCCAGCGTAGCTTATACCATTGGGTATACAGTGTTAAGAATGAAAAATAAATAAAGAAAAACATTTTCAGTGACACCAAAATAACGAAAACTATTTCGGCATTTAAAAAAAAGTATATGTGGGGGGTGGGGTAAGGGATAAAAAGGAGTGCAGGATTGGTGGGGGAGGGTTAGCGAAGCAGGAGAAATGGGGGGCTCAGGGGTGGACCCCCGCAAATAAAAGAATATGTTTTTGTTATTTAGGTGTCACTAGAAATGTATGTCATTATTTATGGTGTCGTTATAAACACATGGAACCGGCAAATTGGGATGCCGTAAGATTAAAGTAGAGTGGAATTCAGGAGGAGGAGAGAAGGTGAGAGGAGGATGAAGGTAAGAGTGATATGAGAATGAGGGTGAAAGAGGAAAAAGAGGGTAAAAAGCAGGAGAAGGGCAGAGGGTGGGTTTGTGATAGAGCTTTGATGGTGGGTAGAAGACTGAATTGGGGAAAATGGGATGAAGAAAGAAGGTGAGACTGAAAGAAGGGTTTACGAACTGGACTGGCAGAGAAAGAGACTCAGGATGAGACAGGGATGTACTTTTGGGATGTGCTCTAGTGTGGTGGATTATGAGGGCCACATGAATAATGAGGGCAATAGATTTTTACAGAGGGATGTGTGAAGCAAGCAGCTAGAGGTTTAACACTGATTAGTTGATAAACTACAATGACATCAAAAGGCCTTCTTGAAGGATCCTTTGACTCACTTTTGTTGGTATAGTTGAAGTTGGTCTCAATGCCAAAAAGAGTTTTACTTTATGTATGCCATATTGGTGACAGGGTAGACGCGATGTTAGAGCAATGTGAGCGTGATGTTGCAATCTGGTATATATTCAGTATAGTTAATGAGAATGGGATGAGTTACTACTAGTGTTATTTTGTGTATAGCTGATACATTTTAGATTTCTATACACGTAGCAACATAATGATAATCATGTGAGTACAGTGTGATTCCAATGAAGTTGTGTGGCGTGCAATGTAGCTCCTAAAGATGAGAAGCGAGTAGCTTTATATATACATGCGAGAGGAGAGATTCACAGATTGGGAAACCGTTGTGAGGGGATGTGGTTGTCTTGAACACATGTACACAAATGTATACATATGGGGGTTTTCAGGGGAATGTGTTGGGGCATTTGGGGAACAGGGGGAACATGGTTGATACATGGGAAGGTTGAATACTTCAAGTCCCACATAGCTGGGGTTTTGTGTAGGTAGCAGAAACCTGGGTTTGCATGATACACTTTTTGTGACCTGGAGAGTTGGTTCACTGAGGTCAGAGGAAGGGGGAAGGTAGCCAACTGCATTAGACCAGCTGCGATAATATCAAATGGTCAGCCACGGCCAGGACAAAATTAAGTGCTAGTGGGTCATAGGTTTACGGATTGGTGCTGTTGTGGATAAGAGTTATAATCTTCCTGAGAACATGGGAGCTTGTTATCCATTGACCTTGGAAGTCTCATCACATGGCAGGGTTGATTTAGGGTCAGTTTATAAACAAGGTGCAAGAGGTACTTAAGAGCAGAAGTGGCAAATCGTTTATGGGTATTGATTAGATTCTCCAGATGTGCTAGACGCCATGTGGAATGGCATGGTAGTTGCAATAGATTAGCGAGGAACAAGAAAATACCAAGGACTCCAGCAAGTCTGTGTGGATAAGATATCTATCACTGGCTCAAAGGATACTTGTTTATATCTCTCCTTCCTCATATTGTTGAAGGGTTCTTGTAAAAGCCATGTGCATCACACCCAGAGTTAGAGGTCCCCGACCAGATGGAACTTGTAATAAATCAGGATTGTTGTAGGTGAATATGCAATCATATGATGATGTCACAACCGACTATGGAAATTGCCCAAAATGGGTTGTACTTGTAAATAGGAATGTATATTAAAGGTGATGGCATTAAGGTGAATGTGTCCAATAAGAGCATGGGAATTTAGGTGGATTAGGTTTCCTTGTAAAGGGTAAGACAGTCATATTTGGGGGGATGACTTTGTAACGGAATATGGGGGATTGTACTAAAACGTGCAACAATCCATATAAGGTTTAACATTGATGTGATTTGGGGAGAATCGGGTTAGTTCTGTGTCTAAGGAGTCATCTAGTCCCTTCCGGCTGTTTGTGTACAAGTCACTTGCTTTACTGACAAACGTGCACTCACTTAAGAGGCTGGCTTATTTTGGATTACATCCAAAGTCCACTTTCACTCCCTCTGAAAACCAAATACCCGCTGACCTTTTAACTTTTGAAAAATGCGTCCTCAGCATTTTGAGCAAAAATAAGCATAACAACAGAGAACAGAACATCTCTCGGGCAGAAAGAGAAGCCTTAACTGAACTAGCAAACAACTCAGAGACAGTGATCAAACCCGCCGACAAAGGCCGGGGGGATTGTCATAATGAACTCCGCCCAGTACCATCATATGGTAATGGACCTGCTCAATGACACACAAAGCTATGAGCTTTTAAAGAAAGATCCCACGAAGGAACTGACCAATGAGATTGCCTCCATGGTGTCCTTCGCTCTTGAAAAAGACTGCATCTCGGAAAAAGAATCCAATTTTCTCATGAGCACAGGCGGGAGAACTCCTTGCCTGTATGCATTGCCCAAGATCCACAAGAATCCAACCAACCCACCCGGAAGACCCATTGTGTCGGGTTGTGGTTCGATTCTAGAACCATTATGTAAATTTGTAGATTATTTTCTCAAACCCATCAGCATCACAACAGAATCCTACATCAGAGACACAATGCATACAAACCAATTGTTTGAAAATCTAGACTTTGACCCTCAAAAGCATATCTTAGTGACTTTAGATATCAAGTCACTCTACACGAGTATTCCGCAGCAAGCAGCTATTGATTGCATATATGAATATCTCGTTAAAACCAACAGAGAAACAAAAGCCCCGCCTGAATTCATTATTGAAGTAATGACCCTTGCCCTCTGCAAACATTTCTTTGAATTTGATAAACAATTTTATCTGCAAACCAAGGGGACGGCCATGGGGGCAACATTCGCCCCGAGTTTGGCCATTTTGTTTATGGGCAAATTTGAAAAGAACTTCATTTTCAACCCAGCCACCTTATGGCAAGACAACATCAAACAATGGCAGTGCTATATTGATGATGTCATCTGTTTATGGGAAGGCACAGAGGACACATTACAGAACTTCTCTGTCTGGCTGAACACATGCAGTACAGATATTCAGTTCACCATGGAACATAGTAACACCATGATCCATTTTTTGGACTTATCCATTGGACACACTCAGGGTAAATTAACTTGCAACACGTTCCGCAAACCGACGGATCGCAACACCTTACTTCATTTTCAGAGTAATCATCCAAAACATATTAAAGAGAATTTACCCTACGGCCAATTTCTGCACTTACGCAGAAACTGTACTTCACTAGAGGACTTTTATCATGATGCTGATCTACTCAGAAAGAAAGAGGGTATCCCCGGAAGTTGGTGTCCCGTTCTTTGAAGAGGGCACGCTTTACATGTCGGGACTCACTCCTCACTCCCAAAGCTCGAGAAGAACCTCAGGACCAAATCACTTGTGTGGTGTCACACGGCCAGCATGCTTTCCAAATTAAGAAAATCATTCACAAATACTGGTCCATTGCAGGACTATGTCTTCCTGACCAGCGCAAGCCAAGGTTCGCGTACAAAAGGGCACGGAACATTAAAGAACATTTGGTGCACTCGATGTACACCAAGAAAACACAACAAAGCAACTTATGGAATCTCAGACCACTTAAAGGGCACCACCCCTGCGGGTCGTGTTCGGTCTGCCAGTTTACATCAAAAATTCAACAATTTCAAGTTGGACAGAAAACATGGTGTCTTAACGACATCTCCAACTGTAAGACCAAGCAAGTGGTGTACTGCATAGAATGCCCTTGTAAACTCCGATATGTCGGGCAAACCATGCAGAGTGTAGGCATACGAATCTCGGAACATCGGTCAAGGATTAGATGCAAAAACCTCACCTCCCCCCTCGTACAACACTATTTGGATAAAAAACACACCACACAAGACATCGACTGGTGGGTTCTTGAAAGAGTACGGGATGGCCCTAACATTCAAGGACGTCTGCTGAACCTTGAGTGCAGATGGATCCATAGATTGGATTCGGTGCAACAGGGCCTCAATGAACAACAGATCTTTCCATTTTAAGTAAGAGCCAGGTATCCTGGACACACGCTCACCTGAAGACGTTACTCAATTGCTCACGAGCACGTCAGCCACCGCCACAGTCCCATGAGGTTGTTTCTGTCCCTTTTTTCGGTGCATTTCTCCTCTGGACCCCTACTTTGTCCTAAGTGGGAAGATCCTTCCCCCACTTCCATAACACCACATGACTACCACTATTTCACCGAGATCCTACACACACATCGAGTTACATGCAGATCTTTTCTCATCGAGATCCAACTAATATCTTGTGCCATAATACTGGTGTCTGTGGCTCTGCACTCATATCGAGTTTCATTCAGTTCACTTCTCTCTTCCCTTTCTTCTGACTCTGACCCTCAATCGGGTGGAGGTGGAACCCACCACGATTGGTTCAGAGCCACACACCCCCCAGCTCCATTTCTATGCTGGGAACCCTCCGCGATGACGCCGTGTTTCAGACCACAAACGCGCATCCGGTCATCCACGCTTACCCAGGGGGCTCCATTTCAATAAAGGAACCCCAATGCTACGGCATCGGGCCCACGGCATTGTATTTTTGCAAGCCGCAGCTCAGGGCCTGCACGGGTGGAGGACTCTGCCCCCACTCATGCGAAGTAACTCATCAATTCGGTTCCGCATTCCCATGGCTGTGCCCAATCCGGCTCTGCCACGTGGCACGCTCTGATTGGCCAGCTCGCCTACACACCCCTCTGAATGATGCTCGCCGGGGTTACAGCCAACCCGGCGCTGCCACGTAGCATGCGCTCACTGGCCAACCAACCCACACACCCTCCACAGTGAGACGTGTCTTGGTTACAGCCGACGCTGACCATCAGACACTCACTGCAGAACAGCGAACGTACGCTGCATGGACAGACTCATCCGCTCTGGCAGCACCACGCAGACAGTGCCTCTTGGCACACATCACAGGTAACACGTTTTTTCGAGTCTCCAGCATTTTCATTACGCACTCGCTCATTAATTTTCTGAAGCTGTAGCTACTGGGAACTCTTTTGTCCCATTTACCAAATTTGTTTGTTTTTTTGCATTAGGATGCACGCGGTTCCTTCACTTTATCGCTAAAACCACGCTCCGGCCATCCTCACAACAGGGCTCCAGTCCGGCGCACCCAAAGACCGGCATCCGTCACCCAAGATCCTTCTACCCGTCAGCCCAGGTACCTTTAGGGACCCTATTGATTCGAGATATATTTTTAATTTGTTTCTCTACACCGCGGCACATTAGCAAGCTGTTTTAGATGACACCAAGCTTGAGTTCCTATGTTAACGGGGGTCCCCAAAACAGTTCACGGTTGCCATTCAAGTTTATTCCTCACTCATCTGTGTGGCTCCACACACACAGTGTTAGCTCACCCAGCTTTGACTGCCCCTTGTTTGCATCCATTTTTAGAGCAATCAATTCTTCTGGCTACTCAAGTTCAAAGACTGGCTCCAGCCTTTTCACAATATGTGACATAGCAGTGCTGTTGACCTGGCTCCACCTGGCCGGGGACCCCGCCCCACAAGCGAGATTCATGACAAGGTTCCAGTGGTGAGTTAGGCATTTTCTTCCAACCACCGCTCAAAAACTTTATCATCACGTGTTGTTTTCCTTGTTATTGCATATTATGTGCCTCTCATCCCCCCTTTTTAATGTTTCTAACAGAACCACTCATACGGTTCATTTTTGACTAAATTGTAGTCGTACCAAACCCAGTTATGTCCAGAAAGAACTAAGGTATTAACACACAAGAATATTCTACTTATTACTGTTTTCTTGTGTTTTGTTTTTTTACAACAGGGGCCTCCTATTTGCCCTGATGAAGGCGGTTCATTTAGAGTAACATTGATCCGGCTGATGTATTTGGAGTTGGATACTTCCTCCGCCGAAACGTGCACCATACGCAATGGGGTGATTTGCAGCATCAAAGTTGTTTTGGGATCTATGGACTATTTACTGCCAGGCCTACATTCAATACCAAGTAATCTGACTACGGTCCCCCTGCCACGTTCCCACCTGTAATATCATTTGAAAAATCAGATGCTTTACTGAATACGGCACCTATGTTTTACTGAACACGGTGTATGGGTAGTATCCCACACCCATCTTTGCATTGAAGCATAACCTTTATGATTTCACCAGTGATATATGCCATGTTACATGATCAAGGACTTTGTACTGATTTATGTACTGAAGCAAAACTGTGATTTCTTTGATTCCTTTTTCATTTATGTCTAGAGTATTTGAGTTTTCTCATACAAAGTATTTGTAAATGTTTCCCTGTTCATGTTTGAATGTTTTTTATCTCAATACAAAGCATGTTTATTCACCTTCATGGTTGTATGTGATCCACTTTGTTTAACCCTTATCTTCTTTCTGGACATCCCTATGGAGTAGAACTTTAGAGGTTTTTTCCCATTAGTACCACCAACATCAGGATTCCCATCACTAGGATATAATTGTTTCATTCATTGATAACATATGGGAACACACCTGGTCAGTAGCAGTACTAATTCTTCTTGGTTCAATTATTTTGGGTGTAGACATGTGAGGTCCGCCTCAACACTTTTGATAGCAGTGACTGTACTCAACAGCTTAACTCTGACATAGGCATTGTTGGATGCAGATGATCAATGTTTAACAAGCAACACAATTAATGACACAATTCATAGTCTGGGTTTTCATAAAAACGTGTATTGTTTTATTGGCTAAGGATCACTGACAATTATAAGAAGGAAAATGAGAAAAGGGAACAAATAAAAGGTATTTTCATTTCAAAGGAAAAAGGTACATAAATCCAAGACATCAAAAGATCCCATAACTGTTTCACTCAAGACAGTCAATGACAAACTCCAAAAGAAGCATTGACAAAGCCAACCGTTTTGGCTGTTGTGCAGGCATTGGATAGGCATTTGCCAGGACCTGCCATATTGGCCTTACCTGGCCATAAGATGGTAACAGCTGGGAAAGTGTGTGATTACCAGGGCAAATGATGGCAAAGCCTTGTAAATGCCTATGTTATACCAATACACACATCCAGCCTGTTGGCATTGACAGGTCTGCAGTGCAACGAACAGATTTAACTAAGGTGAAGATTCTCGGTGTACAGTTGGAGGCCACACTAATCTCCAAGGCCCATGTTAATCAGTTGAGACAAAACTGTAACTACCATCTTCAGCTCCTCAGAAGAATCCGTCCCTAAATCTCCAAAGGAAAAAGTGCCACAATAGCCCGAGCACTATTTTCTCTAGACTCGATTACTGTAGTTCTTTGCTTATTGGAGCATCCAGCTCTAGTCTAAATAAAGGTCAAGCACTACAGAACGATGTAGTACACATAATTAACAATGTGTCCAAGCGCACACATATATCAAAGCATCGACAAAATCTTCATTGGTACCCCATCAAGGAAAGAATTTAGTTCAAGACAGGAACTTTGGTTCACAAATGCATTTTTTGGACAAGCCCACACTTACTTAATAACTTCTATCCCACAGTATTGGCCCCCCAGGACCCTCCGCTCCTCTAATAAATAGCAGATCACCTGTCCACAGCATAAGTTCACTAATGATTTTGGAAGATTCTTCCCTGTCAAGGCAGCAGCCTTCTGGAACTCTCTTCCTATTGTCCTGAGATCAGAGGCAGACCTTGTATCCTTTAGAAAAGCCCTAAAAACCTATCTATTCGAGTAAACCCCCCTGCTGATCTCCTCTCTCTACTTTTGTCCTGTCTTTGATGTTCATCCATGTGTGTGCATGCCCTGGAGCCTAACAAATAAATACAATACAAATTAAATAAAAATAAATAAAGTGGCTGAAGGCATAATTGGTTAAGGCATTTTACTACATCAGTAGTACATTTATAGTTGCAATTAGGCCATTAACTCTTAGACGACTGCTCAGAAATATGTTATGTTATGTTAGCGGTACTTGTATAGCGCACCGTCACCAACGGAATTGGTCCCCAGGTGCTCTGGAAGATCTGTAAACAGGAAGGGCGGGTAGGGTTAGTCGGGAAGAGGGGATAAGGATAGTGGGAGAAGTGGTGTGCTGTTGGCAGCTTCAGCTCGGTATACACCGAGTGCGGGCTTTGGTGCTAGTATCAGATTGGGCGAAGGCCTCGAGTGCTGTGGTTGAAGTTTATGTGTTGTTGATGCAGTGTGGTAAAGTGTGTGCGGATTGCTGGGAGAGAGATGGTTGTGTGTTTTTGTGTGGGTTTAAGTATGCAGAAGATTGTGGGTTGGGTTAGTGGGGTCTGTAGTCTGTATCCTGATTCAGGTACTTATGGTTCCGTTAGAGTTGTATACCTGTGGGTTGGGATGTTGCTGGTTCCTCATGGGCCGACTCGCTTTGATTTATTTTAAAATTTGTTTAATGGGCCGACTCGCTTTGATGGTGTGGCGCTGATCCAACTGTATCCTATTGAGTATAGTTTGGATTGGTGGGTGCAGCTGAACCTGATCTTCACTATCACTATCAGGCCAAAGATTAATATTGCTGATTAATAGAATAAGCTAAAAAAAGATCCCAGGAGGATGTGTTTTGGGTGAGGAGGAGCAGGTAGGGGGTGGGACTGGCTAGAGGGAATATCATTGCTGTGGTCAGTCAGAGGCTGGGTAAACACCCAAACAACTCCCACAAGCTTCCTGTCCCACTTCGCAAGTCGTCTCCCTTCTAGCTGTGCTGCAAACCAGTAGTTTCTGCTTATAGCAGACACATAAGCAGCCCCTAATAGCCAACAACAAACACAAACTAAAAATGTAAAAAAATAGAAACATGTAGTGGAACATAGAATAGTTTTGGCAAGGTTGATTGGTAAAGTTATGTGAGGAAAATGGATAGAGTACGATTTTGTGCCCATTGAAACAATGTATTAAAAGTATTAAACTGACCTTTATATTGCGCTTAATTCCAGAGACCATCCTGTAAGCTCTCTCAATGTTTTGCTTCCAAGACAAACGCTTTGCCCCTGAGCTATCCTCTTGAACCGAAATGTGGAAGCTATATTATTTCCAGCATGACTCAATTACTCTATATGAATTAAGTGCAGTTGCAATGTTCCTCAGGGCAGTATTTTCTAGCATATTGGTTTAAATACCTACATGTGTATCAATGAATCCACTGAGTCAGGAAAGTCAACATTGCGGCATGCTGTTCACATTCCATTTGACCTTCAGTAGGTCACGATGACACTATATGCTTGCAGTTTATAGCAATACACAAAATGCAAATGAAAGCTTTCAATGAATCAGTCAAATCGTGTACAATTGCTCTGAACTAGAGAAATAGGTTGTCTGAGATTATGAACTCGATATAACGATCATTTCTTAGATTGACATCTATAGCGCACATTGACAAAATTGCAGGATTGCTTAGATTTACTATCAGAACACGCAAAAGGAGAGAGGGGTTCTCTGCAGTAGTAGAAATGATGAATCGCTCTTCCTCAGGGCATGAAGAAGATTTCATTGGACAAAACAGAGTTCCAGGCACTCAATCTGTCAAAGAGCCAAAAATATGATTGGCTTGAAAACATAACACACATGCATGACACATCAGAGAATACAGAACATAAAATATATTCTTGAAACATACCATACTCAAGGGGCAAGGTGCCAACCATTATCATTCCATCATGCAGTTGCCCATAACCAATCTAGAGTGCAGGTATCTGTATCACACTGGGTAGCCTCCCACAGCAGGGGAGTCTGTGACAAGGGACAAAAAAACACATGCTCAACCCAAACTATGATAGCCACTATGTTGTCTCTAAAAAAAACAATGAAAAGACCAACCTCAGAGAAGGAACTCCTTAATCAACAACCTGAGTCATTTGTTTAAAGGAGTAACCCGTCCTCCAAGCTGCAAGAAAGGCAGTGAGGACTGCATCAGTAAGCTAGCCACAAATAATTCCAGGTTAACATCTAGCATGTGCTGCTCACACAGAGTACCCAGGTCTTACCTTGCAACTTCACAGTTTTGTTTTTCTAGACTAAGAAATACAGATCCTGCACATGACTGAATTCGCTGGGGAGACGCCATGTGGAACAGGTCACAAGACCCTTGCTGACATTTTTATTTAACTACCTCAGAGAACTCCTCTCTCCTTAGGTGTGTTGTGTTTAGATCTAGCCTGAGCCCCCTCTCGGGTCAGTGCCCAAAGCAGGTGCCAGCCATGAGCACATCGTGTAAGTGCTGCCAGCTCACCAGGAGTGTGTCTTCTTTGTTCTTTTTTTGCCCACCCAATACATTCATTGATTGGCTAGGACAGGACTGGACTACTTCCTGGTGCAGCTGTGAAGCAGGGCCAGTGAGGAATTCATAAAGGTAAGTCAGACGCTTTGGTGTCCACTAGCTCTTTTTCTTTCTCCTCCCAGTACCCTTTATCACATTTTCATGCCCCAACCCCTTTAGCTGCCCCATATCCATTTAGCTCCTTTTCTTGACCTTCAATTCCATTGAGACCTTTCTGTTGCCCATTAACCCTGTTAGCTTCCCCAGACCAGACTGACTGTGCCACTTTTCTAGAACCCCCAGTCCCATGTTGCACCCTTTGTTGCTGCCCAACCTTGTAGTTTCCACAGGCCCGTGTTGCCCCCTTTCTTGACTCTCCAGTCCTATTTAGCCTCTTTTGATGCCCCTGAACCCTTTTATCTGCCACAGGCCCGTTCTGCCACTTTTCATGACCCCCTCAGTCCCAATTAGCCCTTTTTGTTGCTCCTTAAGACATTTGGCTTCCAGGACCCATTTTACTCCATTTCCTGAGCTCTAAAGTGCATTTTGGAACCTTTTGTTGCCCGTTAACCCTTTTAACTGTCCCCAGAAATGTGTTGCCCCTTTTCGCGATGCCCCAGTCCCATGTGGCCTCTTTTGCTGCCCGTTAACCCTTTTATCTGCACTCATTGCATCCCCTTTCTTGATCACTCAGTCTCCTTTGGCTCCTTTTTGTTGCCCTTAACCCTTTCGGCTACCCCAGGCCCTTTTTGCCCCTTTTATTGATCCCCCAACCCATTTAGCCCTTTCTGTTGTTGCTCTACCCCTTTAGCTTCACCAGATCTGTTGTGTCCCTTTTCTTGACCCCACCTTTCCCATTTAGCACCTTTTGTTGCCACTTAACCTATTTAGCTTTCCCAGGCCGACTGTGCCACTTTTCTAGAACCCCCAGTCCCATGTTGCACCCTATGTTGCCGCCCAGCCTTTTAGTTGCCCCAGGCACGTGCTGCCCCTTTCTTGATTCTCCAGTCCCATCTAGCCTCTTTTGATGCCCCTGAACCCTTTTAATGTCCCAGGCCTGTTCTACCACTTTTCATGAGCCCCCAGTCCCATTCAGCCCTCTTTTGCCACATAAGCTTTTTAGCTGCCCCAGACCTGTGTTGCTGCTGTTCTTGACCCCATGTCCTGTTCAGCACCTTGTGTTGCCCCTTAACACTTTTGGGCTACGCCCAGGCACATTTTGTCGCTTTTCTTGACCCCCCACCCTGATTTAGACCCTTTTGTTGTCTCTTAACCCCATTTAGCTGCCCCAGTCCCGTGATTCATCCTTTCTAGACCACTCCAGTCCCATTTAGACCCATTCGTTGCCTCTTAAACCTTTAACCTTCCAGGACACTTTTTTCCCCATTGTTTTAACCCTCCAGTCCCATTAGGCAGTTTTGTTGCCACTTAACCCTTTTAGCTGCCCCCAACCCCGTTTTGTTCCCATTCTTGACCCCCCCAGTACGATTTAGCCCTTTGTTCACCCCTTAACCATTTTAGCTGCCCCAGGGCTGTTTTGCCCATTTGCATGATCCCCCAGAACCATTTAGCCCCTTTTGTTAACCCCTTAACACTTTTAGCTGCCCCCAGTCCTGTGTTGCCCCTTTTCTTGATCCCCTAGTTCCATTTAGTCCCTATTGTTGCCCCTCAACCCTTTGGCTGCCTCCAGTCCACGAGTGCCTCTTTTCCTGATCCCCAGTCCCATTTAGCCTCTTTTGTCGCCTCTCAAACCTTTTAACTGCCCAGACACCTTTTGCCACTTTTCTTGACCCCCAGTCGAATTTAGCCACTTTCTTGCCCCATAACACTTGTATCTGCCCTAAGATCCGGTTTCCCTTTTTTCCTCATCTCCAAGTCCAATATAGCCCCTGTAGTTGCCACTTAAACATTTTAACTTCTCCATACCTGTTTTGCCACTTTTCTTGACCCTCAGTCCCAGTTAGCCAATTTGTTGCCAGATAACCCTTTTAGCTACCCTCAGATCCGTTTGCTACTTTTCCTGATTTCCAAGTCCAATGTAGCCCCTGTTATTTCCCTTTAAACCTTTTAACTGCCCAGATCTGTTTGCCCCTTTATTGGACCCCCTGTTCCATGCAACCTCCTTTGTTGCCCCTTAGCCCTTTTCACCGCCCCAACCCCATTTTACCCCTTTTCTTAACCCCCCTAACTATTTAGACCCTTGTGTTGCACCTTATCCCTTTGTAAATTCTCCAGACATGGTTTGCCACTTTTCTTGACACCCAAGCCCCATTTAGCCACTTTTGTTGCCCCTTAAAATGTTTAGTTTTGTGTTGCCTGTTAACCCTTTTAGCTGCACAGACCTAGTGTGCCCCTTTCTTGACCACACCATTCCCATTTGGCCCCTTTTGTTGCCCCTTAACCCGTTTGACTGCCTCAGACAGGTTGTGCCTCCTTTCTTGACCCAGATACCATTTAGCCACTTATATTACCCTTTAAACTGTCTCAGGATAGTTTTGACACTTTTCCTGATGCCCCAGTCCTATTCAGCCCCTTTAGTTGACACGCTAAACATTTTCACTGTCACCAGGCTCATTTTGCCTCTTTTCTTTATCTCGCAGCCTCATTTAGCCCCTATTGTTGCCCCTCAACCTCTTTAACCTCCCCAGACCCATGTTGCCACTTTTCTGGACCCCAAGTTCCAATTAGCCTCCTTTATTGCTCCTTAACCCTTTTAGCTGCCCCTATCCGTGGTGCCCCTTATCTTGACACCAGTACCATTTAGCCTCTATCCCCTCAAAACCCCTTAACTACCCCCTTTTCTGGACCCCCAGTCCCATGTATCCACATCTGTTGCCCCTTATCTGTTACGCCTGCCCACAAACAGGTTGTGATGCTTTTCTGCACCCTCAGTCGCATTTACCCCCTTTTTTGTCCCTCAACCCATTTAATAACCCCCAGACATGCCTTGTCCCTTTTCATGACACCCACAGTCTCATTTAGCCCATGTTGTTGCTATTAAACCTTTGTAGCCACCCCAGACAGGTTTTGCCCTGTTCTTCACCTCCTGTCCCATTTAACCCCTTGTCTTGCCTTTCAACCACTTTAACTGACCAGGCCCATTTTGCCCCCTCTCTTCGACCCAGTATGTACCATTCAGCCACTTTTGTTGTCCCTGCCCCATTATCTTCCCCAGAGATGTTTTGCCCCCTTTTTTTTATCCCCCAAGTAACATTTAGGTCCTTTTGTTGCTCCTTCGCCCTTTTAAATGCCCCAGGCCTGTGCTGCCCTTTTTCTTGACCCCCAGTTCCATTCTGTTGCTCTTTAACTCTTTCAGCTTCCCCAGGCCTGTTATGCCAATTTTCAGGTGCTCTCCAGACCTATTTAACCCCTTTTCTGGACCCCTAGTCCCATGGTGCTTCTTTTGTGGGCCCTCAACCCCTTTAACAACCCCCAGGCATGATTTGCCCCTTTGCATGACCCCACGGTCTCATTTAGAAAATTGTGTTGCCCCTTAACGCTTTAGCTACCGTAGACCAGTTTTGCCTCTTTCTATGACATCAGTCCCATTTCGCCCCCTGTGTTGCCCCTCAACCACTTTAATTGCCCCATAACCATTTCCCCCTCTCCTCACCCCCAGGCCCATTTAGCCACGTTTGTTTTCCCCCTACACCACTAGTTGCCCGAGTGCCATTCCCCCCCCCACCCTTTTTTGTTGATCCCCCAAGTCCCATTTAGGTGTTTTTGTTGTCTTTTAATACTTTTGACTGCCCAAGACTCGTTTTACCCTTTTTTCATGACCCCCAGTTATTTTGCCTCTTTTGTTGCCCCCTAACCATTTCAGCTTCCGCAGGCCTGTTTTACCTATTTTATTGACCTCTCTAGACCCATATAGCCCCTTTTCTGTTGTGGAACTCCAGTCCCATTTGCCCCCCTTTGTTGCCCCTTAATCCTCTTAGGGGCCCCCAGACCTGTTTTGCCCCTATTCATGACCGCCAGTCCCATTTTGCACCTTTTATCGATCTCTCAGTCCCATCTAGCTCCTTTTGTTGCCCCTTATCTCTTTTATCTGTAACCAGACCCCTGTTGCCCTCTTTTTTGACACTCCAGTCCCATTTAGCCCCTTTTGTTGCCCCTCAAACCGTTTAACTGCCCAGGCCCATTTAGCCACTTTGTTGCCCCATAGCCCTTTTAGCTGTCCTCAGATCTGTTTGCCCATTCTCCTGATCTCCAAGCCCAATGTAGCCCCTGGGGTTGCCCCATAAACCTTTTAACTGCTCCAGTACCATGTTGGCCCTTTAATTGACCCCCAGGTGCATTTAACCCCTTTTGTTGACCCTTAAACCTTTTCACTGCCCCAACCCAGTTGTGCCCCTTATCTTGACCACCCATGCCATATAGCATTTTTTGTTGCCCCTTAACCCTTTGTGGATGCTCAAACATGTTTTTCCCCTTTTCTTGACACCCCAGTCCCATTTAATCACTTTTGTTTCCCCTTAACATTTTTAGTTTTCCCATTGGTTTGCCCATTTTCTTCAATGCTCCAGTCAGATTTAGCCCCTTTTGTTGCATCTTAACCCTTTTATCTGCACAAACATATTTAGTTTAGTTTATTATTTGTATAGCGCCGCCTGGCCCTGGGGCATCCAGGCGCTTGCGATGAATACAAGAAGATCAATACAACAGTAATGTACAGACCGATTACATATTTACAAATTTACAGTCTTGGTGCATGCTAGTAAGGTAAGGCTAGGCAGTTTACGTTTCTTTGGATAGAAGCCATGTTTTGGTGTTGTGTCTAAATCTGTGAAAGGACGGTTCTGATCTCAGCTCGAGTGGAAGTGAATTCCAAAGTTTGGAGGCAAGCATGGGGAAGCTGGAGCCACCTGCTTTTTGGAGCTTAAATCTTGGGATATTTAAGCAGTGTGTTGAGCTGATCTGGTAGGGCGCGCTGGGGTGTGGTGAGTGAGGTTGTCGGATAGGTATCTGGGTGCTTGGTTAGCTAGGCATTTGTGTGTGAGTGAGATGGTTTTATATTCAATTCTTTGTGGTATGGATAGCCAATGGCAGGTGCGTCTGGCGTCCAAAATGTGTTCATGTTTGGGTATGTTCAGGGCTGCTCGCAAGGCTTTGTTTTGTATGACTTGTAGTTTGTTAATGTTTTTCTGACTGGTGCCCAAGTATAGAGCATTGCAGTAGTCAACTTTGGAGAGGACTAGCGCTCTGGCTAAGGTGGTGCAGTTGGATGGTGAGAGGTAGGGTCTGCTGGCATTGATGAGCTTACAGGTGTAAGCAGTGGCGGATGAGATGGAATTGATCTGTCTTGTCAGTGTGAGGGAGGAGTCGAGGTAGATTCCTAGGGCTTTGACGCAGTTAGAGACGATGATGTTATTGCCGTCTATAGTGAATGCTTGATAGAGTTTGTCGAGTTTATTAAGTCTGGGTTGGGAACCTAGGAGAAGAAGCTTGGTCTTGTCGTCATTGAGGCATAGGCCATGCTTGGCCATCCATTCTTGGATAATGGAGTAAATGTTGTTGAGAGCAGTGAGGTCGGTGGAGTAGTCGCCTGTTAAAGGGATCAGTATTTGGGTGTCATCTGCGTAGTTGGTGTAGATGACACCCAAGCGGTCCAATATGTCAAAGAGGGGTTTCGTGAACACATTGTATAGAGTGGGGGAGACGCAGGAGCCCTGGGGGACACCGCAAGTGACTGAGGCTGGGTTGGCAGAGGCTGTGGGTGCGAAGACTCTCATGGATCTGTTGTTAAGGAAGGATTGGATCCATGCGTTGGCATTATCTGAAAATTTGGCTGCTGAGGATAGATGTTTGCAGAGGATGTCGTGGTTGACCAGGTCGAAGGCGGCAGATAAGTCAAGAAGGAGAAGGAGGGCCAGTTTGCCATTGTCTTTAATGTTGTCCATCTGTGTCTTAAGGTCAATCAGGGCGGTCTCAGTGCCGTGTTTGGGGCGGAATCCTGATTGTCTGAGTCCTAGTAAGTTATTTTTCTCAAGGTGGTTCTGTATCTGGAGATAGGCAGCTCTGTCAAGGATTTTTAGTAGGAAGGGTACAGTCGTAATGGGTCTGTAGTTGGTGGGGACATTTGGGTCAAGGGTGGGCTTCTTAAGTAAAGGAAGAACCCAGGAGTCCTTGAGGTTGTTGGGCACTACGTTGGATGTGAAAGATGAGTTGATGAGGGAAGTGATGAAGGGAGCAAGTTGTTTGGCTGCATCTTTAATGACTGGGGCCGGGCAAGTGTCACCTTGGCATTTGGACGGTTTAAGAGAGTAGATTATTTCTTCAACCTCTTTGATGGTTATGGTGGAAAACTCAAAGAGGTTATTGTCATCATTTTGGGGGGTGGTGTGGGTGTGTGTAGAGGGGGTGATGTTATCAGTGAGGGTGAGGCTTTCTTTCTTTGTCAGGATTTTGGCTTGTAGTGCTTCCTGAATGTGCGTGCACCAGTGGATGTCTTTGTTACAAGTGTCTGGAATGGGGGAGGGTGATTCGAGTTCTCTCAGGATATTGAAGAGCTCTTTGGTATTGGATTTGGCGTTGCAGATTCTTTCATTGTACATGTTTTTTTTAGACTGGATGATGGCTGACTTATAGATGTTCGAAGCCAGTGCGTAAGATATCTTATTAATAGTGGATGGTGACTGTTTCCATGCTAATTCAGCTTGTCTTTTGGATTTGCGGAGTGTTTTTAGTTCGGGGGTGAACCAAGAATTGAGGTGTGCGCGTGGTTTGGCTTTCCGAAGCTTCAGTGGTGCTATGGTGTTTATGGCCCTAAGGATGGTTGTGTTGTATAACTCTACTAGTTCAGTAGGGTTGGTCATGGTGGGTGAGAAGTCGATGATGGGTTGGAGTAACGGGAGGAGTTTCTCTACTGTGATATTTTTGTTGTTTCTTGTGAGTGTGGGTGGGGCATTGGAGGAAGGCCCTGGTGTTTGAGTGCCTTTGTTGATGGTGAAGGTAATGAGGTGGTGATCGGTCCAAGCGCATGGAGTGTTGGAAAGGATGGTAGTGTTGCAGTTGAGGTCAGCTATCCAGTCAAGGATGCGGCCTTTGTTGTGTGTGGGTTGTGCGATATGGTGGGTGAGTCCTAATTCTGAAATGGTGTTGGCGACAGTGTTAGCTTTGTCATCTTTCTCATCATTGAGACCTAGATTAAAGTCTCCTAGGATGAGTAGTCGAGAGTTAGGTTTGATATTGTTAGAGAGTAAAAGGGCTATGTCGTCATTAAAGGATAGTATAGGGCCTGGCGGTCTGTAAATGAGGTGGATGGTGATTGTGCTTGTGTGCGTTGTGGATAGTTTGAGGGTGAGTAGTTCCGCAGGGATTGGTTTTGTATGTGTCTTATGTTGATGGAGCTCTCTTTCTTTCTTGACCCTCCAGTCCCTTTAGCCCCTTTATTTGCCCCTTTGCCCTATTAACGGCCTCAGACAAGTTGTGCCCCCTTTCTCGACCTCTGGTCCGATGTAGCCACTTTTCTTGCCCCATAACCCTTTTAGTTGCCCCAAACCCGTTTTGCCCCTTTTCTTCAACCCCCAGGTCGATTTGGCCCCTTGTGTTGACACTTTAAACACTGTCACGGCCACCAGTCCCATTTTGCCCATTTTGTTGATCCTCCAGCACCATTTAGCCCCTATTGTTGCCCCTCAAACTCATTAACTGCCCAGACCCGTTTTGCCCCTTTCTTGACCCCTGTCCATTTAGCCTCTATTGTTGCCCCTCAAACCCTTTAAGTGCCCCCAGATGTGTGTTGCCCCTTTTCTGGACCCCAGTCCAATTTAGCCACCTTTGTTGCCCCTTACCCCTTATATCTGCCCCAAACCTGTCTTGCTGCTTTCCTTGACCCCCAGTCTCATTTAGCACCTTTTGTTGGCCCTCAATCCGTTTAAAATCCCCAGGCATGCTTTGCCCATTTTCTTGACCCCCACAGTCTCATTTAACCCATTTTGTTGCCACTTAACCCTTTTAGCTGACCCCAGATATGTGTTGCTCCTGTTCCTCACCTCCAGTCCCATTCATCCCATGGTGTTGAGTCTCAACCCCTTTAACTGCCTCAGGACTGTTGTGACCCTTTTCTTGATACCCTACTTCCATTTAGCCCCTTTTGTTGCGCCTTAACCATTTTAGATGCCCCAGACCTGGTTTGCCTCTTTCCTTGACCCCCAGTCCCATTTAGCCCCTTCTGTTGCCCTTTAACCACTTTAACTGACCCATACCCATTTTTTCCCTCTCTTTACTCCAGTCCCATTCAGCCACTTTTGTTGCGCCTGCCCCATTAGCTGCCCCCACAGGCGTTGGTCCCCACTTTTGATTCCTCAAGTCCCATTTACGTCCTTTTCTTGCCTGTTAACCCTTTTAACTTCCCAGGCCATTTTTGTCCTTTCTCTTGACCGCTAGTTAAATTTTGCCTCTTTTGTTGCCCCTTAACCTTTTCAGCTCCCTCAGGCCTGTTTTGCCTCTTTTCCTGACCCCTGCAGACCCATTTAGCCCCTTTTCTATAACTCCAGTCACATTTGGCCCCCTTCGTTGCTCCTTATTCCGTTTAGTTGCACCTCAGATCCGCCTTGCCCCTTTCTTTGACCCCAGTCTCATTTAGGAAATTTCATTGCCTCTCAACTTTTTTGAATGCCCCAGGCCCATTTTGCCCCTTTTCTTGATTCCCCCAGTCCCATTTAGCAAATGTTGTTGACACTTATCCCTTTAAGCTCCCCCCAACCGGTTTTGCCCCTGTTATTTATTGACTGCCATTCCTATTTAGCCCCTTTTGTTGCCCCTCATTCCCTTTAACTGCCTGAGGCCCATTTCGCCGATTTTATTGATCCCTCACTCCGATTTAGCTCATTTTGTTGCCCCTTAACTATTCTATCAGTAACCGGACCTGTGTTGCCCCCTTTCTTGACCCTTCAGTCCCATTTAGCCATTTTTGTTACCCCATAATCCTTTTAGCAGACCCAGGCCTGTGTTGCCCCTTTTCATGTTCCCCAGACTCATTTAGCCCCGTTTGTAGTCCCTTAACCCTTCTAGCGGTCCCAGACCTGTTTGCACCCTTTCTTGAACCCTAGTCTTGGTTAACCCCTTTATTTGCCCCTTAACACTTTTAGCTTCCCCAGGCCCGTTCTTTTCCATTTTTCTTGACCCCAGTCCCATTTAGCCCCTTTTCATGAACCCTTACTCCTTTTAGGTGCTGCAGGCCCTTTTGCCCATTTTCTTGATCCCAAACCCCATTTAGCCCCTATTATTCCCCCTCAACCCCTTTAACTGCCCAGACCTGTGCATGCCCCTTTTCTGTACCCCAGTCCCATTCAGCCCCCTTTGTTTCCCTTCAATAGCTTTAACTGCACCAGACCAGATTTGCTCCTTTTCTTGACTCCAAATCCAATTAGCAAATGTTCTTGCCACTTAACCCTTTTAGCTGCCGCAACCTGTTTTGCCCCTGTTATTGACTGCGAGTTCCATTTAGCCCCTTTTGTTGCCCCTCATTCGCTTTAACAGCCTCCAGGCTCATTTTGCCCCTTTTATTGATCTCTCACTGCCATTTAGTTCCTTGTGTTGCCCCTTAACTCTTTTATCTGTAACCAGACCTATGTTGCCCCCTTTCTTGACACTTTAGTTCCGTGTAGCCCCTTTTCTTACCCCATAAGCCTTTTACCAGTGCCAGGTCTGTGTGCCCTTTTTTATAATACCCCAGTCCTATTTAGCCCCGTAACCCTTTTAGCTGCCCCAGGCCCGTTTTGCCACTTTTCTTGACTGCCCCATTCCCGTGTATCCCCTGTGTTTGCCCCTTAACCATTTTAGCTGCCCCAGACCTGTTTGCACAGTTTCTTGAACCCCAGTCCTGGTTAACCCCTTTTGTATCCCCTTAACACTTTTAGCTTCCCCAGGCCGATTTTTCAATTTTTCTTGACCCTCCAGTCCCATTTAGTCCCTTTTCACGACTCCTTAATCCTTTTAGGTACTAAAGGCACCTTTTCCCATTTACTTGATCCCAAGCCCAATTTAGCCCCTATTATTGCCCCTCAACCCCTTTAGCTGACCAGACCTTTTTAGGCCCCTTTTCTGTGCCCCTGTCCCATTCAGCCCCCTTTGTTGCCCCTTAACCCTTGTTGCTGCCCCAGACCCGTTTTGCACTTTTCCTTGACCCCGGTCTGTTTTAGCCCATTTTGTTGCCCTTCAACCCCTTTAACTATCCCAGACCAGATGTGCTCCTTTTCATGACCCCTAGTCGATTTTAGCCCCTTTTGTTGGCCCTAAACCCCTTTTACTGCCCCAAAGCCACTTTGCCACTTTTCTTGATTTCCCAGTCCAATTGAACCCCTTTTGTGACCACCTAACCCTTTCAGCTGCCCCAGTTATGTCTTGTTCCTTTTCCTGACCCCAGCCCCATTTTGCCCTTTTTGTTGCCCATCATCCCCTTTAACTGCCCCGGACCTGTTTTAGCCCTTTTCTAGACCCCACATCTATTTAGCCCCATTAATATCCCTTATACCCTTTACCTTCGCCCCAGACCCACTGTGCCCCTTTTTTGACCCCCCCAGTCCAATGTAGCCGCTTTTGTTTCCCCTTAACCCACTTAACTGCCCAGACCCGTTTACACCACTTTTCCGTAACACTGTCTAAGTCAGCACCCTTTGTTTCCCCTTAACCCTTTCAGCTGCCCAGACTCGTTTTGCACCTTTTCTTGATCCCTGTCCGTTTTAGCCCCTTTTGTTGCCCTTCAACCCCTTTAACTGCCCCAGACCAGGTGTGCTCCTTTTCTACATCCCAAGTCCGGTTTAGCCCCTTTTGTTGGCCCTACACCCCTTTCACTGTCCCTAGGCCCACTTTGCCCCTTTTCTTGATTCAACAGTCCAATTGAACCCCTTTTGTGACCACTTAACCCTTTCCGTTGCCCCTGACATGTCTTCTTCCTTTTCTCGACCCCAGCCCAATTGAACACTCTTTGTTGCCCCTTAACCCTTTTAGCTGCCCCCAGACCTGTCTTACCCCTTTTCTTGACCCCATTCCCTTTTAGCACCTTTTGTTTCCTTTCAGCCCCTTTAACTGCACCAGACCAGATGTGCTCCTTTTCTTGATTGTTATTGTTATTGTTATTTTGCACTTATATAGCGCCTTATATACCATTGGTATGGTCTGAAGGCGCTGGTAGGTTGAACGCCCTTGGGAACCGAAGTTCATATCAGTAGAGAGAGTCGAGAGAGTTAAAAAGGTGCGTGTGAGCACCGGGTATGTGTACAGCTCGTGCAGTATCGGTGTAATAGCTGTTTTCTAGCGGTAGGTGTGGTGGTTGAGAGGTCAGGGGTATGTGTTCGTTCTGGCAGGATTTATCCAGATCGGATGTGGCTGCGTTAGGCCTGAGGAGAACGCCTCGCTGGGGGGTAGTAACCAGCAGTGATTACTTAGAGTGATGTGGGGTGAGCGGCAAATGTTGATATGAGAACAGTTATACCGAATGGTGTCATAGTATCTCTGTGTTCTATTTGAGTGGTGATGTAAGGAGAGAGTAAGCATGTTGGTGAGATATGATGGGTTACATGGGGTACACTTCTATATTCAACTTTCCACGGAAGGCTCTTGGGCGTACTTCTTGATTCACAGAGAGGCTACAGGGCACACTTCTAAATTCAGCGGGTTGTTGGGCACATTTCTAGAATCACAGAGAGGCTATTGGGCACACATCTAAATTCAACTTTCTAAGTGTAGTTCTAAATTAAACTTTCCACAGACAGGCTATTGGGCACACTTTTAAATGCAATTCTATATTCAACTTATCACAGAGTGGGTACACTTCTAAATTCAACTTTTCACAGAGAGGTTGTTGGGTACACTTCTAAATTCACTTTCACAGAGAGGATATTCGGTATGCTTCTAAATTCACTTTCACAGAGAGGCTGTTGGGTACACTTCTAAATGCTGCTTCTAAATGCACTTTCAATGCAACTTTCTAAATGTACTTCTAAATGCAACTTTCCACATAGAGGCTAATGGGCACACTTCTAAATGCAACTTCTAAATGCAATTCTAAATTAACTTTCACAGAGAGGCTGTTGGGTACACTTCTAATTCCCTTTTTACAGAGAGGCGATTGGGTATACTTCTAAATTTACTATTGACAGTTCTATCCAAGTGTGGGCATGCTAACTTTCAAAATTCCATCTAAGGGTGGACATGCTAATATTCACAATTCCATCTAAGGGTGGACATGCTAATATTCACAATTCCATCTAAGAGTGGACATGCTAACTTTCAAGGTTTTAACTAAGTGTGGGCAAGATAGTATTCGGAATTCCATCTAAGAGTGGACATGCTAACTTTCACAGTTCTAACCAAGTGTGGGCATGCGAATATTCACAATTCCATCTAAGAGTGGACATGCTAACTTTCACAGTTCTAACCAAGTGTGGGCATGCGAATATTCACAATTCCATCAAAGAGTGTACATGATAACTTTCAGAATTCCATCTAAGTGTGGACATGCAAACATTATGGCAGTCTATGTTATTTGGATGTAAGATAGAGTGGCATGGGCTTTCAGGAGTGGAGTGATTGCTCTACTCCCCACCCACACCACACTCACAGTTTTTTGGTGGTGTCTGTTAGTTGCTGGCTTCATTGGCTTCCCCTGCGGACACCTGCAGACACATCTTGGAGCCGCCTCTGTTGGAGCCGCCCTTGGCCTTGGGGCCCTTAGCCGCTGGGGGCTGCCGGGCAGAGGGCTGCCCTGGGAGGACCTGTGATGAAGGGCTCACGGCCCAATCAGAGTGGGGGTGGGCGGGTTGGGGGGCGGGAGGGGAGCGGGAAACAGGAAGAGGGTGCGGGGTGGGAGAGGGACGCTCCAAGGGCCTGGGGGCCTAGTAGGCTCCATAAACGGAGGCATGCCCGGAGGGCTTCCTTACCTCGCGATGGCCGCCTGCACAGAAATGCAGGGGCCGCCGCGAGGAGGGTCGCTAGACCCTTCCAGCACGGGCTCACGGCCCAATCAGAGCGGGGGTGGGCGGGTTGGGGGGCGGGAGGGGAGCGGGAAACAGGAAGAGGGTGCGGGGTGGGAGAGGGACGCTCCAAGGGCCTGGGGGCCTAGTAGGCTCCATAAACGGTCCCCAAACCCATTCTCAAATGGTCTTGCCACTTGACCCTTTTAGCTGCCCCCAACCTGTTTTGCCCCTGTTATTGACTGCTTGTCCCATTTAGCCCCTTTTGTTCCCCCTCAGTCCCTTTAACAGCCCCCGGGCCCATTTTTCACCTTTTATTGATCCCTCACTCCCATTTAGCACCTTGTGTTGCCCCTGAACTCTTTTATCTGTAACCAGACCTAGTTTGCCCCCTTTCTTGACCCTTTAGTCCCATTTAGCCCCTTTTGTTACCCCATAAGCCTTTTTGGAGCTCCAGGCCAGTGTTGCCCCTTTTTATAACCCCCCCAGTCCTACGTAGCCCCTTTTGATGCCACTTAACCCTTTTAGCTGCCCCAGGCCCGTTTTGCCACTTTTCTTGACTGCTCCATTCCCATGTATCCCCTTTGTTTGCCCCTTAGCCCTTTGAGCTGCCCCAGACCTGTTTGCACTGTTTCTTGAACCCCAGTCCTGGATAACCCCTTTAGTTCCCCCTTAACACTTTTAGCTTCCTCAGGCCCGTTTTTCAATTTTTCTTGACCCTCCATTCCCATGTAGTCCTTTTCACAACTCCTTAATCCTTTTAGATACTACAGACACATTTGCCCATTTACTTGATCCCAAGCCCAATTTCACCCCTATTATTGCCCCTCAATCCCTTTAACTGACCAGACCCGTTCACGCCCATGTTCTGTACCCCAGTCCCATTCAGCCCCCTTTGTTGCCCCTTAACCCTTTCAGCTGCCCCAGACCCGTCTTACACCTTTTCATGACCCAGTCCATTTTAGCTCCTTTTGTTGCACTTCAACCCCTTTAACTGCCCCAGACCAGGTGTGCTCCTTTTCTTCACCCCAGTCCAGTTTAGCCCCTTTAATTGGCCCTACACCCCTTTAACTGCCTGCAGGCCCGCTTTGCCCCTTTTCTTGATTCACCAGTCCAATTCAACCCCTTTTGTGACCACTTAACCCTTTCAGTTGTCCAAGACATGTCTTGCTCCTTTTCTCAGCCCCAGCCCCATTGAGCCCCCTTTGCTGTACTTTAACACTTTTAGCTGCCCCCAGGCCCAGCTTGACCCTTTTCTTGACCCCATTTCCTTTTAGCCCCTTTTGTTTCCCTTCAACCCCTTTAACTGCACCAGACCAGATGTTCTCCTTTTCTTGACCCCCAAACCCATTTAGCAAATGTTCTTGCCACTTAACCCTTTTAGCTGCACCAACCTGTTCTGCCTCTGTTATTGACTCCCAGTCCCATTTAGCCCCTTTTATTGCCCCTCATTCCCTTTAACAGCCCCAGTCTCATTTTGCCCCTTTTATTGATCCCTCATTCCCATTTAGCACCTTGTGTTGCCCCTTAACTCTTTTATCTGTAACCAGACCTATGTTGCCCCCTTTCTTGACCCTTTAGTCCCGTTTAGCCCCTTTTCTTACCCCATTAGCCTTTTAGCAGCCCCAGGCTGGTGTTGCCCCTTTTTATAATCCCCTGTCCCATTAAGCCCCTTTTGTTGCCCCTTAACCCTTTTAGCTGCCCCAGGCCCGTTTTGCCACTTTTCTTGACTGCTTTATTCCCATGTAGCCCCTTTGTTTGCCCATAAGGCCTTTTTTTCTCTGCCCCAGACCTGTGTCCACCGTTTCTTGAACCCCATGCCTGGTAAACCCATTTAGTTTCCCCTTACCACTTGTATGTTCCCCAGGCCCGTTTTTCAATTTTTCTTGACCCTCCAGTCCCATTTAGTCCCTTTTTATAACTCCTTAATCCTTTTAGGTACTACAGGCACTTTTGCCCATTTTCTTGATCCCAAGCCCAATTTAGCCCCTATTACTACCCCTCAACCCCTTTTACTGCCCAGACCCGTTTACACCCCTTTGTCTGTACCCGAGTCCCATTCAGCCCCCTTTGTTGCCCCTTAACCGGTTTAGCTGGCCCAGACCAGTCTCCCACCTTTTCTTGACCCCAGTCTGTTTTAGCCCCTTTTGATGCCCTTCAACGCCTTTAACTGTCCCAGACCAGATGTGCTCCTTTTCTTGACCCCCAGTCCATTTAGCCCCTTTTGTTGGCCCTAAACCCCTTTAACTGCCCCCAGGCTGCTTTGCCCCTTTTCTTGATTCGCCAGTCTGATTGAACCCCTTTTGTGTCCACTTAACCCTTTCAACTGCCCCAGCCATGTCTTGTTCCTTTTCTTGACTTCCAGCCCCATTTTGCCCTTTTTGTTGATCATCATCTCCTTTAACTGCCCCAGACCCGTTTTAGCCCTTTTCTAGACCCCACATCCATTTAGCCCCCATTAATGTCCCTTATACCCTTTACCTTCCCCCCAGACCCACTGTGCCCCTTTTTTGTCCCCCCGTCCAATGTAGCCTCTTTTATTTGCCCCTTAACCCATTTAACTGCCCAGACCTGTTTATGCCCCTTTTCGGTACCCCAGTCCCATTCAGCCCTCTTTGTTGCCCCTTAACCCTTTCAGCTGCCCGGACCCATCTTGCACCTTTCCTAGACCCCATTCCATTTTAGCCCCCTTTGCTCCCCTTCAACACCTTTAACTGCCCCAGACCAGGTGTGCTCCTTTTCTTCACCCCAGTCCAGTTTAGCCCTTTTGTTGCCCATCATCCCCTTTAACTGCCCCATACCTGTTTTAGCCATTTTTTAGACCCTACATCCATTTAGCCCCTGTTAATGTCCCTTATACCATTTACCTTCCCCCAGACCCACTGTGCCCCTTTTTGGACCCCCCAGTCTAATGTAGCCCCTTTTTTTGCCCCTTAACCCATTTAACTGCCCAGACCCGTTTACGCCCCTTTTCTGTACCCCAGTCCCATTCAGTTGTACCCCAGTCCCTTTGTTGCCCCTTAACCATTTCAGCTGCCCCCAGACCCGCCTTGCACCATTTCTTGACCCCAGTCCCTTTTAGCCCCTTTTGTTGCCCTTCAACCCCTTTAACTGCCCCAGACCAGGTGTGCTCCTTTTCTCCAACCCCAGTCCAGTTTAGCCACTTTTGTTGGCCCTAAACCCCTTTAACTGCCCCCAGGCAGCTTTGCCCCTTTTCTTGATTCCTGTTAAGATGTGCGTCCCGGGGATGCTGCATACCTGAGCTTCCAGAGGTTGCACATTGAGGTGAAGCTAGTCTGTCCAGTAGGTTGATGGTGCTGCAAAAATCTGATGAAAGATAGCACAAAGAACCAGCCCCACTTCCACCCTAAATACAGAGGGTTGAAGGGGAGTCGGATACTGATGCCACAAATGGGCTCTTCCCTGTGTTTTAACGTGACGCCAGAACAGTGCAAGCACTGACAGGGAATGCCGTCTCCAACTGGAAAGATGAGCAGATAGATGTATGTAGCTGTATGTTGAGACGTCTAGAAGTGTAGATGTCCACAAAGAGCAGGTACCCAGGCTGGAGGCATAATGCAGACAAGGCCAGGCAGATGGTCTCCTATAAGGGCAAAGACTAAACCCCAAGACTAGGGGAAGGGTCCAGAAACCAGGAGAAAGTTAGGAGATCCTAGGCAGGGTGGATGGTACCAAGGACTAAAAGGACCGGGAGCCAAGGGAAAAATAAGTGGAAACCCAGAACAGAGGAGGAGGGAGCCAAAGAGGGAGGAAGCATGGAACCTAGGAACCAAGGAGCCAGGAAGTCAGGAAGGGGCCAGGCAAGGAACAAGCAGGAGAGCAAAACGAGCAGCAACAAGGCCAGGAGCGAAGCGGAGGGTCAGGAAACAAGCCGCATTGAGACGCAACTACTTCCTGACCCGACCGCTAGATAAGGAAGCCAGTGGGGAAACGAGGCCTGGAACTCAACGCGCCCCAGCCAATTTGCGCTGGCGAGCCAGCGCAAAAGCGAGGCTTGACACATAAACTGAGGCGCTGCCATCCAAGGCGCATGTGCGAAGGACGGGATGCGACTGAGTGCGAAAGCGCGAGCCAGCAACTGCCTTGCCCCCAGCAACGGAGGACACCAAGGAGCGCGGCCCCCACCAACGAAAATGGGGATAGAGCCTCCAAGACTGGTCCCGACGTGCAGATCCCCCCGGTCTCTTCTGACAGGTGGGTCTCCTAACAATTCCCTAGTCCAATTGAACCCCTTTTGTGACCACTTAACCCTTTCAGCTGCCCCAGACATGTCTTTTTCCTTTTCTTGACCCCAGCCCCATTTAGCCCTTTTTGTTGCCCATCATCCCCTTTAACTGCCCCAAACCTGTTTTAGACCTTTTCTAGACCCCACATTCATTTAGCCCCATTAATGTCCCTTATACCTTTTACCTTCCCCCAGACCCACTGTGCCCCTTTCTATGTAGCCCCTGCTGTTGCCCCTTAACCCATGTAATTGCCCCTGATCTGTTTTGCTATTTTCTTTTAACCCCCATGTTCCATTTAGCCCCTATCGTTGTCCCTCAACCAATTTAACTGCCCCAGACCCTTTTTGTCCCTTTTTTGGACCCAGTCCCATTTAGCCCACTTTGTTGCCCCTTAACTGTTTTATCTCCCCACGCCCGTCGTGCCTTTTTTTTTATTGATCCTCCAGTCCCATTGAACCACCTTTTTGCCCCTTAACCCGTTCAAGTGCCCTCAGACCTGATTAACCCACTTCATTTGTTATTTATTTTTCATTCATTTATTTCTGCCACACCGGGAACCTGCAGGAATCAGGGCGCCAACACAAACACAAAGGGAAATGTGAGAGGACGGGCCATACATGCAAGGTTCAGACCCTTTGACTACTAACTTCATGTTTCAAAGTTGCAAGTTCATTTGAAGGGCAAGGTTTTCAATTGGTTTCAGAAAATGTTACATTTTTTTTCAGTCAGAGCGAGCTTGGGATTGAATTTCACACTTGTGCTGCCCTTCCGGGAAAAGCTCTGCCAGGTGCATCAGCCTTTTAAAATCTGATGGACCTAATTATTCCTGTGTTAACTGACCTAAGAGTGTGGGTAGGAATGTAGAGAAAAGTGCAGGACTTCAGGTATCCTGGGGCCCTTCCGTACAAGCACTTATGCACCAGGGGTGCTGTTTTGTTGTGAATGCAGGCAGGTATGGGAAGATTTCGCAGATGAAATATTTTCCCGTCTAGGGATGCTCTTGATGATCTGAACTGCATCGTTTTCGAGTGTCTGCAGGTGGTGTATGCACTTTGTCTGCCCTATAAAGAGGGAGTTAGAGTAGTTGAGTCGTGGTAGTAAGATGGCTTGAAAAATAGAGGCACAATTCACTTCAGAGTTTTTTAGATGTAGCTGGTCTGTGTCTCGGTGCTGATGGATGTGTTAAAGAACACCCCCACGGTCTTAACTTTTTCAGCTACTGTTATGTGACAGTCTTTGATGCCGAAGTGTCAGTATTCATTCCCTAGCTTTACCTTTGCCCCTGGGCTACCGAACAGTAGCAATTTGTTTTTTGCTCCAATGAGGCAGAGCTAGTTTTCTATCATTCATTGATCTATCACCCCTTAGATTGTGGTCAGATTCCTGGTATCCATCTCATAATCCCCACTGATTTCCAGGATCAGTTGGGTGTCATCTGCGTAGTTGGTAAACGTGACGGTGTAAGATTCTAAGAGACTGCACAAAGGTCTTATATACAGGTTGAAAAGTGTTGGTGAGATGGAGGCTCCCTAAGGGACTCCATAAAAGATGGGGGCCAAGTGGGAGAAACCATTTTCCCAGGAGACCAACGATTGTCTGCCCAACAAGAAGCATTTGATCCAACTCGTGGGTTGTGGTGCACAGTTCTCTGTGCCTGTTAGTGTGTCAAACTTTTGTGATCCAGCACGTCAAAAGCTGCAGACAAGTAGAGACAGACAAGAAGCCCATTCTTTCCTTGGTCTGCCAGTTCCACTATGTTCGTCTGTAAATCAAGGATGGCTGTCTCTGTGCTATGGTCAGATCTAAACCCAGATTGTTTGTTGTGAAATATAGATGCTGTCTCAAAGTATGCTTGAAGTTGTTTTGTAGCCACCTTATATAGAATCTTTAGCAACAAGTTAGTATTGGTGAAGGGCCTGATGTTTTTTGCGTCTTTGTGTTTCAGACCTACTTTCTTCACCAGGGGGGTAATAGTAACAATTTGTATTTTATCTCGGACAGAGGTGTAATAGGGGCGAGGCATTGACAGTTTAGAAAAGAACGGGACAAGCTCCTTACCATTATCCAGAATACGTTTCACTGGAAGGATGTTCTCAGGGCACGAGGTAGGGTGCATTGAGGACAGTATTGACTCCATCTTGAGGTTGATTGCATGTGTAAAGACAAAGTTCAGCTGTTCTGTCTGTTTTTTTACCGACATTGGTCAACCGCACCTGTTTATTTACGGCATTGCCTGCATCGTTTTCAATGTTTTCCCAGGCTATTTTAATTATTTTTGCAAAGGCCAGTCGGACATCATCACAGTCATTATCTGTTGGGTGAACATCTGTAGAAGCTTCAGGATCTCAAATAGCTTCTTTGTGTTGTTCTTGGCTCCTGTCATTTTTTGTGAAAGAAATCCTTTTTTGCTGTGGTGATTTTGGCTTTATAAACTGACTCCACAGCCTTCCATCTTCCCTTGTTTAGGGTTGAAGGATGTTTTAACCATGACTGCTCTGTACGTCTCTTCAGTTTTTTCAAGCTTAATAGTTTGTAAGTGATCCATTTGTTGTGATTTCTATTTTCGCGCACCAATTTCCTTGCATTAGGGTCCACTTTGTCCAGCATTTTAATCAGCAAGTTATTATAGATTTCTGCTCTGGGCTGTCGAAGCTGTTCGTGGATAAAATAATTTCCTGCAGGCAACTCTTAAGGTGGGGAGGTTTCACGTTCTTAAAGTTACGGTTGTTCACAACCATAGCGGAGTTTAGGAGGTTTTTGGTATTTCTTTTAAGTATATGGTAAATTCAACAATACAATGGTCTGACCAAATGCAGAGAGTACTACTCTTTAGAAATACCTCAAGGTTTCTAGAAATCACCCAATCTAAGATATGTCCGGAGATTGCAGTGGGTTCACTGTCCTCCACTTTTAATACCACTTCCTTGGGTTTTGGCTTCTTTGTCTTTGGGATTGTGTAGCCATCGATTTAAATCGCCTGGATCAATTCGAGCCATTGATGGGTTTTACAATTTGTAGTAGATCATTGTTAAAGTGTGACATATCCGGAGTGGTCGATATACTAGGATAAGGTTAAAGCTGCTACACGGGGAGGGGGGGAGTTTGAAGTGCAGTACCTCACAGTGACCACAGGTGATTGTGCTTTCAAAAAACGTTCCTGACCCCAGTCCCATTTAGCCACTTTTGTTTCTGTGTAACCCTTTTGGCTGCCCCTAGAGCATTTTGACCCTTTTCTTGACCCCCAGTCACATTTAGCCCCTTTTATTGCCCTTAGCCCCATTTTAGCCCCCGTGCCTGTGTTGCCCCTCTTGTCACCCGTAACCCTTTTAGCAGCCCCAGACATGTTTTCCCCATTTTCATGACCCCAGTCCCATTTAGCCCTTATGTTGCCCCTTAACCCTTTCAGATGCTCCAGGCCTGTTTTGCCTGTTGTCTTGACCCATCCAGTCCCATTTAGCCGCATGTGCTGCCCTTTTAGCTTCTCATTGCCTGTTTTGCCCCTATTGCATGTATCCCCTCTTGTTGCGTCTGAACCATTTCAGCTGCCCCAGATCTGTTTTACAACCTTTCCTGACCTCAGCCCCTATTGTTGCCCATCCACTCCTTTAACTGCCCCATACCCGTTTTACTCCTTTTATGGACCCCCAGTCCCATTTAGCCCCTGTTGTTGCCCCATAACCCTTTTACCTGCCCCAGACCGGTTTGCCCCTTTTCCTGACTCCAGTACCATTTAGCTCCTTTTGTTGCCCCTCACCCCCTTTAACTGCCCCAGACCCGTTTTGCCCCTTTTCTTGATCCCCATTCCCATTTAGCCCCTTGTGTTGCCCCCTAACTGTTTTAGCAACCCCAGACCTGTTTAACCCCTGTTCTTGCCCCCTTTAGCCCCTTTTCTTGTCTCTGTGTCTTTAACTGAAGCACCCACCCAGCATGCCAAACGAAGGTGCAGACATGCCAGCTAAATGCACAGCAGCCCTGCCGGGAAACAGACTGGTAACCCTCAAGCGGGGGAGGGCAGTCAAGCAGGACCAAGAAGCTGCATTAAGGAACAGACACAGGAGCCCCGTAGAACAACAGTGGGAAGGGAGCAATGTCTCCAACCAGTGCAGACCTGAGGAGGAACCCAAGGGAGAGCACCTATGGCCCTACAGGAACACCCGACCAGAGGAGCACAGCTCATGAACAGAAGGTGCACGTTTGCTCCAGGGAAATGGGTGGTGGGCAGAAGGGCACCACAACACCCCAAGCGGGGTGAGAGACAATCCCTTAGGCAGAGTGCAAAAAGGTCAACCAAAGGCATGGTGAAAGCAACTAGACCCTATGGTGGGGTGATCGACTGACCCTAATGAGGGGTGGAAGAAAGCCGAACCTAAAATGGGGTGAAAGCAACCAGACCCCGAGGCAGGATGACAGAATGACCCCAAGGCCAGGTGAAAGAAAGTAAACCCCAAAGTAGGGGGAAGCAACCAGAGCTAACGACAGGATGGGAGAACGGCCCCAGGGTGGTGTGACATAAAGACAACCTCAAGGCAGTGTGAAAGCAAACAGAACTAAGGGCAGGGTGAAAGCCAGGCCTCAGGGCAGAGTGAAGATGAAAGACATGCCCCAAAGCCGAGTGAAGAACCCAAGACCCCACGGCAGTGCAAAAACCCATATAAATGCAACTGGAAAGAGTACAACAGAACATCTGGTTGGAGAACCCATGTGAAATACCTTGTAGTGCCCCAAAGACTAAATGCAGAACGGAGACTAGGACAAGAAAATATACTAACCAGAAACTGAGGCTGAACCCAAAAGAAGTGGGTAATCCTATGAGTGGTATTTGGTGTCCTGAACAAAACTGCGAACTGGGGAGAGGAGCCCCTGTCTGTTAAGAGAGACACTACGGTGGAGTCAGAAGCCAACCACCATTCCTCAGTTTCGGCAATGGCCCTTTTTTATATCTGTGTGTTAAGAGTTAGGTTATTTATTTTGTGTAAAGTGATAGGGACAGAAGTCAGGCCAGAAAAGGTTTCTAAACAGCAGACTTGTATTCCTTTGTAAGGCGTACTGACGAGCAACCTTAGTTTTCTTTCCTTTATTTAGATTAGGGCCATGAGATTTAGGGTCAGGTTCATTTTAATTTTCTGCAAGGTTAAGGATAAAGGTACCTTTAACCAAGATGCCAACTTGTCCATCTCCTGATTCTGACTTACCAGACTAGTCAGGTAATAACACTTATCATGTTTGATTTACCGTTAATGTTTAGTAAAAAATGTCATGCCACAGTAAGAAAATATCTCTAGACTGACTACAAATTTGCACGGCTGTCTAGCCATGAAATTATACTCATCATGTTCGTATTACCCATTGATGCCCTATAAAACATGACATTCCACAGTAAAAAAAAACGGTATGTTGAGACTCGCCCTACCAATGTGAGCCAGTACGACAAATACATGCTCATCATACTGCCTTTATACATAATGACCAGTAAAAATAGCATGCCACAGTAAAGCAATATGTCCAGGCAGGCCCCACCAATAGTGGCTGGTAGCATGTAAGAACAGTCATGCTGCCTTCACCCTGGATGCCCAATGAAAATTCTATGCCACAGTAAACAAAATATGTATTTTTATTTATTGTTTGCTTGTTAGGTGCTTATACAGGAAGTAAATACTGTTTTAAAGTGCCCATATGCCATACTGGCCACACCATTGTGAGCCAGCACCCTTGATGCCCATTGAAAAAATGCCATACCACTATAAAGAAAAATGTCCACACTGGCCATCCACATAGGAACAATATTATACTGTATAGCTGTGGTGAAACTTGAGTGCCTCTCTCATGCAGCTTGCCAGGCTGTGGATGTGCAGTGAGGTGCAGGAGCACCCCTGCACACATTCAGCCATTCAGTAACCTGGCTTGCATCCCAATCGGCCCTGCAAGCCTGGGAAATGTTTGTATGTCTAACAGGACCCATTTGATGCTCGTACTTGAAAACAAATGTCAAGTCTTGACACCTGGCCCCATTAATAGATGCAATAGCTTTAGCGTTACAGGTGCTGCTAATAACAGAACTTAATTGTCTTTCACCCCTGTTAACAGTCATTGATTTTCTTGGGACCTTTATCTTGCATTACAGACACTTAAGTGCTATTGCTAAAGTAATACGATTATAGCATACATGCCAGGGATAGCAGTTAACAGGTATAATGTACTATATCTCAATCATTATTTGTATGTATCTGTGCACTGCTTCTACTTAAGCTAAGGTAATGTAAGTGATCTTGCATATGTGTTAAGGAAAAAGAGCATATCCATACTAGTCTATTTCAAGAAATATATGCTTTGTAGGCGATTATATTCATCTAGTCCATCCTAACATGCAGCGTCATGAAGTAGGGAGACAAGTACAATTCAACTGTACCTGTATGTGGAATATTTTTACCCATGCCAATGCACCCTATTACACCCCTTTGCCAATGGGGGAAAGAAACTGCCAAAAACAGAGGCAATAACTCAAATGCACGCCAAATCTGCAAGACTGTGCATGGTTCATAAACCACAAAAGAGCTGCACACACAGGCAAAATTGGTGTAAAAACAGGAATCACTGAATGTCACTTGTCACCTGTCAACTGTCACCTGTCAGCTGAAGCAAGGCCACAGAAGGGCTATAATCCGAAAATGCCCTTAGAAATTCAGTCATTTTACCAGTGAATTGAAAGGAAAAGTGTACTGAAATCATAGATTCTCCAGGTAGTCAGAGGAATCCAGGCCTCACTGCCTGACAGCTGCCTAAGGAAATTATATGTCAAACACAGTTTAAATGTGTTTTTGTTTCCTGATTAAAATTGCAGAATTCACCTCTTTAAAGCATGTTTGTGAAGGGCTAATTCTTTTAAATGTTTAAATCCCTTATAAACTGTGACTTTAATTTAAAGCAACCCAGTATTGGGGTTAAGGTACTGCTTAATTCTGATTAGACAGTGGCCTGGCAATTCCTGGCCTGGGAAAGTTGACATCTTAGCTTGACACTCCCTTCAAAACAGGAAGCCTACTGGTTCTCCCATAATGACAACAAGGAGCACAATGAGACCGCATCAGGCATTCGTCTCTGGCTGAGCCAAGAACAAAGGACAGGCTGAGCATTGACCTCTGCTGGGAGGAACAGGAGCTTCCCTCTCCAGGAAATCAAAGGGATCTGACAGCTGTTGTTTGTTGAAAGGAGAGAAAAAAACTGTCCAAAGCAATTTGTTGTTTAAAATGCATAATTGTGATTAAGTTTGAAACTCTTTAACTGAGCAACCTAAAGAGGGATAAATCTGAAAATTGGTAGACATTAACCTAATTTCAGGCTTTTGATTTGAAGAGATTGATGAAACCTGTTCCATTTAAGGAATCAAAGTTGAGAAAAAATTCTCATTGTAGCAGAATGATTAATGTTGCAAACCTAAGATTGTATGTACATGATCCACTGATAAGCGCCCAGAGATGTACTGAATTAGAAATGATTAATCCAAACTGTTATGGTAAAATTGATAAAAATCCGTAGAATGACAAAGACAGCTCTCACAAAGATAGGGGTTGAATATGAATTTAGACAATCAAATATGAAATGTATGTGTCTGATTTTATTAGGGAACATCATTTTAGGAGCACCAGGTCCTTTCAAACATGGCTGCTGTGGCCTCGCCTCCAGGGACCTGATATACAAAAGGTCTCCTTTCGCATTTCAGATGAAGGGGAGGACATTTGCACTCAGCAACAGCAACACAAACCATTCCCAGTGAACCGGCAAGTGAAGCCAGTTCACAACCAAGGGCCGCTGCTAAGTGCTGTTTCTAACCCTGTCTGCGTATGTCAAGGAGGGGAAGGATGGCACAACCCTGAACCCTTAAGGTACGTACATCTCGGCGAAATATGCAAGCCTACCAGCTTCCTTATGAATCTATTACCTCACTATGCAATCCTAGCCCCAACCCTTTCAACGAGACTCCATGCCACCCTCTACACCCGGCGACCCTAACTCTCACTGCATCTGTTTCAGAAAAGCAAGCTTTTCGAGACCTACATAGAGCTATAAATCCACATAGCCTGCTGGCCAGCAGCTTGTTAAGATTTTCCAACCTGTTGGCATGTACAGCCCCATATCACTATTTAACTGAACATCAGACATTGTTACTATGAAAAATCTGCTTCCAGGCACATTCCACCTGCTTCTCCTACCGAAGCTCGCTTCAATCTCCTGTGTCATATTCCGCCAACTGTTACTTAACCCTATCCAAAGTGCCATCGGAACATCATATTCCTTCCACCAGGACCAATACCTCAATGACCCCCATGCAGTTCACCAACACTGATTCTGTGTGTGCTGTGACCACTAATGCCCCCTGTGATGCCAGCACCCCCCACCAGCCTGCACTATCATCATTGCTGTGCTGAAACCTAACCCGCATTCCTGACCATAGCTGTGCCTTGAATGTTCACCCTAAGTGGCGTAGCCCCAAGCAGAACTACCCAATCAGGATAGTCCCTTTCAGCCTCACCCACCTAACATCGCGAGCACTCTAAGCTTGCGTAACACCATCAACATCACCAAGCGCTCACCTCATGCTTCACTTAAGTGTGCATTAGTGAATGCAAGATCAATACCAGCACACCCTCTAGACATTGCTGACCTCGCCTCTGCTAACAACGTGGACATTTTAGCAGTATTGGAAACCTGGCTACAAGCTGCATCCTGTCCCTCCCTTTCTATCACTGAACCCTTATGTTATACCATTCTACAGAAGGATCGGCAAAAAGCAACAGGGGGAAGAGTTGCGTTCATTGTCAAAGAGTCCTTACCTCTCAGAGAAATAGCAGCACCCCCTTACTCAATGGTGAACTGCTATCAGGCAAACTCAACTTAACCACACATCCTTCATCACCATCCATCTGGTCCATCATGCTCCTGAGCGCCCATTGTCTTTGGAAGAAGAGATCTTGCACCTCATGTCAACCCACACTAAACCTTCATCCAAAGTACTACTCCTCAGAGATTTTAACCTTGGCTTTCAGGACACCGATGACAATCACGTGACCTCTGCAACTGCCTCCCTTATCCCACTGGGATGCACCCAATGCATTCTCAGTCCCACTCATTGCAAAGGCTGCATCCTCGATTGACTTGTAGACCTGAATTGCCATGCATCCATCTCCTCTATCTTGCCCTGCCCTTGGACGGACCATCATCTTATCGCTTTCTCCATTCCTCCTTCTTGCCCTAACCTTCCTGTCACCTCTCCCCTTCCTGCCACCCGGGCTTGAAGCTCCCGTAAAATTACCAAAGATACCATCTTGCCCTTGCTACACGAAGTTCAAATTCCTCTGTCTCAGTCACTTGGCCGGAACATCCTCCTTGACCTCTACAACAAAAAAATCACAGCTGGCGTGGATACCATCGTGCCATTAGCCATGCACAACCCTAAAGCAGACAAGCACCAGAATGCTTGGCTTACTGATGATCTCCACACCATCCGACACAAAATACAAGAAGCAGAAATCACCTGGAGGAAATCCCCTAGAGACATCAGCAAAGTGCACTTTGTCTCCATTGCAAAAAAGTAGAAACTGACCATACTTCTTTCCAAAAGCACCACTTATAACTCCAGAATCGCAAATACCGAATCTAGCTCCAGTGAGCTTTTCACAAACTTGCGCAAGCTAGATTGCCCAATAGCCACCCCTTTATCAAACACCAAGCATAATGCCTGGTGCACTAGCATCCAAAATTCCCCTATGAACAAAATTTAAAAAAAGATCCTCTCTAAAAAGGTCACCTTGGGCTCTCACTCAGTTTCCACTCAACCACATCTTGCCTTTGGTCAAGTCTGACCAACCCCTTTCGACTTTCACCCTTTGGAAATGTCAGAGGTCTCTCTACTTATGAAAGGTCTTAAACCCTCTCACTGCATAGGGGACACTTTCCCAGCCTCCATTGTCAAAAACTTCACTGATGCACTCTCTCCGTTCATCACCTCTTTCATCAATTCCTCTTTTGCGTCCTGTCTACAACCCTCTAGATTGAATGAAGCATGGGTTCTCTGCTTACTCAATAAATCCAGACTAGAACAAGACACCCCCATCAACTACTGTCTCATCACCACTGTCCCGTTCCTTCAGAAGATTCTTGATCAAGCGGATTAACTCCAGATTCAACAATACCTCAAAGCCAACAACATTCCCGCTCTATGCCAGTGGTCTTCAAACTTTTTTGTCCTGAGCTCCCCTGAGCAAAATGTGGGCAGGCCGGGACCCCCAAAAAATGCCACATGGACAGTAAGTATAAAGGGCTGCGAACTTTTGCGTGCCGTTGCCGCACTCAGCTATTAGTATAGTCCCTGGGCTTCCCCCACCTGCTCCCATCACAGTCACTGAGCTCCCTCATCCCTCTCCTTGCCCATTTCCTGGACTCTCCCCATCCCACCATAGACCCTGGGCTCTCCTCACCCTGCTCCCACCACTATTCAATGGCTCCCCCATCCTGCTCCCTCCACAGTTTCTGGGCTCCCTTTACCCCGCTCCCAGCACAGTCCCACGGCCAGTGGCGGCTGGTGAATTTTTTAAGTGGAGCCGAATAAATATTTCCCCCAGATATGGCATGGAAACCAAGCATAGCGAGGGTGACTGAACCAGTCAAGGGGGTTGGAGAGGGGTTCTCCACCTGGGAAATCTTTTAAAATAATGGGTTAAAATTGTATTTTAGAGTACACTTTAAAAACAAATTGTGTAAAAAGTCAAACAGTTTGCAATTAGTGCTGAGGGGCCCAAGGGACAGGCATGGTATTTTTTTATTGTACATTTATGATAGATGATAGATGTCCAATAAAAGATACCATCCCGGTCCCCTGGGCCCCGCAGCACCTAATACACTCACAAAATCAAAGTGATTATGTGTGTATGTGAGGCGCTGGGGGACCCAAGGGGCAGGCATGGTAAAAAGATACCATTCCTGTGCCCTGCAGTGCCTAACACGCTTGCATGCACAATCAACGTGTTTATGTGTGTATGCAAGGATAGATGTCCAGTAAAAAAATACCATCCCTGTCCCCTGGGCTATATAGCACCTCAGAATGAGAGCTGATTGTGGGCGGTGGGTAGGAGGATTGTGCAACAAAGGCATTTTTTAAATGCCACGGACCAACACAAACACCCACACAGCAAGCACTCTATCATTCCCACAAGCACCCATCATCATAAATTCACTCAGAAAAACAAGCAAACACGCATCGGCATACACGCATCGATACACAACAAAAAATAAATGAACATAAACGTACCTTCTGCCCTGATCCTGAAGTTCCTCTGCAGCGCTCCAGCTCCTACATCATGAACTGGAATCGGTAAGCAAGAGCTTCCTGCACATGCATGCAGGGGCCTGAGCATGGGTACTGAATCACCCTGTTCCAGCCTGCTTTGTCTGTACATGTGAGGAGGTGCAGGAGGGCTCCTCACACATACAGACATGCAGTTCCCCAGCCAGAATTTCCAATGAGCTATGCAAGGATGGGGAGCAAAACGTCCCTAGCCTTGCATGGCTCATTGAGCATGTGCGGCTGGGGAACTGAACTGACAAAGGGAAACACTGTTTCCCTTTGACAGTTCAGCCAGTCCAGGAGTGTTCACCCAGCTGGAAAAAGCACGGCTGAGCTGGCTCCTCCATGGCTCGATGCCCCCTTCCCCATAATGGATGAACCACTCCTGCCCAGGGTGCCTCCCTAGCCTGCTCCATGCATAGTCCTTGGGCCCGCCTTACCCATTCCCTGAATAACCCAGGGCTCTGCCCGCTCCTAAAACAACCCCGGAGCTCCACTTCCCACTCCAGAAACAACCCAAAAGAACCCTCCACCCTTTCCACAAACAACCCCAGGGCTCCCCACCCACTCCAAAACAACCCCAGAGTGCCCCACCTTACCTCGTATAATCCTAGTCCCATTTGATTCCTGCGACTGGATTAAAACACCCTGGAAGCAAAGGGACACAGAGCACATTGCCAGGGTGTCTATTTCCTGGGACAGCCCCTTCCACTGACCCTAAGGCTGGCCAGCTCTGTCACACTGAGCATGTGCGGCGGGGGCCATGGTAGATTGGGATATGCACAAATGTGCATGTCCCATCCCATGCCAGCATTTTAAAAAACATTTCAGGCTGGGATCTCGTGCCCACCTGGGAGTCCGTCTGTGCCCCCCTGGGGAGTGTGCCCCACAGTTTGAAGACCTCTAGTCTACGCCAACCTGGCTACAGACCTGGCCGCCCAAATCAAATCTGCTTTTCTAGACCTGTAGAACCAGATGGATGACATCAAGGATGCTAGCAAAGCCACAGCCCTGCTGCTGCTCGACCTGTCGGCAGCTTTTGACCTGTTAGATCACTGAATCCTGTGCCAACACCTGTCCACAGCAGCTAAATTCTCAATGGACGACATTGCCTGGATCGTCTCTTTCCTTGTTGATAGATCCATGAGAGTGTGCGCGGACAAGGTTGCCGCCCCCTTTCCCCAGACACTTGTGGCATCCCCTAAGGATCTTACATCCCCCCACTCTGTTTAACATATTTATAAAACTGTTGTTCGCTTTGCTGGATGAACTTGGCGTCTCATACACCAACTATGTGGATGATGAGCAGATCCTTATCCCTCTCTCTGGCAATTATGTATCTGACTCTGATAATCTACATGCTATTTACCAATCTATTCAGGGATGGATGCCCTCTCACTTGATGTGTTTCAACCATTACAAGACTGAAATCCTCCTTATTGGCTCCCAAGCTGTGCTAAACAAAATTGACAAAGCTAACAGCTCATTCAACATTAATGGGATCTCCATCCTAGTATCCAGAAAAGTAAAGACCCTCTCCGTCTACCTTGATACCACCCTTTCGCTAACGCGACAAATCCACACCATCGCCTAATGTGCAGCCTACACCACAAAACATATTAATGCCAGCAGACCATTTCTATCCCAGGACAGTTGTCTTCACATCGCCTAAGCATTCTTTGGCTCGAGGCTTGACTATTGTAATGCTCTTTTTGCAGGCACTTCCTGTTGCAACATTGACAAGCTTCAAGTCTTATAAAACAATGCTCTCAGAGCCACCTTAAATATCCCCAAGGGGGAGGACATCTCTGCTGCTAGGAAATAGGCCCTCTGGCCCCCGTATGCGAGCATATCGTTTTCAAAACTCTTGCCATCACAAACAAGTGTCTTTCCTACACTGGCCCGGTCTACTTGTCACACAAACTCAAGGAATTTAAACCTTAAAGACCCCCCCTGAGCCGCCAACACACACAAGCTAACCATCCCACGACATAACAACAAGAGCTCTGGGGGTTCTAGATTCCCAGCCATCACTTCCAAATACTAAAACATTTTCCCACATGAGCTCAGAGCAGTTCAATCCTACTGGTCTTTCAGGAAACCCCTCAAGCCTCTTCTCTTTGCACGTGGCCCACCTCTTCTTTGAAGACAGTTTTCTTACTTTCTGTAACCATGCAATTTCTGTAACAGCGCCCTGATATCCTAGGGTTTGTTGTACTTTATAAATGCAAAAATAAATGAATACATGTGAAAATAAATACATCAATAAAGCTCTCAGGGACGAAGGAAAGCTCAAAGGCAATAGGTTGGTCTTGGAAGCAAGACAACGTAGTGCAACACAGCTTTGAACCCCGATCCCACGCTTAGAAACCACTTACTGTTATTAAGCACGTTATAAAAAAACAATTAAGAGGCACGTTATAAAAGAACAATTAAAAGAGGCTGATGCATCTTCATTCTGTACATGTTTCACACTATCCTTTACAATTGAGATGTTGTAAACAGCAGGACGGCACTTGAACTTCAAACCAAAATAAAACCAATGTTGGTAAATCAAACATAAACATTTCATGGAAAATAGAAAAAAAAAATGACCAACCAAGTTTGAAGAAAATCTGTAAAACAAAAACATGTGAACAGCAACCACTACAAATATTTAGAAAGGGGGTGGTCACGTGGTTTCAGGAAAGAAACAGAAGGGGCACCTTATTTTTCCGAATACAATTGTAACTTTGCAAGTAATGGCTGAAGATCACACGTTTTGTGAAAGGAGCAGAACATGTCTTCTGGGTAAATACAGGGAACCACCCCTCCCCCTACACCCCTTATGACTGACGATCTACAGCAAATGTCCGTAACCTTTGGCTTTGAAGATGTTTTGGACTGCAGGTCCCATGGTCCCTTTCCATTGACTATATAGGCGAGCCAAAGCCAAAGGTTGCAGACCCTTGAACTAAGGGATAAATGCGAGTACAGAACAGGATAGAGCAGCAGGTCTGGAACTTCCAGAACTTCCGGTGGTCCGGCTCAAGTTTGGGACGGGCAGGGAAGCCATTCCAGAGGGAGGCACCTGCAGGAGAGAGGGATCTAACCCCCCCACTCTTTGCCTGGAGAAGCATTGAATCCTTAGGGCTCGAGAAGGAAGGTATTTTGGAAGAGAGCGTTAGATGTAGTGTGGATCCCAGCCCCAGAAAGCCTTGTGGACAATGCAAAGGGTCTTGAACTTGATCCATGCATCCACAGGGAGCCAGTGGAGAGATATTATGGTTGGAGAGATACGGTCCTTTGGCTTGAGGCCAACGATAAGTCTTGCAGTCCTGTTCTGGATTAGTTGCAGAGAGTAGAGGAAGGCAGATTGATAAAGTGGTTGTTGCAGTAGTCCAGCCTAGAGCGAACCAGAGCTCTGCAGACAGTGAGCTTCTGGGGGAAAGTGAGAAAGGGAAGAGTCCCTTTGAGGAGGTGCAGCTGGTAGTGGGACTTCTTGACGATGTCCGAAATGTGAAAAGAGAAAGAGAGAGTGGAGTTGAAGATATCACCAGGAATGAGCGAGAGAGGAGAGTAGGCTGACAGGAGCCTGAATGAGAGTTGAGTGTCATCCGTATAACACTGAAAGTTATAGGAGATGGTAGAAATCAGGTGGGCCAAAGCGGCCAAGTAGAGGTTGAAAAACCAGGGTGAGAGGATAGAACCCTGGGGAACGACACAGGTAGAGAGAGGTGGCAGAGTGAAAGGGACAAGTTGGACCTGGGAGGGGCGGTCCGAGAGGAAGGAGGTCAACCACTCCAGGGCCCGATCCATGATGCCCATGTTCTCACAGAGTCGATTGATCAGGATGGTGTGGTTGACCATGTCGAAAGCAGAGGAAAGTTCAAGGAGGATGAGGACAGAAGGAATGCTGGAATCAAGGTTAGCGATCAGATCTTCACAGGTGTTCAGGAGAGCGGTTTCTGTGCTTCTGGCAGCTCTTAAGCCAGACTGAAGGTCATGGAGACAACCAACAGATTTACAAGCCGATTCATGGAATAATTAGCGCGGCGCAAGTGGGCAAAAACGTGCGAATCGCAGTGGAATAGCGAAAATCGCAGTGCAATTGCGAAAATCGCACGAAAAGCAGCGCACGTCGATTCATGGAAGGCCGTGCGCGAGAAAACCAGCGGATGTGCGATAAAAAGTGCGCGGCGCACGTTGGCGCACAGGCCATCTAACAGCGTGCGCCAGGTCACTGCGAAAATCGCACAGGCCACAGCGAAAATCGCACATAGCGCGGCGCACGCAAAAAAAGTAGGCGGAACACGGGCGTAACACTCGGAATGGGGAACAACTTGCCAAAACGTGGGCGTCACGGGGGAAGTACAGGGCACAAGTGCGCGGAACGCCCACACGCTCGCCTACAACACGTATTCATGGAATAGAATAGGGGAAAAAAGCGCACGCTCAAACCAGCGCACAGGCACAAACACGACCGCCACAAGAAAGCAGGCGGTAGCGTCTCTGCGGCTGTAAGAAATGTGCGCCAAAAGGTGCGCCAACTAATCGCACCTATATACTGCCATGATGAATGTCCCATACTGTGGCCCTCCAGGAACAAAGACGTGCAAAGGGGTACCCACAAACACGGACACCCGCTGACAAAAAATACGTGTGCGTGTATACCGGGGTGCGCGGGAAGTCTAACACGCGATTTCAGCAGGGTACGTGCATCACAGGGGTTCGCGTGAAGTTTCACACGCGATCGGGTCTGGGGGAGCGGGCTACGTGTATTTCTGGGGTGCGCGGGAAGTTCCACACGCGAACAGGCTGGGCGCGTGTATTTCTGGGGTGCGCGGGAAGTTCTACACGCGATTAGCCTGCGCGCGTGTATTTCAGGGGTGCGCGGGAAGTTCCACACGCGAACAGACTGGGCGCGTGTATTTCAGGGGTGCGCGGGAAGTTCCACACGCGAACAGCCTGGGCGCGTGTATTTCAGGGGTGCGGGGGAAGTTCCACACGCGAACAGCCTGGGCGCGTGTATTGCAGGGGTGCGCGGGAAATTCCACACGCGAATAGCCTAGGCGCGTGTATTTCAGGGGTGCGCGGGAAGTTCCACACGCGAACAGCCTGGGCGCGTGTATTTCAGGGGTGCGGGGAAGTTCCACACGCGAACAGCCTGGGCGCGTGTATTTCAGGGGTGCGCGGGAAGTTCCACACGCGAACAGCCTGGGCGCGTGTATTTCAGGGGTGCGCGGGAAGTTCCACACGCGAACAGCCTGGCCGCGTGTATTTCAGGGGTGCGCGGGAAGTTCCACACGCGAACAGCCTGGGCGCATGTATTTCAGTGGTGCGGGGGAAGTACCACACGCGAACAGCCTGGGCGCGTGTATTGCAGGGGTGCGCGGGAAGTTCCACACGCGAACAGCCTAGGCGCGTGTATTTCAGGGGTGCGCGGGAAGTTCCACACGCGAGCAGCCTGGGCGCGTGTATTTCAGGGGTGCGGGGGAAGTTCCACACGCGAACAGCCTGGGCGCGTGTATATCAGGGGTGCGCGGGAAGTTCCACACGCAAATAGCCCAGGCGCGTGTATTTCAGGGGTGCGGGGGAAGTTCCACACGCGAACAGCCTGGGCGCGTGTATTTCAGGAGTGCGCGGGAAGTTCCACATGTGATTTCACAGTGTGGGTCCTCCCAGGTGTACCCTGTACACCCTCCACGGCCCCTGCAGGCAGCCCACACCACAGGGGACTACCCTGCATCCCTGGTCATGTCCCCCAGGCAGCCCACCCACCATGGGCATGCCCCCCAGCAAAGGCACATGTCTCCTTGAACTAATGAACACCCCTTGCACCCCTACCCCCCAGCACTGTGGGGCACCTGCCAGCAGGCCCCCACCCATGTCCAACTCATGTCTCCCACCACCCCCACACCCCAGCCACCAGGGGCACCCTCCACCAGGCCCCCACTCATGTCACCCACCACCCCCACCCCCCAGCAGTGCAGGGTCACCCTCCACCAGGCCCCCACTCATGTCTCCCACCACCCCCACCCCCCAGCACTGTGGGGCACCTGCCAGCAGGCCCCCACCCATGTCCAACTCATGTCACCCACCACCCCCACCCCCCAGCACTGTGGGGTCACCCTCCACCAGGCCCCCACTCATGTCTCCCACCACCCCCACCCCCCAGCACTGTGGGGCACCTGCCAGCAGGCCCCCACCCATGTCCAACTCATGTCTCCCACCCCCCCCACCCCCCAGCACTGTGGGGCACCTGCCAGCAGGCCCCCACCCATGTCCAACTCATGTCTCCCACCCCCCCACACCCCAGCACTGTGGGGCACCTGCCAGCAGGCCCCCACCCATGTCCAACTCATGTCTCCCACCACCCCCACACCCCAGCCACCAGGGGCACCCTCCACCAGGCCCCCACTCATGTCACCCACCACCCCCACCCCCCAGCAGTGCAGGGTCACCCTCCACCAGGCCCCCACTCATGTCTCCCACCACCCCCACCCCCCAGCACTGTGGGGCACCTGCCAGCAGGCCCCCACCCATGTCCAACTCATGTCTCCCACCCCCCCCACACCCCAGCACTGTGGGGCACCTGCCAGCAGGCCCCCACCCATGTCCAACTCATGTCTCCCACCACCCCCACCCCCCAGCACTGTGGGGCACCTGCCAGCAGGCCCCCACCCATGTCCAACTCATGTCTCCCACCCCCCCCACACCCCAGCACTGTGGGGCACCTGCCAGCAGGCCCCCACCCATGTCCAACTCATGTCTCCCACCACCCCCACCCCCCAGCACTGTGGGGCACCTGCCAGCAGGCCCCCACCCATGTCCAATCCATGCCCCCCTGCACCTGGGTCCCAACATTCCCCAATCATGTCCGTAATGCCCATCCTCCCCTGCCAAAAGGCCCAACCAACTATCACATCCACCCACATATCAAAGGCAATTACATGTTACACCCCCAATGTAAATAATGCAATTTAACACATGTCTGTCACACACAATGGCTGCAAGTGAATGACAAAACACCCAACATGACATGCCTGAAAGCAATGAGATGATACGACACATTGAAGATTAAAAAAATTATATGTATTGAACAGCAAATAAGAAAAAACACAAAGCAAATCAAACAAAACAAGATGAATGTCCAAGAAAAAATTATGAAAAATTAAAATAAGCCAATCAAGAAGATCATCCTGGGTCCATGAGCCCTACCAAATTAAACCTTACTGACTACTAACTAAAAAGGGAACTATATACAAAAAAGTGGTGCATTGTCCAATCGCAACCAAAAAAAAATCAAAAAAACAAAGGAAACCTAACCCTAACTATACAACTATATACAAAGGCAGCGGGCTATTCGGACGGCTCACTGGTTGTTGTCATGGGCCAGGGCATCATCGAACTCCTGGTCAATGGCTTGGAGGCGGGCATGTTCCCTGGCCCCGAGGTCCCGCAGGGATAACGCAGTGTCCAGCTCTAACTCCCTGCGAAGACCCTCGAGGCACTCAGCCCGCCTCAGCGCCCTCCGCATGGAGTCCTCCGCCCTCACCATCGTGAGCCGTTCCTCCTCTGCCCGCTGCCGCTCCGCACCTATCCGCTGGCACAACCTCTCCCACACAGAAGCCACTCCCATTCCAGGGTTCTCCTGCCCTCCGGCCGATGCCTGCACCCCCGATGGTGATGGCCCCGAGCCATGATGCCTCCCACGTTGAGCCTGCTGCTGCCTCCGACACAACTGCCTGTGCCAGCACGACGGCATCCAGGCTGATGGAAACCACCGACGCCGTCGTGCACGTGCCCTGCCCGATGATGCCGTCACATCCTCCATCTGCTGGGGTCCAGTTGCTCTGGTGTCCACCCCTGCTGGATCTCTGACTCCCGACTGTGGCAGCGATGGGATCCCCACCGAGCTAGCTGCATTGGTCGGGGCAGGTCCACAGGGGGCCCTGGTGGCATCTGGGCTGGAAGACAGCAAGGAGAACGACTGGTGGATAGCCTGCACAGAGGAGGAGAGGGCCGCCACATTGGCCAACACATGCAGGAAACCCCCGAACATGGCCGATCCCAATTGGGCCACGTCGGCACGGTGCACTTCGTGATGACGTGCGTGCTCCTCCCGGGAAGCACGCACGGCATCACGAATCACAGCCGTGCGCAACGCGACCCCAATCAGGACCTTCTCCGCACGGCCAGGGGTTCCCACGTCCGCAGGTGGAGGGTAGTCAGGTGACATGGACATCCCCTCTACCTGCGGACGGGCCTGGGACGGGGCATCCCTGCTGGTGCATGGTGGTGCACTCACAGGGTCAGGGACAGCGACATGCACAGGCCCCTCCACGGTGACCTGTGCTGCCTCCTGCCCCTGGCCCTGGACTGCACCACTTGCACCAGCAGGGATGCCCCCACCAGGCCCCATGTGTGCCCCAGTGGCGGCCTCCTCCTCCTCTGTGCAAACCACCAACCTGGATGGCTCCTCACCGTCTCCCACCGTAGCAGGCCCCTGTGGGGGCTCACCCACCCCTTCCGCTGCAGCCGTGGGGGCATCCCCACCGCCTTGCTCCACAGCGCCGTCTCCGCCCTCTTCTTCACTAGCCGCTGCGTAGAGGGAGACAAAAAACACAAGCATCAGGGCACTGTACAATGGTCCCCTAGACAGGAAGCAATAGCAGATGAGCACCACTGTCAAAGTACACTTCCATCATGTCCCTCCACAACACATGGGTCAGTCCAGGCAAAACACACACACTAACAGGCATGGTGCATGCCATGGACATTTCCATGCATGTCCAATGGACTCTTGAAACATTCAATGATATGTAACTCACATGCATCATGCCTCATGCCCATCACATGCACACACTTCACCTCAGTCACATCCATCTGGCCCCAAACACACCAAACACAGCGGATACAAGGGTAATTTTGCTGCTTTACTGAATCTCTGCATTGTCACACACATGTGTCATGCATCCATGGCATGCACAAGTCACAGGCACGCAGGTCAGGCACACAGACATGGCTACCATATATGTACCTGGCATCAGCACCCATCCCTCACCCCCACCCATGTTCAGGTACAGAGACTGGCATGCTCTCATGTTCATAATCTGATTAAGGCTCCCCATGCGGCATTTCAACACATGCAACAACCATGTGCATCACACATCACTGGTCGCACATGCATTACCATGATGTCCCTGCACACATACATGCATACATGGGCTATGGCACACATACAGGCAAGTATCATAGAACCAGCACACCGCAACATGCCCTGTCTCACACAGTAATGCATGGACACTTACCGCTCAACTCCAGACGGGCCTCCCTCTCAAGGATCTGGGCGTGGAGCGCTGGGCGTACGCGTTCCAGGACCCTCATCTGGATGGTACTCATGCGGCCCCGGCCCCCCTCCATGAGGTGCCGGGCCTTCACAAGGGTCCTGGACCTCAAGTCCTCCCAGCGCTTCTTGATCTTCAGGACGTCGCGGGTTGCCACCCCCTCCGCGTTGATGGCAACCACACAGTCGGCCCAGATCCTCTGCCGTCCTTCCTTGCTGGCGCGGGACGATCCAAAGAGGGCATCATACTGCCCCAGGACATGCTCCACCAGGACACCAACTTCGGTGACAGTGAAGCTGGTGCCCCTCTGCCCCTCTGGCCTGGGGTTGCCACTGGTGCCAGATGTGGAAGTGCCCGACATGGCAACCCCAGAGGCAGGTGTGGGTGGGCAACTGGGTCCTGGGGCTGGGCTGTGGAGCGATGTAATACCAGTCGGGAGTCTTCAGTTCCAGCAGGGGTGGACACAGCAACTGGACCCCTGCAGATGGCTGATGTGCAGGCACCAAATGGCAGGGCACGGTGGCAGCAGGCAGGCAGGCAGCAGCAGATGGCACGTGGGAGGCTGCTCGGGGCACTGGGGGGCAGTAACTCGGCCTTCTGGGCAGGAGCGTGGGCTTCCGTGTGTTTTCGCGTGGCCAGCTTGATACGGAGTGATTTGGCACGTGAAAATCCTGCACGTCAGCGTGAAATCCGAGGAAAGGCCCTTAGCGCGTAAGCGCGTCAGCACGCATACGCGATTCTATTGGACCAGAGTCCCTCAGCGCGTAAGCGCGTCTGTGACGTGACCCGCACGGGTGTTCCCCACTCAGGACGTGATGACGGGGCACACGTGGAGATACTGCACGTCAGAGTGTCATCGCGTGTAATTGGACAAAAGTGCGCGGACACGCGATTGGCCTATGTACGTGTATTTAATGGGTGCGCGGCCACTTACACACGCAAGTACGTTTGCGAACCTGTATCACGTGGTGCGTGTGAATTTCCGCACGCTATTGGACTGGGAACAGGATTCCAGGGCTGCGCGGGTCACACGCTGTATCCCGTGGTGCGTGTGAATTTCCACACGCTATTGGACTGGGAACAGGATTCCAGGGCTGCGCGGGTCACACGCTGTATCCCGTGGTGCGTGTGAATTTCCACACGCTATCGGACTGGGAACAGGATTCCAGGGCTGCGCGGGTCACACGCTGTATCCCGTGGTGCGTGTGAATTTCCACATGTTATTGGACTGGGAACAGGATTCCAGGGCTGCGCGGGTCACACGCTGTATCCCGTGGTGCGTGTGAATTTCCACAAGCTATTGGACTGGGAACAGGATTCCAGGGCTGCGCGGGTCACACGCTCGCCTAGAACACGCGCAAAGCATAAATTGCGGACTTTAACAATAACAAGCTCAGACGCCAGGATGAACATACCGTTCCTAGCAGCAGTGGCAGTGGGCTACCAAAGGAGGAGGAGGAGGATAGTCAGGGCCAGAATATTCACACCCAGAACCAGCCTTTTCGGGATGCCTGATGACCAGGTGTATGGGAGGTACAGGTTTCCACCACACATCATACTGGACCTGGTGAGTGAGTGGGAGGATGACCTCACATCACCCACCCTGTGCTCCCAAGCACTCAGCCCCCTGGAGAAGGTCCTCAATGTACTGCACTTCTTAGCCACTGGATCATTTCAGCGGACAAGTGCCATAGTGGGTGGGGTGTCACAGGCCACCCAGTCACGCTGCCTACACCAGGTCTTGAACATCATGACTGCACGCCCATCAGTCCGCAGGCACATATACCTGCCCAGAACACCTGCAGAAAGGCATGCTGCCGCCCTGGATTTTTACGCAGTGGCACGATTCCCCAAAGTGCTAGGTGCCATTGACTGCACCCATGTGGCTCTACGTCCCCCCAGGGCATCTGAGCACATCTATAGGAACCGCAAGCACTGGCATTCCATCAACGTGCAGGTAGCATGTAATGCCAAGGGAATCATCACCTCAGTATATGCCAACTATCCCGGCTCCACCCACGACAGCTTCATTTACCGAATGTCCACCCTAAGCCGGGACCTAGAAGCTGGGCGGCATGGCGATACATGGCTGCTTGGTGAGTATGTATGCCACTGCACATGCATGCATGTTGGATACTGAGCAAGGTCACAACCTCACCAATGATACCAATCCCCACCTCCACAGGGGACAGTGCCTACCCTCTCAGCCCCCACATGATGACGCCAATTCGGAACCCCACCACGCCACCCCAGGTAAGATTTAACACAGCCCACATTACAACCAGGGGCATAGTGGAGCGCACATTCGGAGTGCTGAAGACACGCTTTCGCTCCCTTGACCGTTCTGGCGGGCAGCTGTTATACGCTCCCCCAGTAGTGTGCAGGATCATAGTGGCAGCATGTGTCCTGCACAACGTTGCAACACGCCGGGGCCTGGCCGTGGACATGGTGGTGGCCCCACATCCCCAACCACATGCACAGCCGCTGCGCATGGGAGGGGAAAGGGCACGGGGGGAGGCAGCCCGTACACAGCTAGTGGCTAATTACTTCACATAGAAATCACACCCCTGTGGAGTGCACACTGCCCTGGCACATTTCATCTGACAATCAATGATGACTCAACCTGACACTGATCCTGAATGTGTGGAGAATGAACCGGGAATTCCATGTCAGCCTGAGATTGTTCACCTGGAAGTGTCACAATGTGTGCATCCCTACCCACACAGACACCACCAATGCAGTTTTGTGAAGTTACACATTGAAGCAGCTAAAATGAATACCCACTTGCAAAATGCAACAAGAGGACAGTGCCATGTCAGCCAACCCAACCCCAGCACTGCCACACGACACACCGTGCCATGTCATGCTAATTGCAGGTAAACAAAGTAATCCCCACAACATGACATCACTCTCACTATGTACAGTGGCACTATTAGAAACCTGCAACACCTGAAATGCTCACAGCAATGCCGGACCAACAACATACTTGAGCACGTAGTACCATTAACATGACATCAAAAATGTTACATATTAGTAGTCTCACCACCTGGAAATGCCTGCACTCCCACCACTACCAACTGTGCAGTGTTGGCGCCATGTAGAGTTGTAGGTGCACTGCTGCCAACATGGTCCCCATAGCCAGACTAGAGGTCCTTGTGTGGACTTGAGGAAGGGACCTGCAAATTGGGAGGTAGACACAGAAGAAGAGTTACACATCAATGCAACATGCAGTGTACAACACAACAGCAATATGCACTATGAATGTATACACAGTATTGACTACAGACTGGCCACACAGCTCATGGGAGTCCAACGTCACTGTGTAATTCACTGTCACTTGGGCACACCCTTTGCAAGCCCATGGAAACGGGAAGCAGGAGGGGTATGTGTGACTCAAACCCAAGCATCTGAACCAAATACATTACAAGCCTGCATGTGCCCAGCCACAATGCAGCGTATGCCCACAGGAACCACGGAAGCCAACTGATCGGAGCCAACAGATCGGAGCCAACAGATCGGAGCCAACAGATCGGAGCCAACAGATCGGAGCCAACAGATCCTCCCAAAAAAATTGGGAATAAAAGAAATCAAAAAAAAAATAAAAATAAGAAACAATCAAAAATGGCCATTGATGGGCCCGGGGGGGTTGGGGAGGCCACCCAGGAGGTCCGAGGACAGGATGCACACCAGAACCCACCTGCGTGGATCCTGGGAAGATAAAACACCTCCATGGGCTCATGGCCCACACGGCTACCCTATTGTGGGAGTGTCACTGCTGTCGCTATTATCACCCTGTGCAGCTGCATCCGGAGGTGGTTGCACTATGGGAGGCAGCCCACGCAAGGCCCTAGTCTGCTCCTCCATGGCTGCAAGCATGCGGGTGTGGTAGGTCTGGTTCTGGAGGATGAGTGTGCGGAGGTCCCCATGCAACAACTCACGGGATGCCCGGACCTGCCTGCATCTCAGCTGAGAGCGTACGGGTGAGACGCTCCAGCTGCTGTTCTGTCCTTTGGTGTGTTGAAGCCTCAAGCTCAACAAGAGTCGTCCTGAGGTGTAGGAGCTCCTGCCTCAGGGCTTCCCTGTGGCCCTGGGACTCAATGGAGATGGCCTCCTGCAGAGTCGCCAGTGCCGCCCGCCTGTCCCTGTTGGACCCCAACATGTCCTCCCTGTGTGACTGGCAGATGGAGTCGGTTGCCTGCTCTAGTCGCTCCATCAGCCTTTCTGGGGGGACAATGGAAGTGGCCACCCTATCCATGGCCTGAGCCATCATCTCGGATGATGCAGCCTGTTGGGTAGCCATACCGTAAATGGATTGCTCCCATGCGGTATTGCCGGGTGGCGTACGGCCACCACGTCGGCGGGCACCACACCTGTCTGGGGCAAGGCGAACTGCGCCTTGCTGTGCCGGCACTGCCTGAGGCTGCAGGACTGCATTCCCCCTCTGATCTGCTGGCCCAGGAACAGGATCAGATGTTGCGGAGTGTGACCCTGCATCCGTAACCACCGAAGGCGTAGCTGCCAACACTGACATCCCCATGGAGGGTACTGACCCTGGTGCAGGTGGGTGAGACAGAACAGAATCCCTCCCTGGAACACTCACCAGCGACGGCACGTAGGTCTCATCCGAATCAACACCTGAGTACAGCTCGGGGGAGGTGCAGCCAGAGACACCCCTTGAGAGCACGACCTGCAGCACTTGTGGGTTCTCCCCCACCACCACACCACGTCCCTCACTGGTGGTTGGTCGGCCCTGGGACACCTCCTGGGTCTGCACCATCTCCACAACCCCAGCAGTATCAGGTGCGTCTTCCCCTGCAAAGACATGAAAACAAAGTAATGGAAACAGGCATTAGCACCATGGCACACATTGAGGGCTGAGAAGCAAGAGAACCAGTACTTGATTGACACATGTCCCACATGACTAAAACCCTCCCATGCATGCACCCTCACTGCGTATGAAGTGCAGGCAAACGGCACACACTGATGACACCAAGATGGAAGATGAACAAATTTTCTGCATGCTGCCTGGCAGTGGCATCACACATTGGCCTGTGATTGGCAGGTGAAACACACATGCCATCACACAGATGGCATGTACCATTGCTATTGAGTGAAGACGGAGAGGAGGGCAGCACCTATTCATTCAGTCCAGTTCCCGCATGTAATAGCTTTTCTGATTCTAACAGGTCAGATTTTTCACCTGGAGCTGCCAGTCTGTAATGGTCAAATTGCACAGGGACATGTGTGTACAAATGATATCCAGGTAACAAAGTCACTCCCCTTTACCATACCCATGTCAGACATGTGACTAGTGGACAGCGACATGCCTAGTGAAAGTGGTGGAATGCAAACAAACTGACTGAATGAACAGTGAAAAATAAGCAAATATGTTGTGTCAAGGTGACACTTCAAGGGCAACTGGCGTGCAGTTGTGCTAGATGTCTACTGTTGGCAGAAGGGATACTGCTATGGCCAAATGCAGCTGCGCAGGAAGTATTGCATGAAGCACATGGCTGACCCATACGACTGAGGCGCACACACTCTCACCTGGCACCCAAACAGAAGCCCTCACACACACACCATGCACATGGATGACACACACATGCATGTGCACTCACCGGACAATGCCTCGTAATCAGCCAGATCTCCCACGCCTTGGATCTGTTCCTCCGTGACGTAGGTCCCAGCGACTGACTCATGTGGAGTGAGTTCCATGTCTACTACTGGAGACCCACCTCCAGTCACTAGAGTTGCGGCATGACTTGAGGCCAGCTTACTCTTTGCCCTGCGCTTTAGGTCATTCCAGCGCTTATAGCAATCATTGGCTGTGCGCCTCACGATTCCAAGGGCACTTACGATGTCCGCAACGGTCTGCCAGTGTGCCTGGCGTTGTGCAGGTGTGGTCTTGGATCCTGCAACAATGACCATCTCGTTGTCATGTCCGGACACATACTGGACAAGTGCATTCAGTTCGTCATCCGTGAAGCTGGGCTTCCTGGACGGGCCGGACTGTGTAGCCGTGTCTGGGGCATCAGCCTGTGCCGGACGAGCACTCTTCCTCTTCCGCTTGGAAGGTGGTGGTGATCCTGAGTGTCCTGCGCCGCTCTGGACACTAGGGGCAGGAGCCCTGGTGGACTCTGTATCAGGAGTGTGGGATTGCACACTCAGCATGGGAGTTGGTGCAGGCATTGGCTCTAGTGTGATGGTGTCAGGGGGAATGTCAGCAGCATGGACTAGGACCGACACTGTCCTGGCTGGGTGTGTGAGGGCTGGGGTGGATGGAGCCGCAGCTGCCCCTGCAGCCACTCCGCCCTGCCTCCTTGGTGCAGCAGATGACCTTGCTGCCCCAGATCCACGTGGCATGATGGCATCAACGTGCACCAGCGCACGTGTCATAGCCCTGCTGACCTGGAAGTCAGCCATGGAGTCAGCCAGGTCTGGTGCCAGAATGGGCTGGTCCAACAAGGGCTGAGCATGGATGGTGTCAGCCACTTCAGCCTCAACGGGAAGGGGGGAGGGGGGGAGGGGGGGGATGATGGGTGCCCTTGACTGGTCCTCCACACATGGGGGGACAGGCTCACCCTGCAAGTTACGACCACGTCCCCTACCGGATCCACCACGGCCACCACTTGTGGCTCTTCCACCTTTGCCACCCTTACGGAATCCTCGCCTCCCAGCCATGGCACTGATATTAATGTGCGTATGGGAGTGGCTGTAGACAATTGTCCTGGGCAATTGGGGGTCAAAGGGGTTGGGTACCAGATGGTAATTGTACCCTAGTGCTCTAGCACGGCTGATTGTAACCCCTGGGGAAAGATGACGGGTCACGCAACGCACAGGAGGCCCAAAAAAGGGAGATGACGTGCACGCAACCCCTCCTAGACCACGTGTGCAGAAAGAAAAACCTGCACTACGCTGTGGCACCCAGTAACACAAGAATGAACGTATGCGTGTCACACGCAGCCTAGAATGACCTCTGAAGGGGTAGGCTACACACGGGGCAAGCACAGAAGTTGGATACGTGCGTGACTCACCGTCTGCCAGGTAAAAGAGCGTGAAGAATGAGCGCGTTTGGCTGGCTAAACCCCCGCCAAAAGAAGATGTGTACGCTGTCTGAGAAGACAGGACAACAGTAGAAGGGGACACTGTTTGAGGGAACAGGCCCAGGTAAACCAGTAAAAGAGAAAAAAGAGAAAAAGCTGTCAGAGGTAACAGGGAATACGAACTGGAAACGCCGTGAAGTAAATCGCGTGTGAACCGACAAGAAGTACAGAATTCACCCACTCGCTCTCCACGAAAAGCACGTACAAGGAAATGGTGTTCTACATGTACCTTATATACAGGCCCACACGTACAGCGTCACTTACGCGGCGTGTACGTTCACCAATCACACGCTTTGTCACTCCTGCGTGTAGATCCATTTTCACCAATCACACGCTTTGTCACTTCTGCGTGTAGATCCATTTTCACCAATCACACGCTTTGACACTGGGACGTGTCACGCAACAATTTCCTGCACGTGCAGGTGACTATAGGCGCGCATATGCTGTTGACGGGTTTACGCGCTAAGGGCCTTTGCTGACGTGTGGGATTTCACTACCTATCAGGCTGTCCACGCGTTCACACACGAGAGACCACGCTCCTGGCCAGGAGGCCAAATTACTGCCCCCCAGAGCCCTGAGCACGCTCCCACCTGCCATCTGCTGCTGCCTGACTGCCTGCTGGCCACGTGCCCCACAGTGCTGGTGGGTGGGGGTGTTGGGAGACATGGGTGGGGGCCTGGTGGAGGGTGCCCCTGCACTGGTGGGGGTGGTGGGAGACATGGGTGGGGGCCTGGTGGAGGCTGCCCCTGGTGGCGGGAGGGTGGGGGTGGTGGGAGACATGAGTGGGGGCCTGGTGGAGGCTGCCCCTGCACTGCTGGGGGGTGGGGGTGCAGGGGGACATGAGCAGGTGTGCAGGGTAGTCCCCTGTTTTGTAGGCTGCCTGCAGGGGCCGTGGAGGGTGTACAGGGAACACCTGTGAGGACCCACCCAGCCTAATCGCGTGTGATGATTCCCACGCACCCCTGTAATACACGTACCCTGGCCAATCGCGTGTTAAAGTTCCCGCGTACCCCTGTAATACACGTACCCTGGCTAATCGCGTGTTAAACTTCCCGCGTACCCCTGTAATACACTTACCCTGGCTAATCGCGTGTTGAACTTCCCGCGTACCCCTGTAATACACGTACCCTGCCTAATCGCGTGTTAAACTTCCCACGCACCCCTGTAATACACGTACCCTGGCCAATCGCGTGTTAAACTTCCCGCGTACCCCTGTAATACACGTACCCTGGCTAATCGCGTGTTAAACTTCCCACGCACCCCTGTAATACACGTACCCTGGCTAATCGCGTGTTAAACTTCCCACGCACCCCTGTAATACACGTACCCTGGCTAATCGCGTGTTAAACTTCCCGCGTACCCCTGTAATACACGTACCCTGCCTAATCGCGTGTTAAACTTCCCGCGTACCCCTGTAATACACGTACCCTGGGCAATCGCGTGTTAAACTTCCCGCGTACCCCTGTAATACACGTACCCTGGGCAATCGCGTGTTAAACTTCCCGCGTACCCCTGTAATACACGTACCCTGGCTAATCCCGTGTATAACTTCCCGCGTACCCCTGTAATACACGTACCCTGGCCAATCGCGTGTTAGACTTCCCGCGTACCCCTGTAATACACGTACCCTGGCCAATCGCGTGTTAAAGTTCCCGCGTACCCCTGTAATACACGTACCCTGGCTAATCGCGTGTTAAACTTCCCGCGTACCCCTGTAATACACTTACCCTGGCTAATCGCGTGTTAAACTTCCCGCGTACCCCTGTAATAGACGTACCCTGGCCAATCGCGTGTTAAAGTTCCCGCGTACCCCTGTAATACACGTACCCTGGCTAATCGCGTGTATGACTTCACGTGTACCCCTGATATGCACGTTTCCCGCTTTGCGTTCCTTGTTTGGCAGCCCTGTAAACTGGTCCAGGGTTAGCGCAGCCCTTTGCGATGATTTAGCGATTTTGATGGCTTTTCCTTGCGCAAGGGCGTTCTTGGGGGCGTTACTGGCGCTGATGCAGGGTCGCTGCGATACTCTGCGCCACGGCTGGTTTGGGAGCATGAAATCCATGAATACGCTGTGCGCGGAAATCGGTTTTAGCGCACGTGCCTGGCGCAGTCAATCGCACGCGGACACTCTGCGCCAGCCGCTTGCGACACTTTTCAGCGAAATTCTATGAATTACCCTGTTAGTGTGGAGAGTAAGCTGGCAGTTGGCCAGCTTTTCCAAGAGTTTGGAAGAGGGGAAAGTTCCAGTGGCAAAAGAATGATTACAGAAATCGGCCAAGGCTGGATCAAGGGTGTCAATGTGGTCCTTGATGGTTCTGGAGGAGCAGGCAAGGACCTGTTTCAACAACACTTCCATAGATGGCATTTGACTAGAAACCTTGTCAGCTGTTAGAGAGAAAGAGGAGAAAGGAGGAGGAGAGGGAGAGATGGCCAAATGGGGCTGAGAGAGGAAGAGGGAGAGGAAGAGGAGATAGTGGACAGGATGTCCTGAGTTTAAGCGGAGAAGCGAGAGACCAAAGCCGTACATAGGGCCTGTTGAGGGAAAAGTAGAGGTAGAGACCGCAACAGGATTGGCCAGTTCCTTGCAGATTTTAAAGAGTTTATCTGTGTTGTTAGAGGTTGCAGAGACGCAGGCTTGAATGTGTGCTCTCTTCTTGATGAGTCTTATTGCTTTGACTGGCATTTTGGTGCGCTTTGACTGGCATTTTGGTGCAACCAGTCTAGGTATGTCTTAATATGGCCTGGCATGCTTTACTGTAATGTCATTATGTGTCTACACTGATCTACATTGTGCAGCCAGTTGGACATGTTTTCATTGTGGCATGGCATTTTTAATAGCAAAGCATTAATGTTCATGTGCACTGTTGGTGACTTGCTTGTATTGGATTGGTGTTACCCTACAAAACAATAGCAAACACTGTGGCTTTTTAGCAAATGCTTCTGAGAAAGTGACTGTATTTTGCATTAAAACAAATATTTATATCTTTCTCCTAGTGCAGTGTGTGGAGTGTGTGGCATACCCCTTCAGCAGTACGTTAGTGTGTATTGCGCAAGTGTGGCAATCTAGGCCGACCCAGAGTGTGGCGTGACCTGTGATTTGTTGCAGAGTGGCTTGCAGGGGGTCCCCAGATCTTGTGTTACGCCACTGGTAATAATAAGCAGTGCTCAGATACCTGACTAAACTAAGTAGTCATTTTTTCACTTTCAATTTTTCCTTTTCAAAGTTTAGTGTTTCAGTCTTTTAGTTTTCAAGATAAAGAGCAATACTGTCTCATTTTTCCCCAACATCTGCTGGTACGTGCGACCTTTGCTCCTGGCACCCAGTGTGTGTTGCAGAGGATTTAGCAGCTCCATGCAAATATTTTACCCTCATTTTTTGGAACCAAGAATGTTCTCCCTAATTCCATCCCCCCGTATTTCCCTGTGTATGCCAGAAGTATACTTTCATAAAGCATCTTTGATAGAAAGGGCAGGATATCGCAAAGCTCTCTGCAAACATGCACTGATAGAAAGCACTCTTTCCTCTGGCATTTGTACAATGCCACATTTATGACTGTTCCATTTCAATTGCAAGGTGCAAGGAAATATAAAAACGGCGGCTGCGTTCTGTAATAAATATGCAGTCTTTGTTGGAATAAACGTTGCAGTATAAATGTCTCTGCAGCTGCTCACACCTGGCACATAAATATACCAATATAAGAGCATTTTGAGACTATAGAATGGGTTGGCAAATTGCTTTGTAAAAGGTTGAGAAAAAAGGTATTGGTAGAAATGACCGAATACAAGCCGAATACAAGCCGAATACAAGCTGGTGTATTTCTGTTTCACAGGCGCACATTGAATTAGGTTTTCATGGCGCTTCTCAAGACATGAAAGGTTCTCTTATTTCCTCCAAAAATCACATTACATATTTTGTTCTCCACACGTGTCAGTGGCTTGTGGCAGATTGCATCTTTATGGTTCCTAGAACTCGCCAAGGAAAATAAAGAAGCCAGGCATAACAAAATGGATGAGTGCTGGGAATCTAATGCTGGCATGGAACCTTTTTTTCTCCAGGTTTCGGTCCTGTCCAGAATTAGGAACATTTAAAAGATGACACAGTGCTGACTGAACTGATTTAGGACGAGCTGATCAGATTGGAGTGTAGATTCACTTTATATGTGGACATGTTGCGGAACCTTGCACGGCGCACAGAGGCTGCACCAGGTGCGTATGATGCCCGAACCCGCAATACCAAATACTAAAATACGAAACACTGTTCTGTTGTACAGGCGCCTAACAAATGCACAATACATAAATAAATAAAACGGGTTCCTGTGCAGAGCGGCAGCAAACAAGAACAGCGCAGCACACTGTGAAAGAGCAAAATGACAGACACTAGCAGAATGTGCATATTATGCATTTGCAATAATGCTGGGGCAATCTATTTGTTGAATCCCAAATCCCCTAAATGTTCACTTTATTCTGGAACCAGCAAACACCCCAGGGACGTCATTTCACCAAAATGCCATAGCTAGCGGAAGTGACATCACATGACCCTTGACCCCTGATGACATCACAGGACATGATGTCATTTGACCCCAGCCCTAGGTGATATCGCAGGAAGCGATGGAATACGACCTTTCACCTGTTGAAAAAACGGGAAGTGGCATCACATAGCATTGTAAACTACGAAAAAATATGGTTACGATATCACTATAATGTGATGTACATTTCATACAAGAATGGATCGCCATATGTATCGTTAAGATATGTGTGTATATGCCTATATTACCTAAGTACTGTGAATGCAAACAGACGTCCATGACCAAATGGTAATGATGTGTTATTATATAGCACTTACGCTTAAGCGCTTTTTATAGAAAAAATATACACCCAATATCACCCAACTTGTGTTGGTACTCATTTATCGACCTCAGAAGGATGAAAGGCTGAGTTGAGGTGTTTAAGAACAGACTAAATCAGTGACTCACTCCTGAAGTGCGCCTGAAATAAACCTTTAATGTGTCTAGCAATTATTGTATAGATTTCCAGAAAGACACATTATTTGGTATTTCTATTCTTTGTTAATTAGGGTCAGTGCTGAAAGTGTTAGACTTGTGGCACTCCTGTTCTTATTTTTCTTCTTTTTTTTAAGAGGCCTGAACAAGAAAGTCAGCCACTCTAGAAGCAAAGAGCCACATGGTGCTGGCCACAGCCCAAGAGCTTGCATTACAAAAACAAAACAAAAAAAACAAAAAAAACGTTTTTTTAAAAATATTTTTTTAGAGCTCACAAGGGTGACCACAGAGGTCGCAAGGGAGACCTCGGAGGTCGCAGTTGCGAGCTCTGGTGACCCCTAAATGACGTCCCTGAAACATCCTGAGATTTTAAGAGATTCGGGTAAACGAGTTTGTGCAGGCAGATTCACCTGGCCATGTATAGGCAAGCTGTAGTAGCTCTGCAGCAGTCACTGGAAATATTTCCGAGAGGGAGGAGGGTGATGGGGACTATTTCCTGTTGGTGCTTGAGAGCTGGAGGATGTTCTTTTCTTTTCTGGGTAGGGCATTTATTATATGTATAGGGAGAGAAAAGAAGGTAGTAAAAGCAAATGTAGGTATCGTTGCTGTTTGAAAGCTGCACAATTTCCTTCTCTTTTTAGGTAGGGATGTTTGGAGTTTCAAACAGACGATCACTGCATGTTGTGCATTTAATAGAATAGGAAAAATCGTTGTAGGGTGATTTTATGCAGTGCTTTACAGAAAATAATGGCATTTTAAAAAATTAAAAGCAATCTCCAGTTCACAAAATGGTAAGCTAAGCTAGATTTTTTGGATTTTTTGAGAGATTTCACTTTCTGTACTTTGAATATATGCACTGAGGCTGCCTGATTAAAAACACACTAACACACAAGCAGTTGGATTTAATTTATTTGAAACAACTTTGGGGGAACAGAAAAAATATGATTGTTGTGATCGAATGTGGCGGTCATTAGTGGCAGTTTAATTTGCTGTGGATTCTTTTTGAGTGATTTCACTTTCTCTGCCAAACACCTTGTAATGATGGCGTCCACACTATTCTTGGTTGCTATAGTACAAGTTTATTCACATGATACATGAGTACAAAGACCTCCAACCTATGCCCAGCATAACAGCAAGCCAGCTGTCTGTAGCCAAAGAATAACATTCCATATCATGGGCTATGCATTCCATATTCCTCCCCTAAGTTCCATAGTCCCTCAAGTACAACATCACAACACACCTCAACAATTTACTTTGCATATATGCATTGGGGCTGCCTGATTGAACATGCACTCACACATAAGCAGTTAAATTGTATTCCTTTGCCACAACTTTGGCGGAACAGAAGAAATGTGGGGTGCTGTAAAAAGTATTGGAGGCAGTGTTCACAGGGGGTGGGCAATAAGTGACAGGCTGCTTGGCCATGTGATGCAACATCACCTGAATGAGCATGCTAAGAGCAGTAGGGAGGAGGTTTGGACCACCTTGTTTAAATTGGTGCACTCACACACAAAATAAGCAGTTTAATTGTTTTGGGGAAGAGAAAAAGTGGGATGGTGGAAACAAAGTTGGAGGGAGTGGGAAATGAGTGTCTTGATGATTTACTGCGTGACATGACACATCACCTGCTTGAACACACTGTGGAATTTGCACTGGCCCAGATTGGATTGTTTTGATGGGCAGACTCACACAGAAAATATAAAGCTGAATTGTTTTGGGCATGTGACGAATCGAGGGAAAGTGCCCCTTCTCCCCAGGGGTGAGCACCCGAAGAGGACGAGAGCCAGGAAGCCTTTGAGTTTCAAACTTGCTTGATATCGAGGAGCGGGATGCCAGAGCTACAGCGAACCCAAAACACGAGAAGACGATAGGGCAGGAATCCGGGATAAGGTATTGGCGAGACCTCAGAGGAGGATCCGTGGTGGACAGATGGTCCACAAAACATTGCCAATACCACCGCCAACACATGGGCTCAAAATTTGCTCCATCTTATGCAAATTTATTTATGGTTTTTTTGAATTGCAGCATGCCGGGAAACATTCTCTCTTTCACAACAACATCAAATTTTGGGGTCGTTTCATAGACATGCTGATAATATGGGAAGGAAATATTAAAGATCTGGACATTTATGTCACCTATCTCAACAATAATCTCTTTAATTTATCATTGACCAAAACAGCCAGTGCCACGAACATTGAATTCCTGGATTTAGAACTTTTTGTTGAAAATGCACAAATTCAAACCAAATTATTTACAAAACCTACAGCTGGAAATAGTCTTCTTTATGCTACATCTCATCATCCCAAGCATACTATTCACAGCATTCCATATGGGGAGATTCTCAGAGTCAAAAGAAACTGCAGTACCGCTCTCACCTTCCAGGATAATCTCCAACAAACTTATCAGAAATTCAAACAGAGAGGTATGGATCAAAAATCATTCAAAATGCAATTAACAAAGCAGAATCTGTATCAAGGGACTCTCTACTAAAGGACAAACTGAAATCAGAAGAAATGAGTCCCTACTTTCATTACCACATACAGCACGGAAGCCAAAAGAATAAAACAAATATTAAATAACTATTGGAACATTCTCCTTACAGACTCAAGTTTACAAAAACATTTGGACAACTACCCAAACATTTGTTTTCGAAAAGCACCAACCATTAAGAACTTGATCAGTCCAAGTTTCTTGAGTCCAATTCCAAATGAAAGAAAAACCTTCTTCCTAACAGCTAACAAAGGTACTTTCAAATGTGGACACTGCAAACTTTGTCCGTTTATGCAACAAGGTAAAAAGGATATTCTTCTTCCGAATGGCAAAATTAAATATATCAACCAGATGATCAATTGCAATTCAATTTATGTTATCTATGGGATTCAATGTATATGCGGAAAGCTATTTATTGGGAGTATTATAAGAAAACTTAAGGTGAGGATCTTTGAACACATAAGAGCAATAAGAAATAAAGACCTAAGATCCCCCATCTCGCTTCATATGATCACCAACCATCCAAATCTTGACATTTCTAAATCAAAAATCTTTGGTCTGGAGAAAGTGATTTTACCACCTCGAGGAGGAAACAGAGAGAAACTGCTACGCAAGAATTAATCAAAATGGATTTGTTTTATGGACACCTGTGTCACAGGTTTAAATTGTGACACAGAAATGTACAATTGGTTCTAACTAACTCTTTACTACTTATATATGAAATTGTAAGTTATACCTAATCCTGTCAGTTTACCACATATGTGATTTTTTTGAAAATGTGCCCTCAAAGATACAGAAGTAAGCGAAATGAAATCTGCTCGTGGTTTAAACTAACTGCTTACTGCTTATACATGAAAATGTAAGTTACACTTAATCTTGTCAATACACTAAATATATTTTGTTTTTGATCAACAGCTAATAATGAGTCCTCAAAACATAAAAGTAGGCGAAACAAAATTTTAATATCTTTTCTAAACTAATTACATTTGTTATTACACCTCTCAATAAAAGACATTGTATATAAAACAAGAAATAAAAAAATCCAATATAAAGCATAGAGAATCCTAAAACAGGATCCGTGTAAATTGACAATTTTTACGACCTAAAATGGCTGCCGCAACGTAAAAAAATGCGCGATGATGTCATTGCGTCACGTTAAATCACGTGGACGTGGCGCGATGATGTCATCGCGGCACGATTACAATACAAATAGCGCGCGAAAGCCCAGAAACACAATCCACTCGTTTCTGGGATGTCGCTTATCATGGCAGCAGAGGACTTTAGAATCTAAAGAAATCAGGTAAGAAACCCAACCTTTTAGAAAACAGGAGAAACATGCAGACAGTAAAACTATTACTTGTATTTGGATTCTTTCTCCAAGCAACCAAAGTTAAAAGTTTACTTTTTTCACTCTTCCCTTTAGCCTGATTGGACCAACTTAATACCCATATATTGGAACAGAAGGCATTTCTCTTTAAATTGTTTACCGTTTAGAAAGTGAACATTGAACTGACCATTCATTTGAAATTACTTAAACCAGGGTGAGTCTACAGAAACATTTATTATTTATATTTTCCCACAAGGGGCATGGATTAGTTCAACAATGAATATAATGATGTTTTTTTTTTGCTTTTAGACATATTTTCCTCTCCTGATGAACCATTGCTAAATATCAATGGGGAAACACGTGTTGAGAGTGACACTAAAATACACTAAAATCAAGGATTTGTGCCTAATAGAGTTTCAATTATAAGGTGAGGAGTAAACACCTCACATTACTTTGTACTAAGGATTTTTGCTTGAAACACCTCATATTAATTTGTATCAAGGATTTGTTCCAAAAAGAGAGTGACACTAAAATCAAGGATTTGTGCCTAAAAGAGTTTCAATTATAAGGTGTGGAGTAAACACCTCATATTACTGTGTACTAAGGATTTGTGCTTGAAACACCACATACTCATTTGTACCAAGGATTTGTTCCAAAAATACTTTTGTGGAAACTATATAAGTGTGAAGAAAACACTCAACAGAAAATTATTTGTTTTTTCATCCTCTAAGCTATTGTGAAGAATAAAAGAAGTGGTTAACTCTGAAGTGGTATGACTCACCTTTGAATGATTTATTGAATACCTTTGGCGCATTTGATGAACTTTTCCAAAAATTATAGCTATGGTCATCTAACAGAACACTGGGACGCATCAAGGAAGTGAGAGGCTGTGAGAAGTGAAACACCAAAGGGGAGAACAAGAAGCATGGGAGACTCAGAGGAAACCATTAAACTGCACAAGTAACTCGTCTCAGTGAAAGCAATGAGACAAAGTTAACACTGAAGCAAACAAACTCGAAATGCTATGATACAAGAGAAAGAGTTACTGAAAACCTGAATCCTGAGCATAAGGAACAGAAGATACCCAAACCTTTGGACAAGGGCAAACATCATTATATCGCATAAGTATTTTGTCCCAGCAGAAGTAATTAGACAAAGTTAACAGTGAAGCAAATGAACTCGAAAGGTTGCGATACAAGAGAAAGAGTTATTGAACACTTAAACCCTGGGAAGAGGGGAAAGTAACTAGATATTCTATACAAGAAGAGGATAATACCCAACAAAGAGAATGTGATGAAACAGAGTCTAGAGGAACTAGACAAGTGAGCCATAAGCAAAGTCAAGTAAACCAGAAAAGACTGAACTGTAATTACCCAAAGCCTATGAGAGCAAGAATAACTTCCAAGGATAGCTGAGACCCACACCAGGGATATCGACCTCACACAAGATCTCCAAAAGGGATTACTGAAGTGGAGGGAAAACTCAATGCCCCATTTGAAGAACTACAGGGATTGATTGGAGAAGTCACGAGAAACTATTTGAGGATGATATACTAAAGATTATTCTACAGACTGGTACTAGAAGTAGGCTCAGGAGAAGGAAGTCATTCTCCTGATCCTAGTTAGTTTTTTATAGTGGTAGGGTCATTTAGGGTAGTTTTGGACAACAGACTTATTTTTTGGGAAATTCATGACTGATGACAAGCACCTTGGTTAGTAAAATGGGTGGGAAGACCCATAGACAAGGGAAAGTTAGGCCTTATAGTGTTACTTTAACAAAATATTGTAGATTGTGTCAAAAGAGAGTCTATGTCCTTCTTCTGACTCGCCACAGGCAGGAGATTCTTTTGGGGTGCTGAAACAATTTTCAAGGCAATATGCAATTAGGGACAGTTTGATTGGTTGTTTGACACAAAATGTGAACAATTTTCAAGATGAGCAATCAGTGCTGTGCCAGCATGTTTAAATGGATTCACTCAGACACAAAACAAGCATTTGAATTGATTTGGGTGAAGATAAAAATGTGAGGGTGCCAGAAAAATAGTTGGAGGCCTTGGGCCATTAGTGGCAGCTTAATTGGTTGTGCAAGGCAACACACCAACTTCTTTAACATACTACAAGCAGTAGGTCACACAAGGAATTTGTGTGGGGAAGGTTGTTTAAAGGGGTGCACTCACACACAAACAAGCAGTCAAATGGTTTTGGGGAAATAGCTCACTATGACTGTGCAAGAAACATTATTGGAGGCAGTTTTGATGGTGATCAAAGGCTGCCGACATACAGCACTCTTTTTATGAAAAATGGAATGCTAGTGTTAGTGGTGTTTATGGTGAGGAACACCACCAATTAAGATGTTCTCCAAGCCAAAAATCAAACATAGGACGGGGAGAGGATGGAGCCAATGAAATATTGCATGGATCACAGCCAAAACAGCAGCTTCTTCAATTTGCTAGGCATAAACGAATCTTTGGTAGCACAGTGTACAACATCAGCCAATAACTGCAAGTTGTACATCCACCACTGCTATGACAAGTACAGAAAGCATTCAAACTCTGGTTGTTCCGGTGACAACTAGTCCTTCCAATGTCATCTTTGGTTAAGCTGTGTCAGCCGATTCAGGGCAGACAGTCCACATGACAAGTTCACTAAGATCAGAGTCTGGCACAAGTGGGGAAGTGACATACCTTTTTAGCAGAGTATTTTCTCAGCTCTTGTTTGGAAGAAAGTGATTATCTTTAGTGCTAACATTTGAAAAATAATGCTATCAGGGCTTTTATTTGGTCTTAAGCGAAAATCTCTTTTTCCCTTGACTCAAATAGAAATAGATCGATTTAGAAAGACCTCTTGGAGACCACAATGAGCGTTTTTTCTAAATCGAACTGTCACAACCCTGGACATACATGGGTGCACGTAGGGGTTGACAGGCATAGTGAAGGCGGAAGAAGGAGGTTGCAGGCGTCCCAGGAACCAGGTAAGTGTTTTTTGATCTGTTTGCAATTCTAATCATATCCATCGTTTTCAAATATTCTTGCTTGTAGCTAGCTTCATAAAATCATAACATTAACTATAGTTTTAAAGCAGTGTTCCATTCTCGCTTTTCAAATGTCCAAAAATGAATACTGCCTGCAGCCATATAATTGCTTCTAACCAAACTATGTTTAGAAATCAATTCACATTATCTTGTTAAAAGTGCGGACTAGTTTGCAGTATGTTCTGTGTGCTGCTCATTCAGTTCTTGCAATTCAAGTTACCTATGGCCTTGCCTAGGTCATCTAATTAAAAAAGACAATGCTAATCTTAAGAAAGCTCCTTAACTCACAACATACAACAACAAGTTTCCATACTTCTGAAAGCTATGTCCTCAGTTCTTATGGACCAGGAAAAATATCAATTCAATTACATCTGTATTAAAAACTGAACAGAACCTGCAATCACAGCACCCACTGCCAACTCTTGCACATTGTTGCCTTGCACAGCACTATGTTGCCTCTTCTTCTGCCTCTGCTCAACAGTCAATGACACCTTCTGCAAGTTCAGAGTGCATATTTATGGTGTGTAACTTCTTGGACAGGGTCAAGATAAGCATTTTGCAACCTGAATGGTGCACAGAAAATGTGTGTCAGTGGGAACAAATCCAGGCACCTCATCATTGATGGGGCATAATATGCAGCATAATGCACAAAAGTAGGACCAACATATTACACGGCATACCCCCAAGAGCCACCAAACACTCAGGAGCATGCCAGCCCTGTCCCACTTGTCCAACCCAGAACTAGAAGATGTGTAACTCCCACAGCAAAGTAGTGTGTCTTCCAGGTCCATCAGGAGGACCTAAACATAAAGGAGCAATCTCAACGTGCCAGCCTAGACTCAGATATTCATTTGAGCAAAGTTAGATATCATCATACCCATCCATGCAATGCTTTTGCCATGTTTGACACATGTTCTTTAGCTTGTGGTGACACATTATCTCACCAATTGCTCCCCTGTCCATGATATGCTTGCTGTTGACCACAAGATCTGCTCTAATTTCAGCAGGTCATATAGTGCCAGAAATGCTTTGAGTGTTTTTCAAATGCAGCACAACATTCCACACCACCAGCTAAATATGTCTGTTCTAAGCCATTAGAATCCAAAATTGTAAATGTTTGACTATGTATTTGAGCAAATCAATGCTATGACTACAGATACAGTAAAAGTTCAGAATTGGATGGGGCCTTCTTCAACCTGACTCAGTGGAAGCAGATGCACGTCTGCTGTTTGCAAATACCTTTGTGTAAGCTACACAGCACATGAGCCAAAGCAATGTGCCTCTGGCTGTGGTACTTCCATTGATGTAATGCATTAATTCATTAATTCCTTTTGTCATTACTACAGTGCCTTTCACAATAATTATGATACCAACGCGCTGTTGGTTGAACACCCTCGGAGGAACAGGAGTCCAGAATTGGGGGTTGTTAAGAGGTGCTATTATGCGTGTGCGCATTTCATCCATTAATGTGATGTGAGGGTGGCCAAGACCATTCTTATCACCCATGTCTGAATGGCGTGTGGATGGGCACAGTGGAGGTAAACTATGAACTAAACAGGGGTGGGTTGTGTTTAAGGAGATAGAGCATTACGTGAGAAGATAACATTTAAATTGTTGTTATTAAAGGTAGTTTAAATCTAATGGCAGAGGTGTTGTGCAATAGTGTTTCTGTTGTATGTGAGTGCAGGGTGTGTGGAATGAGCCTGCGCCTTTCACTAAGTTACAAAGGTGCGGTGTGCCAGGGGAGAAAATGGGTTACCTGTGCAAGAATATGCCGACCTTACACAATTAAGCTAAATGCAAAACATGGCTGAATAACACAGTTGGGCTAAAAGCAAGGTATGGCTACCTTTCACAATTAAGCACAAATATGGCTGACCAACAGGTTCCTGGAACTAATCCTGGAACATGTAGAAAACAATCAGAAACTAGACCAGGCACAAATAGGTTTCAGACACATGAGAGGAATGGAAAAAGAATTACTATCGATATGGGACGATCTAAAAACCAATTCAGACTCCAACGTCAAATTGGCACTAATACTACTTGGTCTATCAGCAACCTTCTACACAGTCCACCACAAATCTCTCATATAAAGACTTGAGGATATTGGATTCAGCAATACAGCACTCCTTTCTGTCATGTAGGATTTCAGGCAAAAAACAAATCAACTTGGATAACACCATTCGAGTCAACACTTCGCAAAACATTTGGAGTCCCACAAGGCTCATCACTCTCACCACAGCTTTTCAAAATCTAAATGAGCCCACTGATTAACCTCATAAAATAATACAGCCTCACCGACTACAACTACACAGATGACACTCAAATGATCTACAAAATCAATGCCAGAGAAGAACAAAACCCAACACTTACCAATTGTCTCACAGAAATAAACCATTGGATGAACACCAACAGCCTTAAACTCGGTCTAGACAAGATAGAAATCATGATTGCGCCCAATGACACATCAAATCATCGCCACATTCCAACCTACTGAACTGGGAAACTCACCAGAAACATCCAAAGTGGTCAACAATCTTTGAATATTGATGGACAATGAACTAACAATAGATCCACAAGTCAACACAGTAGTTAAGAAGTCTTAGTTACTTGCGATGTAACTGTATTTCTCCAGCATTGGTATCTTTCATAGATTCACAGGATCCACAGGAAAAATCATGTACACCTCCACTGAAGCTCAATTGCTAAAAATGGATCCATACAGAATTGCAGTGGAACGTGACAACACAGGTCAGTCAGTCATTCATTGTGCAGCTGGTGTGAGAACTGCTGCCAATCTTTCAGAATGACTCTGATATAAATAAAATGGAGTATCTTTTGTCTTGTTTGTCTTATTTGCTGATACCACACACAGAAGACAATAGTTGGACAATAGTTGGAATCTACAAGACTGCACTCGAGAAGCATGTTCAAGATCACTTGATTGCAGAGCAAAGTCTTGAAGGACAGGCAAAAACAAATGAGCAATTCAACAGCCAGTAGGACGTCTGTATACATATTGTATGGCCCTCTCCACTGCAACTTCGTCAGGTGGAGGGGCACCCCATGTGGGTGTGCAACTCTCAGTCAAAACCCCCTGTGTGACTCACTTCCAGATTCTGCATGTGTTAATGTTTCTGGGCCCAGGAGAGCAACAGGTAGCAGCAGTTGTCCTCAGGTGGTGGATGTGTATTTGAGCAATACATGCGAGTTTAGCAAGGATGATGACTCACTACAGTATTGGTTTCCTAAGAAGTCTGTGTGGGCAGTAGAACTTGTGGATGTAGCCAATGGCATCCCAAGCTGCCCCACCGCTAGTGTACAGTCAGAGAAGCCTCTCTATAGCTCATTTAGAACAACAGGGGTTCATTAAAAGGAATTAACACTATATTCCAGTCAACTATGGCAAGATACTCTTACTTGGCAAGCACATTGTCAGGATGCTCAAAGTCAGAAGCAGATCATAGTTGAGTCAGAGTTTCACCTGCACAGGGCAATCTGGCCATAGGATGGAGGGTAGTGGCTACTGTGGCTTCCATTGATACTATTAGCTCATGCTCTGGACATGTTATTATATTGTGGTGTTGGTGCATGATGGTGAATGAGGTGATACTGAAAAACAATTTTGATAATGTACCAACCCTCAGCGGGAAGGACAAATGGTGCTGCATTTTGTGTATCTACTATCAGAGCATAACACAGGTGTGCATGACCAATTTAATATAAATCTGCCAATGATTACACAGAGTTATTCACACACTCAAATGTAAGTGTCTTTTGTTTCACTTGAGTGAGTTCACACACTCAATTTGTAGGACTCTCCTATCTTGCAGGGGTGGGTGTAAAACCAGAATTCTTACAACTCTCCTGTCTAACAGGGTTAATGGCACACACTCAATCTCTCCTCCTTATCCCTGTGATACTGACTTTCCCCCTGACTCCAGCCCGGTTTCCGGGTCAAATGTAGCTGGTGTCCCTGGGCTAGTCCTCTGAAAGCTCTTGACATTCACAGGCAATATCAGCTGCACTGCCTATCACATTTTTCTCTCCTCACACTGAGTGTGAAAGGGGACTGTGTCTTCTAAGCTCAAGCGGACCCATGGATTAGGATCTGGCACTCACAGTCAATGAACATTCTTTTTTCACCCCTCTAGTAAGTTGCCTTGAAAGGGAATCCCAGTTGTTGTGGTTCTTGGAACACAGGCCTTTGGTGGCAACTGAATGTTGGAATCTTCTTCTACTGAGAAGAAATATACAATTATTCAAAGCCCTCTTGACATCAGGGGTAACGGAGTTGGTGAACTCTTCTTGCACTAAAATGGCCTTGGCCTCCTCTAGTGTGTTGCCCCATCTACTTGTTCACAATATCATTGATACAATTGGACAGCTGTCATAGTAGGCAGAAACTGAATACTCCTCTACTAATATAACTCATTGTCTTCACCCATACATTCTCAGAATCCAAGTTTGATGCTCATGCCAGCTGTAATCTCATTTGGTTTGATTACTTGATAAGCAGTTTGCAGATGTCCTGCTAGTAGATGAGCAACATACTTTTACTCCCCATCTTGGGCCCACCCGGGTGTCTCTGCGCCTCTCTCAAAATTTGTGATGAAAGCGTCAAGGTCCTCCCTGGCTATATGTTATTGTAAATAGACTGGAGGTACTTAGGAGGAACGAGCAGAGTTAGTGACCTTGGTCTTCAACCCCTGCAGTACTTAATTATGGCATTTTCCAGCATTGAGTTGTTTCAGTAGGGCTTCTAAAGCTATCTTGCCTTAGTCTCTTTTCCTTCTGAAACCGGCCCTGAATCTGTCAGCTACACTCTTGCAAATGTGTACCAATCAGTACTAGTAAGTGCTTTAGTCCTGAGATCTTAATTTTATGTTATGTTAATAGGATTTTGTACAGCGAGACAGCTGTCAAGGGGTTTCTTGCCCCTAATACTGGATTTAGCAGCATATCAATGGTTGGCAGAGGTTACACTGTTGATTAAGATGCTATCATTAGGATGCAAATAACTATGTTTTCAAATGTTTGCAAAACTTGAAGAGGTCCGTCCTTGATTTTAGGTACAGGGTTAAACTGTCCCACACAGAGGAGGCCTGTGTAAATAAACCATCTGCCCCCTTCTTCACTCCTTTGAAATTGCATGCGTTGCAGCATATATACTGAATGCAATTTGTAGAATTTGACTGGGCAATAGTGTTTAAACTTATTGTAGATAAAAAGAGGTGCAGTGTTATATATATTAAGCTCTGTGTGCAACAACAATAGCAATACAACAACTCTCATATGAATTGGGAACCAAAGAAGGTAAGCAAGATACACAAATATAATTTCCACATGTTCGATTGAGGTAAGTTATGTAGCTGGTGCATTTTGTAGCTTCTGGAGGCTTTTAATCAAAAAAGGTTGATAGACCCAAGAAGATTCCATTTGCATAGTCCACAAGTGAGATAGAAAATGTAAATACTGTCTGATTTTGGTGCATTAGTTCAAATAATAAGAAAATGCATAGCTGAAATTTCAAATATGAAAAGCCTGATAGAGTTTGTCTTATACCAGACCTCCTAGGATACGCAGCTGGGTGAACTGGCTGTTGCAGGAACCAAGTGGAGCAAATACCTGCAGGCCATTCTTTCTCAAAAGCTCTGTCAAGATCTCTGTCTTAGATGCATCCAAGAATGCATTTCCAATATGCAGTGGAGGAAAGTTAAAGTATGTGAGGAATAGTCTTGTGCATTATCATGTTCTTTTAGGGAAATACTCCCAAATTAAATTCTCGAATTGTCTTTTTCACATGTAGATTGTATACACCTTTTAAACATGTTTCAATAAGAGCATATCATCAACATACCTTCACTTAAATGTTAACACACTTAAGGGGCCTGATTACCAAAGACTTTTTAAATGGGAATGTGACATCATAAAATGTGTATGTGAATCAGGCCCATATTGTTTGTCTGAATGACTGTGTCCACATTATACCATTGAACAGAAAGTAAATGTGCAGTCAAACGATTGCATGTTAAAAAATATAACTACACTGTTAAAGGAAATATATAACTGCTGTACCCATATGCAGGCAGCTTAGCCTTGTTGTACTTGTTTGCCACCCCTGTGTGTGCAGCTGGCCGGTGTCCCCCCGCCCCCCCCCCAGGAATTAGTTACACCACACATTGTGCTGTTGTTGGCAATAAAAAGGCAGTGTTTTTTATTGGTACAGATATGGTTATTGGTAACAGTAACAATACTTGCATATCATATCATATACCCTTTTGGGTGCCGGGTCCTGAGGTTCTCCCCTCCGACACGTGCCGCCTTCGCTGTCCCACGACTTTTGTTTCTGGTCACCGTGCAGTGACCTGATTTCTCTTCCCTTCTTCTCTTCTCCTTATTTCTGGGGTGGGAGGTAGTTCGGGAAAAGTGAGTTTTGGAAGGCACTGAGGTCACAGTGCACTTCCCTTTGTGTTTTGGGTCCCCGTGTAGGGTCCACAAAACTGCTGGTGTCTTGTCCACCAGCGCTGTCCTTATATGCACGTAGGTGCTTTCTTGGGAGCTGTAACCCAGCCCCCAGGCCGGCACGGCACCGACTGTCTGAGTCCCCCATCCCCTTAGGGGATGGGGGCACCTTTTGCTCTGGCAGAGCTTCCTGCCGTTTGTCTTGGGTGGCTTCTCCCACCCCTTTGTGTTGCGGACGAGCAAGGTGTGAAATCACACCCTGCCCGTCTGTTCTTACTGTCCCTGAGACAGTGTGTCTCTGGGCCAGTTTTGCACCGCGTGGGGGGCGTTGGCTCGAGCGGGCCTGCGCCCCCCACCCTGGGCCTGTTGTCATGGTACAGCCCTTACCCCGTCTTGCCTGGGTGCCCTGCGGCATTACCCATAACTGCTGTAGCCATATGCAGGCAGCTTAGCCTTGTTGTACCTGTTTGCCACCCCCTGTGTATGCAGCTGGCCGGTGTCCCCCCGGTCCCCCTCCCAGGAATTAGTTACACCACACATTGTGCTGTTGTTGGCAAAGGCCGTGGTTTTTATTGGTACAGATATGTTTATTGGTAACAGTAACAATACTTGCATATCATATCATATACCCTTTTGGGTGCCGGGTCCTGAGGTTCTCCCCTCCGACCCATGCCGCCTTCGCTGTCCCACGACTTGTGTTTCTGGTTACCGTGCAGTGACCTGATTTCTCTTCCCTTCTTCTGTTCTCCTTATTTCTGGGGTGGGAGGTAGTTCGGGAAAAGTGAGTTTTGGAAGGCACTGAGATCACAGTGCACTTCCCTTTGTGTTTTGGGTCCCTGTGTAGGGTCCACAAAACTGCTGGTGTCTTGTCCACCAGCGCTGTCCTTATATGCACGTAGGTGCTTTCTTGGGAGCTGTAATCCAGCCCCCAGGCCGGCACGGCGCCGACTGTCTGAGTCCCCTACCCCCTTAGGGGATGGCGGCACCTTTTGCTCTGGCAGAGCTTCCTGCCGTTTTTCTTGGGTGGCTTCTCCCACCCCTTTGTGTTGCGGACAAGCAAGGTGTGAAATCACACCCTGCCCGTCCATTCTTACTGTCCCTGAGACAGCGTGTCTCTGGGCCAGTTTTGCACCGCGTGGGGGGCGTTGGCTCGAGTGGGCCTGCGCCCCCCACCCTGGGCCTGTTGTCATGGTACAGCCGTTACCCCGTCTTGCCTGGGTGCCCTGCGGCATTACCCATAACTGCTGTACCCATACGCAGGCAGCTTAGCCTTGTTGTACCTGTTTGCCACCCCCTGTGTGTGCAGCTGGCCGGTGTCCCCCCGCTCCCCCTCCCAGGAATTAGTTACACCACACATTGTGCAGTTGTTGGCAATAAAAAGGCTGTGGTTTTTATTGGTACAGATATGGTTATTGGTAACAGTAACAATACTTGCATATCATATCATATACCCTTTTGGGTGCCGGGTCCTGAGGTTCTCCCCTCCGAGCCGTGCCGCCACACATAGACCGGTTTTTGGCGGTCTGTGTTCCCCCCAAAAGCTTCCTTATTTGCATCCCCTATTTGCTAGTGTGTCTGTGATTTCTCTGTAGAAATGTTCCATCCCGCGTGTTGATAAGTGTGTTCCATCCGTGTGAAACATTTAAGGGTCACCTAAAGTTATGGCGGGGTGTTTAATAAAACCTATGCCCCAGGAGATACAGAATTTTTCCATGCTTCTGTTTACTTTTCTCCTGGATTCGTCTATGGATGTATAACAATTTGCCCCCTGCCATATTTTTCTGGGTAGGATTGCTGAAAAATATATTTCTGTCTCCTTCCAATTGTGCGCAATCCCTTCTAGGGATGATATCATGTCTTCGTAAAGCGTTCTCCTGCCTGTTTTTACTAAATCGTTTCCCCCTAGATGTATTATTAAATATTCTGGGGGGTCTCTATAGGCCACTAACTCAGCCAGTTTGTCATGCACGTCATTCCATAGTAGGCCCCTGTAACCTCACCAGGATGCAATTGTGTTTTTAAATGGTGTGCCGTCTTTGGTTTCCTCAGCCCAGTGTCCCGTCCTGAAAACGAATGAGTGTCCTATTATCCAGGCAGATTTCAAAGAGGTTCTCTGTTCTGTTGTGTCATCTGCAGGGGGAATGAAAAAAGGGGGTTGGGGGTGGAGAGAAAGTTGTGCTATATTAGCTCCGGTGTGATGTATCTTTTAAAACAATCCGATTTCCACCCCCCTATCTTTTTAATTTGTTGTGCACCCAGCCCTCCTTGCCATGCAGAGGTTGCTGCACCAATTCTAAATGAGTGAGTGCCACATTTCTTAGGGTCCCAGCCTGCTCTGCTAATCGCTTTCAGGAGCATTCCCTTAAATTGATAATGGCTTAGTGCCGTGGCGTCCCTATGTATTAGGAATCTCCCCCCCACTTTCGGTCGTAGTGCATAGTACTGGTTGGTAATGCACACCGGGCAGTTGGCTGCATCTTCTATGCAACAAATATTTATGACTCTTTTTGATCCCGTTTTTGAGCGTTTTATATTGATGCATACGCATTCTTTGCTTACCCTGGTTTCCATGATCCCCAAGCCGTTGTTTGCTGTTTTGCTGGACGCTATCAGTTCCCCCACTCTGAAGGCCCCGAAGTATGCCAGAAAAAAGGCTTTAAACAATAATACCTCGTAGGGGTGCGTGCATATGTTTACAAGCAAAGCCGTGATTTTTAACAGTTTTGGAAAATCTAGTGGGCGGCGGGTATCTATCTGTGGCCCCTCGGCTTTTCCCCAGCCTTTCATTGCATATGCGATTAGTGTGCTGTGGGTAGGATCCGAATCCCCCCGTATCTTTGAAAAATACGAGATTGCTACTAAATGCCTTTTGGCCCACTCTTTCTTAAAACCTTGCTCATGCGCCCATTGTAGAACGATCTCTATGTCTTTCTGTGTTATCAGTTCTACATGCTTTAAACCTGTTATTTTAAAAAACGGTTTGTAAACACTTACTGCATTGTGCCGTGGTACTACTGGCAAGTGCCTTTTCTGCCATTTTTTCTAGGAACCCCGTTGCAGGGTTCTTGCTTCTTGTAGGCTGCATGCAGCTGGCACCCGTTGTTGAGATGCCTGTTTATTGTAGCACCCGGTATCCTGTGCTCTTTCTCACAGGTGATGATGCTGTTTTTTCTATTTGTCCATAATTCTCCAGCAGTCTGCCAGAATCTACGTTCCCTTCTCGCTGGCGTGTGGTGCTAGTTCCCGGAATCTGGACCACTGAAAGCGAGATAAGGCATCCGCAATGTTATTATCAGCCCCAGCGATGTGCCTTGCTCTAATAATTATATTTATGTGTAGTGTGGCTGCTGTGATAGCTCGCAGCACTTTGATCACTTTGTGGCATTTTGTGGTTCTCCTGTTTAGGATCCCTACTACTGCCATGTTGTCGCACCATATCATGAGCTCAGTGTTGGCTAGCTGATGGGCCCATATGTTGATGGTTAACCAGATTGGGAATATCTCCAATAATGTGATGTTTTTTATCCATCCTGCTGTGTGCCAATACTCTGGCCATAGGCCCGCCAACCACTCTTTGCCCAATATGGCCCCGTAGCCCCTGCTGCCAGCTGCGTCTGTATAGAGCACCCTTCTTCCTTTGGTGTTAACTGGTGTGCGCCAGAGTGTGATCCCATTGTATGTCTCCAGGAAATTGTTCCAGATCTTTAAATCTTCTTTAACCTCCTTTCCTAGCCTGACGTGCCTGTGTGGTTTTCCGCATGCTTTGGCCTTCCACTCTAGGATCCTGGAGAAGACTCTTCCCTGTGGGATGACTCTTTCCGCAAAATGTAGACTCCCTGCTAGCGATTGTAGCTCCTTTACTGTACCTTTGTCTTTGTCGCATAGTTCTTGTATTTTACTTTTTAGTTCTATAACTTTGTTCCTTGGTATTCTGCATACCCCTGCTGTGGAATCTATCTCTATCCCCAAGAATATAATGCTGCTGGATGGGGGTGTTGTTTTCTCTTTTGCTAATGGGATCCCCCATTGTTTAGCCATGTTTTGTAGCTCTGTTAAAGCTTTGTTGCAATCGTCCGATTTTTCTGTACCTATGACCAAAAAATCGTCTAGCTAATGGATCACCCTGGCGTCAGGCATTTGTTTTTGGAAGGCCCATTGGAAAAATGAGCTGAATTGTTCAAATAGCGCGCATGATACTGCGCATCCCATTGGTAGGCAGCGGTCCACATAAAATTTGTTGTTAAATGAAAACCCCAACCAGCACTGGGAGCTGGGGTGGACCGGCAGTAGTCTAAAAGCCGATTCTATATCCAATTTGGCCATCAAAGCGTTCTTACCGCAAACCTGGATTAGCTTGAGTGCCTCTTGGAAATGGGTGTAAGTGACAGCTGACTCCGTGTGTGGAATCCCGTCATTGAGTGAATTGCCCTTGGGATAAAATAAATGATGAATCAATCTCCACTTTCCTGGCTCTTTTTTAGGTACTAAACCTAGGGGTGATACCAAAAATTCTGAAAACGGCATAATGTCCCAAGGTCCCGCTATTCTACCCAACTGCAATTCTTTGTCTAATTTTTCTTTTATTACTTTTGTGTTGTCTTGTGCTGATTTTAAGTTTTTTGGGATCCTCTCTGACCCTTTCCCCTTGAAAGGGAACACAGCAGGGAACGTAAGAGATTCCCCTCTGCAATGTCAAGCCAGGACACATGACACTCCATCAAAACCTCAAGGCCATTAAGTATGCAGGATGTCACACTGGTCTAATAAACTTCCAAAAGGCGTTTCGAGTGGCTCCCTTTTCTCGACAAAAAGTTCTTAACTATAAACCATTTCTTTTAGGATTTCTAAAATGAGATGTCATTGTATAAATTAGACCCCGGGAGGTTCCTGATTGGGATTCCTAAAAATACTTATGTATCGACCAACTCCAATTTTCCACCACCATATACATTTGTTTTTACTACGTGTTTGTTTACCCATAATCATGACCATAGTCTTTTTTAAATTGATGGCCAGGTGGTCTTTAGAGCATAGTTATAAACTGTGAAACCTGTCCATATTGCTGTACTGATTGTTTTGTCAGGATAGTCCCTTATTGCTTTGTAAAAGTTGTGATGATTTATCGGTGTTTTGCCGGGCTCTAGTTTTATTATTGTCCCGCTAGCGTTCCTGTTTCTTAGAATATTTTGCCGGGAGTCGGGTGCAGTTACATGTGGGGTGCTCGCCCCCACAGTTGGTGCAGGTGTGTTTGTACCAACATTCCTTCCCCCATGTACACTGGTTCTTCCCATAATTCCTGCATGGTATGTTGGTTTTTGAGAGGTGGTTGCTTTTATTCTGAACCCGGGCATTTGACTTAGCCGCCCATGGCTGATTCTTCCGAAAGGGCTGCTCGTTCTTTTTATGCCTCTCGTTATCTTGCCCTCGACTATTGGATTGTGACTGGGGGTTTCTATTGGAGGATTGTGACTGGGGGTTTTCTATCCGTGGGTTGTGTCACCTCCTCCTCGGATGTTAGTTCCCCGTTCATTATGTGGAGGTCATTCTGGACTTCGTCCCATTCTATTGCTGTTCTTTCCGACATACTTCTTCTGAATCTTATGTCATATGCTAACCAAATCTTTCCCCTGTGTGTTGTTTTTACCTCTCGTATTTTATCCGCATATGCCCATAACTTTATACCATCCCCTGGAAATGTTTCCTGGTAGATGCTTGCGAGGACGGCGAAAGCCTTGAACCAATTGTCCCAATTTTGTTCCACCTGTGCATTTCTTGCTATGGCCTTCTCCTCTATCTTTTTGGGGTCCCGGAATGCATCTCTGCCTTTGCGTTGGGCTTCAATTAGTGAGAAAATCTCGATAAATTATTTTTTGCCAGATAGCTCCCTTAATCGTTATGTCTATGTTCCATGCTAAAGATTTTTTATTTCTATTGAGTATCTCTGTCTCAAAATTCTTGAATCCCAGCTCTAACTGCGCAGTGCTGAGTGCTATGATGTCCCCATTGATGTTGCTGCCTACGCCAACTGGGTCTGCTATGTTATTAATGGGATTAGCCCATGCTTGTAAAGGCCCCTGTGCCCCGTCGGGTACCGTTGTGCCTCCTCCCGTGCTGTTAACTCTGTGTGTGTGAGGTTTTCCACTATTATTGTGGGTTCAAGTGGGCTGTCCTGCACCTCAATCTCCTCTGCTGGATTTATTTGTTTGCCCCTTAACTCAGCTATACTTTGTTGCATGACCTTAATGCTTTCACATAATGCAGACACATTTCTATTCATTTTACCTCCTCCGCTGTAATCTGCTGATCTGCTCTTCTTTGCCAGTGTTGGGGAGATGTTTTCCTCGCCTGTTGGCTGCGCTGGACTTCCCTTTGGCATCCCGTACATATTTTCTCGTACTCAGGCCCAACCATAGACTTTTGCTGCCTTTACTGCCGCCTGTAATAGTGGGGATATTATCTTCTTTGTTGTGCCTTTCGGTGCCTGTGGTTTCCTTTTTGGCGCCATCTTCCTATTGGATAGGAAAATGCTTTGCTGATTATGACAAAATACTTTGGTCCCTGTGCTCGGGTACTGTTGTTCTGTTAAGCAATCTGTGTCCCCCGTAATTGGGGTACTGTTCTTTGTGCTCCGTATTTGGGGTACTGCTCTCTGTGGGTGTAGCCCTCTGTGTTCCCCGTGTTTTTGAGGAAATGTAGTTGGTACTGTGCTTTGTCTTGTGCCAGTATATTAACAGTTTTGTATTTGAGCGGTGCTCCTGTGATTTACTGTAGGAAAACCAGGGTTGCTCTTAAGGGCCTGTTCAAAAGGGGGGTTGAAACCCATGATTGCCGTGACTCTCGCATTATCTTGACCACCGACTACTATAACTTTGCATTTCACATGTGCTATTAAAATGACAACATGGGAAAAAAATTCTTTTGAAACGCTCTTTGTTAATAACAACCAAATTGAGAGGGCATAGGTCGCGAGAACCGTGATTGTCGTGACTCGAGTGTTATATTGCCCAAAAATCTAAACATCTGAACAAAGCTTATTTATCGACCTCTGCCGGGATTTGAACCGTAGTCAGTTGTCTCTGCACGAGACGTCAGAGCGGGAACTCTACTAGCTGAGCTATTCGGCTGGCTGACGTTTGTTCCAACCTCGGGCTGCTGATAAGCACACGTGAGAGCGGCCGTGCTTTAAAACCTGCGTTCGCATGCACTGTCCCGCTGTCACGTAAGCTCTACCCGCTTTCAATAGGAAAAATGTAAGGCAGGGGGGGCAGTGCGTTTTTTGTATGCTTTCAATTAATTTAGCGTTTATGTAGCGCTGTTGACCCTTGGGTGTCTGCGCAGTGCTTTATGATGACCACAGTGTGTGGTGCTTCTTTATCGACCGCTGGGGGATGCAGGCCTATTTTGGCTCTGCAGGGATTCAAAATGCATCTGCCGGCTCTGTACGGATGTCGAGGCAAGTGCACTGTTTGCGGTGCCTCTTGGCCTGCTTGTGGGGAAGTGTGAAGGAAATGTGGATCCTTCTGCAATAAAATGAAACGGCTGATTTTTTGACACTGCCGGGACTCAAAACTGTGTTGGCAGGCTCTGTAGAGCAAGCAATCTACTCACTGTGCTACCTGAGCGACTGTTAATTATAAACCCCCCCCTTAGTCCAACAAACAATTTAAACCCGGACTGTTTCTATGTCCGTCCCGCGCCACTCGTTTCTCCTGCGTGGCTTAGGCTTTTGCTGCCGGAGCGTGACTTACTTGAAGATGCTGCCGCCGACTCGAATTTGGGTGAAGATGCTCTCTTGTTGCTTGAATAAGTCACGGTTCCTCAGCCTGGGCGTTGCTGCAGCCCTGTGCTGTTATGTCTGTTGTCCTGCCGTCTTCGGTCAGATGAAAGGGGTTTTCAGCTGCTGCCGTCTGTGTTCTGCCGGCGCGGGTTTACCACAACAATGATACCCCACCGTCCGGGATGCTTTGGGCTCTTCACAAAAACCCGAGTCCACACGCTGAGTAAACAGCTAAATTGATTCGGGAAAAGTGAGTTTTGGAAGGCACTGAGGTCACAGTGCACTTCCCTTTGTGTTTTGGGTCCGCGTGTAGGGTCCACAAAATTGCTGGTGTCTTGTCCACCAGCGCTGTCCTAATATGCACGTAGGTGCTTTCTTGGGAGCTGTAACCCAGCCCCCAGGCCGGCACGGCGCCGACTGTCTGAGTCCCCCACCCCCTTAGAGGATGGGGGCACCTTTTGCTCTGGCAGAGCTTCCTGCCGTTTGTCTTGGGTGGCTTCTCCCACCCCTTTGTATTGCGGACGAGCAAGGTGTGAAATCACACCCTGTCCGTCCGTTCTTACTGTCCCTGAGACAGCGTGTCTCTGGGCCAGTTTTCACTGCGTGGGGGGCGTTGGCTCGAGCGGGCCTGTGCCCCCCACCCTGGGCCTGCTGTCATGGTACAGCAGTTACCCCGTCTTGCCTGGGTGCCCTGCGGCATTACCCAGCACAATTTGCAAATGCAATGGCAACTGCTTCCAATGTAACAACTGTTTTGTTGTCTAGGTATTTGTCTTATGATCCCATTTTGTTATTCCGATTTATTAATGGTTTTCAAAGAAACCATTTACACTAAAGAATAAAGAGATTGGCAATCAATACATATTATTAATCAGAATCTAAAAACATTATACAACAAATATGAATTTTTACAAAATTCAATGTGCATCCTATTACATCTCATCATAATAACACTAACATCACAACAAACAATCAAACATATAATATATTTTCTATATAGCATCACAAGCCAATCACAACAATGTCTTAAAATACACATGCTATGAAAGAACACATCAACTGGTTAAATTTCACCTGCAATCGAGTGAGGGCCATCTTCCAAATGTGGTAGGAGGCAGCAGTAATGACCAGAGATTCTGCTGAGTACACCATAGACCAAAATTGGTCAGTGGTAACACTACTCAGATCACTTAGAAATTGTCTTTAGACGTGACAATACTTTTCTTGGAGACAGTCAATCAGTATGTGGCGTGATGATTCTCCCTTCATCTTGCTGAGTTCGCATATCCTTTTATCATATGGTATCCCCTACCAAGCTCCTAAATACTCAACAGTGGGTAATATATTCATTCGAAGATACAAAATGTATCTTTGAAAATCAATGCTGCAAATTCTTGTAACTGCTGCGGCCTGTAACCTTAGGGTTTTCTGGCGCATTACAAATAATAAACAAACAAACATCAATAAATAGGGGCAATGTAGGCCAGGCAGAAAACCTTGCGGAACATACAATGCATACCTTTTCTTGTTCGCAAGCTGCATCAGATTTTGAGAGCAGACCCAGTCTTACATTTTGGCTTTATATTTTCTATAATACACCTAGCTGCCTTCCTCAATTGGAAATTGAACACAAATAGATTCAAGGTGATTTAACGTTGTACTCTGTAACTTGCAAAATGGCAAATGATGTATGTTATTATAAGTATCATCAGAAATTAGACCAAATAAGGAGTTTGTGCAGCCTTTTGCCCAGTGGAGTTTTAAATATAATGTCCATGGTTGGGCCTTCCAAATCACCTTCAATTAAGTTAGGCCAATTTTGCAGTCTCAATAGGGACTGCCCTAGGTAGACACAGCAGGGAACGTAAGAGATTCCCCTCTGCAATGTCAAGCCAGGACACATGACACTCCATCAAAACCTCAAGGCCATTAAGTATGCAGGATGTCACACTGGTCTAATAAACTTCCAAAAGGCGTTTCGAGTGGCTCCCTTTTCTCGACAAAAAGTTCTTAACTATAAACCATTTCTTTTAGGATTTCTAAAATGAGATGTCATTGTATAAATTAGACCCCGGGAGGTTCCTGATTGGGATTCCTAAAAATACTTATGTATCGACCAACTCCAATTTTCCACCACCATATACATTTGTTTTTACTACGTTTTTGTTTACCCATAATCATGACCGTAGTCTTTTTTAAATTGATGGCCAGGTGGTCTTTAGAGCATAGTTATAAACTGCTTCCATAAAATTCTGCAGCCCAATTGGGGTGCAGTCCAGCAGGATCGTGTCACCGGTGTACGATTTCCACAATATATGCGCAGTTCCAATTTTTGGTGGAAAATTATGTCATTTATTCAGTGTATTGGCCATGTCATCCACGTACAGGTGCAAGAGCAGGGGTGCCAAGACGCATCTCTTCTTTAGGACATGGTTTGTTTTAACGGGACTCGAGATTGTGCCATCCTGCTCCAGACGAACCCTGTGTTTGTATACATTTCTTTAATAAGATGTAGTATACTAGGATCGAATCCCCACCGTGCATGCTTCTCCCACAGGATGTTAAGCATGACACAGTTGAATGCCCCAACATAGCAGTGGTATAGCGTAGTACCAGGGGAGCGATGAATGTTCGCTATCAAATAATGCAGCATCCATAAATTATGAACAGTACTATAGCCACGCCTAAAACCTGCTTGTTGCATTGGTATTACATTATTGGTGCTAATCCAAAAGTTAAGCTGGCTTAGCAATAGCAAAGACAATGTTTTGCAGCATGAACTAGTCAATCAATTGTGATCAGATTTGTTCTTCAATGAAACGATCATGAAGATCTGATGTTCTTATCTCTTTACAAGATAATGTCAAACCTATAATGTTGCTGTGGGGTAAATCAGCATTGTAGATGGGGGACATGTATGGGCATGAATTATTTAAAATGAAAGGTAATCATATAATAAGATAACCAAACCGATAGTATTGGAACATTAGCCATTAGAACACATCTGCCAAAACTAAATGTTAGATCAAGTGTATAGCCTTTTTGATGTGTGCCCTAACACCAGCTGTGTAAATTGACTTCTTTTCATTCCCCATTTCAAAAATGAAATAGTAAGATATTCGGGCAAGTCCACACACATGTTATAATTTCGTTAAACAATCAGGGATGTGGAGTCGGCAGGGTGTTTATAGATGTTGTATTGGTTCCAGGTGGTTGAAAGATCAAAGTACAATGATCAATTTTTTGGGGGGTGGAGGGGATCAGGGAGTGCAATTCTCAAGTGGAGCCTGTAATTTGAAAATGTAAACAAATGAAATTGGCGAGGCAGCGATGCTTTTATCATGAATAATTGCTACTCATCCACCTCTTACACTTGTTCTATTTCGAGTAACAACATCATAGTCAGATGATATGAGGTTGATAATAATAACAGGGTCACAGTCATCTTGAAAACCATATTTCTGCAATGAACGTTAAATCCAGATTCTTTGACTCAGCCATACCTTATATAGGGTGTCCAGACATTTGGTCGACCTAAAACTGGTCGAATGACATTTGGTCGACGCAATTTGGTCGAAAACCAAATGGTCGAATTTTTTTTTAAATTATATTTTTATTTTTCGGGTTTTTGTTTTTTATAAAAATGGGTTTTTAGAAAAAAAAGAGGGTTGGGGGGGATCCCCCCCCAAAAAAAAAAAGGGGTGAAAATAAAAAAAAAAATATTCGACCATTTGGTTTTCGACCAAATTGGTTCCACCATTTGTCTGGTCGACCAATTTTCTTCGACCAAATGTCTGGTAACCCTTATATAGTAGGTCTATTTTTGTCTGCTGATCTATCCTGTATCACAGATCCCTCAACATGTTTTTTTTATCAAACAGCTTGCAGCATTCGTTTATTTTGCAAAGTTTGTTACCAGGTGGAATGGCAAACAAGAAAAGGAGGGATGGTGGGTAAAATAGGAGCCGGATTTAGGCTTAGCTATTGATCAATTAATTTGATGAGAAATCATCAGCTAACACTATCTTCAGGGAATTCAGTATACATTGTTCATAACTAAAAAAAGGTCCTCAAAGGAATATATTATAGGGGAGAGCAAGCAGTTACCTGGGTTTACCTGGGTTCGGTCTTGAATTGTGCACTTGTTTTCCTTTTTCGTAGCATGGGGACAGTTGCCTAGCAAGTGTCAGTAGAGCTGGACTCCTCAGTGACTGCTGGTTCTACCTCTCATCATGATTCAACAGGGACACGGGGCTAAAGTTGTGTGGTTCTGTAATCTAAAGAGTTGACTTAGTGGTAGAGGGTAGGTAGGTGATGAACCACTGATGGAGGTGTCTGCATTGATGGAGGACAAGGGCTCCTTAAAGGTGCTGGAGGTGGCTTGGGCAATACAGCAGGGTTATCCTTGCCTTTAAGTAAGATATTGGTGACCCTTGCTTCCTGCCCTACAATAATTCCTGGTTTAAATTCCTTCTGCAATATGATTAGTACTATGAGAGACCTCAAAATACATGTTCTGTCTCATCACACTTCTGACATCATTTGTCACTAGTAGGGAGCAACAGAACACTGGTGCACAAAATAAATAAGGTGCAATCAGTTTTATTCTTAAGTAAACAAAAATGTGGTAAGGATAGGAGGGAACACATTTACAACAGAATTGGAAATAGCCTATTTGGCATATGTGGTTTCCCACAACCACAAGTTGGTCTAACTTGGTGGACTCATTATGTAGGAATAGCATGGACAATCCCAATTCTTAGTTGCATAGTTCTCCTATTCTTTAATCCTGTCCTGGGACTGTAAGGTTTCACTGGATTGCTTTTCCCCAGTCCTTGAATGCTCTATGGTCCATGGTCATGACAGGGTGAGACAATTTCCTCCAGGACCATGGGTAAAAGCTAAACCACCAAATGCTGAGAGATCGATCAAGAGAAAGTGTCAGGATAAAACGTCTACTTGAATCTGGTGAATGAGTTATTCTAAGAGGACTAGTTTTCTGTATCCAATATCCAAAATTCTAATCTTTGTATAGGCTTCCTGGGTGTCAACACCCAGGACCGCATCCTTCAAATCACCCTTGGCAAAGTACATTAGGTAGTACCCAAATTTATGGTTTCCAAATGATCGAATGGTACTGGCTGAATTTGTCCAGATTTACCATACTGTCAATTGCAAACAATCAATTTGGGTACTACCTAATGTACTTTGCTATAAAGCAATCACAGCAAAGTGAATTACAACGAAGTAATTCACTTTGATTAAACTACAGCATTCAAATATCATTACTTAATTGCTTAATTTGTGGGGGGTTTTGCCAGGGATCAACCCTGGCACTTATTTTTGAGCCCCAGCACTTATTTTCCCAGAAACTGTTTAATAATGATGTGCTGTTTTAACACCTTTATTACTTTAACTATCAATCAGTAGCAGTCACAAAACAAGCAACAATAATTTGCCCAGATCACATGACTATGCATGGTTCATTGTAACTCTTGAACATGATGGTCGGCACTGGAGTGACAGTGCTAGTTATTCATTTTCATAACTACCAATGAGGTGGAAAGTGACAATGCCATGCATACATGCTGGCCATGCCTGCACAGCGCTCCAGCCAGCCTGCATAACATTGATGCAGCTTCACTACTGTAATATCCAGCAGCAATGCCACTGCAGGGTGGGTTGACAAGAACAGGAAAGACAGCAGTGCCAACTTCAGGGCAACACCAGGGAAAAGGCCATTGCTGAGAAGGAGTTTCTGTCCTGAGTACCAACCTACACAAGAGGATTTTGCTGCAGCGTTTGACAGAAGTGTTCATTTGACATTTTGCCTGCATTTGTACATCAATGAATGTAGGAGGAAGAAGGCATGTTTGCTGTTTTCTGTGGCTAGACAGTCACTAAGTTCCTTTTGCCACCTAAAGAATCATTGCAAGATCTTACCCATGGTAAAGGGCCTCATTACGGGTCCAGCACAAGCGCCAGTACATTTGTTAATCCCCATTCCCATTGAGTCAAATTCTATGAGAGTGGGGACATGGCAGCACCGGCACCATTAGCAACGGGGCCCGTGTCCCTGGGAAAGGTCTGCCTACCGTGGCCGCTGCACCCCACAGGGTCAGACCTGTTGGCCACAGCAGCGACGGCAGGCAGACTTGTAATTTGCCGCTCCGGAAAGAAGGGTGCGGAGAGCTTACTGGCACCCTTGTTTTCCGGAACAGCAAACACGTAATGAGGCCCAATGTGTTTAAAGAAGCATTTAATCATGTGTCTCATTTCAAGACATAACTAGCATGTGATCTTTTTTGATGATTTTTATTTGTAAATCTGCCATAGTCAGTACATCAACAATGTACCGGTGTGACAGCTTTAACCCTAAATATAATGATACATTTGGTGGCATCTGTGGACAGTGGAAACAATGTTGCAGAGCATCATGCCCCAATGCGTCACAGGCATGCTAGGACATATTTGGCCCTAGCACTTTTTGCAAATAAAGCACTGCAGTACCTTCAGATGTTGCCATTACCTCTAAACTCGTGCTAAGGCCCAACAGACTTTCAAAAAATAATTTCACAAGTAGTAGGACTTTTAAGATACACATCATATAGATGTGTTGCTATCAACGGATACCCATTTTGTCTTTCACCTTTGGCACAACATTCTTTTTTTTAACTGTTAAAGTTTGTGATGAAAAGTAAACACATAAACTCAAGAAACAGATTTTGATAGTGGATTGGTGCACCTGGCTCATAATTCAGAGCGCAGGTTCTGAGGTGAAATGTGTTTCTCTAATGTTAACCATGCCCTTAAATGACATATATATCCAATCACAGGAAGGAATAAGCCACCTGGACAGGGGCAGAGCCAACTATCTTTCTAGCGGGCAAACATGCAAAGAGTTACTGGTAGAGATAGTCCTTTTGCAAACACCACCTGTTCTGAAGACAAAAACGTTGCGCTCCCACGGCCCCCTACACACACATACTCACTCACTTGCAGACCCACACATTTACCTGTTCAGATAACTTAAGGTTTTAGTCTTCTCAGTTATGAGCCTTAACTAGCAGTGGTACATGTGTATTGGTTACCATAGGTTTACCAAACAAATGACACAAACATTTCATTAAAATCATTTTACAGTATTACACAATATGCTAATACAGTCCCAATGAGATACACAACTACATACACAAGTAATACAGGAGATTTGAGAACAGTTTAACAACACCACCAACCTCGCCTCAAAAACAGACTCAATGCACATGGGACTACTTCAGCATCAGTGCAACACACCTGTGAGTATTCTGAGATTATTATCTAGCAACAGTGGAATTAGCCATCGAGAGCTAAGTCAATCATAAAAGTCACACACAAATCATAAGTGAATAAGGGACTCCACACAGTGTAGCTCAGACAAACAGATCGTATCACATACATTGGTCTTGTCTACTTCCACACTATGGTGAGAACGGGAAGAATCGGCATATATACTAACCAAGTAAAACCCTTAGTTCAAATGAGATTTTGACTCTCGCCTAGTGTCAAAGGCTAAAACAGCCCCATAACGAATCCTATAAGTGGCCACAGACAATGCTTTATTTGCATATACTTGCAGGGCAGAACTGAAGGAACAGTCTCCCAGTTTTTATGGAAGTTTACAATTTGTCTTGAAGCAGTTGAGAGAGAAATGGTTGCACAATGTATATAGGGGCGCTCACAAACCTTTAGAAGAGAAGTGCACCTCCAAATATTGATAAATGTTAACCAACTCAAGGGCCGCTCACCCATCTCATGTGTTATTTGGTCATGTCTTCTTCCACCCATGATTAACACTTTTGTATGTGCTGTATTTAAGGTCAGATCTAATTCGGAGCAAAAATCAGTAAAAGCTCTCAAAAGCCCCTCATGGATATCTCAGTCCTGGCAAATAACAGTTCATAGTCTGTTTAGAAGAGAATAGGTCATACATTTTTTCCCATCATTCGGACTTTCGCTCCAGCTAAAATCAAATCCCCACAACTCATTCAGTGTATACAATTATTGCTTGTCTCACTGGAAAAAACATATCCCACAGTGGCACTATTAGAGTGGTACAGTAATTGAATCCCTCAGTTAATATCCCCCAATATAACCCAGGGTTTCTCCCTGTTAACAGAATGGAAAGACGAATTAAGATCTTGGAAACATAAGGCCCATTTTCAGCACCGCATACTTTGGGGTAAAGAGAAGTGTTGAAAACGCTGATCAATAGTTTCCAGGCCTCTACATCAATATTTGAATCAAGCTTTTTCAAAGGAATTTTGCCATAAATCTTGCCCAGTCTATCCTGGAATGAAATGGGCACATAGTTGCCTGGAATTGAGCAACCCCCTTATAAAATATCAGAATAATCAAAGCTGTTCTCTAGGAGTCTGGAACTCAACCACAATTCTAAATTCATTGAAATATCCTTTATGCATTTGAGCCCCAGATTTTAAAATCACTTTTGTACAGATACTGCAAGATAACCATGCTCCATATGCCTTCATCTTAAATAACGGCATCTCTGAGGCACCCAGTGCAATCCATTAAGGGTCTCAATATTCCAGTTGTTAGTACAGGAGTAAGAGCGTGTATATAGATGGAATATACCACTTCTTAATTTGCATTTTTCAGATCAAGAACTGAAGGCTTTATGGAGAAGAGATACTCTTTTGTTTCTTCGGTAAACGTTAGTTAATAAATGCTGTCCCAATATATTTGGGAGTAGGATCACTTGTGCCACTCTTAAGTTTAAATACATTTCTGTTTAAAATGTGTATATCTTCTACAGCACTGTCTAAAACAGGTTGCAATCCTGCTTTATAGGGGCAAAGATGCCCTACTAAAATACCCAACTGCTCCTTCTTTAACGGCAGGTGACAGATGCGTATCACTGCTGGAATTTCTTGGGATAGTACCAATGAACCCACCCAATGTACTCCTTTTCCCTAAATTGATAACAAATCCAGACTGCAACCCGTGAATTTGGTTTTTCCAGAAGGTGAGGAGAATCCATAACAGGGTAGCTTGGTAGCTATAAATCTATCCCCTTAGGACGCAACATTGTTTTGTTCAATTGTTTCTGCCAAACACAGTTTGTATTAACCTCTTAAAGCTAAGAAAACCCATCTGGTAATGGGACCCATTGACAAATATGGACTGTGATCAATCATTTAAAAGGACCCTCTTATTTATAATTCGGAGGTGGGCCAAACGTAAGTCAACCGGTATTAGATTTGTCTTTCCTCCCAAGTGATTAAAGGTCATCAGGGACCTCAAATTGGCTGAAAGGTTCTGTAGTCATCCCTATAGGACCTCTGGGTGTTGTGTTAATCTCAGTTTTAATCCCCCCTCTTTTCTTCCATTTACCTCTAGCTCCGTATTTAGGTATGCTGGCAAGGTTTGTATATTTGTAGGGAGTGTAGAATGGCCTCCTAAATCCACATGTCATGTTTCTATTTCATAAATTAGCAGATTAGCTTCTTAAAAAGGGGTCAGTGCTGTGGCTAGTCTTTCAGGGCATTGTGCCAGTGAATATTTGCATTGGCTTTACGGTACCATGGCGTATTGCAGATCAACTCCTTGCCACCTCCTTGTCCTTCCGAATAGGACAAAAAAAGTCTACAAATTCCACAAATCCTTAAAACCAGACTGTTAAATATAAATGAACAGCATAAATCATGAATGAATGCTTTGCCAAAACCAAGGCATCCCAGGCAGCTTGGCATGTCATCAGAAGCCATCTCCTCCCAATAAAATATCTATAAAACAATTCCAATTAAGTATGAGTGAAAGACTATAAGTATCAAAGGGTGGCAGTGGCTGCCCTATATTTAAGGTGAGTCGGACTTCCATAGGAACCTCAAAAAATGAATTGCTCATAATATTTGACTCCTGCAACGGATATGGGCAATTTGTTAAATCAATAAGACCACCCCCATACTGAAAGGTTTCATAAAGGTTTGTTAAAAAATAAAAAGGTTATTAAGAAAACAACACAAAAAATCAAAGCTGCAGCCTACTTCCTATTCATTTTTCTATAGACAAAAAAGGACAATATATGCCGGAGCGCACACCTAAACTGCTGGACAGAATTGGACCATCTCTGAAACAACCTGGGCACGAAGCATTGACTTGAGGCCTTTTTGTGGTTTGGGGTTATTCTGTCCAGTAGTTTTTAAAATATTTGATGGACAAGGGGGTGCCCCGTTCTCCATAATAGATAGCTATATCTCCGGTAAATTGCAGAGAAGCATGGTGTTTATAAATGAAACAGCTGCCATCTTTGTTTTTGCTCAATTAGGGAGATGGCCTCCGCTATAGCCGAGGGTATCAGAAATGAAACGCAGGTAAAACAACATGCACATTCCATAAGTCAGGAGGTTGTGGGGGGAGCAATGAGGGCAGTGGGGGGGAGCGGGCTGGTATAGCTGTTGCAAGCATTTTTTTCTACCGTTTTTCCCAATAGCTGTGGCTTTGAAAGGACTATAGATAGCCAAGTCTATCTGTAGTTATGTCAAACAGAAGTGGTTATAACCTTAGTCACACAGGCGCTGGGTTAGTGGTTCTGATTGTGATAATATTATCCATTCTCAAGAACTTAAACTATTCAGAAGAGATTGTTACGGGGTGTGTTTAATAGAATTTAGCTAACAGGTGTTTCAACCCTCCTTGGTATTTTCAAGGCTGTGTGAATATTTATACATGAATTCCAACATACATTGTTTATACACTCGAGTTGTGAAGCCCCAAGTAAGTGTTGGAGATGCCATAAGTGTGGTGTGAAACTATAAAGAGCAGCAACGTAGGTAATTCCACCAACAGCTAATACCCATAAACACACAGTCTTCAGAAAATATATACATTTTATTCAATACACATAAAAACACTGTAAAAATGTAATCATTTTATAAAAAATCAACAGTGGACCAATTGCCTGTGACAATAACAAGCCAAGGCGTATAAGTCGCAACAATTCATACCCGATGTCAATCTGACTTCGGTTTCCTACACCCCTCTAGTCCAATTTGCATATAGAGATGGAATATGATCCACACTTGGATCTCGATTGGCAAACTAGCCTGTTTAATCACTAGTGTAAGGCCTCAACATGTTTCAGTTCATGTTCTTGCGTTTAGAACTTTCTTCAGGAGAAAAATCACAATTCGTCACTTGAACCTTGACATTTTACTTTTAAGAACACTTTGACTGAACTGCAACCATCATTCTGCACTTCAAGCTTGGGTACGCTGGTGTGTGAGTGCGGGAAAAATCTTGATAGGATCCTGGCTTAAACCTATTTGAATGCAACTGCGGTGCCAGCGTGGAATTGTACTCCGGACGTTCCTATTGTGAACGGATTAATCAAGAGTAAAGCCCATCCGCTTGAAGGGGGCAGAGGGTTAGCAGGGAATCTTGGTGAGAGTAGGGCGGTATAGAGAGGTCCTGTAGGTTGGCAGGCATTGTTATAGTGTTCCAGCATGTTCCAGGTGCTCTTTGAGACTCAGTATGGGGTGATGGTTGGTGTGTGGCAGCTCTCTGCCAATAGGAGAGTGGAGATGGGATATATGTCGGCCATGTGACTGTGGTGTTTGCTAGAGAGGGGGATAGTGGTGGAGTCAAGGTTAAGGTTGAGTAGCGGTGTCCAAGTGGGAGGAGGTAAGGATGGCTAATCCCAGTGGGCTGTGTGTCAGTACCAAAGAGCCATGCAAAATTCAGCACTTAATAGTAAAAAGTATTGAGCCTGGCACTGTGCCCATGAAGGAACAAAACGTCCCATGGTCAGGCATTATTATAGTGTTCCAGCATGTTCTAGGCCATGCTGCAGCCTGCAGTATTGAGTGCTCAAAAAGTTCCTGCTGTGTGTACGAGAGAGTGGAGGGGACAAGGGGCTCTTACCTGTCAGGCCGTGGTGGCCTTCTGAAAGCTGATGAGCGCTCTCAGTGATCTTTCGATGCCGGCCCCCGCATCTTGGACATGCTTATGTAGGCGTTTACATCTACCATTGTGACATATTGCTCATGGAGATGTGATGAGCAACAACTGATGTTAATATATGCTAAGTGGATCAGCTCTGTGTTTGTATCTGGATGTTTGTCACCATCATGCAATTAAATTAAGAGTTTATAAGATTAAAGTGATATGATATGATATGATATGGAATTTGTAACGCGCCTATACACAAGTGTTTCAAGGCGCGACGAGGCAGGGGGGGTGACAAGGGGAGAACAGACAGCGATCCTACTAGGCCAGGTGTCATTCAGATCGCGCAAGGGTAGGGGGACTGGGAAAAGTGCAAGGGGAAGGGGAGAGGGGAAGTGCAGTACATGGTTAGTAGAATACAAGATAAGTAATAGGGCCAGCTGGTGGCAAGTGCAAGGTAGTTGCCGGGAGAAGGGGCTGTAGGATACAGAGACAGTCCCGTAGTGCAGGTAGGCAGTGCAGGGAAGAGTGGCTGGGCCAAGGACTGAGATCGGTGAGTGGCCAGTTGCAGATTCAGTGCAGGTTCAGTGATTTTAGCGGGGGAGAGAGGGAGAGAAAGCGGAGGCAAAGAGGACAAATTGAAATGGGGTTTGTGAAAGAACCTGGTAGTAACGGTATTATAATATGTTTAGAAGTATGCTTGTGTGTCCAAGCATGTTCCTGTCAGTTGTTGGTGGGTGAACAGTAGTATAATAGGGTTTCTGTCTAATCTACGATAGTTAGCGTTGTCCGTCGATACGTGTTGCTTTGGAGTTGTAATGAGGACCACCTGGTGTTCTGCTAAGTGGATTCTTGGTGTGTAAGCATGTTAGACAGTGTCCAATACATGCAATTAATTTTAGAGAAGGCTGGATTGGAGTGATAAGAAGAGTAAAATTAGCCTGGTCTTAAAAGGTATGTGTTACGTGGCAGGGGAAGCTAGTGTGTCTAGTTCATTTCCTGTTAATTGATTAAGTGGTCAGGCTGTTGTGCAGATTAGAGTCCCGAGAGCTTGTTGATGCTGGAATAACAAAGTGCCTGTGCAATTAGACACTGTGTCCGCTGTGATGACCTGGGTTGTCAAATTGCTAATGGGGAGTTGGATGTTGAGATTTGTCTGTGGGAGAGTCTCTAATGTAGCCATGCATGTTGTTGGCTGGAGGAAAATGAGAATCAATTGATCTGTGTTCGGGGAGGTGGTTAAAGCATGTGATGCAGTGGCATGTGCTGCGTTGTCATGTGTACTCTCCCCCTGTAGGGGTGGCATGGTGAAGAGTAGTGTGGCCTGCCTAGGGCATGGGAGTCTGCAGGCTGATGTGTTTTGAAAGGCCAATGACTGTGTGTGGTGTATATTGCACTGTTCACAGTGGGAGCAAGCCATGAGGTTGGCATAAAGTTGCTTAGTTAAGCGAAGAAGGGTGGCAAAAGCCTGGTTGTTTTAGGTGTTTGTGAGTTCTGTCATGTAGTGCATGGAGCATATGCTTGCAGCAACATTGTAGGTGTATGGTCAACAGTGGTGGAGATAAGTTATAAAAAGGTGTGTTCAGTGTTGAGCTCGGTAGTCAGATATCTGTATTTGCAGATTAGTCTGGCTTCTCTTTGTCAAAGTCCTAGCTCGCAATCCCCTCCTCTTGAGTCACATGTGACTGTTTCCAGGCCCATGAATTTCCAGTTTGTGTTTCTCTTGCGAGTGTGTGGCCCGGGGATATCTTGTATCCTGGGAACTCAGCATGTTCAGATGTTCACGGATTGTACTTCCGATGTACATTAGCTTACACACACACAGGGGAGTTGCTAGGTCTGGAAAAGACCCGGGGCTATGCTGATGTTGGAACTGTTGGGACTGGGGGCTAGCTAGTCTTTTGGCTGTAGCTCCTGAGATTCTATCCGGGGCTACAACCAAAAGATCAGGGGCTATATCCCCCTTAGCCCCCCCTAGCAACACCCCTGCACACACAGATATACATATAAAACACATTTTGATTTACAGTTGGTTAGGAGATCAATCTTGTGGCACTGGTTGTTTTAAAAGTTGATTGCTTGGCATTCTGTGCAAAGGGACACGTGATGTGTGGATCCTGACCGTTTGTAAGGCCGTAAATCAACTTTGGCTGTTGCTGAGATCGGTCTCATGTAGGATAGCTTAAAATGGTCCTTAACGTTGGTGCCATAGTAAAGGAGAATTTTGGTTTAGGGGAGATCCATTTTTTGGATGTCTTGGTCTATTGTTAGTAAGTGCCAGAGTTTGTTGATGATTATTTTGATCGTATGGCTGTCCTGGCTGTATTGCGTTGCATTCCTTAGCGTGGAATCCCGTTGTTTCTTGGTCTCTTTTGGGGGTGGTAGCAAATCCCTGGTGATACTACTGGTCATTCTTTTTGCTAGTTTGACGGTCTTTTTGGGGTTCACAAGGATATATGTCATGTGTACCTGTGTGCCTCGGTGCTGGTTCTGATTGGTCAATTTTGACATGCGGGTTATCGTCATAGCCACGTCAAGAAAACTCGATGAATAACTGGTTGAGGATGTTGACGTGGCTATATGCCACATGTACCTGTGCAGCCACAGCGCATGTTCTGATTGGTCAACTTTGCACATGCAGATTTTGTCATATGGCGTGGGTGTAGCCATGTCAACGAACCACGTTGCCTGAATAGGCCCTTTCTTTGATGCAGCTATATAGTGAGCATAACCCGATTGGTCGGTGGGGAAGGCATGAAGCGGCATGAACGCATTAATGAATCACCTCTCCTGAATCGCACTCCTGAACGGTCATTTTGCACATGCAAATTTCATCATACGGCATGGATGTAGCTGCCTCAACGTACCACGCTTACTAATTGGGCCCCATCATTGATGCAACTATAAAGTGAGCGCAATCTGATTGGTTGCTGCGGATGGCACAAATGTCTGTAGCTGCGACAATTAACCGCATTGCCTGATTGGTCAATTTCACAAACGCAGATTTCATCACACAGAGTAGTTTGAATCAAAGAAAGTTTGATCTACAGATTGCTTTCATTGATGGATATGATGACATGCTGTCAAACTAATGTATTTTATATGCAGAAAGCCTGAGTCTCCACATTAACCTATGCTCGTTAGTCAAAGTATGCGAGACAGATACTGCTTATAGCTTGGCATACAGGATTTAAAATCACATATCAAAATATTATTTTAAATTGAACCCTAGAGGAGTCCTATTCATAAGACAAAAAAAGTCTCTTCTACACCAGATGAAAAGAAAAAGTGGCACTGGGCCCCACAGAAGGCATTCAAAGTTGGTAATAATGTAATGGTGCAACCATTTGAAAATAGGTATAGACCATGCATTATACAGAGAAGAATTAATGCCAGGTGAAAAAATACCTACAACTACAGTGCACTCTCTAACTACAGGTATTAAACGTGCACAGTTTCCAGAATTCAGATCCAACAAGGTGAATTTATTACATATTTCTTCAGGAAAGTTTCAGATTGGACTGAATTACTCAGTTTCCTGATTTTCTGCCCTAGAACATTAATGCATTATTTGCCTTATTCAGAGATGTTGAGATTGCAAATACTAATTTCAGAAGATCATGACCTAAATCTCCACCCTCTCTTCATATGATTTCAAAATATGCCTGGTGGATTAATGGCATTTTAATATTGCGTTGAATAAGTGGAACATTATTAGTTCGGATTCCAAACATATGACACTCCGTCCATAAAAACCCATGGTTATATATTCTGGAAGCGGTGTGTACTTTCCATTGCCTTCACTGTCAGAACTGTAATTTTGGGATAACAAGAGACACAGTAAATCATCCCCAAACAGGGGTGGAATTTAAACTCGAACAATACTGAGCCTGTACATCAGGGTATATCATCTACTATCTAAAATGCCCTTGTGGATTTTTATATATTGGCAATGCCAATCGAGAAGCATTCATCCACTGGAATAAACACAAGGCAAGAATTAGATTTAAAGACTAAGGCCCTAATTATACGTTTGCTGGTCTCGCAAAAAGTTCCTGTAACAACGGTTACTGGCACATTTTCCGGACCGACAAACTACAACTCTGCTAGTAGGGGCAGTGAACTTGCGGCAGTCCTGACCTGTTGGTAGTTTAAGCACCTACCAGCAGATTTTTCATTGAAGCACCGGCACCATTAATAATGGTGCCGGTGCTTCAGTGTTCCCATTCCCATGGATTCCTATTGGTCTCAACGGGAATGTGAACTTACTGTTCCTCTGCCACGTGCAATATTCTGGTATAACTGGGTTATTGGCTGGCCAAAACAGTAAGGTGAGTCTGCCGGTAGGCGGGTTACCAGCAGACTCATAATGAGGGCCCAAGTGTCCAGTTGCTCACAATTTGGTGAATGCTCCCATACTATTGCCAAAATGCAATTTTTACTTTTGGAGGTTCTCAAGAAACCACATCATGTAGGGTATATTAATTGCCTGCTTTTAGAGAGAAACCTTCTGGGTTGACCATTTATGGACATTGTACCCTTGTGGTTTGAATGAAGAAATCAGCTTTAATAGCTTTCCTTAATGAGTATTTTTATGTGCAAATCACTTTGCAGTTATACTGTTGTTGATCTTATTTGCATCTTTTAAATCATGCGAAGTTGGGTCCCAGCCATCGTCCCACATTAGGTTGCTGTTCCACAACCAGGTGGGAACTGGCTGAGACTGTTCCCCCTTTCACTCTCTTTTAAGATTCTATGTGTTTGTTCCTTTTGTAGACTATCCTATGCACGGTTATCTTATTATTTTTCCCAAAATTCAGCATTTTTCTTCTCATCTTTCTTTTACAGTTTGTTTTCTATTTTAATACTTTTGTAGTCTGTTTTTATTGTTCACTTTCACATGACTTTCATGTACCATATATCTTTCTATTATTTACTTAGTTTTCATTCTAGTCTGTTTTCTTTGTCCATAGCTGTACAGTATGTTTTTAGTAGTTACTGTCACAAGACCATCAAGATCTGCCCTGATGCACACTGAATGCTTGACCTTTTTCTCCTTTGAATTTAGTTGGACTCTACTAACCTGCTCCCTTATTGGAATTATTTATATTGTGTGTCAACTAGAACTGGAAATCTTTTTTGTTTGTGTTTTTGTTTAGAAAAAATATACCTCCCATAATGGTAATAAACCAAAAGTCGTTGGGCATGTTCTTGAATTGTTTAGCCCTTTCCTATTGTGCAATCAGACTTAATTACACTGTACATATTATCTACATTAAACAAATGGCTGTTGCTATCAACGCTTCCCTGGATAGTCATTTGTATGACTGCATAAACAATTGAAAGCCTTTGGACATATAAGAGTGCACCGTAGTTCTAGGTGTTTTTCCACCTGGCATCCCTTGTCTGCTATACCAGATGGCTTATGGCCCACGATGTATTCCATTTATCTCTTCAAACTAACATTTCAAAAACAACTTGCCAAAATTGCACCAAAGAAAAAGCTTTATTTTGAAGGCTCATTTCATTTTAAAAATAAGAATAACTTCGATAGTGTATGTGTTTCAAAATTTTGATGCACAAAATCAAATTATGTTTTTAAGAAATACATATTTTAACAGAAATCACAATGTACAAAGGTGGGGGTAAAATAACTCCTCTTCTGACATTCTAGTCAATAAGACCATCGGGAGCTAAGAAGATGGAGTTTCTGGGTGTACATCAAGCTAATCAGTGGGTACTACCAAGAGAATATGGATGCAAACAATTCAAATGAAGTGGGAAGTGCAAGAAGAAAGAAAAGCCCATAACCTACAGGTCAAAGGAATGTTCACTTTTTTTCCTAAAAGCTAACAACTTAGATGATTTTACTGAGGAAACACCATACGGAATTAGCAGGCATGGTCCTGAGGCATTTCATTCCAGAACACAAGAAGATATGTCAACTCTGTATGTATAACAGCAGTCAGCCACTTGTGCCAGCTGCTGCGTTCCGTAAATAGATTTAACATTTTCTAAAACACTGTTCTTCTCAAAGACATAAAGATCTGTCCTCCGTAATCCCAGAACAGATACTCCAGTTAATGTGATGGTTATGTTGCTGATTATATTGCTCTAGATCATGCCAACAAATGCTCCTAGGAATCCCTAACGTACTCAGGTAGTTCTGTTTGGATATCCACTGGCACAGGGGCCAGAAATGTTCCACCAAGTGGATGAACTTGCTAATATTAATAATGAACCAAAATACTGGATTACCTGCAAAACCGAGAAAGTGAAATAGACTCTCCTTCCTCAATCGAGTTGATTGATCTTATATCCTGACACCTTTCTGGGGTGTAGCCACAATTCCAAACTAGACACCCCTCTATGAGGTGCATGCACCAATGCTGGTTCATCACTCCCAATATGCAAGGATACTGGACTGTGCCTATTTGCATGAGCTCACCGGATTAGCATTGAAATCTATCCACACTTGTTCACAAAACTAAGCAGTGAGGCTTCAAGAATCGACAACTTTATCTGCTCACTCCTCCTTTGACTGAGGCAAAAATTGATTCAGTCACTGCTTCTGGAATTCAAAGTATCTTGGCCAACTTGTCATTGAGTATATTTTTCAATCCCCTTTGGAACAATTCATTCTGAGTCCCAGAGGCAATTCTTGATCCATTCAATGAAACACTAGACGCTGTATTACTTTTGCCATTTGCACTGCAGGGTGTGCTGTATGGATTTACAGGCAGGGTAGAGGCCGGAAGTCCCCTCCTGAAATTCCAAATGCAATCCTTGAGCACCCTTAGTGGGTCTGACTTCATGAGGGGGCATTCCCTCATTTGCATAGGGGCCTACACTAAGCAAATGAGGCATCGAGTTTGCCTGTATATGCGGTGTGTTTGAACAAACACCACTGATGTGTACTCAAGCCATGTGCATGTACATCAAGTAAGAGGTGCTACTTGGCATTGCAGCATCCCATACCAAACATTGAAAAGGGGGATGGTGGGTCCCAGGGACCCTCATAGTGGTTCCCCGATTTGGGGAATTCGGTTCACAGACTGCAATTTCTCAAATGGGGGCTGCCACTGTTTAATTTCAGATTGGCTTTGACCCTCCTTTTTTATATGAGCATGTCTCTGTTGTGCTTAAAGTGGGCGACAGGACAGCACTGCTGTTGAGCTCGGGATTCACTCAGAAGAAGCTGGATTTTTAGGCAATGGAGTATTATTTACAGGGTTGTAACTGGTGCAACCTGGGAATTGAATAATTAAGCCCCTGGTGTTAGATGACCACAAAGATCGCAAAATAGTCATGATTTGTATTACCAGCCACATAGAAACGGCATGAACACGTCATACAATTCACTATCAGTGCCTCATAAATGAGGCTTAAATGTATACTGCGCCACCCCAAAAACTCCATGATTCTATCAGTGGCACCCCAGAATGTAGGTCCAGAAGAATGCACCCCCATGTTCCTACTGTTCATTCCTAGACGTGAAATATAGAAGCCTTAAAAAAGGTGTTCCTCCTTTTAGAGACTAAATCCCAGCAGATAGACTGTGCCCTAAAAGAGGTCTGATGTACAGTGTAACCATTATACATTGAAATAGCCAACCATTCCCTGGTGAGATTCTGTTGTTTCTAAAGGAACACAGGAGTCTCCTGAGAGACATGGTGGTGAGATCTCTGACTGGAGGATTAGGTGTCTGCAGGAACAAAAAAAACTGCAGGTGTGCTAAGTGACTCAGTGGCGAGATTTCTGACTGGAGAAGGTGTCTGATATAAAAATGCAATTTCACAGACAGGCATGTTAAATGACACAGTGGTGAGATGTATGACTGGAAGAGAAGGTGTCTGACAAAAACCTCCAGGTCATCGACATTTCTCTTGTCCAGCTTTGAGGACTATTGCAGCAGAGATCAATCACTGTCCGAAGATACAGCAACCATGAAGTGAAACACGATCTTAACATGAAAAAAAGGCATTTCTGTAAAATATGACTGACATATTGGGAACAGTAAACATCCTGAAAATGAGTAGCAGGCTCCAAGTCACCAATGTAGAGCCCAAGCAACTAATGGTAAGAACACCTAATATCTGAGCCCTGACAACTGTAAAGATGTCTGCAAGTGTGTCCTAGATGTAGAGTGCAGCCATGAGGATCGCTGTGCAGAGCAAATAATTTCCTATTTTCAAACACCACACCTTCAAACTTCACTCAGACCTTTTACTTTTGTAAGTTCCACAGTGAAACATAATAGAAAGTATTTGTTAATGTATCTTCTACTACGTGTTTTGGAGTACATTAATAAATACTCAAATAATGGAATCCAATTGAATGAATTTGACCATTTAACTTATTGGGCACATCATACAGAATGTTATCACCATTAAAATCAAAAGCAGTACTCTGATCCCTCTTTAAAAATGTTAGATTTAGCTTCGAATGCAAAACAAAAACATGCAACAAAGATAAAAAATACACAAGACTTGCCCAGAATGATAAAAAGACATAGTTGGCCTCATGTGCAGGGGGGAGGGGGGAGGAGAGTGTCTGTCACGACAATTTATGATTAAAATACACTTTTTCCTTTTTCCGAAATGAAATGTGTGGACATTTTCATTGCATATGTGTGCTTTAATGGTGTACAGTCCACAGTGTGCATGTCCCAGAGACACACAGTGCCCCAAGTGCCGTCTCCATGTGATACACACCAGCCGTGTGTGCTAGAAGCATTGGTAGATGATATTTTGATGCATTTCACGCCCCTCCTGTGCATCGCCTCCTCCATGCGGTGCGGCCCCATCTGCACCCTCCTCATCCTCATCGTCAGGTGGTTGCAGTTCTGCATCAGGGGGCAGGGGCATATTTCGTCTGACGCACATATTGTGTAGCATAACACATGCCATGACCATCTTTGCCACCTTCTCATGGCGGTACAGGAGTGCCCCACCAGACCTGCTGAGGCATCGGAACCGTGCCTTCAATAGGCCGAATGTCTGCTCAATGACCACACGGGTACGTGTACGTGCACGGTTGAAGTCCTCCTCATGTTGGTTCTGCGGGTTCCGGACTGGTGTAAGGAGCCACCTCTTCAGGGGATAGCCTGCATCACCTGTATATAGGCGAGAATGTATGTGTCAGTCATGACGTCTGATCAAGAACATGATGTGCCACCATGGCTTGCATCCAACTGTTACTTTGGACCACTTTTAAATGCACTAATTGATTCACACAATGCAACCAGTATATGCTCATGGCTCTCATGGCCTGTTTTGCATGCCATCACCCAATGTATGCAGAGGGGTGGAGTGCATTGTGAGTGCCCATCCACTGTGTCCGTTCATGCCGTTTGTTTTGTTGGCCTGGCACGTGTCCTGTGATGTCAATGCGCACATCATTGCAACATTGCTGTGGCCCTCATCATGACCCCAGTGAGCAATGCTGATGTTGATAGGGACATTTTGGGGGCCCTGCTGTCTGTGTAATGGTGAGTTGATGTTTCTGTCCGTCTTGTGCCTCCTTCGTGGGGGACAGGTCTTTCGGTTGATGGTGTTTGGTGACCTGCATGTAGGTGCATTTCATTGTTGACAATGTGGTCTGAATTGGTAGAATGCACTTGCAGATGGTTGTGTCATGGTTGGGACACAACCTCATTCACATGGTAGGGCAGCATACATTGGGTATTGGCTTTACTGGTGTTGGGTGGAGTTTGGGTTGCTTTAGGGTATCATCTGTCTCCGTTCTCTCTGCTACTCACAGCCAGGTGGAGTATGCATCATCCCCCCCCTTTCAGCCAGGTGGAGTATGCATCATTCCCCCACTCCTTTCAGCCAGGTGGAGTATGCATCATTCCCCTCCCCCCTTTCAGCCAGGTGGAGTATGCATCACCCCCCCCCCCTTTCAGCCAGGTGGAGTATGCATCATTCCCCCCCCCATTTCAGCCAGGTGGAGTATGCATTGGTACGTCGTTCACCTACCCACTTCACATTTCCATGGTCATGACATTAGACTCACCGAGTAGCCAGGATCTTGGGCCTGCATTTCGCTCCATGTAGCGTGGTATTGTAGAGTTCCTCAGGACCATTGAATCATGGGTTGATCCGGGGAATCGGGCACAACAATGTGTGATGATCTTGTTGAGTCACAGACCATTTGCACGTTGATTGAGTGGAATTGTTTCCGGTTGCGGTACGGTACCTCCATGGCACGTGGAACCACCAATTTCACATGGGTGCAGTCGATGGCACCAATGCAACCAGGTATGCCGGCTAGTGCATGGAAACCCACTTTGGTGTTTGCAATCTCCTGGGCAGTCCATGGTAATGAGATGTGGTCGTCTGTGTGCTTGAGGAGGGCATCGAGCACTTGGATAAGTATACGTGAGAATAATGGTTGTGAAATGCCATGCAAGTGCCCCACTGTGTGCTGGTAGGTGCCTGTGGCCAGGAAGTGGAGTACAGACACTACCTTCAGTAGGGGTGGGATGGCGGTTGGACTTTCTATCATGCTGACGATGTTGTTGTATGTCATGTCTACGATGGCGTTGATGGTGTCCCTGTCCAAACGGTTCAGGGTGTGGATCTGCTCAGCAGTGAGGTTGAATGGACTGGCTCTGATGCGTGGGATTGGGGGCTGCCTGCGTGGTGGCACTGGCTGTGCTGGTGGGGCTTGCTGGCCCTGCCTTGCCCTCCTTCTCCTTCTGCGTCTCCTCTGTGCTGCCTGTTGTTGTTGTTGTTGTAGTAGCACTTGCATTGCTATCAGGTCCTCCAGCCCCAACATTGCAAGTCATATTGGTATCATTGTGGAGTGTGACTGGGTGTGGGAAGGGGTGGGGTGTGCTCTTTTTGTACTTCCTGAGTCTGTATTGCCTCCACCTGTGCTGTTTCTGTGCACCTGTGGCAGCTGGATTCACTTTACATGGCCATTTACGGTTGGTTCGCGATGGCGTACTTAGCGCCATGGCGGTAAGGTACTTAATGGGCTGGGTGATGGCGTTAGGTGCATGTCCGCTTGGGTCGGCATTCGCGTACCTTTCCGCCATGGCGCTAAGTACGGTGTGGGAGGTCGCGTGCGCGCATCCTTGGCGAAGATAGCGGCAGCGTTGACTACGATGCCGCTAATGGCATCGTAGTTAACGGTCAAGGGTCATAATCGGACCTAGCGGAAAACGATGGCGGTAATCATTTACCACCATCGTTTTTCGCTTAGCGCCAGGGTCGTAATGAGGCCCAGTAAGTGGCAAGTTGTCTGAGCTATACTGAATCAATATATGATGTACGGGTAAACTATGGGTTAGCCTAACTGACATACCCACTGGAATCCTAGGCAGATACTAAAGGGTGTAATATCTCTGGAAAGTGTTATCTTCTCGCTCGTACGACGCACGCATTCCCAACATTCCAGATCTATGACACAGCAATAAGCAACCTACCCTCACAGATATGTTTAATACCAAAAGGCCTTTAGTTAGCCATAATGTGTGTATACCCTTGATAAAGTCTCAACACAGGAGAGATTTTGAAAGACTATTGTTTTGTTGAGGTGCTAATACCTATCCTCTTGAAAGGAACACGCTTTCTTGTGTACTAAAGTTCGCCACATTTGCATTTTGCAGTCTACATTTGCTAGAAGTCAGCTTCCAAACAGTTGGGCAGTCACCCTTAAATGCAGCGGTATTGTCATTACTGCCGCATTTAAGAGTCTTCCCAAACATGGGTCTGGCGGGTTTACCCTAGACAGCTCTAGACTGGGGGTAAATGAGCCCGAAAAATGACAATTTGTGAGCGCAATTATCACTGCACTATTAGCTCACACTCATTGTGCTGAACATTCCCCATTGGGTGCAGTGGATCCAATGGGGAATTACAGTTACCGCCCAAGCCGTGAATCGGAGGGTTGGGCGGTAACGCAAATACATTTGGGCGGTGTCCCAGTCGGGATGCTGCCCAACTCATGATGAGGCTGTGAATCTTTTAAATTTCTATCCATGTGCAGTGAAATTGTGAACATGCACTAGAGAGTCAAAATAAACCTCAATACGACATACTGCTGAGTGTACATGGTTAGCATACTCAGAATGATATTATAAATGACTGACAAATACATGATTGTCAAATCATTCTCCCATGATGACTGAGGGACAGGCACAGCAGAGGAGAAAGTAATTCATCACAGACGCTGACATATCTGGGCAGACTCCTGATTGCCTAGAAGTTGGACATGCAGAACATCATGACTATCATGGCTACAACCTATGATGAGCTCAAGCCCACAATAAGGCTCGTACAGCAATCTGCATACATACTCATATATACTAATCTGCTCCATGTCTATGCCACTGGGTCCTTTCAAGATTTAGTTGTTCTGCCACAAGATATAACACAGGTCACTTCATTAAAAATCCTCAAACACATTCTTGGGGCAGTGCTGCAACAGATGAAAGAATCACATAGAATTGCCCAGTAAGCAGTTCACCTTCAACAGCACCAAGAGCAAGTTCTATGGAATTGGAGGCATAATCTAGGCTTTCAATGCACTGAGCTGCTCCCATGTTACTCTTCTTCTATTAAAGGGCTAGGCATTGCAGTACAACACACACACGTTTGCATATCGAACATTTGTGATCAATGGTGCAGAACACTGCATTACAACGCAATGTGCCAGTGCCACGCCACAATATAAATAGGGGGATGGCACGCCAACACCCCTCCCACCCTCGTCCTCTCCCAAACCCACATAATCCAGTGAAAAACCAATAACCACTGTTGGGGTGATGGAGGAAAAGACAACAGAGGAGGAAGTGCCAAAAGCATTTGTGGTGCTTTTCCTTCCTAAGTACATGAGCACAAGGTAGAGGGACTTCTCAGTTGCTCCAGAAAGAAGTCACTTTGACATGTGAGATGCAATTATGATCTTCGTAGGTAATCTACCATTTTAGTGGCAGAGAGAGATTGCATACAGGGAGGTTTCTTCTCTGCACCTAAGTGGTGCACCCAAGTCCTGTACCCTCTAACAGAGGCAAGTCCCACAATTTAGCTTGAGGCCTGCTTGTAGGATAGGTAGCTTGCGAAGTCTGCTGGCTCTGCTTTAATATATGGGTAACTAGGAACCTTTCCACGCAAGGTCATCCCTTTTTAGGTGGCCTGCCATTGGCTAACAATGCCCACAACATTAGTAAGGAGCCCTGTCATGGATTTGGCCACGATGACTTGATGGGAGGGTAGGGTGTGGGTTTGTCATTCCCAGATCGTCACCAGCTGTCTCCAGTTCTTCTAGGGGGAAATTCATTCCCACTGGCTACGTAGGGTGTGCTCTAATGGTGGGGCATGTCCTTTTCTTTCATGGGCAACAGCTGGAACACACCCCAAATCTCAGTCTCCAAAATATGTTTGTGTGCACAATGATGATGATGGAGGTATGACGCTTTAAGGATATTGTATAGTGTGCTTTGTTGGTTGGGGATAGGTTTGCGAGAAGCTAATCTCTCCTCTTCCATTCTTTCAGCAAACATGTCAGGTATGACCTTTCCTTGACTGCCATTAGTGAAGTTGCACTGTGTTGCTGTATCCTATATACAACCAGTAAGAGGGAGCTGGGTACTTCCATTAACCAGACATTGGCTGACATGTATGTGTGGAACATATCCTCACAGGTTGCCATACTTCCATTGACTGCCAAACTAATCATGATCATAACACTCTCCTTCTATAGCCTTAACTCCAGGAATGGAGACTGTGGAGATGTTCTTTAACCTTGCTGCAGGTATGGATCTTTAGGGTTTCCACTGTTTCCCCAGGTCATCCAATTCTACAGAGTGCACAGCTAATGGATGGACGTGTGTGTACATGGCCTCTGTGACAAAGCCCACATCATCACGCTTGGTGTATGTGTGTGTGGATGTGACCAAAGGGCCGGGTGTTGCTTCTGACTTTGTGATGGATGTAGTAGTGTTTCAAGGATCCCCTGCTCACCCCCTACATCTGGGTATGGGTGTACAGCTTTGCCGCCACATGTGCGGCATAAGAATATCTGTCCCTTAATGAATTAGACAGATAAAGAGTATTGCTGAAATGTATACTGTGGAAACATTCTCTATACCTACCCAACAATGTGAGAGCTACCTCAAGTGGCAGATCTGCAAAACAAACTTAATAGAGAATGCCCACTGAATAAATAAGTTGCTGCCAAGGGAACATTGGACACACAAGATCAGTGTAGAGCATGCCCACTCCCATGCTTGCACGGAAGTGACATGAACATGAAAATGGCAGACTGGCTTCTTAAAACCCTATGTGAAGGACACGCACACTCTATTAGAGGCACCTGTGTTTACAACCATATTCAACTCCAACCAATCCTGTAATAATATCAAACCAAATGACACACACCTGTGTCACTGTTTATTACATGGCACACGCCAGCCAGGGAACTCCTTCTCCTGCAATGAATGTGGCGTACAATAAAACATTTTTTATTTTTAGTACACTACGCATTCTTTTTGAGGAGGTCTCCAACCCATCTTGCACCCAATCTTCACCAACGCCCCTTGTCATGATAGACCAGGAACCAGGCCAGTGTGTTGTCAATTAATACTTTATTAATGTATTATATTAATATCAAATCAGAACAAATAGATGACAGCAGCCACTAATGCTGTGGCAACACAAATGCAAATATGTCTAGAAAGTAACCAGGTTAAGAGATACTGTGATGCCACTCCTATTTTGTTTTATGAAAAGCAGTACAAAACAATTTCAATCAATGATTGCAGGAAGGTTAAGCACTGCCCCTGCAACACTCCACCCCCAAACAACAATTGGATTGAATCTCTTTGAATGAAGGCAGTGGCATGGGTAAGAATACAATGAACAAATAGGTTTTGGGCTGGTGCCTACAGACAAAAGATGGGGAACTAATAAAGAGGGGCAAATTTCGTTTTGGAGTACAAAGGAAAAATGGGTTTTCAATGATTTAATACTACTGCTATGGGACAGCTCACAAGGGAACGCTGGGCTGCTTACACTAGAAGACAAATAGAGCTTCAAAACAGACTGGCTAGCACACATAGGAAAATCAGTGATCAGGGTACAGTAGGGGATGAGATATAAAGTAGGAAAAACGGGTTTAAACAGGTGAAGTGAACATTTTAGAAAAATGAAAATGGAAATCACCCCTAATTTTTGCTGGAGCTGGAAATGACAGGCAAGCTCCAAGGCATGAAAAACAGAGGAAATTCAATTCAAAATCTTTGCTCAGAATATGATTGGGGAAGGGGAATACTCTAATAATAATGCTTTTTCAAAAGTGAAGCGACATTTTTAGAAAAACAAAAATGCCAATCACACTAATTTTGCGGGGGCTGAAAATGGCAGGCATGCTTACAACAATGAGAAAGACACGTAAGAACCACGGTCTTCAGTGAAAATTACAGGGGCAACTAACAGGTAGGCTTTGGGCAAAGAGATTATTCACAATGGGAACAATGGTTTGGGTTTAATAGGACAGGTGCAAATAGGAATGACACTGGCAAATGAAAATTTGCTTAGGAGGGCATAATTTCTATGCAGAGACAAATTCGGTTTTCAGCTCACAAGGGGATTCATTCTTTTGGGCAACACTTTATTTACTATAACAATTAACAACAACACTGGGAAAAAGATTGTTGGTTTCGAACGCCAACAATCTCGATCCTCTGAAATTCAATGGGGGAATTAATTGATTTACTTAAAAAAATACTAAGGATTTACACAGTCAAGTGAGGGGTTTCTCAAAGGAGATATGCTAGCATACACAGGCAAACAAGAGATTCTTCTGTGGGAGATGGATGGACTACACTGGCAATTTGGGGTTTTCAATGGGCAAATATTGGATGCACTGCTACACAAATGAAGGGTTATGCAATTTAGGGCTGGGTTGATTGATACTTACATAGGAAGCCTTTGTTTAAGTTTCAGGAAAGCCGGCTGGATCTCAGGACACTCTGGAAAAATAGGCCAGGGGTCTAGTCTATCCACTCTCAAAGATGGTAAGTTTCAGCAGCCTTCTCTCCATCCTCCTTTTCTATCTCCCCAGTTTGTGTGTGTGTCCTGATTCCTCGTACAGTCCCCTCTATATAGCAGAAATGACATCACTAATTTTACAATCTAGGGGAAGTATGCTGCAATAATCCCTGCCGCCAGGATTCGACAGTCACCCTCTCTCTCTCTCTGTCCCCAGTCAGGATTGGTTTAGGGATTTTGGAGCAACCCCTGTCTTTTCTCATTTATCACCATCCTTTGTTCTCCTTTCAACTTTTTTGGCAAAAACGAGTTATGCATCATAACTTCATAATTGTACTAGCAACTGCCATATGAAACATATATTCTGTTTTAGCTGATCATGGGGAATTAGATAAGCCGACCACCAAATCCGTACGATGTAGCATGGCTATGTGTCACATTTGTGTCGTTTTCATAAAATGTACCAAAGTTATGAATATGTAAGTTATCAAGCATATTGCTAATTTAATTTTCCATCATTTCATCAACTCTCACAATTTTCACACATTCAAATCATCCAGAAACCTAGTCTAATTAGCCATTACAGTTCCTAGAGTCACAGGTAGATGCATCTTATGCCCTCAAAACTGCCTGGAAATTACATGACATATGAAAATAGTCTTTTAAATTAAATGGTAGTGTCTGTTCATCAAACGGGAGGAAGGCGTCATCCCCCACAGCCAACTGTCTGCCTCGGCTTGCCTGTGACCAGAGTTTTTTTATGAGTCTCTTTGAAGTCAGTGTGGGATCTTTTGAAGTGGGTGCAACAAGGACTCACACCTTTTTATACTGCTTCAGCCTGGGATGACTTTTTGTTGAAGTCCCGGCTTTAACTGCCTTCAGGGCCAGCCAGTCTGTGGAACAGTGGGCGTCCAACACCATCAGCAGCAGATTCTATTGCAGGGCATCATTACATGAGAGATGTGAGATCCAGGGCTGGAATTGCGGCTTTTCATTGTGAAGCATTGACCTCAGCCAGAACAGATCTTTCCTGAAGTAAGTGGCTCTTCACATGTTACTGGAGTTTTGGGGGTGAAACATAATATACATTTGCTTTGGTCACCCCACACATCATGTTTTTCTTTCCTGACATTTTTCTGTGAGCAGTGATATCTTTATCCACTGTGGCTTCTTAAAGCCGTTTTCATTTGCTAACACATGTGCAGGCCGTTTTTGCTTTTAATGTTTAAAAATCCTGTTTTCCATGTCACAGGATTCTTTGATTCCCCCTTCTTGGGTGAATTACACTGCTGATTGCCCGTTGATAATGATATGTAAGCCCCTTTACACATGGGTCTCCAACTTTACATAAAACAAAAGAAAAAGCCAGGCAGTTTTTGGTTACAGTGTTTAAATGCCTGCTATTCATGTGAACGGGACTTCTGTTTGGGGCCTTTAAATGCACCCCACACCTGCAGGCCTGCATAGAGAGTGTGGCCCACGGAAGGGGAGCTGTGTGTATATAAAGAGGCTATGTAAGGGCATGTGTGTAGGAATTCAGAAAAGAAGAGGTTTGGTGGAGAGAGGAGAAGCCGGGAAGATGAAACTGGGAGAACAGAGGTAATTCGGGATAGGAGATGAGTCTGGAGAAATGGAGAAAAGAGGAGGTGAACAAGATAATACGATCTGAGGAGGGGGGAATCAAAAAGAAGTAGATGAGAAGGACAAATTAATATAAGAGGGAGAATTGGGCAAAGAAAGAGCAGAGGGGACACATGAGAGATTAAGGGCAAAGGAGATAGTGCAAGAAGGAGCAAAGGAGTTGGAGAAGAAATTGAGGTGAAGAGGTAGTGGAGGAATTCAGATCCTAGGAAGAATGGAAGGAGGAAACAATATCAAAGAAGGTGGTGGTGAATGAAGGAAGTGAGAAACAGGAGGAAGGGGGAATGTAGGGAAAGTAGGAGGTGGTGACTAGGACAGCTGAGGCACAGGAAGTGAGGAAAATATTGTTGAAAGAGATTGAGAGAGAGGAAAACATAAAACCTACAATACAGGAGTATGTGGCATTGGAGGAGGAGGTTAGAAAGTGCTGAGGAGTCAGCATAAGTCAGCCGAGAGCCACGGCTCTCAGAAAAGAGGGTGCTTGTGCGGCCTGGGAGAGGATCCGCAACTGTCCCCTGTGGCATCTGCCGTGCCAAAGGAGGAGAGAGCCAGCCTGGCCCCTGCAGCATCCCCATTGCGTGGCGGCCCTGGGCGCTCAGGGCTTGCTGTTTCTACTGTATGAATGGGCTAGAGGAGGCAGTAGGAGCCAGTGGAGGCATCAGTGACAGCAAAGCGAGGACACAGTGCGCACCGCCGGCTCCGGACATTCCATGGCGGGCAGGCAGCAGCCCCGTGTGCAGGCATCCAGCAGCCGCTTAGGGAGTATGTCACTGCCCAAGTACTCGGGACTCAGCAAGTCTGCCACTGGCAGAGCAATCTGCTCGGCTGTCACTGCCGGAGCAGTCAGCACAGTATTACCCCCATGATGCCTGAAGAAGGTCTTCGAGGCTAACTCCACAGGCCCTCTCCCATAACGACCAGCCCCATATCACTAATGCGGATTGGCCATACATTTCCTGCTGTTACTGGAAACCACAGAGTTTCCCAAGAGCCCTAGTGCTTGTCATGCACGGAGCATGGGTGGCACTGTGGCTGTTATGATGTACTGGCACAAATGTTGATTGGCCTCGACAGACTCGTGTTTGCACATGACCTCGTGTGCCATGCCCATAGTGAAGGAGACCGTCTGGCTGTATCGGATTTCCAAATGTATATCAGAGACAGTTTACAGGACATTGACCTCATGAACAGGAACACCTCGGTCGAACCGCCAGAGCCCCACTGTGGGCTGATAGGTGGCGTAGTTAGTAGTCCAAGCAAGCAGCATCAGCAACTTTGATACGTTGCTCCGGAGGAGCAATGGGAAAGAAAATGCATGCTCTGCCGGCAAGGCGAAACAGATGGCCCTCCAAAAAGCCCAGGGCAGGTGGCGGTGATCAGTTGAAGTACTCTGGGGCAAAGAGAATAAAGGAGGCAGCCCCAACATTGTTTCCTGGGCCGGCAGTGAATGAGATAGGACTCCAGATCAGCACAGGCATTTGATGGGCCAATAGCATCGAGCACAGGCATGTCATATGCTCACAGCATCGGTGGGATGCTGTCAGACCCCAGATCCCACTGGCAGCAACAGGGACAGAGGGGTGCCATGTCTCCATGCCAGGGAAGGAAAAGAAGGAGGACTCTGTGCACAAAAGGCAGCGCTGTGCTAACGGAGTATGCCATGGACCCAGTACCAACCGCGGCCACCCTGTGGCCAACATGGGAATTCTACCCTTATGCTCCTCAGGATTCACAGCCACGAGCACCGGGGCAACCTGCACATCCCACCAGTACTAACAAGCAGGGGATGCTGCCTGTGCAGGGCTTGGCAAAGTGAAAACCCTTCAGCACCGGGGAAGAGGTGCTATCCACGGTCAGGTGATCCAAGAGATTGACTTCCACCACACACCTGGGACGCCAGTCCATTCCCGCACTGCCAGCTGGGCTAGCACCCGTACACCGCATCAACAGTTGAAAGGTGTGGCACAACAAGGATGAAGGTAATCACCCCGGAGCAGTGCCACCTGGAAACAGGACACCCTGATATGGAGAACACCTTGCCTGCCCTACACGTGGCCTCAACACAATGCTGATGGTGTCCCCTATGGTACCGTCTGAGTGGCCCTGATTACATGCCACTGATTACACCCTGGTTGCCTGCACCTAACGTCACCCTGCTTGCCATCTCGTCGAAGGACCAGGCCAACATGGGCTTGGGGGAGGTACCTATTGGCCCCCCTGAGTTCAACCTACAGTTGTGATCGGACCAATAAACACAGGCAGCCGAGACAACCGCCGCGAGGGCAAAGTAAGGGCTGCAGCTCCTCAAGAGTGCTTGTGCACCCTCAAGTGCCACTGGAGAGCAGCACGTTGTGGACTGGAGGAACATTGCCGATAAAGGGGGTGAGTGATGTCCCATTGCCCCGTACCCTGTAAGGAGGACGTCGAGCAGCCTGGATGCCTGGCGAGCTGCGTCTCGCTGCACTGCCCTAAAGTCAAGGTACTATGCCGATGTGGCCCCTGGCACGTGCCAGGTGCGGCTTTGCCGGGTGTTGAACTGCACCATCAATGGACTTGGATCCTGAGAAGGGATTCCTGCACAGACTGCCCTCAACATCAAGGGACTTGTCTGAAGTGGCCCCTAACACCCGCCAGGTGCGGCTTTGCCGGCTTTGAACTGTACCCTCAAGAGACCTGGGGAAGGGACTCCTGAACGGACGCTGATGGAAGGTGAACTGGTCTCCTGCAGTCCTGCCCTTGCTTTAAGAGGACTCAGTAAACATGTGTTTTGTTGCAATGAACCTCCATAGTATTTACATGCTTAAAGTGGTCTCAGTAAAGGACAGCAATGTGAAGATGTGCTCCTGCAGTTGGGAGGGGTGCTCTATATGTTACCAATGGCTATCTGTGAGCGTCATGCAATGGTGGCAAGTCCTTATCCGAGGTTAATAAAGGGTTTGCAGCTTGCGGTCCAACTGCCAACCATCCACCGTGGGCATCCCCCTGTGACCGTCACCTGAGGGTGATGGGTCGGTAGGGGATATGTATATAAGAATGTGAGACCATACATGTGTTAATAGCACATCCTGTTTGAAGTTGGTTCCCTGACTCTGAAGTAATGTCATTCTGTAATGGGAGGGGGGAAAATCAGTTACGTTGTATTACCAGTTGTTTTGTTACTTATGAAAAAGGAGAGATGTTGTGTAGTGAACCCTCCTGTGTGTGTTGCCCCTTGAAGGGGATGTGTCCCTCCCCCTGGTATTGCCCTTTTAGCCCTGCAGGCACGTGCGGGAGAACGGCTGCAGACTCCATAATGGAACCATCTGAGTGTGTCTCTCTTATTGGCCTGCAGGCCCACCCTGTACACGCAGGGCCTGCAGGCCAGGCTGACATGGTGCCCCAGCTCAGAGAGTAGCAGGGGTCCGCATGAGCTGGGAAGTCGAGGCCTGCCACCACACCTAGATGCAGGTGGCCTACTAAGTGCTGGTGTCCCATAGCATCTCCGGGTGGGGCTGGTTCGATTTCCATGGCCAGCCCTCACCCAATTATCCTCCGAGGCCCTGTACCTCCATGATACTGGTGTCCCATAGTATCACATGGGGGAGCTAGTTCGATGTGCATGACTAGCTCCCCCCGTAACACTGAGATGACTAATTAAAGAACTACTGACAAAGGAGGACCTCTTTTAGAGCTGATACCAGATGGCTTCAGCCCAATCGAGGAAGGGAGTTTGTGCATCCAAGTAATACGGCTCCTCATTAAGCGAAGAGGGACTTCAAAAGCCTGGAATGGACCCAAAACATATTCTTGGAGCCTGTGGAGCAGAGGCTAATTAAGACAATAGAAGTTTATTGGAGCCAGTGCACTTTATTCTTGGGCAGTCAAGAATCTGGTGGAGTTAATGTGGCATGGGATCTATATTACATTGAGGTTCACTACCACCATTTAAGAACTCCCGGCATCCTTAGCATCTACCACCCATCTAATTTCCAGGTAGAAGGGCACCCAGGTACTGTCAGCAAAAGGGGCCAGACCCTCCACAAATCAGAAATCAAAACTGAATGTAAGAGGTGGCTTAGAAGTCACTGGTATTCTAGTATTTGGACCTTACTCTTGATTACTGTTGGAATTTCTTGTGTCTCAAAGACCGATTCTACATGAGTGAAGACAGAGCACCAAAGTAGGGAGGAGGAAAGACCCTTTCTTGAACATTCCCTAATTACAGAGGAGCCATTTGTATGAAAAACTGGGAGTGTATCTGCCAGAGGTGTAGCCAGGACTGTTTAACAAGTGGGGCCAGAATCTAAGGTAGTTGGGCACACCTCAGTTGCATTAACATCTGTAAATGCCCACACAGTGTTGCTGAGTGGGCATATACAGATTTTGGGTCGGTCTTTCCCGCTCAGGGCCTACCCTGTCAATGCCGCTGGTATCTGCTGCCGAGGAGCAGAAACCATGATGCCCAGATACCGAGAGTAAGAAACTGTCCCTGGAGGTGGTTCAGACAGCTTCAGCCAGTAAAGGAAGTAGCAGGAGAATACTCCTGTTCAGATGGTTCTTTGGAGGAGGATACACAGCATCCTAGCTCAGCAAACCCAAAAGGGACTTTGAGTCATTTTGAGCCTTTGAACCATTCCTCAAACCACTTCTGAACAGGGAGTCAAATTGCATTATACCACTGCCTGCATTTTTCACCATTGAGATGACTTATTGAGCCAATAAAGTATACCTGCTTCAAAGGATGAATGGAAAGATATGTGTAAGGATGAATTGATGGATGGATGTCACTACGGGCTTGACACTCTTCAGGTAAATGGCATTCTTATTTGATTTGACACTGACCAACGGCAAACTGTCCTTGATTTTCACTTGTGTGTATTTCTCTTCTGTTTTCTTGTCCTCCGGTATTCCAAACCTCACCTGAATCTACCTACGTTTGGTATGTTACCATGTTTATTTTTATTTTATTACATTGATTGTTTTCACTGATGTACACTTTATATGTTTGCAATAACATAGACTTGCCCTGACGAAGGAGAACACTCTCCGAAATGCATTGGCGCAATAAGTCTGTTTAAACAAGAGATGTGCTAGCTGCTTCCTCACTAAGAATCAATTAGTGACTTTGCCTTGAAAGAATTGTTCTTGATAAAATATTATCCTTTGAAATACAATAAGGACTCTGACAATTTTTGAAATTTGCCATGTTCCATTTATATATTAGGTTCCAATAATTTTGAACATTTCTATAATTATTTCATAACCCAGTTTGGGTACAATGGATAGCGGCTGTGTGACTGGGTTTGCAATCTAGTCTCCGTCCTCACATGGATGTGATCATTTGTCTAATGCACAAACTGGCCTTGGCCCTGACATGGTCATTGTGACAGAGCCCCATTGTACCACCTCAGCAACTTTAAGACAATGGACCGAGTCCAGGCTTTGCACCACCAGTCCTCTTATCTAAAAGTTTGTGTCTCCAGTCTATGAGTACTCTTGTGTCAACTGAAAGCCCTCTAACGTGGCTCCAAACATATTGAAATCACACAGAAAATAGGCTACATCCTGTTGATCCATCAACAGACTATCAAAGCCATCAAACCTGCTCACAAGCCTTAGTTTGTGCCCCAGCGACTTGTTGGGTCACCATTCCACACCTGCATCCCAAAGAAGATTTTAAAGACTGTTTAGTGTGTTTTTTGTTTTCTCCAAAAAGTACCTATTTTGTATATCCTCCTTCAGACAATTGATAGCTAATCCTGGTGACTGTTCCAATTACTCCCCTCAACAACCTGGTCAGAATGTCCCTCAAACTCACCCCATTGTAAGAAGCTCACTGCTTCTGGTCAAATCCTATTTCTTATCTATTGTACGTTCTTTTTTGATCAAAAGAGCATTGTTCCTCCTGTATATAAATAAAAAAATAACTAATCAGTTTCCCTATTGGTACTTAATTAGCCTGTATTTCCTGTGTTTTCTCTGCCACGGGTGAGTGGTTATTGTTCTTCCTATAGTGAGTGTTTTTTGTAAATAGAAATGCTATTCTTGTCGAGAATTGTTTGTGCATTCTTGGGTGCTTTAGGCTTTTCAGTAACTATCTCTGATAAACTACCTCACTGGAGAGAACAGCCTGCCTTGGGTACACCATACCAAACTCAAAGAAGTTGTACCTTTTCCTTTCGTCTGTTTAGCGTTTATGATTGGAACACCTCTAAGCCAAGTTAAGGCACAGGTGTGGGCTAAAGCATGGACACCTTTGCTCTTCAATATATGTCTCTGGCTAGAATAGAATGATGTCATTTCATTTGAAAAAAAAGATATGATTTCCTGAGATATAGTCCCAATCGAACGGGGATGTGCAAGCAATGGGGTACAGGAGTCAGCCACAGACTCTAAAGTTAAATTACAACGAACTAGAGGTGATGAAAAATTCTGGTCAAAGTGGCAGCCCTTCACAGCACATGCCACAAGCAGCACCGAAAAGCAGAGGGTGAAGCAATCCAACACAGGACAGGTTACAGCAGCCACAACACCCAGGTGTCAACTGAAAGCCCTCTAACGTGGCTCCAAACATATTGAAATCACACAGAAAATAGGCTACATCCTGTTGATCCATCAACAGACTATCAAAGCCATCAAACCTGCTCACAAGCCTTAGTTTGTGCCCCAGCGACTTGTTGGGTCACCATTCCACACCTGCATCCCAAAGAAGATTTTAAAGACTGTTTAGTGTGTTTTTTGTTTTCTCCAAAAAGTACCTATTTTGTATATCCTCCTTCAGACAATTGATAGCTAATCCTGGTGACTGTTCCAATTACTCCCCTCAACAACCTGGTCAGAATGTCCCTCAAACTCACCCCATTGTAAGAAGCTCACTGCTTCTGGTCAAATCCTATTTCTTATCTATTGTACGTTCTTTTTTGATCAAAAGAGCATTGTTCCTCCTGTATATAAATAAAAAAATAACTAATCAGTTTCCCTATTGGTACTTAATTAGCCTGTATTTCCTGTGTTTTCTCTGCCACGGGTGAGTGGTTATTGTTCTTCCTATAGTGAGTGTTTTTTGTAAATAGAAATGCTATTCTTGTCGAGAATTGTTTGTGCATTCTTGGGTGCTTTAGGCTTTTCAGTAACTATCTCTGATAAACTACCTCACTGGAGAGAACAGCCTGCCTTGGGTACACCATACCAAACTCAAAGAAGTTGTACCTTTTCCTTTCGTCTGTTTAGCGTTTATGATTGGAACACCTCTAAGCCAAGTTAAGGCACAGGTGTGGGCTAAAGCATGGACACCTTTGCTCTTCAATATATGTCTCTGGCTAGAATAGAATGATGTCATTTCATTTGAAAAAAAAGATATGATTTCCTGAGATATAGTCCCAATCGAACGGGGATGTGCAAGCAATGGGGTACAGGAGTCAGCCACAGACTCTAAAGTTAAATTACAACGAACTAGAGGTGATGAAAAATTCTGGTCAAAGTGGCAGCCCTTCACAGCACATGCCACAAGCAGCACCGAAAAGCAGAGGGTGAAGCAATCCAACACAGGACAGGTTACAGCAGCCACAACACCCAGGTGTCATGTTTGGAGACTGGGAAACAATTGAGCACTCCAACAGAAAGTGTGCAGTCAAGGAACATGTTTCTGGAAGCGAGGGCAAAAAAAAAAGCCTCAATACAAGATTGCCGTCAGATTACATACAACATCGAGTGCAGGACAGTCCTTTTTCCATCACCAGTGCAACAACAACACCAACACAACTAAGCAGCATTGTGCAGGACCAAAAACAGCAAGACATATGTGATGATAAATGAGAGGCCCTGATGGATGGACTCTCTAGCGCACCCTGATGTAGTGGAGAAGCAGTGCAATGAGGCTGCTGAGATCTGACTACATTGAAAATGACTAACTGGAGAACAGAGCACATTATTCCGAGCACTGCTTAGAAAAGATGTTCCAAGCTTGCTAGGAAACTGAGGTCTTAAGTCGTCGGTTAAAACCAGTGTTCCAAGCGGATTGGCAGTGAAACATGTGTTCTATTATATCGTCAATCTATTACCATGTGCTCAGAATAGAATACAATCATTCTGAAGGTGCAACACTTAACATGTGTTATTATCACACGACATATGTCATAATCAAAAATCCTTGTTTCCAGCTATTGTGGCTAACGGAATAGACATGAGGCTAAGTGATGATTAAACAAAAGATCCATAATATCTAGTGCCAGGCATTTTTAATGAATTGTATATTGCAGTTGGAAGACCACTGACGTATGCACTTATGAACACTGCAGTTCATCTTTCATGCAATTTTAGTTTGCACTCGAATTGCAATAAATAACGCAAATCCGGGCAGAGCCGGGTTTCTAATAGTTGCATAGGGCAAACGAGCGCAAATGCCAACGCAGTCCACATAGAGTCCCATGGAATACGCCAGTTTTTAGAAAGCTGGCGGGTTGCATTGGAATCCTTGCATTTACACCAAAATGACCATCACGTGTTGCCATTAATCAGTAGTTTTTGTTTTTGGCAGTCCGACCGGATGTGGAAAGCGGACCCTGTGAATCCGTTCCATTTCCCCAAAATGCATAATCCTCCAGAGCGCTAAAACTATGCTTAACACTCTGATTCATTTTTTCATTCCCATTTTGTCACTCTGCCGGACTGAAAACTAGTCCTATAGTCTAAAAATAAGATGATGGGTCAGGTACAAGTTGAATTAAAACGCGTTTGAATTACTTAGTAATTAATTAATCAGTTAGTAATTAAGAAGAGCTGAATTACAGATGTGGCACCAAAGGTTATATTAAGGAAAGGTATCATCAAGGTCGTGGTGACATTAGTCACTCTAGAATGAATGCCCGCTGAGCATAAGAACATGGCTCCTGCGTGTACAGTGCTGGCAATGACTTCACTAGTTAGTGTCCCCTATCCCGCGATTTCTGAAATAAATGGATCTGTGTTTTCTTTTCTTCTGCTGCACCCCATTTTCAATGTAAGGAACGGTGTTTCACCATATGTTTTAAACCATTACTTGAACAGAACATATCACAATTGTTGCTGCGTTCCTTTAAACAAGTTAGGGCACTTAATTATTCCGTATGCAGTACAGTTTTCTTAAATATTAAATTTGATATTTATAGACTAACCCTATTTGGATCTGTATTCGTGTCTTTCTATCAGTTGTCAATGTTAGTGTGTCCTTCCTGTGTAGATCCATGTTTAAGACTCCGACGTCTGCAACTTGTATTCTTTTAGCACCACTAACAGGAATTCAGCATGACTTAAAAGGTGTAATCATGTTTGAAATCTAAGATTAATCAATGTGTATTTTCTCTAAGGGACAGTGTTTTAAAAAAATATGCATGAAATTGAGGAAGCTCACGCTGTACGTTTTCAAGGAAAAGCTAATTAGGACTTGAAGGAACATTGCTCCAACTATTACAAAAATACAGATTCGTATTCTTACCAAAGGACACCCTGGTTTCACTTGTAGTGCATAAAACGCTCCAAAATCGAATCTAGCAGATAATGCCCAACTCGGGCCAGTTCATTTTGCTCATTAGCACCTGGGGCGGGGGAGCCAACCAATCAGGTTGCTGGGATTGCTTGCTGAATCCCATGTTCCAAGCCTGTGTTCTGAGCCGACTGAAGGCTGCTTCCTTGACCTGGCATCTTCTCCCAAACCCCCCACCCCACTCACCTTATTCATTTGGCGGTGGTGCAACTCCTGCTGCTCCAGCCTTGTCATGGGTCACTGTGGAAACGGAAGAGCGGCTGCGCATAGACCCCTGCCTTCCGTCTCTTCGGCGGCCATTTTAAGTCAATATTTTGTTTGAATTGGGCAATATTACCAGACACGGTGTGGTATGTAATTTTTTTTTTTAAAGAAACGTCACTTGCTGCGTGGTCCAGTGCCCTCTTTCATGGTTGACTGTGATGTCATCAACATTGAAAATGGACTTGGGGGAAACCTCGGCGCATTGGCAGGATGCACAGCAAGGTAAGATTCTTTAAAGAAAAAAACACACTTAGCACCCGTGTAAGAAACTACACGAGTGCTAAGAGGTGGGAGCGCGGAAGGGAAAGTGGTGCTGGCTAGCAGCACCCAGGCTGCTTGGAACGCAGGCTTGTACCAGACAATACAGCCAACATTTCGAGCTTCCTGATTGGCCAGTTCTCCCTTCCAGGGTTCTAATGAACGGGGTGGCGTGAAAATACGTTGCTATCAGCACGCTGGGTTTCCAAACTTGGAAACCTGGGGTGCTAATGGCAATAATACGTGTTCCTGCACACCGGATCGGGTGATAATGGCACCATGGCCCATCGTTAAGGCTATAACTAGGGCCCTGGGGCGTCACCACCTGATCCAGCCCGCTGAATCGGGTGTTATTGCCATAATCAAAAACCAGACTGTCAAGTGTGTTTAGAAGGCATGCAAATAAGAGCCGTTGGGAAGCGTCTTCTTGTTCGAGCACCAGATTTCCCAATAATGGATATGGCCTGGGCAAGTCTGCATAAGGATAGTGCCCCGGGGTGTGTCTTACATGTCCTCGAAATTTATAGCGGAAAAGTGATTGTGCAATTAAATAACTTCCCAATGATAAGAGGTCTCGGCACACGATGTTCTCTTGGGAAGTGATTCGAGTTGTCAAATTATAACTGAGAGAACAGGAATCTCAGAACTGGGCAGGAAAATTAAGTTATGCTGCAAACGTGAGAGATTAGGTTGCTACTTTTTCTGTTTAAAGATCTCTGCTGATAAACGTAGCCTATGCAGTGACCCTTTCCTTGTATACTATTGGCTGATTTAATTGGCACCACATGATAAATCAAAAAATAGTAAGTTGCTAATGGCTGCTTTGTAGGTTGTTTTAGGGACTGCCTCGTCTGGCTGCCCTATCTAAAAGCGCATTGTGACTTGTTGCTGGAATCAGGAATAGTGGATTTATTTCTTAGTTCCAGAAGCAGAGGTCTCCACAAGTGTGTGACCAGACTACAGAACTACACGAGCCCCCGTGAGGTAGCGCAGATGAGTGAACTCTTATGAAGATCGAGAATAGAGACTGGCCAGCAGATCTGAGTGATCCAGGCAGGCTGTATCTCTGAACATGGACTTGCAGGGAGCTAAAGGCTATTCATTTGAAATCACAAATTCCCTTTTTTTAAAGTGATAATTGAGCATCAGTGACTATCATGTTCACTCTTAAGTCACAATTCGAGCATTTCAGAAAGTATGTCAGAAAGGTTGACCTCATAGTTACACAGCAGAAAAATACAACCAATGTGCATGATATGGAAACACATTTGACATTATCCGGTTGTGGTAAATAACTTCAGTTCAGACTTTTCCCATAATAAGTGGTATCATGAAGGGGGTAGCAGGCAGGCGCCAACATGCATAATCGTTTTTTTTTTGTTTTTTTCAATTGAGGCTTCAGCTACTTGGCATGGCCTATTTGTCAAAAATGTAGATGTCAGCAACTGATAACCTCATTTTTGACATTTTGTCTTGGACAAGCACAACAGCAGCAGCTAGTAGCTAAGTAATACAATACGCCTACAAAGCAGCACAAGAACAATGAAGCAAGCAGCAGGTCTGAAATGTTTGATGTTCAAAGGTAGAAAACAACCAATGGCATAGAGAATAGGTCTTTATTGGTAAATGTAGACAGTACGAGTTTTTTTATAAACCCCTCACATCTAAAGACAGGGCATATCCTCTATGTTTGCAAAGCAAGACATGTTTGTTATTATAAATACACCATTAAGGTGAAATACCAATTCTTCCAATTCATAATGTCTTCCTGATTACCGAGCTTGACATTTACTCTGTAACCTTGTGTAGGTGCTTAACATACATGCTCCGGGAATCAGAGAGTTCTAAGGAAGGGTGTTAGGATGAAGAAAGGAAGGGAGAGAAAAAGTGTCTAGATTGTGTAACTTTGATGAGGAGTAGGAACTGAATGAGAAAGGGGATTAGGACAAGGGAGATGGACTATAGTGAAGGCAATAGAGGGACGAGGGCGAAGGACTGGGATGAGGTAGATTGAGCACGATAAAGAAGAGGGATGAGACAGACAGATTAGGATGAAGCAGAGGACAGGAAAGAGTGACAAGGGAGAGAAAGAAGGATTAGGATGAGGAAGCAGAGTTACTAGGATAAGGTAGCTGCACAAGGAAGAGGGATGAGGAAGAGGAGGATGGACTACAATGAGGAAGAGGTCTTAGAGCAGGGGTCTGTAATATTTTTATCGCCAGATGTTTTGGACTGCAACTCCCATGAACCCCATCCAGCATAGCAAATAGTAAGGAAGCATGGAATGTGTAGTTCAAAACATCTGGCGAGATGCCAGTTACAAACCCACAGCCTAGGATGAGAGGTCCTCGGTTGAAGAAAAGGGTCTAGCACAAGGAAGTGGAAGAGGTATTAGGACAAGATAAAAGGAATAGCACAATGATGAGGCACTAGGATGAGTGAATAGGGTAAGGATGTGGGATACAGAAGAGAAATAGGGAAAAGGATGGGGCGAGGAAGAGGGACTAGACCAAGGAAGAGGTAAAGGCGCTAACATCAAGGAGAAGGGCTAGGATGAGGGAAAGGGACTAGTTCTAGGATGTGTCGGAGGGATGAGGATGGGGAAGTGGGACAAGTATGAGGAAGAGGGACTTGGACAAGGAAGAGAGAAATAATCTAGGATGAGGAACTGGGACTGGTACTAGAGGATAGGAGCAGGAAGAGGGAAACGATGAGTGACTGGGATAAGGGAATGGGATGAGACAGAGACTAGCATGAAAAAGAGGGACTTGGGTGTGGAACTGTGACTATCATGAAAAAAGTTAACTAAAATGAGGCATTATGACTAGGGAAAGGGGCTAGGAAGAATATGGGACAATCGGATGAGTAAATAGGACATGGCACTAGGTAACTAGGATGAGGAAGAGAGTCTAAGATGAGGAAGAACAACTAATAAAAGGGAATAGAAGAGGTAGAGGGGTTTGGAGAAGGAAGAAGAAGTGAGGCTAGGACGGGAAAGCGGATTAGGATGCGGGATGAGAAAGAGGAAGAGAGAATACGAGGAGTTAGAGGAATGAGCAAAAAGAAGGGCGACTAGGACAAGGAAGAGGGACTGGTACGTAGAAGAGGCCACATGACTAGGATAACTTCGTGAGACAAGGACCTAGCTGAGGGACCAGAGACTTGGAAGTGGAACTAGCAGAAGGAACATTAAGAAGAGAAATGAGGAAGAGAAAGATGGACTAGTATGAGGAAATAGGATGGTGAGAATTTAGAAGAAGAGGAATAGGAACAGGGACAGGAGGAGGAAGGAGGACTAGGATGAGCAGGAAGAAGAGAGGCTAGGATGAGGAAGAAAGTGTACGATGAGTTAGATTGACTAGGACAAGAAAGAGGTAATAGGATGTGGAACAAGGAGAAGGACAAAGAAAGGGACCTAGGACATGGAACTAGGACAAGGGACTAGGAGGGGGATGTAGCACAAGGACAAGCATTAATGATGACATACCAGGATGAGAATGATGGACTATGATGAGGACAAGTAATAGAAAGTGAGACAAAGACACAGAAAAGGAAGAGGGAGGTGGATGAGGAACAGGAACAGAGACTAGGACAATGAAGCAACACATGGAAGATATATTGAACAAGAGTAAGTGTGACAAGCAAAACTAAGTGGGACTAGCAGGAGGAAGAGGTGCTTATAGGAGGAAGAGGGAGATGGAATAGGCCACGGAAAAAAGACGACAAAAGGATTAGGATGAGATTGAGTAAACTCGACAAGGAAGCAGAAGGGAGAATAGGATGGGATGAGGAACTGCATTGAATAAATGGAAGAGAGATGGGCAAGCACAGCTAGAAAGAGGAAGAGAGACAAGGAAAGATAGGATTAGGAAGGTGGTCCAGAAATAGGAAGAGGGACTTGGACAGAGACTACGTCTTGATGAACTGAAGGCCTTTTGTTCACTTCTGCCTTCAATAAGGCATGTTGGATAAAGAAGACATGCTAAGCAGCAGGACAAAAGAATACCAATTCAATTTGTCGTGCAGCCAATACATGCTAATCGCATTGTACACTTCTCTGTCAACCAAATAATCAACTTCTCTACACTCTTCCCCATCTCTCTTATCTCTGTTGAAATGATTTGGCCACAAGGTAGTGGTTAACCATCAGCATATCTGCCAAAACAAACACTACTTTAATCAATGTATAGTACTTGTTAATATGTAACTATGAAGAGCAAGATCAGCCCTGCTGTGAACATATTAAACTGCAGTTTCAACACAGATCGCTGCAGCAAGTGTTTACATTACAAGGATATTTGATAAGTATAACTGGACCATGATTGCTACAGATCCCTGAAAGTGCTCTGCATCCACAAGAAGACTGTGAATCTAGATATTAATGGAACGTGTGTGGGCACTGCTGTCTGTAACCAATGGTAGTAAAATAATGCAAATCGGTTCAAACCCTCCAATAGAGCCTCCACACAATATACCAGTGACAATAATAGGAAAAGCACCAAGGCTAAGAGCCTGCGGTGAGGGCTGCACAACCTTACAGCTAACTAATTAGACAGTTACACAACCAATATCAGAATAAAGTCATGAAAGATTACAAAAGTCTTAAATGTAAAACACAAGGTGATCAATTTAATAAATGATGCTGCTAGCAGATGCCAAAAGACAATGCCTATCGAAACTAGCGGTCCTTCATTAGGGAACGCTCTTGAGTACATACATAACAACCAGGTTGTAATGGAAATAAACCAACAGCGCAACATGTGAAACAAAAGACCATATGTGTAACTCGTGTGTATGATAAAGAACAAGGAACATGTTGAGATCATGATCCACAGACGGTGCAGCTTGCATTTAAAGTTGTAACAATGGTGCAAATAAACAGGCAATGTACATAACCAACAAGGATAAGACAGTAAAAACAGGTCGGCCATCATTAAAGTTATCGATAAGAAATAAGTAAATAGGAATAAATAAAGTGACAGCATACAGAAGATGGTGCTCATGTTGGAAAGAGCTCTTCACTGTCATATAAGTGAAGTCCTGCTAACCCTGTCCTTGAACAATTAAACTGCATTGTGGAAAAGTGCCCAACGCGAAAAGCGTACATAATGGTAAGAACTGGATAGTGTAAGAGTGCAGAAGGAGGTGTCTGACACAAAGGTGGCATGCTTTTTGGCATACACTTTTATTTAGTGAAAATAAGGAGGAAACCTATATCTTCTTAACTTGAACAGGGGTTTCCCTGCCTCCACTAAGTAACTAAGGAATCAGAATGTCCAAGTAAAAAAAAGAGACCACCGTCATGTGTCAAAATGCCTATTTCTGTCCCTCACACCTGTAACTAATATTAAAGAGTTAGTGGTTCTTCCTGGTCCAGAAGAATGACTCCATTCTTCTAGGCAATGAACCACAATTCCAATCGTAGGTGGGAACTTCTCTGAGAAAATGACTCCCTTGCCCAGGTCTCGATTCCTTTCCAGGATGTCAAACAAAGTTCCATCTTGTGATGCTATAAAGATCTCATTTCCAATCAAAAAGGTAAAGTTCCACCTCAAACATAATTCCTTATTGGCCTTAGTGTTCTTCACTATTAGGTTCCAGGAGAATGCCTCCTTTCTCTGGACCTTCTCCTGTATGGCGTCACGATATCCAACACCAGGGGGTAAGGCATCCTTCGCCTGATCTTTCTTGACTTCAGTTTAGTTTATTCACAGTGCGCAACATTAGGAGGTATAGCTTCCTTCTCCTAATGTCTCTAGGCTTCATGGTTCACAAAAGCTGGTTGAGTGACTCACTTCCCCAAGTCCTTCTCAGGCTGGAGTTCATTGAGAAATGTGTGACATGTGAACTTCAACAAGTTGCTGAAAGTGCGGAGTTGTGTCTAAAGGTTTTACATTTCCAAATGCAAAAGTGTGGTAAATATTGCTGACACAGATATATGTGCAAAGGGAAAATTAGACAAGGTGTAGATTTAGTTTCCCTAGACCTGTTTGTTCAACTTGTCAGGTGAACAGTGTCATGTCGTCTGTTTGACACCATGTGACTGGAACACCACTCAAAACAAGTACAACCTCAAATGAAATGGACACTTCCAGGTCATCAATGACTATAATCCTGTAATAGCTCTGCTTGTGAGTGCAAACATTGATGTACAGTAAGTAGCAGACACCAGTACTGCTGCTGCACGATATGTTACAGCATATCTATCCAAAGCTGAAAAGAGTGAAACAAATTATGTTTGGGCTGATTTAACAGCAGACAAGAGCTTGAGTCAGAGGTTGTTCAGTTTCTCTCGTCAGAGGTTGTTCAGTTTCTCTAGCCATGAGTGAGGTTCATATGAAGCTTTTGAAAGACTCATCAGCACACATCTTTATGGTTGAAGTGTCAATATTTTGTGGTTGAGCCATCAACCTGCCATTTCTAGGAAATGAGTGCTAAGCCACTGTTTGAAATTGAAGATTTGGCAAAAAAGGCACCACACAGTATGGATGTGCTTAAAAACAATTTGATTGAAACATATTATCCAAAGAGGGCAGGTGCTATGGAGGCCTTGTGCTTGTATGAAGTAGCAGAGCACTGATCATATCACAATGTAAAAAGGGGTATTTCAAGTTACATGACAGTCCATGGTCCCTTTTTTAAACTTGTGAATGCATCCTTCATCAAACACATGAAGCTGTCTTGTGAAATTGCAGAAAAAAGAGCTATTTCCCTTGTGTTACTTGCTGTTGTGTTTACCATGGTGTACTGAGGAAGAATTACTTTGTTTGATTCTTATCAAGCACATTTTGAGGATACAAAAGAGGATATCTCTTTTCCCGAATTTGAAAGTTATTTAAAGATGATAGAGGAGGGGATTTGCCAGGAGAAAAAGGTGACAGCTGAAATTTCACAGGAAACTCCTGAAAGAAGTCAAGAGTCTGTTGTTAACAATACAAATTCTCTTGGAAATCCACTTTTATGCAATGAGGCAGAAATTGCTATGGAAGAAATGGAACATGTCATGCAACAAGCTAAGGATTCTGAGCTTCAACTTCCAGGTTTGGTAGCAAAACTAAACAAACAACAGGAAGATATTTTCAAACAAGTTACTGAGCATATTTTTCATGGCCTTGACAATAGTATAAAAGTGGGTTCATGCTCAGATGTGTGTCCTTTGTTGCTGTATGTACGCAGATAAGCTGGAATAGGGACAAGCATTTGTCCAGGAAAAGACCAGCTGTTATCTGTGTTGTGTTGTGACTGCTCTACTGGTTTGCCATCATTTTACATAAGCAGTGTTACTCTGCACTGCATGTTGGTATTACCTGTTGAACATGAAAACAACTGCAATTCTGGAAACTCTCTGGGGTCGCTGCTCATGAAGTTTATAGGATTGTTCCAAAAATGAAAGTTTTCATTGTTGATGAAGTTAGCATGGTGTCCAATCTCATGCCTTTTTTAATATCCTGCATAGTAAGGATTTGCCAAAGTGTATTAGAGGTATAGGAAATGTGAACCTCTCAGCATATTTCCAATATCCTGAGCTTATTGTCAACATGAGGCAATCTGCAGATTTTGAGTATGGATATGCAGCTATGTTGAAAGGATGACTATGTGGGAATGTTAAGAAATGGTGCAGGCAAGGCCTTACAAATTAGGCTCATTTCTAAAATATACCAAGGATGCAGTGCTTCTGAGGTTGTGTTAGATTTACAAGAAAAGAACATTGAATGTATTTGCTTGTTGTCTACAATTGCAGAATATAATAGATTCAATACTGTGATGATGACAAGTGAGCATAACAACATTGTAGACATAAAATCAGTAAATGTTTTGGATGGCCAGGCAATGCCATTAGAATTAAATAGGAAAGAGAAGACATGTCTGGCTGACTTGGACAAGTCATTTTTTTGTGAACAGCTGGATTATAGTCAAATTCAAAATTGTGAGTCAAATCCTAAATTATACTGAGGCTTAACTTGAATGTGGAGATTGGACTTGTTAATGGAGCAATGGGAAGAGTAGTTGTTGTGCCCAGAGTAATTCAGTACAGTTCAGTCTTGTGCAGTTTGACCACATTAAAAAAACACGTTTGGTGGGGAGTACCTCTGCACAGTGTTAACTATCTAATACATGTGTGTCCAAAGAGATCAGTTTCTTTTGTGCTCTGTTTATGCCATCACAGTGCATACTTCACAAGGTTTAAGTTTAGATGTTGCACTGATGGATGTTGGGTGGACTGTCTTTGAGCAAGGCATGTTTTATGTGGTATTGTCTTGTGTAAGAAGTTTGCTCGGATTATATTTAATACTGTTTGAGGATTCTCAAGTTGCTGATGTGGAATGTGTGTGTTGTAGAATATAACCATCCACCTTTATAGTATGCTCCTCACCTGGATGTACTGCTAGTTGCTGTAATGACTAGTTTTAAAAGAAAGAGGACACATGCTTTTACTGAAAGACAAGGGGATGAAACTATCCCTTTTAAAAAGTAAATTCTGGTGAAGGAAGGCAACAGTGTTTCTTTTCCTGAATTCACTGAATTGGACAGGAGTTGAATGCTATTGTAATTCAACTTTGACTTTGCTGTTTCAGATGGCAACATTAATGGAAAGTGTAAACACTCTTGCGACAATACACTCAGTTTTGAATTAACCACTCTTTAATCCATTGATTAAGGCAGCTCCAGAGGATGTTCATTGCTCATCTTCAGTTTGTCATGTGGTTGCACATGCAAGGCAACATTCATATTTTTCTGAAACTTCTCAACAAGATGTCCATGAGTTTCTCATGCCAGTCTTTGAGGTTCTAAGAATTTAACATGTTCCAACTGTCCCTTTTGTTGTTTTGTCATATGAGTGGTTACATGTTTGTTCTGGTTGTAATTGTGGACTATGAACCTTTTGAGCGGTTTGGGTCCCTTTCAGTAACATACCGAGATAGTGTTTTGTTCTGAGACCTGGTTAACAGCAATTACCAGGACATGGTCTGTGGACAATGTGGTTCTTACTAGCATTCTAAATTAAAAAATGTGCAGTGTCAAAAGTATTTTATACTTTTGTTTCAGTGATATAGAGATGACAGTAAAACCATTAATACCAATATTTTGAATTGTGTACACAGTTAGATTTCTATGGCACAAAACATTGGAAACTGTTGGAATTGTATTCCATCTCAGAGTAAGCATTCACAGTAGCCATTATACCAGTTGGCTATGATGAAAAACAAAGTGGCTTGGCTGGAATTATTCTTTGTTTTCTTTCAAACATAGATTGCCTATGTATCTTAAGAGTGCTTATGTAATTTTAGTTAAACCAACATTTACAGTGTAGTTTTAGTTGTAAATAAAGATTAATTTATTTTACTCAATGAACATTGATTTAGCCACTATTCAGTGTTTTCTATGTGTTCTTTTATTTAGATTGTAATGTAGTTGGGGAGTTGTTTGTAAGCATATCATATTGCATGCATAAAGAAGTGCAATTATATAACAATTGTAAACATGTGATATTTCTAATTGTTTCACTATAGATATTAGTAAATGTAATTATTAGAGATAGTACTAGTGTTCTGCAATCTTTTGTTTCTCTATTTTACATAAAGTGTGGTTTACAAATGCATATTTGTACTAATGTTTCCTATTGATATTTGAGTTGTGTGATGTTGTCCCTGCTATATTATTTCTAGAGACAGTTTAATTTGTATTTCAGTGTGTTTAATGATAACAAAGTATTAAGTTGAGGTAAGATACACTGCATGATGTTTTTATAAGAAACTTCAATATAATTTCTATGTAATGGGTATAGAAAATAGTTATGTTAGCTTAAATTATTGAGAACGAAAGTTCGAACAATAGACACTAGTTTTTTATTTGTGAATGTGGCCCAACTGTGGATGCACACAATATTAAAATAATGTTTTTTATAGGCATTTCTTCTGAAACTTTTCTTTAGAGAAGTCCAGGTTTTGGAAAGTCTAATTGTTTTTAGCGTTATTTTCCCTGAAAAGTATATTGTTAGTACATTGTTTCTTTTCAAACAGTTTTCTAGCTCATTGTAGGAATATGTGTAATGTCTAAAATATCTTTAGTAGTAGTATTGTAACTTTGTATATAATACGTATGTTATGCTTTTGCAGTCTACTAAATTATTAAAGTAGCATGTGATTGCATTGTGTAAATAATTCAAGCATTACACGTAGCCTGCTTTGGTGGCTTTAGAGAATTCCATAAAATGTAGGACACAGTTTAAGTGTCAAAGTTTCCTTTAAAGGTTTGAAGAATAATGATAAAATGTAACTGCTAACATCTAAAACCTGTTCAGGATATGTTCTGTATGTAGTAATAATCTAGTTATTAAATTGCTGCTGACATTAATATTTAATCGACTTTTTAAAAAATAATATAACAAAAGTTTAATCAATATTGAACAAATTAATATTAAAAAAGAATACTAATGCGACTCACAATATTGTTTTATGTCAGAAAAGAAACCTAATGTCTAGATACATTTTGCTTATCAAACATTTAAAAACATATTTATTTTCCAAATGTTTACATTTGAAATAAAGAGAAGTGTAATAAATAAATAAATTATTGTATTGGTTTTTCACAGTATGTTATTTGATGTACAATACAATTTAGCATATTCATTTTTTGTGGTTTTGAAAGTTTCATGGTCCACCTGCTTTTCTTTATGGATGTTGAGTATCATAGGGCATGGCCTGAGGAGTGAGAAGGCATGGTTATGAGAAAATAACTATTTTCCTGGTGACCACCCAAACATGCTGCATGCGGGGCTGAGGAGACACAATAAGATATGGTGCTGATAAAAGAAATAACCTCTGTCCTGGTTGACACCCAAACACAATGCATGGGGGAAGGAATACAATGAGTCAGGGTAAGCCATGGTGGTATTAAAATAAATACCAATGGCCCTGATTTCCACCTAAACAGATTCAGGGGGGCAAGGAGTCAGAATATGCTTTGGTGATAATTAAGAAATGATCACTGTCCTGGTTACCAACCAAGCATGATGCTGAGGAGCGGGACCCAATGGCTCACTATAGGGCATTGAAATAATAACATAAATAAACACTTTTCTGGTGACCACCCAAACGCAATCCACAGTGGGTTACCCTAAGCAGTCGGAATAAGGATTGGCGATAATAAAAGAAATAAACACTGTCCTCGTAGATGACATTGCAACCCCCTCACCAGACCGCTGAACTTGATTCCATTATCTCAAAAAAGTCCAGAAAAATGGAAACTTAAAAAGAAAATCCATATACCTGTCCTTAGTCTCTCCTCTGGGTGTACTTTCTCACTGGTATAGTAGTAGACGACATACTGCATGTATTAAATCCTAAGAGTGATAAGCCATTGCAGATTTCTGTAACAGAATAGTCAGAATAGTCAGCTCCATAAAGATACCTCAGGTTGGTGCTCATCTACATGGTCATGTGTTTAGGCATCATGCATTCAGGCAATGCAGGTACATCATAAATACATGCAGGTACAGCAGGTGAAGTAGCTTATGAGTTGCAATGCACAATGAATAACTATTGTCTTCAGAATGGGGTCATTTCCCTGAGGAAGAATGGCAGTGGGAGGTGTTCACAACGTGTATTAAACTAATTGGTTTCATCAAATACAATCTTAAGTACAGCTATTAAGCATTGGTGCCGTAATAAGGGCCTATAGATTTATTTTCATATTTGGGCAGAAAGAAATTAGTCATGTGAAAAGGTGTGAACACCTAACAACAGACCAAATACTGTTACGAACACTCTGCCGGAGGTTAATATCTACAAATCAGTGGGGATCCCACGATCTGCAGAAACCCAACCCAAATCCAAAATCGTTGGCTCTATTGGAAACCAATCTGTACACATACCACAACATAGACAAAATGTGTGACTGTGGGCGTTGAGCATGTCTGTTCCTGTTTCCATTCATACTGTTTACAAATTAAGCTTTGATCACATGAAATTCAATTCAATTAAAAAGGGCAACAACATGGTTCATCAGAGGGTAATTAGTAATATTTTGGAAAACCAAAATCGGCCCTCGATCTTCAGGGGTTATAGAGAGGGAACTGTTGTTGCACTGTGCCTCCACAGGAGTGTACACGTTCCCACACCTACATTACCTCTAAGCCTTCCAAGCCATGCCATGGGTGGCATAGCGTCTACCTGTGTTTTTTCTATATGTTTGCATTATTATTATTATTACTATTATTATTATTACTATTATTATTATTATTATTATTATTATTATTATTATTATTAATATTATTATTATTATTATTATTATTATTAATTGAAGACATCAATCAACAAAAGCACCAATTATTTTTTAAAAGGTCAATCTAAAATGTCATTGGTAGTGGTGAGATTAAAACTAAACTCTGGAACTCTGCTGACTTCTTGAACCATAGGTTAGAAAGTTATTGCAAGCGTCCAAGACGTTATGTGAGTGAGTAGAGGGGCACAGTGAAATACAGAGTTCCTTTACAAGATCATGGAACTCCAAGGAGACTTGCAGTATCTACTTTGCATACAGTAGGGTTTACTGTTTTCATCATAATTAATATATGGTCCTGCAATCTTCCCTTTTAAACTTTAGGTGTCTTTACAAGTTGAGTAGTACATATTTGGCAAATTACCCGTGTTCTAACCACCTGTACAATTCAGAGGTGCGCTGGGAGATATTAAAAGATTGATCTTCCAGCTGGGTAAATCAGCAAATGTTACAATTGCACCGTTAGTATTTTAAACTTTGTTTCACTGTACAGGAGGGAAGCACTCCAATGAATAACATGTTTTAATGAGGCCATTGCAAGGGCGGAAACATGTAGGCATTCCCCCTACACAACTTTACAAATGTAATGGAAGAAAAGGTGCAAAATGAACCTTTTATGTTAAAAAATATTCTGCGGGGGGATGAACCACTAGTGTACATTATACATTTCCACCTTCAGCATGATGGTGGAAATGGACATAAAGCGAATTGGTGATACAGGAATAGCACTATTATATTCCAGTAATATCATTATTGTTATCATTGGAACCAGTGGCAAGTCTGAATAATACTGCTTTCAGAGTTGGTATCTTCCTCTGGTGGTATTCCTGTCCCAAAATCCCCCCAGCTCATAATGACCTCTTAGCATAATGGTGTGCGTTACCCTTATGCAAGTTAGCTTCCAGTTGGTGATACATATAATCAATGTAGACTCTGTTTGGACATACAAAACATATATTATGCAGCTAGCAATGTGTTGCAAAAACGGATTTTAAACAGTGTAATATTACGAATTTAAAAGCCGTCTAGTGATTTACAATAACTGGTAACATGTAGACCAGACAGCAGCTTGCTTTCCTGCAGTAAGCTGCACCCATACACAGCATAAACATATTGCTGTAGACATTTCCTTGTCTTTTAATGGCTGTAAAGTGTCACAAGCAATTTCATAAGAAAGGGACGTGAAAGCTAATTACCATTTTAATTAAGTTTGAAATCCTGTCAATTACACCGATGCATTCACAACACTACACCTACACACTTTAACCAGTGCCTCTCCAAAAGGGCCAAACCACAGTGCCTACCTTCCTCCCCCTCATCTCTAATAGCACTGACCAGATTCACCAGAAAAAAGCCTGCAGAGCAAGTTTCACCGTTATATCTCCTATTCGCTGGAATGCACTGTCGCCATGTATCCAAGAAGAGCTCTCCTATCTAAGCTTCTGAAAAAAACTGAAAACGGTACTGTTTAAAAAATATGCCTAATTGCCTGTCCTACGTTCTCATAACTCTATTGACTGTAATATAATCATAACTAGCGCCATGATTAGCAAATTAAATAAATAAATAAATAACATATATATATATATATATATATATATATATATATATATAGTCAACCCTGTACGCGAGTGCAGGGAAAGGGAAGGCAATCCAGCAAGCGGTTCTGCTGGTAACAATTACGGCAAAACAGTGAGGCAGCAATCCATTAAAGTTCAGTCAAAAAATTATACTTTATTTGGACATATGTCCAGGACAGAAAAAGAAACCACACGTTAAACGATGCGTTTCGCAGCAACTGGCAGCTTGCTCACGTTCATATATATATATCAATGAAAAATCTTTGTTAAGAGAACATTATGGTAAAGTTGCACTAATAAAAACCGTTGAAATTCACTGAAAAAACTTTGTTAAAAGGATATTATGGTTATGTTGGACTAATAAAAACCTATGAAATTCAAAGAAAAAACTTTGTTAAAGGGACGTTATGGTTTCAAGTAAAATTGAAAAATCCCAGAAATTCCCCAGTTATGGTAAGCTAAAAAAGCATAACTCACGCCACCACCGTGCGCTGCTAAGACTAACACCCAGGACATCAAAGATGACATCACAGATGTCATTGATGACATCACTGATGACATCACATGTGAAATAAATTTTGATGAAAAGTCCCTACAAAGAGTTGTGTTTATATAGTTGGTAACAAGATCTATCATGAACTACTTAATCTATTAAAGAATGTACTCATGTAATATCATTTTATTGGAGTGTTGTCATTAATCCAGAATCCTAATCATATATAAACATAGGCAATGGCTGCAGCATGCACCATAGAAGTACACTAATTATAACTTGTCATTTTGGATAGAACAGTAATGAATGCTACCGTACGAGTTTTGAGTAATGTTAAACATGTAATAACTAGCTAACAATTCAAGACTTGCAGCACTTGTGCTGGTACAAACAATACATATGAAGAACCACAATGCAAACAAATCAGAGGCACATACAGGGAAACTAAAGTAAGGAAGAAAGAAACTGCATCATCACAAAATATTAATGACATTAAAGTCTATCTTCATGCATACAAATGAATTGTGTGTTTGAGGCCTGCTCATTTTCCTATGTAAATGCACCATGAGCTGAGACCAAACCCTAAGGAAAGTACTTAAAGAATATATGACGAGGTTAACGTCTAGATATATAGCACCTTTTTCAATGTTATTTTTCTGACTGCCAGTGAGCAAAACCACCTAGCCTATATATGTCAGTGAACAAAAACAAGTGGCCCAGATATGTGATGTCATCAGTGATGTCATCAATGACATTTGTGATGTCATCTTTGATGTCCTGGGTGTTAGTCTAAGCAGTGCACGGTGGTGGTGCGAGTTATGGTTTCTGGGGTTTTTCGATTTTACTTGAAACCATAACTTCCCTTTAACAAAGTTTTTTCTTTGAATTTCATAGGTTTTTATTAGTCCAATATAACCCTAACGTCCCTTTAACAAAGATTTTTCAGTGAATTTCAAAGGTTTTTATTAGTGCAACTTAACCATAACGTACCCTTAACAAAGTTGCACCCAAGACTCTAGGCCCTGGCCATAACCACCGCAACATAACACACCCACAGAATCAAACATCCATCAAATATCCACAAATCTACAGTTTGTGTACTGGTTTATTTTTATAGTTTGTATGTAAAGTTTTGGCTACGTCATGTAATTAAGATTATAGAGTTTGGTAACAAGTACTGCAGTATAACATATCCATGGAAGTAAACATTTTGGATTGTGGTGTATGGTTAGATGTTTGCTTCAATGGTTGTGTTATGGAGCAGTATTTGTGAGTTGAATTATAATATACTTACTGTTAGATTTTTTGTAATTGGATATTTTTTTCATGACTTGGGTAACTGGAGCAGATATTCTTTTTCAATTTCTGTGATAAAAGAAAAGATCATGTTAGTGTAGGTAGTTCGTAATGAGTTATTGCATTGCATAATAGACATTTCTGCATTATTTTGACCCTCATATTTAGTAGTTTACAAACTAGTGTACTGTGCAATTGGCTCCGTTTCTGTGTTTGTTTCTTAAATCATTGGGTCTGTGGGAAAAAAAATCCATGCTGGATTAAAACAAACCTTTTTTGTTATGGTGCAATACATTTCTTTCTTTGTTTTCAGTGTTTATTTGTTGTTTCTGGCTAATGTTCTATATGTTGGCTTGTTGCAGATTGTTAGATACCTGTTGGCATATTCTAACTGTTTATTTCTTCTTATATTTTAGTGGTATTGATTTATCTGTTTGGTTGTTTGAAGAATCTTGGGGCAGTTAGATATCTGTTGGCGTATTCTAACTGTTTATAGTTTTCTAATTGAAGTTTCATTAATGTTTATGCACAGATTAGTTATTACATTTTGTTTTAAGAATATTAAATAAGCGTTTATAAGATTTGCTGGTAATCTCTGCTTTAGAGTAATAGTACTATCATTACATTCAAAACATCCACAGTTATATATGCCATGTAGTGACCTGCATTGGTTGTGGCTCCTGTGTGGTAGACTATACCTATTGTTGTGAAGGTTTTCTTACCAAGTGATACTTGACCATGTGTGAATCCAGTCAGCTTGCAGTTGTTTTTGGTACCATCTGCATTGTATCGCAGAAGCATTAGTATTACGTATTTACTATGTGTTTGTATTTGTAAGGTGGAGCGATTATCTGAATTGCAGGTAATACATAATCTGCCATGGTTTGCATTTTGTACAAGTTGCTGAAATGGAATGGATTCACAGTTAGGTATGGATACATACACAAAGCATTCATTAGGGTTTTGTACCTGTGCCACATTGTTGCAGAGAGGCATGCATGTTTCCACATGTATGAAATCTGGAAGATTTCATTTATAGGTATGTTTTTGTTTTCCCGTACTTGTATTAAGTACATTAGAAATTTTGTGGATCTTCTTGTGATTGTATAGTGAATTTCACCATTCCTGCACAGTAGTCCAATTCTTGTCTTATTCCATGAACACTGTATGTGTTGTCAGGATTGTTGCTTGCATTTCTATGAAGGCCTAACATTTGCAAAAACAATTGGTCTGTATTGTGTAAGTAAATGTTGTCAACAATTGGTGGCAATTGGAATAGAATATTTATTGCTACATTTGTGTAGCAATTTACACCAGTTATATTTGAAAATTTGAATGGACCAGATAGTTCTGTGTCCAAGTCATTTCGTTAGAGTGTGTGTTGCTTCTTTGAGGAAGTACCTGAGTTACTTTGAGTAGTAGATTCTTCTTTGGTTATAGTAATTGATGAAGTATTAGCATCTTTTACTCTCTTTGGAGGATTTGCAGTGAGATCCTGTTGCATTTCTGTTTGAAGTAGTTTTCTTTTACAACGTTTAACTTTTTGTGGAACAGGATATGTTTTTAGATGGGGGTGTACAGTAAAAGTACTCTATTGCATTCTAAAATGCAGGAATATCAGCGTTTACTTTACTTGCATCAAAGTTGATTAGAAATAGACTGTCAAGTGTACGTAAGCGTGATAGTGCTATGTAGCTCATGCCTCATTTTAATAATGTGTTCCCAATATCTATCAATGCTTCATCTAGGATAAGACCTTGTTATTTGTGAATGGTGACTGCGTATGCTAGAGTTAGAGAAAATTGCGTACATACATGTCTTTGAAAAGAAGGAATTGAGCTGTTGAGCGTTCTATCCTTTTAACGTCTGATAGTTTGACAAAGAGAATGTTGTTGTCACGTGGCTATGTTTGAAAGCCAACAATTGTACCAAGTGCTCCATTAACTAGTCCTTGCTCCACGTCAAGGTTACTTTTAAGCATTACTCTACAGTTTAAAGATAATTTTAATATTTTGTCCAAAACAGCTGTGTTGGAGATAGAGTTTTCTAAGGTATTTAGAGGTCGATTCATGGAGCAAACGTGCGCCGAAAATCCCAGCGCAAGCAGGCACAAGGTAGCGCAAGCGCGAGAAAAGCAGCGCACGCGCACATGTGCGATTCAAGGAAGACGCTGTGCGTGTTTCCCGCTGTCCGTGCGCCCAATCCAGCCATGGCGCACGCAGGCATACACGGCGTGCGCTATGCGCACAGCAAAAGCGCATATAGCGCGGCGCACACAACCAAAGTGGGTGGAACAGTGGGCGTAACATGCGGAATGGGGAATAACGCATGAAAAAGAAGGCGTAACTGGGGAAGTACTGCAGGGAACTACACGGAACGCCCACACGCACGCGAACAACCCGTATTCATGGATTCGAATACGAGAAACCCGCACACGGTAAAAGACGCACACAGGCGTCAACGCGTCCGCCACACAAAGGCAGGCGGAAGCGTCCCCGCGCACAGTATAAAAGTGCGCGCAAACAACAAACACGTATATACAGCTACGATGAATGCCCCATTTGTCGCAGCACTGATCGTGGGACACCGCAGAAGGAGGAGAATAGCCAGGGCACGCATTTTCGCACCACGGACAAGCCTTTTTGGGATGCCTGACGACCAGGTCTATGGCAGGTATAGGTTTCCACCCCACATCATCCTAGACCTGGTCAGGGAGTGGGAAGATGACCTTACATCCCCCGCCCTTTGCTCCCAAGCATTGAGCCCCTTGGAGAAGCTGCTCAATGTCCTGCATTTTTTGGCCACTGGGTCATTTAAGCGGACTACTGCCATAGTGGGGGGGTCTCACAGGCCACGCAGTCACGCTGCCTACACCAGGTACTGGCAATCATGACAGCGCGCCCCTCAGTCCGCAGGCGCATATACATGCCCAGAACACCCGCAGAATGGCAGGCCGTTGTCCTGGATTTCTTCAGAGTGGTACACTTCCCCAAAGTGCTCGGTGCCATAGATTGCATCCATGTGGCCCTACGTCCACCTAGGGCCACTGAGCACATCTACCGAAACCGCAAGCACTGGCATTCCATCAATGTACAGGTGGTATGCGATGCAAAGGGAATCATCACCTCTGTCTATGCAAACTACCCTCCCTCCACCCATGGCAGTTTCATATACAGAATGTCCGCCCTGAGCCGGGCCCTGGAAGCTGGGCAGCATGGCGACACCTGGCTCCTAGGTAAGTACAAATGCCCTTGCACATACATGCATGTCACACACACACACACACACACACACACAAATAAACAAACCCAATAATCACAACCATTTACACCTCCCCAGGGGACAGTGCCTACCCTCTGAGCAACCACATGATGACGCCAATCCGGAACCCCACCACACCACCCCAGGTAAGATACAACGCCGCCCATATTGCAACCAGGGCCATAGTGGAGCACACATTCGGAGTGCTCAAGTCACGTTTCCGCTCCCTTGACCGCTCTGGCGGGCAGCTACTCTATGCACCACCAGTAGTGTGCAGGATCATTGTGGCAGCATGTGTCCTGCACAATGTTGCAACATGGCAGGGTGTCCCGGTGGACATGGTGGTGCCCCCACATCCCCAACCACAGGCACAGGCGCTGCCCATGGGAGGGGACAGGGCATGTGGCGAGGAAGCCCGGACCCAGCTTGTGGCCACATTTTTCACCTAAACTCCCACCCCTGCAGAGTGCACACAGGCCTGGCACATACCAGGTGACAATCGATGATGACAAAGAGACAGTCAACTGTCACAACCCTACCACCCTGAGATAGTTGCCATGGAAGTGCCACATTGTTTGCATCCCTAGCTACTTAAACACAAGCTATCCTGTGTGACCAAAAGGCACACATATGACATGACATGATATGGCCTATACACAAGTATTTCAAGGTGCGATGAGGCAGGGAGGGGGGAACAAGGGAAGACAGACAACGGTACTACTAGGCCAGGTGTCATTTAGATTGTGCAAGTGCAGGGGTAGGGGGAAGGGAAAAGTGCAAGGGGAAGGGGAGGGGGGAGTGCAGTACAGGGTAAGTAGACCAAAAAACAAATACATAGGCCAGCTGGTGGCAACTGCAAAGGTAAGTGCAGACAAGTGCTGGGAAGGGGGGGCTGTAGGGATAGAGAGACAGTACCACAGTACAGTGGTTGCCAGGGAGGCAGTGCAAGTGGAGAGTGGCTGGGCCAGGGACCGAGGTCGGTGAGAGTGGCCCAGTTGCAGATACAGTGCAGTTCCAGTGAAGAATTTAGCAAGGGAGTGGCAGAGAGAAAGCAGAAGCAAAGAGGAAGGTCTTGAGGTGCTTCGCGAACCGGAGATGGTTCTCCTCAAGTTCCAGTGAGGCAGGAAGGCTGTTCCAGAGGGAGGGCCCTGCCGCAGAGAAAGATCTACCCCCAGCTAGTTGCTTTGAGAAGCAGATGACCCTGACATGCAAGTTGTGAATCACACACACCTGCAAAACAGGCCATGGCCATCACTGTTATGTCACTCAAACCCTCCCAAACCACAACATGACATGGCAAGCAATACCCATACACCAACACAGTAACAATAAGGTACACATTGCCATGTCCAAAATGTACAGTGGCATCAGACAGTGATGCCTGACCTGGAATCAGATGAAATGACTGACCAACAACCTCCCACCCAAAATAAGTCATTTCCAAATGCATTACAAAAGTTGTAGACGTAACATAACAATGAATGCCTGTCTACATGCACATTGTGCATTGCAAAATCAACACTGCAGCTTCTGTGTGCTGTGTCCTACTCCTGCAACACACTGCTCAGCGCACAGCACAATGAACAGCCATTGTGCGTGATGCACACCCTGTGCATCACATCTAAGTGACAGACCACATCAAAAAGCAAATTAGCCATGTACAGGATCCATAATTGGTCACAGAACATGTGCTGCAGGGACACAGTGGGCACCAGAAGGCAAACAGTGTACACGTGGATATGCAAGGGTGGTTGTACATGTAGTGCATCAGAGTGCAAGTGTGAGGGTCAGCAAGGACATGCACTCAACATATGCATGTGCAATCAAGTGACCATCAGTGTTCTCTACACATCACATGTGAACATTCACCATGTGTACGCCCCAGCATGTCAAACCACAAGTATCCCCTCGCACCTGAAAGGTAAACACAACACATGAACAGGCATTGATCAGCAGAACACAACATGTACATAGGATACCACCATTACAATGTCAGGGTTCCCATCACACTGCAGGGCAAGGCAACTATCAACAACACCCCCCCTCCCTCACAAATGACCATGACCCACTGAACAACTGCACCTGGGTCATGGGGCCTTCAACCCTCAATTCCACCTGGCCACAGGATCACCTTTCCCCTTCGTCACCATATCCCACCTTGTGTGTAAAAAGGTGCCTGCACCCTCAGAATCCACACTCATTTCCAAAATCACAAAATCCAAGGCAGAAAAACGAACCAGAACACCCTCCAGTAGATGACTTGACGTAGCAGTACCTCACAAAGGCCAAGTACTACCACAATGATGCAACAACCAAGGTAGCACAGTAAAACAATGTCACAACAGGATGTGAACCATGTGTGGTACATAACATAGAATGATGCACCATGAACGGATGTGTACTGTCACAGGTCCCGTGTACAGGCGCGGGAGTGTCACAAAACAACCACCCCCACCGTGTCCCGGGTGCCTGCAAGGTCAAACTCACACAGGCCCCTGAGACCCTGGTGGGGAAGGAGGGTCAGGGATATGCAGTCGGGACAGGTGTTGGCACACTGGATAACTGGAATGAGTGGCAGGAGAGTGGAGGAGGAATGACACATGAAAGTAGGGAATGCACAAAAATGTATTACCTGAATGAACACATACACAATCCAAACAAACTTGGATATCATTGTCATGGCCTTCTGTAGTCCAGGCTTAGGAGTTGCACGAACCAACCACCCCCTATATGGTTTTGGCGCCTACAAGTTTGGGACTTACACAGGCATCCGCAACCCCAGCGGGGAAAGAGGGTTAGGGAACGTTGCTTGGATAGGTACAGAAAGCAGGAACACCGGGTAGAGGGTACAGGGTTCAAAATTGCATAGGATTCCGGGTGATTAGGGGGGGGGAAACATACCAAATTGAATTACACATTCATCCATGCATTACTGCACCCCCCAGCAAGCCTATGCAGAGCAGTTTGAAAGAAAAACAACAAGACACTTAGCTCTGGTTTTGATTGCTGGCCTCCTGCCTGCGCACTCTCAGGTCCGGTTACAGGAGCACTGCAATGCTGCAAAGAGAGCCACAGTCAACAACCTGTACGTGCCAATTACACAAAACACACCACCAAACATGCCCCATAGCAACAAACTACTCTACAAACAGACAATCTGGTGTAGATGCTTTGTACCCATATATAACATTACCCCTGTGATGGGTCATACACAGTCAATGCAGTAAGTCAGCCGTCGGTGGGTGCATGGCAAATGGAACACCAATGTGTCACAATTCACACAAAAAGCAATGTTCCCTCGGTAAGCAGATATACCCATATAGGAAGCCATGACTTCAGAGCAAGTTGTGTACCACCATGACCGAAACAAAGTTGGCAGTGCATTAATCAAAATGTACATGGAAATGAAATGCACTGCACCCGAGTATGTCCCTTGCTGTATGTCCCTGTGAGCTGCCCCTTTCCATGTCTCGGAAGGCTACATGGTTGATACAAGTGCCTTGATGGACCTTGGTGTACCGGAGGGTATGTGCCACTGCCCCTGCAGGTGTCCCAGACAACCTTACAATCAACAGCCATCAGTCCACCAACACATCTGAGCTGCATTGTGTGCTTCAACACCAATATTCGTCCAAGCTCACCCTCAGTGCTGTGACTAAGCCTGCATGTGCAACTCGCCTGGTGCAAGCTTTGCTGTGTTGTGGCCCCCCTGTGCTGCTCACCTTGCCTGGAGTTCCTTGGAACACGTCAGCAGTTCTAGGATGTAGGTCTGCAATCCCTGTGCCTCTGCTTGTGCACAGATGTGCATGTGGGCACCAACAAACGTGTCCACAATTCCGTCGTCCAATGGGCCATGTCTGCTGACAAAGGTGCTCTGGAGGCTCATCCCCCTGCAGAAAGGGCATGAAACACATGATTAATGCTTCAAAGTCATCTGTGTGTGTCTCTTCAAGCATCTCATTACTTGACCATGTCAGAGAGTCACATCATAAATCACACCATCAGTCCGTCTTTCACATCCAAAGTGTGGAACACTATCTACGTCATGAATTGCAACACGCATGTGTACAGTAAAGATAAGAAACATACTACACAATGCATAGCAATGAATGTACACATTAATCATGAAACACCCCATCTAGCAAAAGCTGAAAAGTGGACAATAACACCAAAATCATCCCCACTAGGGGTGTAAACACAAGTCACACAGCACCAGACATGCCACAGATATGACAGTCCAAAGCCCTTGTGTAAAAGGTTGTGACACCGAACCATCCTTGCGAGCCCATGGATAAGGGAGGCAGGAGTGGCATATGTGAGTCAAGGACCCCAAGCAGCAAACACATACACAAGACAAGGCTGAAGGTCCCAGCTGGAACAGACAGTGGATGCCTTCAAAAGCCAGAAAGCACTGCACCATCACATGAAAGCACAATAGACAAGCAATTTTAAACTATATTAACTAATTACACTAACTATGGAAAACCTACATTACCTAATTAAACTATCAAACAGAAACTTAACTAACTAAACTAAAAGAAAAATCAAAAATGGCCACATATGACCCGGGGGGAGGGAAGGCACCCAGGAGGGGGGAGTTACAGGGTGCTGCTCAACATCCACATGCGATGATGCTGAGCCAAAAAAAAAACCTCCATGGGCTCAACGCCTGCACAGCCCGACCTATGTGGGAGATAGATGGTCGTCTGAGTCTGGCTCATCCTGGAAAGGAGGATGTGGCACAGTAGCCTGGCCACGCCTAGCCACAGCTTGCCCCTTATCGGCAGCAAGTCTGCCGGACGGGTGAGCCTGGTTCTGTGTGGCGATGTGACGTAGGTCTGCATGCAGAACCTTCCTCTTGCAAGGTAGCACGTGTAACACAGAGTTCCTCCTGCAAGGCCTGGCTGGACAACCGCTGTACCTCCCGGCAAGCCTGTAGCTCAGCCGAGATGGTACGCTCAAGCTGTGCAAACCTCTCCTCTGCCCGCTGCCTCTGGGACATCATAAGGACACCCAGAGTGGATTTGAGGGAAGCATACTCCTCCCTCAGGGCATCCATGTGCGCCTTTGCGTGAGCAGCAATTGCTTGACGCAGAGACGACATTTCAGCCTGGTGTGCCCTGTCTGAGGCCGCCATGCCCAGCCTGAGCGAGCGGGCCGTGGACCGTGCCGCCTGCTGCTGGAGAAGCACCTGCCTAGCAGGGGGGAGCACAGATCGGGCCACACACTCCATGCTCTCAGCGATGTTCTCCATTGCTGCCCCCTGCCATTCTGAATTGGCAGTCATGTCTTGCTCCCACTCAGTATACTGCGGTTGCACGCGGCGACCGCGTTGCCGGGCTTGACCCCTGTGGGACCCAAGGACCGGGGGTCCTCGCTGTGTTGGCACCGCCCGCGGCTGCACGACTACATGCCCCCCTCGACGTGATGTCCCAGGCACATCAGTGACTGGTGTGGAGGGTGACCCTGCGTCCCGATCCAGCACGGGCGGAGGAACCAAGACTATCTGATCCCTCAGTGCAGGTGTCGCGGACAGAGGAGTGTCCACATCAGAATCACTCACCCCTGACACATGGACTGGATGCTCATCCAACTCAACATGGACGTCAGAGTCGTCATCAAGGCTGGACTCATAGGCAGCCAGAGACAAGATGGACTGTAGCACTTGTGGGGGTTTTCGTGGCCTACCACCCCACGACCCCCGCTAGTGCTGGGTTGATGTAGTGGTAACAACCCTGTGTCTGGCATGACAACACCATCCTCCGCCTCCATTGCGTCATCACCTGGAAAATAGAGAGAAAAAAGGTCACTACACATGTCAGAAGCACACAACACACACACACACCGACAGCAAACGCATCAGGCAGACATGTGACACACAACATATAACCTGGCATGCATGCTGGGTCAACTTTGAATTGCTTCTGTGATCAGACCTGTTGAAAGGTGGCAGTTTCCATGGAAGTGGGTCTATGCAGTGCAGAAAATGTGTATGTCACTCACTAGCTACATGTACAAGGACTCCATGGTGTGTGCCAGGAAATGTGAAGGCAGTGCAATGTCAAATTCAGATATCATGTGCATTGTGCATTCAATGTGTACCATATCTAGAAGCCAAGCACCCCTCCACCCCAGTACCAAAGCAGGGATGCCTAGCATGGTATCAAAAGGCTGACCATACACCTGTGTATTGACAGGCAGTGTTGACTGGCATCAACAGCTTAATGTGATTCAAGTGACAACACTGCAAATGATGCTGGGACAGTAAGCAGGACACATGATGAAAACTCTGGATGCCGCCCATGTGTGAAGAAGACACAACAACAGTTGGACAGAGTCATTGGCCATTGAACAGGCTGAGGCCTGTGAGCCACACAGATTGTCAGACCCTAAACATGTGTGCAACGCAGGACTGAGCCACAGTTGACATAGGAAGGCTGATGAGATGCCAGGCAATGTATGTAACCAAGGACTTGTATTACAGTGATCATCCAGTCAAGGACACATAGGGGCATGCGTGCAATGCACATGGAGCATGAATGGGCACTCATGTCCCTGCGGGACATCTGACCTATGTACAGTACAAGTGAGATACCCTGCATCAAGTACTAAGGCTGTACCACACGGCATATGTCTGGCAGATTCTACGTTGGAAGTTAGCATCTACACAGGACGCATGAACAAGAAAGTACACATTGGCAAGATTGAAGATGACAAGTGCAAAGGTGGAACTGGGGTGCAGAGTGGCAGAGGAGGGGCAAGGGAACATGCCTACATGGAGTCCCCGCATGCAGGCAGAGGAGACATGCATCACGGAAGCATTGCATTACTTACACATCAGAACCATGTACACATCACATGTAGTGGCAATCATGCACAACACATCCCACAAGTGAAACACACACGTCCTCAACAAACACGCATCAACACTCACTGGACTGGGCATCAAAGTCCAGCATCTCTCCCACTCCTTCGTCCAATTCAGGTGATATGAACTCCGCAACCAGTGCCTCATGCGGAGTGAGCACTTCCTCCTCTGGTGCAGGCCCACCGCCAGTCACCAGAGTCAAGTTGTAGAGGCACGCTTAGACTTAGTGCTGCGTTTGATGTCATTCGAGCGCTTTTTGCACTCTTGCGCCGTGCGCACCTCATGGCCGAATGAACTGACATGTTCTGCAACATGCTTCCAGTGGGTGTCACGTTGGGCAGCCGTAGTCTGACTATTGGCACCCACTAGCATGTCACGGCTGTGGCCCCGCATGTAGTCCACGAGGAAGTCCAGTTCCTGCTTGCAGAAAGGCTTCTTCCTCGACGTGCAGTAGGTCGTGGCTGTGTGTGGGGTCCCAGCCTGTGCTGCAGGTGCAAACTTCCTCCTCTTGGACTGTGGCGCAGACCCTGGCTGGCTAATGCCACCCTGACCAGTATGGCCAGTGGGTTCGGTGGAATGAGCCAAGGGAGTGGCAGGTGGAGGGACGACCAAAGGCCTGACTTGTGTCAGTGGCAGCTGGGTGCCCTCTAATGGACCCTGCGCAGCAACATCAGCTGTGGTAGGGTCATTTACCGCAACAGTCCTAGTTGGCAGACTCACAACCGGGGTGTTGTTGGGTGCATCTGCCCCTGCACTTGCCAACACCCGGCTGTTCGGGGCAGCAGATGACATGACTGCCCCAGGGACACGTGTCTTGGTCTGAGCAGCCTGGCCTGCCCCTATGGTTTCCCTCCTGGCCTGTTGGAGATCTACCAAGGGCTCCTCAAGTGCCAACGCAGCCTGCGCTGGCAGACCCTGAGCCTGGGTGGCGGTGTCCACAGCTGCACCTGCAGCTACCACTACCCTTGGGCCCGTGGCAGTCGATGGAACAGACTGCCGGGTCACACGGGCGCCAGTGCCAGATGCAGAAGCTGCATCCCCCGGAACCACAGGGGGTGGTGGCATGACTGCACTGACACATGGCACAACATTGTGCTCAAGTGGCGCACCCCTGCCTCTTCCCCCTCTGTGGCCGCCCTGGACACCCTGGAGTCCCCCTACTCCCTGGTCACCACGGCTACGTCCCCGACCATGCCCGCCACGAGGAGTACGCCCAGCTGAGGCGCCCCCACCTTTGGTGGCCTCCCAACCATGACACAGATGTAGTAGTGCTGGCACAGATGGAGTGGTGCCAATGGGAGGTGTACACCACAATTGACCTGGGCAATTGGGGTGAAGGGGGTGGGAAGGAAGATGTTAACAGCCCCCCTGCACCTGCAAGGCTGTATGTGTCCCCGGTGATGTAGTGATGGGTCACGCAATGCTCAGGCACCCCAAAACTGCAGTAAAACCGTGCACGCAACCCTGCAGCCTACGTGCGTGGATTCAACCTCCCGCAGTACGCGGTGGCACCCAGTAACACAAATAACGTGTACGCGTGGGACACGCAGGCTACTATGACATTGAAAATGGGTGCGATACACAGGGGCACCCGCAGTGGGGAAATAGAGCGTGTTCGACTCACCGTCTGACTAGCGCAATGCAGAAAAACACGCGTAGCCAATACCCCAGCCAAAAGAAGAGATACATCCTTGATAGCTGTGAAGTTGTGATGGCGCGCGAAACAACAGGAAGCAGCAACACACGTCGGTCTCCACGAAAGGCACGTACAGCGAACTGCTGGGCCCGCTCACCTTTAACCCGTGCTGAGGGAAACGCCCGCGCGCATCACGTCACTTACGCGCATGGGCCCTTTCCTCGGATTACACGCGGACATGCAGTTTTTCACTCGCGCTGAAATGCCCATGCACGCCTGTGCGCGTCAAGTAACAGGGGCGCTTGTGCTTGAGGGGCCTTCTGTCCAATGAAAGTGCGTGTGCGTGCAGACGCGCTTACGCGCTAAGGGCCTTTCCTCGAATTACACGCTGACGTGCAGAATTTTCACGTGCCAAATCACCCCGCATCAAGCTGGCCACGCATAAGCACACGGAAGACCACGCTCCTGCCCAGAAGGCCGAATTACTGCCCCCCAGAGCCCCGAGCACGCTCCCACCTGCCATCTGCTGCTGCCTGACTGCCTGCTGACCACGTGCCATGCCATTTGCTTCCTGCACATCAGCCAGGGGTGCTGTTGCTGTGACCACCCCTGCTGGAACCGAAGACTCCCGACTGGGATTCCATCACTCCACAGCCCAGCCCCAGGACCCAGTTGCCCACCCACTCCTGCCTCTGGGATTGTCATATCGGGCACTGCAACATCTGGCACCACTGACAACCCCTGGCCAGAGAGGCAGAGGGGCACCAGCTTCAGTGCCAGGGAAGTTGGTGTCCTGGTGGAGCAAGTCCTGGGGCAGTATGATGCCCTCTTCGGAGGTTTCCGCGCTGACAAGGAAGGACGGACTTGGATCTGGACGGACATCGTGACTGCCATCAACACGGAGGGGGTGGCAGTCCGCGGCTTCCAACATGTCAAGAAGCGCTGGGAGGACTTCAGGTCCAGGACCCTGAACAAGGCCCGGCGCCTCTTGAAGGCAGCGGATGCTAAGGGGCGCCGGGGCCACTTGTAGGAAGATCAGATGAGGGTCCTGGAACGCATATCCCCAGTGCTCCACGTCCAGGTCCTTGAGAGGCAGACCCGTCTGGAGTCGAGCGGTAAGTGTACATGCATCCTGATTGTGAGCTGTGCGTGTGGTGATGTTTCAGTAGTGTGCAGGTTGCACATATGTTTGTATGGGGTCGAGTATGGGTGGGGGTGTACAGGGCCGTGTGGCTAACACATGCGAGGGCTATAATGTGTGAGACATGGATGGTGCTTGTGTGTGTAGGCTTGCAAGCCAAATGCAGTTGTGTGGGCACACATGTTTGGATGAATGTGTATGTAAGTAGACATGTTCGTGATGTCACGCATGTATGTTGTTTTCAGCTGCATGTATCAGCACTGTGTACATGTGCATGTGTGTGTATTTGACAAGGGTGCAACAGTGATGCAACATGGATGCATGTGACAGCGGGATGTGGAAGCCTGATTGACAGATGTGACATGGATGCCCATCTGAACACTGCGACACTTGGCAGAGGTGTACACATGCATGCAAGTGTGGTGGTGTGTGTACATGTGTAGTGCACTTCCTGTGTTGCATGTGATGTCTGGCTCAGCTTTGCCTGCTCATGCTGTTGTATGTGTATGGATGGTGCTGGCAGTTGCGATATGGCTGTGGTATGGCTCATGTGTGCGAGTTGAAATGCATGTGTGTTGGGGATTGTGATGACATGTCTGCGGTTTGCCAATGCCACTCATGTACAACTGTCATGTGTGTATGTGTCCATTGTACAGTGCCCTGATGCCTGTGTTTTATTTCTCCCTGTCTGCAGCATCAACTGATGAAGAGGGTGGAGAAGGTGCTGTGGAGCACAGCGGCGGGGATCCCACCGCCAGCCCGAGACGCAAGGCCCGGCTCCCCTCCCAGGTTGTGATCTCGTCGGGGAGTGAGGAGTCCGGTGCCATGTCCCAGGCCGCAGCTGCCGGGGGGAGGTCCAAGAGGCGGAGGTTGGAGTTGGACTCCTCAGCAGCAGAAGGGGCAGCTGGGACCCCACAGGGCCCAACGGGGGAAGATGGCACAGAGTCATCCAGGTTGGTGGGGGGTTTGGTGGAGGAGGAGGCCGTGCAAGCAACAGAGATGGGGACTAGATGTGGGGATTCCACTGTTGCTAGTGGTGCAGTGCAGGACCAGGGACAGGAGGCAGCACAGGCCGCCACGGAGGTGCCTGTGTGCAATCCTGTCCCATATCCTGTCCCTGCATCATCTTGCACCAGCAGGGATGCCTACGTCCAGACCTGTTTTCAGGCAGGGGATGAGCTCACGACAACTGGCCTTCCTCTGCCTGCGGACGTGGCTATCCGGGTCCGGGTTGAGCCTGTCCTGACTGGTGTGGCATTGCGTCAACGGGCCATGCGAGGTGACCTGCAGTCTTTTCATGAGGAGACTGCACGTCATCTCGAATGGCTCCTTGACCACGTCGGCCTACTTGGACAGGTCACCCAGGCTGGATTCCTCTGTTTGATGGGGCTTGCTGCGACCCCCTCCTCAACTGAACCCCCTATGCACCAGTCGTCCTCCGTGCCATCTTCCCACCCATCAGTCACCTTGGTGCCCTGTGGAGCTGCCTCTGACGGTGCGGCCAGGCTGGTGGAGGATGCATCCCTGCCACAGTCGGGAGTCGGACGTCCAGCAGGGGTGGCCACATCAACGACTGCACCCCAGCCAGCGGAGGATGTGCAGGCAGCAGGAGGCAGTGCACGGGCAGAGGCACAGCAGCAGCAGCAACGTGGTGGGAGCCATGAAGGCTCGGGGCCTTCGACATCAGAGGGGCAGGCATCGGCCGGAGGGCAGAAGGACCCAGGACAGAAAGTGTCTTCCGTGTGGCAGCGGTTGGGTCACGCCATGGATGCGGAGCGGCATCGGGCGGAAGAGGCACGGCTCACGATGGTCAGGGCGGAGAACTCCATGCGGAGGGCCCTGAGGCGGGCCGAGTGCCTCATGGCAATCCGCAGGGGGTTGGAGGTGGACACGTCGACGGCCCTGCGGACCCTCGGGGCCATGGAGGAGGAACGCCTCCGGGATATTGAGCAGGAGTTCGATGATGCCCTGTCCCGGGACATCCAAAAGTGAGCCGTCGGACTAGCCCGCTGCCCTTGTACATAGTTCTGTAGTTAGTGTTAGGTTTCCTTTGTTTTTGCATTTTTTTTGGTCCTTTTGGACAATGGGCCACATTTTTGTATATAGTTTTTTTTTTAGGTAGTGTTATTAGATAGGTTTCATTTCTTTTGTTGGAATCATGGACCCTGGCTTGTTCATCCGTACATAGTAGACTGTTGGATTTTCTTTTTATTTTACAATTTACCCATGGAGCAATGGCTTTCAATTATAATTTTCCATTGGATTTTCTTTTGTGGACTGTGACTTTGGACACCATTCCTTTGGATTATGATTTTTGGTTTTGCATTTTTTCACAGACATGCTTCTTTTTATTTTTTTACATTCCCATTTCTGTTTGTTTATTTTTGATTCAATTTATGTTTCCTTTAATACATATTTGTTGTTCAAACTTCAATGTGTAGTATCATCTCATTGGTTTCATGCATATCATGATATGGGTTTTGAGATTCACTGACACCCATTGGGTGTATGTGAGGGACATGTGTTCGTTTCCAAACTTGCAATTGGTGTTCTATCATGTTATTGCCATTTCTAAGTGGGTGGATGCAATACTCGGGTGGGTGTTTTGCATTTGGAGGCTGACCATAGGGACCGGGGATCTAGATTGTGATGACATGTTGGCTGGGGAACATGAGTTGGGGCCTGTTGGAGGGTGCACCACAGTGCTGGGGTGTGGGGGTGCAGGGGAACATGAGTTGGACATGAGTGGGGGCCGGCTGGCAGGTGCCCCACAGTGCCAGGGGGTGGGGGTGCAGGGGAACATGAGTTGGGGCCTGGTGGATGGTGCACCACAGTGCTGGGGGGTGGGGGTGCAGGAGAACATGAGTTGGGGCCTGGTGGAGGGTGCACCACAGTGCTGTGGGGTGGGGGTGTTGGGAGACATGAGTGGGAGCCTGGTGGAGTGTGCACCACAGTGCTGGGGGGTGGGGGTGCAGGGGAACTTGAGTTGGGGCCTGGTGGAGGGTGCACCACAGTGCTGGGGGACGGGGGTGATGGGAGACATGAGTGGGAGCCTGGTGGAGGGTGCACCACAGTGCTGGGGGGTGGGGGTGCAGGGGAACATGAGTTGGGGCCTGGTGGAGGGTGCACCACAGTGCTGGGGGGTGGGGGTGATGGGAGACATGAGTGGGGGCTGGTGGAGGGTGCACCACAGTGCTGAGGGGTGGGGGTGATGGGAGACATGAGTGGGAGCCTGGTAGAGGGTGCACCACAGTGCTGGGGGGTGGGGGTGCAGGGGAACATGAGTTGGACATGAGTGGGGGCCTGCTGGCAGGTGCCCCACAGTGCTGGGGGGGTGGGGGTGTAGGGGAACATGAGTTGGGGCCTGGTGGAGGGTGCACCACAGTGCTGGGGAGTGGGGGTGCAGGGGAACATGAGTTGGGGCCTGGTGGAGGGTGCACCACAGTGCTGGGGGGTAGGGGTGATGGGAGACATGAGTGGGAGCCTGGTGGAGGGTGCACCACAGTGCTGGGGGGTGCGGGTGCAGGGGGACATGAGTGGGGGTGTAGGCTAGTCCCCCGTGGTGTGGGCTGCCTGCAGGGGCCATGGAGATTGTGGAGCAAACACCTGGGAGGACCCACACGGCCAATTCACGTGTAGTACTCCACGGAACCCCTGAAATACACATACCATGCTGATGTCGGGTGTGAAACTTCCCGCGCACCCCAAGATACACGTACCCAGGACATTTGCGTGTGGAACTTCCAACGCACCCCTGAAATACACGTACCCTGCTGATATCGCGTGTGAAACTTCCCGCGCACCCCAAGAACACGTACCCAGGACATTCGGGTGGGGAACTTCCAGCGCACCCCTGGAATACACGTACCCTGCTGATATCGCGTGTGAAACTTCCCGCGCACCCCAAGATACACGTAGCCAGGACATTCGCGTGTGGAACTTCCAACGCACCCCTGGAATACACGTACCCTGCTGATATCGCGTGTGAAACTTCCCGCGCACCCCAAGATACACGTAGCCAGGACATTCGCATGTGGAACTTCCAGTGCACCCCAGTAATACACGTACCCTGCTGATATCGCGTGTGAAACTTCACGCGCACCCCGAAATACACGTACCCAGGACATTTATGTGTGGAACTTCCAGCGCACCCCTGAAATACACATACCCAGCTGAAATGACGTGAGGTACTTCCCGCGCACCCCAGTGATACACGTAGCCCGCTTGCCGTGCTGGTACAGGGTTAGCGCAGCCCTTTGCGCTGGATTGGGGATTTTGATGGCTTTTCCCTGCGCAAGGGGCGTTCTTGGGGGCATAACTGGCGCTGCTGCAGGGTCGCTATGCCACTGTGCGCCACGGCTGGTTTTGGTGGCTGGAATCCATGAATACGCTGTGCGCGGAAATGTATTTTGGCGCATGCTGATGGCGCAGGGATTCGCACGCGCACACTGTGCGCCAGCCGCGTGCACCACTTGTGCGCTGAATTCTATGGATTACCCCCTTAGTCTTGTTGTGGCTTATTGACACATGGGTAGTGTCATACCATGTATGTCCAATTTGTCTGTGGAGCAAATTTCAATTATTGGTTGAATTTCTTTTTTCAACATTGCTTCATTAAATTTTGAACAGCTTGCAAAAGTTGGCATCAAGGACATACAATTGACATTTTTGTGTGCTAATTTTTCCATGACATCAGTAGCACATGGGTTATGGCCATACAGTGCATGGACGTGCTGGGTTTTTAATATTGATTGTGCTTCTTGAGGTAGTAAACCAACTCTAATACTTTTTAAAATGTTGGTGTATGTGAGGTCTGCAGACTGGCGCATGCTTTCTGTTAATTCTCTGTATTGGAAATGTTGCCAAAGGTTGACATTTCCTATGCTGCCAACAGTTTTACAGCAGAATTTGTGTCCTAAGGTTTTAAAAATAGGTTCAGCTTTCACTGATATCAATTGAAGAAGATCTCTGAAAACAATAATGTGTTTTCCTCCAAAGAGCTCTTTGTAGTTTGTTTTGAGTACTTCTTATAATCTAAGGTGAATCAAAGCCAACATTAGGTTGGAGACCATGCTCACTTTATCTATTAGTAGCATTTTCATTTGTTTTAAAACTCTTTGAAGTTCCATTGCAGCTTCTGTAGAAAGTTTGTAATATTGTAATTTGTTTTGGTATTCTACTGGAAGGAGTAGTAATCAGTGTAAAGTGACACTGCCTGTGTCGTAGGCGGCTAAACCTGTGGGGGCAGTTACAACAGCTGGCAGTTTGTTGTTTTTCAATTGTTGAAGGAACTTGCTGATGATTTTAATTGAGAATGTTTTGCCTGAACCAGCTTGACCACTGATGTATAGTAGTATAGGTTTGTGATTTTGGCAGGTGCATTCTTTATTTTCATGTTGTACACCATGAGCAATTTCTTTTGTTACTTATTGAAAAATGCTACGCTGCTCATTCTTCAGTTTTGATTGCAGTACAGTTAAGTCTTTTGTATCTTCTTCATAGTGACATATGGTGTTTTCAACTTCTTTCATAGCTAATTCTGCCTCCATTTGCCATTAGTGGCTGTCCCAGTGGTTCTTGGATTCCTGTTACAGAAGGTTGACTACTGTCTGGAGTGTCCTTATCTAGATGGGCCTGGAGTTCTTCTTCGTGTTGCTGTTCATTGTGCAACATTGTTTTGTAACGTGTAAAGTTTACATCGGTTATAGTGCTTTTATTTACTTTGAAAGCGTCTTCTAAGGAGTCATAGATATCTAGTAACACTTCTTCTTTTCTCCATGGTTTAAACAGTTATAGCAGGGACATGTAATATAGTTCTTTATGTTGAGGAGTTTTTAATGACAATTTGATATGATTAATTAAGCTTTGTTTGGTAAATTTCACGGAGCTGCCTTCACAATTTGTCACTCTGTATCTACCTTTGTTTTCATCTGGTTTTATATAATTTTTGTATGTGACGTTTGGGGCTATGTGGTATGGACACATGGTTTCCAAAGTGGTACTCCTGTTTGGGTAGTATGTGTCTAGTAAATTGTTTTTCAAAATGTCTTGGCTGTTGGGATCATTGCTGGCTATTGTTTCTAAGTTGTTGTATGATTTAAGAACTCTTTTTCTAGATTTAGCAGGACCAAGACTTAGCCATACTATATTTTCAGATTTGCCATACAAAGCAGTACCGGTTAAACGGTCTGCAGCTTCATAGCAGCCACATTCTCGATGAGAGAGCATTTTTATGCCTAAACTGTACAATTTCTGAGACAGGGTTTTGTCCGATGATAAGTCATCCCAGAGGTCTTGAAGCTCGTTTTTTTCTGCTTTGGTTAAGTAGGCTGTAACATATCGTGCAACTGCAGTGGAATTGTCTGAAATGTACTGCACATCTATGTTTGCATTCCATAAGAGAGCAATGATTGCATTGTAACCATTGATATATTTTGCTTCTTCTGTTCTTTTTATGTAATATGTGTTCTTAGGTGATTTACCTTTAACACTATGTCTAACTGAAGACATGAAGTTGTTTACTTGACCTGTTGCTGTAACTGGCCTAGGGAAAACAAAGCAGCATTTGGTGTAGTATTTCCCTTTGTTTTTGTATTTGCGACAACAATATTTCCCACATTTGCGTCTTTGAAATTGAAAAATGTTAGCATGATGATCACTATTTGTTGCTTCTGAAGGAATTTCACAAATGACATATTTTTCAATAAACTGTAAAACAGTGGCATCACTGTCTTAACCAAATTTATGAGCATCTTTAATCCATAAAATCATGTGGATATGTGGTGCTCCTCTGGCTTGGTATTCTTTTCTCCAAAAGAAGTGTTGCATTTCTCCGAGGGGAGGAACAGTTTTATTACAAATAAAGTGTAGCATACCAATGAAGCGATGATGGAAATATCTTGAAGCATTAACAGCATCTAGAGAGCAAAGGTCTCCAGGTGTTAGTATAGCTTTGTCTGTATTGTTTTTGTTTGATATGAGTAGGAAATCATGTAAATCTTCCCATGCATATTCTGCACAACTTAATGTAACAAACCAAGTGGGTGGGCCAATGTTTCTTATCATACAACGTACATCTCCGTGACATCGGAACCAGTACTCTTTAGTACCATGGATGTTTGCTAACAGATTTATAATGCTTGATTGTAAAGCCTCATCTTTTTCTTGCACTTTTTGTAGTAATTGCGTAGCTGACATATTTTGAAAATGGGTACTGTAAGGATATTTGGCATGGTACAGCACAGAGTACAGCACTACTGCACAGGTAGCAAACAGCACAGAGTACAGCACTACTGCACAGGTAGCAAACAGCACAGAGTACAGCACTACTGCACAAGTAGCACATTTTTTTTTTTGAAGCACCACCACAAGGGTGCGGTGCATTGCTATATGGGTTACCAGATTAACAAGGAAAGACAGGCTATTCAGTCAAAAACGATTTTAACATATAAGATGCAAATCTATTTTTACAGTTAAAAGCACACGTGCTCATTTAAAAATGCACACTATTTTTCACCTGAAATGCCTATGGTGCGAGAGACACATTTGAAAATTAACAGCTAACCTATTAACCATTAACCTGACTAATAAAACCTTATTTAACATAACCCACTAATGAAATGTGTTCTCCACTGCAGAATTAGGCATACTCTGAAAACCATTTAAATGTGTGTGCATATTTTTTTTCTTCTCTTCTTTGTCTGCTTCTCCGTGTTTTTGTGCACAGTAACTGCAGGAAGAAGGAAGTCAGATTTGCAACAATTGCAAATGTATAAGCGAAGCTATTGTTGAAGAGTAGGAGGATGAGAGATGATGGATTTCATTGGGACACGTCATACAGAGGGCTGAGATGAAAGTTTTAGTGGGCAGTATCGGGGAAAAAGACAGGCAGACATTTTTCTGCACTACTGGGGAGAAGACCTGGCTGTGGGACTCCTGACTGAATGCAGATCCCTACGTCCTGCTACAGTCAAGATTTGGCAGTCGAGATTGGGGAGAGCTGAAAGAAGGACCTTTCCACTGGCTGAGGCGTTCCTATCTGAAAAAGCTGAGAATTCCAGGCAATGAACCCGGTTTGAGAAGGCAAGCGTTCCTTTTTGCTGGAGTTAATCCAAGGGAGCCACATTCACAAAGAGAACAGCCAAAGAGAACAACTAAAAAGATAAGGTAATGAGAAGTGTGGGAGCTGAGTGTGTACGGTAATATGCAGTCAGTGTAGGATTCCTGTGCATGCCTTAATCAAATGCTAATGTTGCAATTTGAGTTCTGTTCTCCGCCACGCTCTTTGCAGTGTGTCATAGACAATGCTTTTACTGTACCATTTTATTTATTTCTGTAAAGAGTGAGATCGTGTTTAAATGCAACTTTTATAATACAGAAAAATATTTGAAAACAGACGGGTGGTGTATTTAATATTTACCATTACAATGCCGATGAAGTGGGGGAGATTTTTAAACAGTGCAATGGTCATTTTAAGACAGATGTGTGCATGTCAGATTCAGTATGAACAGTTGTGAGTGATTGTAGCATAGCTCGTTGGAGGTACATGAGCCAACGGGAAGAGAGACTCTCAGAACATAGCTCCCTACCGTATATAAGGTAGTGGAAATTACCACAAGATTACCATATATATAGCTCTCTGTCGTAAATAAGTCAGTGAGATCGCCCATGGTGGCACACTATCACTGAAAAATGTGGTTTTCCTAAAATGTAGGTCTGAGGTCTCTCTAGTGATTACACGAAAAATCTAAGCAAAGATAAGGGATTTTGGACATTGGGGCCACAAATAAAACAAGGGAATTATGCTCACCAAAATACCACCAACCGCGCCTACCACCCACGCATACCAAATATGCATGCCTGGGTGCTGAAATAATGCATGTTCACTGTACTATTGTTGTACATGGCCCAATCTGAATACAAGGAGTGATTGTTGCTAAGTTATATTTCGGCGGTAAGAAAATACCGTCAGGCCCCAAATCTTCACAAAATACCCTACATATTTATGGTGCGTTGGCCAGGCCGGGAAAGTGATCATAGAGTACCTACTGGGCGTGGCAAGCGTGTCTCACACTGCCATTTGCACATTAAAGGGAACCCATTTTATAATAGCAGTGTGCCACTAAAAACGAATTTCAGAATGTCACAAAGGGAAACCACATTCTCAGATCTAGTGCAATATTTAGAGGCAAAGTTATTTGCACATGGGAATTGGTCTTCGAATAGCACGTTAGAATGGAGTAACCGCATTCAGGGTGAGGTGCAGAAAGAAAAACTAGACAGTATTTTTGCAGAAGGCAGCATAATTCAGGTCTGCCTTACAAGATTATTGAATGCAGCCGATAAAAGTGCAGAGAAAGACTGTTTAATACGGCTATGCGGCAAAATATGGTTTATTTTAAACAAGTCCCTGCGAATGCAAGAGAATGATACTCAGCTAATTAACAGGTTAAAGACTGAATTAGAAGGGGCAAGTAAAAATCAGGAAATGTTGAGAGCAGAATTGGATGTATGCCAAAAAGACATGCAATTAAAATGCAGAGACTTTGATACTCAGTTATCCAAAAGCAAGAAACAATTTGAGGATAGTGAGCAAGAATTGGCACACTTAAAAGCCTTAGTGGATCACATTAGGCAGGATAAAGATGAGGTTGTTTCAGAAATGCAGATTTTACAAAAAGAACATTGTGAAAAAGAAGGTGATCTCCAGAGTGCAGAACAAGAAATGATTAAAATGATCCAAGAAAGAGACAAGAGAAATAAAGAGTTCAATGAATGCCAAATGCAAATGTGCGATATGCAGGAGGTGATTAATAAAATGAATGATGAAAATAATTATTTGCAAAATGAAGCAACCAGACTCCTTAAAAAGTGTAAGGACTTAGAACAGCAAATGTGCATTCCCAGGTCCCAGGAGAGGTGGAAGGGTACCACATTCAATGGAGTGGAGGTGAATTTTAGCTCTGCCCAAAGAACTAGTGCCCCAGTGACTGGGCCGGTGACTGAACTTGGTTGCAGCGCCCTTGGGGGATTTGATACTCCCATTGGGGGCAGTCACCAATCTCATACACCCGAAAACAGGATTGACTCAGAAAATAGTGCAATTCCATGTATTGCAACAAGTAGCCCCATAAAAATAATGAAATCCATTAAAGCCCTGATCAAACCATTTAAAAAGGGAGGTGAATGCTGCATTGAGGATCACTTAGAAGCGGTGCATGACATTTTTAAAGCACTCCAGATACCTAAGGAACAGTACAGACAATATTTTCATTTAACTTTAGATGCCCCGACGGCCAGCATCATAAGGGGATTAAATGAACAGCAGAATATGACATGGCTGGAGTTTGAAAAAGAAATTAGGCGTCATTTTTCTCCTTTTCAGTCATTGCAGGAGGCAAAGAAAGTCGCGTACACAATTACTGCTGGACCTAATACATCCCCTCGCCAATTTTTACAAGACTTAAAAAGAGCATTCTCTTGCTTTGATGTATCTTTTGACTCAAATTCCAATGAGTTTAAAACCGCATACTTCTATGGGCTACAGAAAGACATCATATCCCAATTGGTCCGTGAATTTGACCGTGACAAGTCCCTTGAATGGATTGTACATCAAAGCACAAAGCTATATGAGGTACTCTATTGTCAGGGTAGAGAAAGTGATAAAATGAAAGATACTAGGCCTAAATCTAAAGAACCCTCAGCCACAGTAATGGAAATCAGGTCAGCCAAAATGTCCCTTGAGTCTGCTCAAAGTCAAGGTAAAAATAATGTGACACCTGAACAAAGGGGTAATCAACAAAGATCGCCATTTCCTGTACCAATGTTCCAATCACATGATCCTAGTAATAGAGAGAGCTACATCAGCCCTAGGTATCAAGGGGACAGACCCCGGGTCGGATATCGGCCTGATATGGCAGGTATGAACAATAACCAGAGACAAAATCAAGATCAAAGAAATGATGGTCCCTACCAGTCATTGGGGACACAGAGTAGGTTTGATCCCAACACCATGATATATGGTAATCAGGATAGGATCGATTTACTGATAATGGAAATCAACATAGGGGCCAGTACCCACAATCTGAGAGACATGACATGAGGCAAAACGTGAACTACAGTCCACGCCAGTACAATGATTCCCCACCAGTGGACTATAATCAAAGGATGGGTGCAACCCGCTCCCCTCCACAAATGAATCAAGAGTTCAGAAACCATCCAAACCGACATCAATCACCTGAGAGGTATCAGAATAGATCCAATCAGGGGGAAAACAACCAATATCGACCTAGGCCACAGAAAGAGGATCCTAGAGAGATGGAAAGGTTCCAGTGCCTTGAGGCCCAAGTGAAAATGTTAGCTGAGCAAATAGGAAAGCTCTACACAGCGCAAAAACAACCTTCCAAAGAGGGGGCTGATGGCCATAGCAATGACCAGGGGGCTTCCGAAAAGTGACTAAGTACTCATGATAATCGCAGTGCCAAAATGACAGATTGCTCTGATATAATTTTGCATAACGACTCTGAGATGCCTAATGGATTAAAAATGAAAGTACCAGTAAATGAAATTGTGATAGAAAGTGCAAATACTTCTAAAAAAGAGGTAAGGTTTAACTTAGAGCTAAATAAAACAGTAAAGATTTGCACAAATGAAAAAGAAACATTAGGAATTCCAAAAGAACAAAGGAACAGATTTAAGAAAAATGACTCATGCATGGGGAATACCAGTAAACAGGGAGTAAGTGGGGATGCCATAGCTCCTTCCCTGGGCAAGCAAAACAATGACCAAACACAGACAGAAAAAGGAAATACTCACAAGGAGGGTACAAGTCAATCACCTGAAGAATTCTTTGAGCCACATATTTTTAAAGAGGTTGAAAGGGCTGGTATTACACTAAATGATCACAAATGCACAGAATTAAAAAATGACAAATTGCTGAATGATGTTGTTACACATGTTCAGTTGGAAGGTTGTAATGTGGTCTCTGATGTTACCCAGATGGATGGGCGAACAGTGGCCACACTCCAAAAAACCTCTGAACATGGAGAAATGAATAAAATATCTCGCACAGAAATGGGTAAAAAGGAGGGAAAAATGTCTTTTCATTTACCAATGTGCTTAGCCAAAAGTGAAAAAGACCTGAGAAAGGTGAGCCCTGAAACCAGTAAGAATTCACATTTCTTATGTGTATTAGAGGAAGTTGAGGACAGATATTATGCACCCATCACTGTAGAAGAAAAATGCCACACCTTCGCTATGATTGACACTGGCGCACAGGCCACAATTATGTCCAAGGAGCTGGTAAAGAGTATCAATGAAGGGAGGCCTCCACAGAGTCAGATCACAGTGAAGGCAAATCAAGGCCCAGTGCATAACTTTAATGGGGAGGAGGTGCCCATCATAGGTGTAACTGAGGTTGACATAAAAATAGGAAAGTACAGAATGAAACAAGAGGTATTGATCACATCTATTTGTGAAATTCCATTTCTGATGGGGACAGATTGCCTGAAAAGATTGTCTCCTCTCATAGATGGGGTGAATGGAGTGCTGTGGTCCTTAACCAAAAAACCATTGAGGCCTAAGAAACTAAAATCACAAAACAGCAATATAAATGAATGTCACACCGTTGCCAAAACAAATGATGCTGTGGAGGTATATCTCCAGAATAGCTGCATACCTAGTGTCACTGTTATATTAATGTGTCAAGACAAAATGCAGAGCGACAATGAAAAACTACCTGTACAAATATACTTGGACCCAAGGAAAGATTGGCAGACTGCCATAGATGAGCACACATTACGTTTCTATTTAAAAGAGAAAACATGCAAACAGAACATTGCTCCTAAAACAGATTCAGAAAAACACATTACCACTCTGGCAGAAATACACATGGAAGATGAGCAACCATGGGTTCATGTTGGTATAAATGATTATCTTAAAACAATAAAAGCCACTTTAGCACTTGAACATGAAAGGAGTTTCATTAATGAGAAATTGTTGCAAAAAATTATGGAGAGGGAAGAAATCCCGAAATTTAGGATTAAAAACCAATATGTTTCTGGGTTGGACAGTCCAGACTTTGAAAACCGAATTGCAGGCAGATGCATGCTTAAAATTAGCATTGGGCAGAAAACAATTTACCATAATGTATGGATAGTGAGTGGAGCACAAAATGAATTTTACATGGGCAATGACATCATGCACAGAATGTGTATGGTGTTAGATTTCCTTAATCAAAAAATATGGTCACGCCTAGGTGGTCCGGCACCTGAATTTGAAGACAAAAGAAGGGCTTATCATTGTGCACAACTGGTTCCTTATGCAGTCGAATTACAAATGAGGAAAAATACTATTATTCCTGCATTTACAAAACAGTTTGCAATAACACTGAAATGCAAAAATGGACAGCAGATGAAAGGCTCTGATGCATTTGTATGCCTGAATGAATCCATAAAACAGCAAGGCCTGGATTATGAATACATTCCATTGGTAGACATTGGTGAGGGATCTGTAAAAATCATGGTAAATAATAAAGGTTGTCAGGATATTCATTTAGAGGAAAACTCCCCATTAGGAATGGCCATACAAAAATCACATTATACGGCAGATTTAAATAACATGGTGATTGGGAATATTCCTGAAAAATATGTAGATGCCAAGGGCGAGTTGCCAGAACACCTGGACTCTCAGCCCAAAGGAATATTTAAAATTCATTCTGTGTATCCTTATGATTCAAATGAGGCAGTGTGCTGCCATCAAGAGGATTGCATAATATTTAATTTAAATGAAAATGAAACAGGAAATCAGCCCATTGAAGTGGAAGCTGATATGCCAAAATATTTAAAAGTGGCAGCTCTACAAAGAGATACAGCCACACAGTTAGAGGAAAGCGCTGAGATTCCTTTACCAGAAGAGTTTCCAGAATTTTCCAGAATGGTAGAAGAGCAGATCTCCTTAGCGGATGCATGTGACAGCGATGAGGATCGAAACAATCTGAGGGAAATATTTATGGAGTTTAAGGATGTATTTGCAAAAGATGCTTATGATTGTGGTTTAACTGATTTACATGTGGCCACACTACCAGAAGGTTGTAGCAGAAATCCAGTGTTTGTACGCCAGTATAGACTACCGCTGGCATGTTTAGAATCATTGGCAGAGATTATTAAAAATTTGGAATCACGGGGAATAATCAGGCCCATTCATAGCACATCCAATACGCCTATTTTAGGTGTGTTAAAGCCAAATGGTCAATGGCGGCTGTGTGCAGACTTAAGAGAGTTAAATAAAAGAGTACCAGTATCTAGATGGCCACTACCATTCATTGATCAGGGCCTAGCTCAGATACATGGTTCAAAGGTATTTACCACATTAGATCTCACCTCTGGATATTGGTGTGTGCCATTGGCAGAGGAGATACAACACTTATTTTCCTTTACATTTGACAGGACTCAATATGCCTGGCTTAGAGCTCCGTTCGGGTACATCAATAGTGGGAGTGAATTTGGCATATTTTTGAGAAAGGCCATGCCGGATGCAGCGGAAAGAGGGACAATAGTTTATGTGGATGATGTCCTGATAAAAAATGAAAGCCTGAAAAGCCATTTTGATGAAATAAGACATGTACTTGGCCAATTGCAGAAAGCAGGCGCCAAAGTATCTTTGCAAAAAGCACAATGGTGCAAGAAAAAAGTGAACTTTCTAGGGCATGAAGTGACTGAACGTGGGCTAAATCCACAAAGGAAGAAAATAGAGGCCATACAAAGATTAAAAGATCCTAAAGATGTGAAAGGAGTAAAAAGTTTATTAGGGATGACAGGCTATAACAGAAAGTTCATTGAGAATTATGCAGAAATCACTCAACCATTGACTAAACTGCTTAAACTAAATACTCCCTGGAGATGGGAAAGAGAGCAGTCTGATGCAGTGGCTAGATTGAAGGAATGTCTTGTAAAGGCACCATGTTTAGCATACCCCATAAAGGACAGGGATTTCTTTATAGAAATAGGTTTTTCTGAACATTGTATGTCAGCAGTGTTATCACAAAAACACGATTTGAATCACAAAACTATTGCATATGCAAGTAAGGCATTTTCCCAAGTTGAAATGAAATTTAATGAATGTGAAAAGGCCCTATTAACCACTGTGTGGGCGCTACAACATTTCCGCCCCATTGTTCAGGGAGAAAAGGTGATTATTGAAACAAATCATCAACCTTTGCAATTTTTAGAGAGTAAAAGAATTAGATCAGGCAATCTAGCGCAATCCAGAATCACTTCATGGACGCTGGCATTACAAGGTTTTCCCGTAGAAGTGAGATATGGACAAAATAAAAAGAGCCCAATTGCTCAAGGGTTAGCTGACTTACATGACTGTGCAGCTGAACAAATACCAAATGAAATGGAAGTGGAAACTAGTTTACAGGAATTTGAACAATCACCACACAAAGCTTTTGATGAAAAAACTTGCAAGGATTTGCCAACTGTATATGTGGATGGTTGTGCTTTTCACATTGAAAATGACAGTAATAAACAATTAGTGGCAGGAATAGGAAATGTCTGGTTGAAATGTGAAGGCGTTCCCAGTATAGGGATGAGGATTGGGGATAGGAGCAGTCAGGTGGCGGAATTGGCAGCCATCTATAAAGCAATTGCTACTGCAGTTGATAAAAAGTTCAGTGAAATTGTCCTGGTGACTGATTCTGACTATGCACGGAATAGCTTTGTGGAATATTTGCCTGGTTGGAAAGCAAGAGGCATGGTTACATACAACAAAAAGCCACTTAAACATGGAAAAATGATACAAGCCATAGACAAATTGATGTCAGAAAATAATTTAACAATATACTGGAGAAAAATTCGTGGGCATTTAAAAACACCAGGAGAGGATAAGGAGGGAAATGATAAGGCAGACCATCTGGCTAAGATTGGGGCTGTGATGGGAGAATTGCTACATATTGATTATTTAATGGGTGAAATACAAATTGATGCAGTCACACGTTCTAAAGCACCAAAGGAGGTGGATCAACCGGTGGTGCAGTGGAGTCATGACACGCCAGACCAAGATTTGATTGAGGCACAAAAGAATGATCAAATTTTGGGAATCTATTATAATCATTTGATAGATCCTGAACAGAATCCTTTAACAGAAAAAGATTGTATGGGAAAAGAAGAGTTGAGGGTGTTATTAAAGAACAAAACACGAATTAGATTACAGGATGGGCTCATGATTAGAGAGTCCATAACAGGGCAAATACAGTGGGTAGTACCCCTTTCATTCAGAGGACTAATGCTACACTATGCACATGATGCCATAACTGCAGGCCATAGAGGTTCACAAAAAACATTAGAAATATTAAAAGATTATGCTTACTGGCCACATATGTCCCAAGATGTGGAATTATATACTAGAGGATGTCTAGTATGCGCCCAATTTAAACCTGCTTCACCAATGCATAGAGCACCATTGATGAAAAGAGGCCTAACTCTCCCATGGTCAGATTTGCAAATAGACTATGTAGGTCCTTTAAAAAGGTCGAGCAGGGGACACCGTTATATTTTGAGTGTGGTATGTTTGATGTCGAAGTGGATTGAGTGCATTCCTGCACCAGATTGTAGTGCGCAAACAGCAGCCACATTACTGGTGAACCATGTGTTCTCAAGGTTTGGGTTGCCACAAAGAATTGAGTCAGACAGAGGAAGTCATTTCACAAGTACTCTAATGAGTAAGGTATGGCAAATACTAGGTGTGAAAAGGAAACTACATATCGCATATCGGGCGGCGTCTTCAGGTACAGTTGAAAGAAGCAATAGGTCTGTTGTGGATATTTTAAAGAAATTTGTGGCAGAAGCAGGTTCCAGCTGGGATTTACGTTTACCATTGGTTTTGATGGCAATCAGATCGACTCCTGCCAAAGCAACAGGTGTTAGCCCCCATGAGGTCTTAACAGGTAGGAAAATGGTGTTACCACAACACCTACTATACAGAACACATGAGCAAACTCTAGTGAGTGCATCCACAGTTCATGAATATATTGATGAACTGAGGAGGCATTTGCAACATGCATTTGCTTTTGTGCAGAGAAATCTGGAAAGAGCTGCTGACAGTGCAAAGTCATATTATGATAAAAAGACATCAGCAAAGGAATACAGTGTAGGGGATCAGGTGTACAAGTTTCATTTTGGAAAAAGTAAACAGAAAAATTCTAAATTTCTAGCAGCCTGGCAGGGGCCATTTCGGATAATAGATAAGGTCTCTCCTGTAGTGTATAACATTTTGAAAAAGGAAGGTGAAACAGCAATAGAGCAGTTTGTCCATGTAAATCAAATCAAACCATGCCATCCCAGACATGAGATCAGGCAGCTTGAGCATGTAGAGACAGATAAAGTCCCTTAAAAAAAAAAAAAAGGAGAAAATAAGTGGATGTAGTCAGGAGGCAGTGACAAAGAAGTTAAAAAAAAAAAAAAAAAAAGTTGATTGTTATGATGGCACATAAACACTGTAATATATGTAAAAATATATAATATAAATAAATAAATAAATAAATAAATAAATAAATGCACATATAATGGAAGCTCATGGTTGGTGTGCAGAGAGAAAGTGTGTTAAATATTGAATATCTGCTTGTTTTCTTTTAACTTGTGTTTAATTTCAGAAAAAAAAAAAAAATGAAATATTTTTACCAAGCATGTTTTATTTTTGGCAAAAGGATGAAGTTAGTATTATGCTATGTACTTAATTTGTTTATTTTCTATTTTGATTTAGACAATTAACATTATTTGGTCGGAGGTTTCGAGATCAGAGCCCACGGGAGAGACGATGGAGTCCTGGAGTCCCCTGGATGAAGACCAAAAGATGCCTGCCTCCAGGTGGAGGTGAAGACAAAATAACCGGAATGCCAAAAGAGATGACTGCTGTGGATTCAAGATTGCCAAGATGAAAAAATACTCGAATGAACCGAATAACATCGCTGGTCGGGACATACCAAAAGAGACAAAACAAAAGTTCCGGCATATGAAGTTCCACGTATTTATTATTTTAATTATTTATTTTAATTTGTTATATTAATTTTTTGTTTTAGTTAGTTGTTTTATTTCGTTGTTTTTAATTGACTTGGAAAATTTAAACTTAAAGTAATGCCACTTCCACTGAGAAGGCAAATGTGGAACATTTTATGAACTGATGGACTCAGATGAAATGTTGATTGCAAATTTTTCATTGATGCACATGAATATTCATTTTGTTGGATTGCTATATTGTAAAAAAAAAAAAAAAAAAGAGAGAACAAGTTGTTTTTAGGAATTGGCTTGGATTGTAGCCAAGTTCTAAAAACAAAAGGAGGGTATATGTAAGGATATTTGGCATGGTACAGCACAGAGTACAGCACTACTGCACAGGTAGCAAACAGCACAGAGTACAGCACTACTGCACAGGTAGCAAACAGCACAGAGTACAGCACTACTGCACAAGTAGCACATTTTTTTTTGCAGCACCACCACAAGGGTGCGGTGCATTGCTATATGGGTTACCAGATTAACAAGGAAAGACAGGCTATTCAGTCAAAAACGATTTTAACATATAAGATGCAAATCTATTTTTACAGTTAAAAGCACACGTGCTCATTTAAAAATGCACACTATTTTTCACCTGAAATGCCTATGGTGCGAGAGACACATTTGAAAATTAACAGCTAACCTATTAACCATTAACCTGACTAATAAAACCTTATTTAACATAACCCACTAATGAAATGTGTTCTCCACTGCAGAATTAGTTATACTCTGAAAACCATTTAAATGTGTGTGCAGATTTTTTTTCTTCTCTTCTTTGTCTGCTTCTCCGTGTTTTTGTGCACAGTAACTGCAGGAAGAAGGAAGTCAGATTTGCAACAATTGCGAATGTATAAGCGAAGCTATTGTTGAAGAGTAGGAGGATGAGAGATGATGGATTTCATTGGGACACGTCATACAGAGGGCTGAGATGAAAGTTTTAGTGGGCAGTATCGGGGAAAAAGACAGGCAGACATTTTTCTGCACTACTGGGGAGAAGACCTGGCTGTGGGACTCCTGACTGAATGCAGATCCCTACGTCCTGCTACAGTCAAGATTTGGCAGTCGAGATTGGGGAGAGCTGAAAGAAGGACCTTTCCACTGGCTGAGGCGTTCCTATCTGAAAAAGCTGAGAATTCCAGGCAATGAACCCGGTTTGAGAAGGCAAGCGTTCCTTTTTGCTGGAGTTAATCCAAGGGAGCCACATTCACAAAGAGAACAGCCAAAGAGAACAACTAAAAAGATAAGGTAATGAGAAGTGTGGGAGCTGAGTGTGTACGGTAATATGCAGTCAGTGTAGGATTCCTGTGCATGCCTTAATCAAATGCTAATGTTGCAATTTGAGTTCTGTTCTCCGCCACGCTCTTTGCAGTGTGTCATAGACAATGCTTTTACTGTACCATTTTATTTATTTCTGTAAAGAGTGAGATCGTGTTTAAATGCAACTTTTATAATACAGAAAAATATTTGAAAACAGACGGGTGGTGTATTTAATATTTACCATTACAATGCCGATGAAGTGGGGGAGATTTTTAAACAGTGCAATGGTCATTTTAAGACAGATGTGTGCATGTCAGATTCAGTATGAACAGTTGTGAGTGATTGTAGCATAGCTCGTTGGAGGTACATGAGCCAACGGGAAGAGAGACTCTCAGAACGTAGCTCCCTACCGTATATAAGGTAGTGGAAATTACCACAAGATTACCATATATATAGCTCTCTGTCGTAAATAAGTCAGTGAGATCGTCCATGGTGGCACACTATCACTGAAAAATGTGGTTTTCCTAAAATGTAGGTCTGAGGTCTCTCTAGTGATTACACGAAAAATCTAAGCAAAGATAAGGGATTTTGGACATTGGGGCCACAAATAAAACAAGGGAATTATGCTCACCAAAATACCACCAACCGCGCCTACCACCCACGCATACCAAATATGCATGCCTGGGTGCTGAAATAATGCATGTTCACTGTATTATTGTTGTACATGGCCCAATCTGAATACAAGGAGTGATTGTTGCTAAGTTATATTTCGGCGGTAAGAAAATACCGTCAGGCCCCAAATCTCCACAAAATACCCTACAGTACCTGATTTCAATGTGTGTGCAACTCCGTAGCATAGAGTTGCTAGTTCACTTTCAAAGAGTAGGTGGAATATGTATTCCACATTTTGTCTAAATCTGGGATCTTCAGAATACATTCGTAACGAGCGGTATTCAGATGCTGTTATCTGAGTGGGTCTATCATTGTACCTTCGTTTGCAATACACGTGTTACTCTCGTTCAGGTTGGAATTGCCATTGCATTTCGGTGCTGGACTGCCCCTGGGCAGGACAAAGACTGATATGCAAATGGATATTTTCCATCTGTGAAAGGCACAGTGAGTAAAAGCAGTGGCTGCGAACTCTTAAGTGGTTAATAACCACTGAACAGGTTATCAGGCCTTGTTCTGTCGAGAGAGGGGCGCCCGCTACCTTTGCAAACTAAATTTCAAGGAACCTGGGATTGGTAACCCTAGGTCTCCTGGGGGCAACCAGACGTGGTCTCCCTCTCACTGTGCTTAGAGAGGCATCAGCTTCACCTCACTGATGATCCCCAACAAGGGTGAAACACGTGTATGGGGTTGCTGGTGGTACTCTCATTCAGGTTGGAATTGCCATTGCATTTCGGTGCTGGACTGGCCCTGGGCAGGACAAAGACTGATATGCAAATGGATATTTCCCATCTGTGAAAGGCACAGTGAGTAAAAGCAGTGGCTGCAAACTCTCAAGTGGTTAATAACCACTGAACATGTTATCAGGCCTTGTTCTGTCGAGAGAGGGGCGCCCGCTACCTTTGCAAACTAAATTTCAAGGAACCTGGGATTGGTAACCCTAGGTCTCCTGGGGGCAACCAGACGTGGTCTCCCTCTCACTGTGCTTAGAGAGGCATCAGCTTCACCTCACTGATGATCCCCAACAAGGGTGAAACACGTGTATGGGGTTGCTGGTGGTACTCTCGTTCAGGTTGGAATTGCCATTGCATTTCGGTGCTGGACTGCCCCTGGGCAGGACAAAGACTGATATGCAAATGGATATTTCCCATCTGTGAAAGGCACAGTGAGTAAAAGCAGTGGCTGCGAACTCTCAAGTGGTTAATAACCACTGAACAGGTTATCAGGCCTTGTTCTGTCGAGAGAGGGGCGCCCGCTACCATTGCAAACTAAATATCATTGTACCTTCCTCCTTTCCCAGTAGGAAAGAGTAGAGGAAATGCACATGCTTCTATACTTTTTTCCCATATGCTGAATGGTGATCCTTTGGTTTCTCACATTTGGTATGTTTCTAGTGCATCATCTATGGTGTCTTCAGAGTGTAATGGATGAATTGTGTGATGGTCTAAAATGTTGGATACTGTAGCAGGATCTAGAAGTTCAAATTGACCAGTATCTGGTGACTCTTGAATTATTTCAGTGGTTTCCCTCAGGTTTTCTTCAATATTAATTTATTTGTAGTATTCATTATTGTCTTGTAGATATTGCAAGGCTCGTCTAACTTTATGTAAGTCTACGAGTTGTTGCCAAATGTATTTGTCTTTTGTAGGTTCACCATTTACTAAGACAATTAAAGATTGCTCTATTGGATGTTGCACTCCTAGAGTGTGTACATTTTCTTTCAGATCTAATGGTAAATAAACTACTTTGCCACAAATGCCTTTCACTAATTCTGAGGGAGGTAATGTTGCTGTTTTTGGTTGAAGGCATATTATTGCTTGAAATGGATGCACTATTTGAATTATGATTCTCTCATATAAATTGAGTTGTTGCAAGGGTTTTGGTAGTGGGAATGATTCCAAGTTGCTTGTGATAGCTCATGAACGAGTTTGGTTGTTGTCAAGTTTTGCAGTGCAGTAACTGCAAAGTATTAAGGGATCATTTATTTTGTATTTGTTTTCTGCGATAAGGTAGAGTTAATTCAAACCTTTTGGATACTCATTGTCTTCTATTTTGTATTTTATGTCTACAGTTTTTGTGCTACTTTTATAAAAAGTTCTGCGGCAACACACACACACATGGTTTGGTACTTCAGTGGATGTACTTTTAAATTTTAGTATTTCTTTTTTGTATGTGTGTAGTAGAAGGTTGCCATTTGTGGAATTGTTCCTAGTCTGTTGTAAAGCTATTGATTTTGTAAGTGGCTTTCACTTACAAAATATTTTCTCTGGCTATGCTCTATTTCTTTGAGTAGGTCTTTGGCTGTACCATGTAGAAGATTGTTATTTAATTTGCCTAATGCTAAAGCTGGACTTTTAGCATAGTACAGTTTATGGACTAGATTTCTTATAGTTGAATGATGTGTTGATATCATTTTGATATGATGGAAGGTGCTTTTGCAATTAGGTCCTGAAATGCAGGCTAATAAATGTCCTTCTAGTCCTGTGTATTTGCACACTGGTCAGGTATCCATATTTTGTAGAAGTTTCATTTTGAATTTGTCTTTACCTTTTACATATTGATTGAGGAACTGGCGTAAAGATTTGAACGATTTTTTTTGTCAATTTTACACATTGACGTGTCAATCCATTTGAAAACTGGATGTTTTGGTTCAGTCAGATGGAGAGGTAATACTGAGTTTTCTGGGGATATTTTTGTAACCAGCGTTTCTAGTTTCATTATGGTATTACGTTTTACATACCCTCATCCACTGCTATGTATGGCAATTCTGTGTGTTTGCTTTTGTTTGTATGCTTCTTCATTTAAATATGCTTCTGTGCTCGTGGTGTGACTCCATTCACCTCCACAGATATTTAAGAAGTTATTTTTGTTGACATTCCGTTCATTGAGAATTCTTTTTTGTAGTTTAGTAGCTAGTTTTGTTAGTGGTTTCATTATATTTGACACTTAAATAAATAACTTGCTTTTGAGAAGGAAGACAATGTCTTTGAGAGCTTCTAAGATTAATTTTCTATGGTGGGTTTTAAATGCTGTGCATGATTTCTCTACTGTTTTTATAAGATTTTGAAGGACTCTGTGGTGGAACATTTTTTGTAAAATCTGTTTTTGGTATGGTTACGTGCCGCTACATCATGATTTATAGGAGTAGTGTTAGCAGTAGTGGTAGCTGAATTCTTGTTAATCACTTTCTGTTTCATTTTACATTTTGAAAGAGGAGACAAAGTGTTTGTACTAGAAGCTTGTTTTTTTTTCGCTTAAGGACTTTATTATATCTTTTGTTTGTACTTTTTGCACAAATTCTGCTAGAGATGGATGCTTATTTTGGACACTTTTATTTTCATTTGTTCTACTTCTGAGTTGGTTTCTACGGACTTGCTTTTTGGTAGGCATTCTTTGGGGTCTGTTGAAAGAAAAAGAAGGTATGGGTTGGGCTGTTCTGCAATATATGTGTGCTTTGTGCATGAGTGCTGATGATGTATGTGGAGGTGTGTGATTGTGCATTGGGCAGCTACAACTAGTTGAGAAGACTATTCTTGTATTTCTGTGTTACTATACTGGGGTTCAGATGGCAGTAGAAAGTAAGCTAGTGGTGAGGAGAAGCACTAATACTAAATCTAATGGTATAGAATTAAAACAGTTCTTTGTTCTGCAATACTAGCATTCTATGGGCTGATTTATGGAATTTGTGCACCGAAAAACAGGGATTTGTGTGCCATTCTGCCTGAAAATCCCTGTTTAACAAATGGGGATTTGTGGGCAGAATGGCGCAAAATCCTCGTTTTTCGGCACACAAATTCCATGAATCAACCCCACAGTGTGTTTGAGTAACAGTTAGAATATTATGGTAGTATTGTACTTACTTTTTTTTTTTGGAATGAGCAGGTTTCTTCTGAGTTGTTGCTGCTTTTCAGGAGAGTGGTCTTCACTGTAATTGTAAAAGAAAGAAGTTAGTAATTTTGTGTGTTTATAGCACTGATGTTATCTTAGACGTTGATTTGTATGTTTTGTATTAGTATTGTTGTTTGATAACTGAACATAGTGTGTGCATGCAGTTTCCTTTGACTATGTGCAGCCTTTATATTTTACTTACAATATGTTAGTTCAACATGCTTTGCATATGAGTAGAATACTAAGTGGATGAAACTCACTTGGTTTCTTAATGCTGTGTTATTGCATGTTGGGAGATAGAAGAAATAACGATATACTTGTTTTGCAATTTTCATAAGGTAAATGGCAGAAACTGTATAGAAAAGCATAGAATGTATGTGTTTGTGAAAGTGTGGGTAATAAAGCAGAAGGATGTGATGTCCAGGAAGTGGTGTTATTTCAGCTGGGAGCTTTTCAATGATAGTGTCTATCTGTGTGAGTATATAAAGATGCATGAACATATCCTGGCTGTGTGTATTTTTATAATACACTACTAAGTGTTGTTCTACAATTATACTGTTATTTCTTCCATCTTTTAATATTATAATTTTTTAGATAGTTGTGTGTGTAAAAAAAGAATTTAGATAGCAGACAGGTTTGGAAGTGACAGTTGATTATAGCAGATGGGAAAAATAATAGTAAGTTAATTTTATAGGTTATACAGGTTAAGTGGCAGTTACTCTGCTTAAATGCATTTATAAGAGTTGTACATGTACTCTGCATAGAATATGCATACCTGTGATTTGTATTCATGCATGTGGATATGCATGCAGCTGCAAGTAGAAATCTTGGAGACTTGTGCAGTAGTTTTTGTAGTAGGTGCTTTCCAATGATATGAGACTTATACTCAGAGTGATCAACAGTACGTTTGAAGTGCTGAACACCGATGATGGAGTTAGATGTAGAGGTCTTGGATGTGATTGGTGGATGGCCGTGTGACTGCTCAGCTGTATCCAATGAGGAAATGGCACAGAGAGTGAAGTGGAAAGCGTAGATGGGCTGTCTAAGAGTTACACGCTCCGTGGACCCCACAGCTGTCCACGGACAGGGCGTGCCACACCTGGGGTCTTCCAGCAAATCCAGCATGGAAAGGGGACTGTAGGGATTAGCCAATCAGGTGTTGAGGTTGTGGATTTCTGTTGAAAGAGGCTGTTTTTTGTGAATATGGCAGAGGTGGAGAAAGTTAGGGTGTTGGTGCTTGGAGATATGTTTGAGCATGGTTTACAGCAGTATGCTCAATGCAGGCATGTGGCAAACAATTTTGATGTTAAAGGAGTGGAGGTTGTGTGGAGAACTGTGCCTGATTGCAATGTACAGGGAGTTGTACAAGTTTGTGAAGATATGGGCAGGATGAACAGTCCCCATGTGGTAGTTTTGCACTGTGTTGCTTTCCATTTGAGCTATGTCAGTGCGTCTATTTTGTTGGCAGATTTGGAACACTTGGTTCAAGCAGTAATGAACATCCTTCCAAATGCCAAAGTTATTTTTCTGGATCAGTACCTAGGGCAATATGGGACAATAGTTCTGTTTTTTGTCCTCAGCAAAACATTGCTAGGTGTGCAATCAACCGAGGCATGTGTGCTTTTATGCTTAGAGCTGGTCTTCTGTAATAATGAGAATATTGATTGCTGTTTATTTTAAAGAAGATGGCATTTTTTTATCTTTTATGGGAAATTCCATGCTGTTCTGGAATGTAAGGGTTGCTTTGGAGAAGGTTATGTGAAGATTTTAGGAGTAAAATAAGAATAAAAAGAAGAAAAAATACAAAATAACAGGTGTCTGTAAAGAATCTGCAAAAATAACAAAAAAACAGCTCTTTTCAAAGTCAACCTCACAGGGGAAATGGGGCACACTACTTAAATTTAAATTCACCACGCTAAGATTTTGGATATGTCCGCAGACATGGCGGTAGTCTGCGGAAGTCGTGTATTAGATACAGGGATTTTGGGGTAGAAAGGTATGCAAATGAGAATGAGTAGAGCAAGGGATTGGTCAATAAAGTTTACTGGGTGTGTTGTGTAAGGAGAGAGTTTGTCAGAAAGTCTTTTTTCCTGAGAGAAGAACAGATAGCTATGGTTGTGTGTTTCAGAAAACAGATTATCTGGATTTTGGGAGACTCATGGATACATTGGTTGGAGGTGCATGCAGAACGCTGTGGAGTAGCTGCACATCTTGGATTCCCTCATGTGGAAGTCCATTGGCATGGATTATGTGGAATTAAGTGGCTGGTCTTGGTACCTCTCTCTGCTACTTTGGAGACACAGCATCATCCAGACATAATTATAATTCATTGTGGAGGGAACAGTGTAGGACATGTGTCTGGAATTTCTTTGCAATTTGCAATGAAAGAAGGACTTGGGAAGGTCATGGACATGTTTCCAAATTCTCAATTAATTTTTTCTCGTATTGCGCAGAGGCAAATGTGGCTGCGTTCTTCTTCATTTGGTCCACAAATGGAGAAAGCGAGGTGCAATGTCAATAAGGCTGTTTGTGCCTTTCTTAGAGATGTTGGCATGTCCTCTTTTCACAATGAAAATATCATGTTTCGTAACACATACATTTTTCGCAGAGATGGAGTCCATCTTACTTCTGCTGGCAATCAGATTTTTCTGAGAAATGTACAAAATGCATTGCAACCTTTTTTGGAATTAAAGCAATCCATTTTGCGGTAGGTGTTCACCATTTGAAGTTTTTCAAACACAAAAAAATACCACCAAAGGGCTATTTTCAGAGCCACCACTTCCTCCCAGAGAAAAGTGCAATGGTTTTGATAGGGCAGCACCCCAAAATGTTATATGTTTGCGGACTGTCCGCAGACTTCTAAAAAATTCACAGGGCCCTGCACTATTTATTTGTCACTTTGTCCGTGCGCGTTGTGTGCCTTTCTCCTGCTGCCCCCTCCCACTTCCTGGTCCTCCTCTCCCTCCCGCCTCCCTGCCCGCCCACCCCCCCCTCTGATTGGCTACCTTACTGTTCCCTTCTGGCCTACTCGACGGCCGTTCCCCCCGCCCGCTTCTTTGCTCAGCGGTGCGTGGGAGAGCAGTCGCCAGTAGCCCAGAGAGAACTGCAGGCTTGGAAGCCCTGCCTGGGCCCTGTGAGTATTTAATTTTGTTATTGTGCTGTTTAACTTGCTTTCGCGCTCCGTGCGCATTGTGTGCCTTTCTCCTGCTGCCCCTTCCCACTTCCTGGTCCTCCTCTCCCGCCCACCCCCCCTCTGATTGGCTACCTTGCTGTTCCCTTCTGGCCTACTCGACAGCCGTTCCCCCCGCCCGCTTCTTTGCTCAGCGGTGCGTGGGAGAGCGGTCGCCGGTAGCCCAGAGGGAACTGCAGGCTTGGAAGCCCTGCCTGGGCCCTGTGAGTATTTAATTTTGTTATTGTGCTGTTTAACTTGCTTTCGCGCTCCGTGCGCGTTGTGTGCCTTTCTCCTGCTGCCCCCTCCCACTTCCTGGTCCTCCTCTCCCTCCCTCCTCCCTGCCCGCCCACCCCCCTCTGATTGGCTACCTTGCTGTTCCCTTCTGGCCTACTCAACGGCCGTTCCCCCCGCCCGCTTCTTTGCTCAGCGGTGCGTGGGAGAGCGGTCGCCGGTAGCCCAGAGGGAACTGCAGGCTTGGAAGCCCTGTCTGGGCCCTGTGAGTATTTAATTTTGTTATTGTGCTGTTTAACTTGCTTTTCCGCTCCGTGCGCATTGTGTGCCTTTCTCCTGCTGCCCCCTCGCACTTCCTGGTCCTCCTCTCCCTCCCGCCTCCCTGCCCGCCCACCCCCCCTCTGATTGGCTACCTTGCTGTTCCCTTCTGGCCTACTCGACGTCCGTTCCCCCCGCCCGCTTCTTTGCTCAGCGGTGCGTGGGAGAGCGGTCGCCGGTAGCCCAGAGGGAACTGCAGGCTTGGAAGCCCTGCCTGGGCCCCGTGAGTATTTAATTGTGTTATTGTGCTGTTTAACTTGCTTTTGCGCTCCGTGCGCATTGTGTGCCTTTCTCCTGCTGCCCCCTCCCACTTCCCGGTCCTCCTTTCCCTCCCGCCTCCCTGCCCGCCCACACCCCCCTCCCCTTCCTCTCCCTCTGCCTATAACCTCCCCCATCCTGGGCAGCCCTCTGCCCGCAGCCCCTGCGGCTAAGGGCCCCAGGCCAAGGGTGACTCCTCAGCTGCAGCTCCCTGTGTGTCTGCAGGTGTCCGCAGGGGACGCAAGGCACCAGCTTCACCTGCTTCTCCGCTCACCCGGCCCACCCCTCCTTCACCTGGTTCACCTCATCCGCATGGTGCCTTCGCCTCACTGTATTCCACAATTGTGGTTAACTGGGTGTTTTTCTCCCCTCGCAGGACTCTCAAACTTAGGTGGCCCTGTACCAAATACGCATTTACTGTTTCTCTGAAATGTGGTAAACTAGGTTGTTTCTCTCCCCTCGCAGGACTCTCAAACTTAGGTGGCCCTGTACCTAATATGCATTTACTGTTTCCTCTGAAATGTGGTAAACTAGGTTGTTTCTCTCCCCTCGCAGGACTCTCAAATTTAGGTGGCCCTGTACCAAATACGCATTTACTGTTTCTCTGAAATGTGGTAAACTAGGTTGCTTCTCTCCCCTCGCAGGACTCTCAAACTGTGGTGGCCCTGTACCTAATACGCATTTACTGTTTGCTCTGAAATGTGGTAAACTAGGTTGTTTCTCTCCCCTCGCAGGACTCTCAAACTTAGGTGGCCCTGTACCTAATACACATTACTGTTTCTCTGAAATGTGGTAAACTAGGTTGCTTCTCTCCCCTCGCAGGACTCTCAAACTTAGGTGGCCCTGTACCTAATACGCATTTACTGTTTGCTCTGAAATGTGGTAAACTTGCCTGCCGCTCACTTCCCGTCTGCGTGCTCTCGTTTCGTCTGTCTTCCCACCCACCCCCCCACTCCCTCCTACTCCATGGTGCTCTCTATCTCGCCTATCTTCTCTAACTGCTTCTCCATTGACTATCCTGCACTCCTCACTAAGTCTAGTAGGAAAAAGTTTAAAAAGGACATCCTGGTCTCCAACCCAGGCCTCCCTATCGCTGACACCTACACTAGTGCCAGCTCCAAGCAAACTCTCACTGACATTCTCTTTTTCGTGCCTTCGCCTGACCTATGGACCCTTCATATGGTCTCTGTGCTCTCTCCTTTCTCCTTCTCTCCCATTAATGGTGGCACCCGTTGGGATGTCCTCTTGGCCCCTTTCCGCTCCTCTAAGGCCATCATTAATGTCTACGCTAATGGGACTGTCTTGGTTCAAGGCCCGCAGGCCAACCTTCACCTCTTTGATAGATGCTTCCCACGCCTCATCAACTTCCTCTCCTCTCCTGCTGTCCCCCCTCCTCTGTCCTCGGCTACCTTGCCTCTACCCTCCCTCCCTGCCCCCTCTCGTGCTACTTATTCACCTCCTTCTCCAACACCTCCGCAGGGCGTACTTCTGATCTGTACCCCTCCCCGGAAGTTCTTCAAGGATGGCAACCTTCTCCACATTGCCACTTTTAATTCTCGCTCTGCCATCAAGCATTCCTCTGATATCTGTCGCGTTCTTGAGGAACTGGACCTCGACGTCCTCGGTCTCACTGAGACATGGTTCACTGCCAGCTCTGCCACCAGCTTTGACACACTCCTACCTGACGGTTACAAGATCTCTCCGTGCCCAGGCCCAACCGTGCATGGGGTGGTGTTGCCCTTATCTTCCCTGAGTGGATTCCTGCCACTGTCACTCCTACGCAGACCTACTCCTCTTTTGAATGTCTTGTCTGCCGACTCTTTCTCTCTCCTAGCCATTCCCTTACCGTGGCTACTATCTATCGGCCACCTGGTCAAATTTCCTCCTTCCTCTCTGAGTGGGCTGACCTCTCCTCCTCACTCCTGTCCTCAACCACTCAACTCCTCTTTCTTGGTGACTTCAACATCCACCTCGATGCCTCCTGTCCCCCCACTGGTCTCTTTCGTGACCTCTGCGACTCTCTCGCACTCTCTATTCTCCCTTCTGGGCCTACTCACTCTGCAGGGCACACTCTTGATGCTCTGACCTCCTCTGACCTTCCCCTCTCCGTCCCTCTCTCCACTCCTCTCTCCTGGAGTGATCACTTTCTCCTATCCTCCCACATCACCCTCCCTACCCCACAGGCAAAGCCACCCTCTTCACTACCACCCACCTTCTCGGTCATCCGACCCATGAAGCGCGTGTCAGTTGAGGGTTTTGCTGCTACCTTCTCGCCCCCGCCTCTCCCTTCAGCTGACTCCCACCCTGACACAGCCCTCTCCATGCTCCACTCTGCTATATCTAATATTCTTGATATCCTTGCCCCCGTCATGAGAATCCGCCTGAAGCCCAAAGCCAAATGTAACTCCTGGTATGACTCGGATCTCGTCACCCTAACATGTAAGTGCAGGGTGGCAGAGAGGAAATGGCGTGCTTCATGTTCATCCTCTGACAAACTGGCCTGCCGCCTGCTCCAAAGGCAATACCGGCTCTCCATTCTCACCAAGAAGAGAGCCCTTATCCAAGCCCGCATCTCTGAGGCATCAAACAACTCGGCCGAACTCTTTAAAATCTGCAAGGAGCTGGCCAACCCTGCTGCAGTCTCTACCTCTCCTGTCCCCTCCCAGGCCCTCTGCACTGCACTGGCCTCTCACTTCATGTCAAAAACTCAGGACATCCTGTCCTCGCTCTCCTCCTTTCACCTCCCTCCCTCTCTTCCCGGCTCTTCCTCTGGCCCTTCTGCAGCCACCCCTCCTCCCTCCTTCTCTGCCTTTCCACTTTTTTCTGCTGACGAGGTTTCCAGACAAGTCCGATCTATGAAAGTCTCGTCTAAACAGGTTCACCCCTGTTCTTCCAAAACCATCAAGGACCACATCGACTCCCTGGCTCCTGCCCTGGCTGATTTTTGCAACCACTCCTGCGCCTCTGGAGTCTTCCCTTCCCCCCTCAAGCACTCCCTTGTGCACCCCCTCCTCAAGAAACCCTCTTCCGACCCTTCCTGCCCGGCCAACTATCGCCCAATCTCCATTACTCCCTTCCTGGGCAAGCTCCTGGAGAAACTGGCCATCTCCCAGCTTAACCTCCATGCTGAATCTGTTGGTAGTCTTCATGACCATCAATCTGGCTTCAGAGCTGCCAGAAGCACGGAAACTGCTCTCCTGAACATCCGTGAGGACCTGCTCTCGAACCTCGATTCCAAAACTCTGTGTGTTCTCATTCTACTCGATCTCTCCTCTGCCTTTGACACTGTCAACCATGCCATCCTGCTCAACCGTCTCCGTGATAACCTGGGTATCACTGGTCAGGCTCTGGCGTGGCTGACCTCTTTCCTTTCCAATCGACCATCCCAGGTCCAACTGGGGTCCTTCCTCTCTGACATCTTTTTCTCCTCCTGTGGCGTTCCCCAGGGATCTAACCTCTCTCCCTGGCTTTTCAACCAGTATCTGGCACTCCTTGCCCTCCGCATCACCGCTCTCTGCCCCAACTTCCAGTGCTATGCGGACGATACCCAGCTCATTTTCAGGCTACCCTCGGCCTCCTCCTCTCCTTCCCTCATCTCTGACTGTCTGTCTGCTATCCAGGAATGGTGTGCCGCCAATGACCTTTGCCTTAATGCCAGTAAGACTGAGATTCTACTTATCGGCACACCCACTCCCTCCTTCCCTGCAGCTCTCTGGCCGGCCTCCCTTGGCCCCCTTCCTGCTCCTACCTGCAAGGCAAAAAACCTCGGGGTCATCTTCGACTCCACACTCTCCTTCTCTCCTCATATATCAGACGTCTCTAAGAAGTCACACTACCAGCTGCACCTCCTCAGAGGTATTCTTCCCTTCCTCTCCTTCCCCCAGAAGCTCACTGTCTCCCGAGCCCTGGTTCTCTCAAAGCTGGACTACTGTAACAGCCTCTATCTTAATCTGCCTGCCTCCACTCTCCGCCCTCTGCAACTCATCCAGAACAGAACTGCAAGACTTGTCCTTGGCCTCAAGCCCAGGGACCGTATCTCTCCAGGACTGAAATCTCTACACTGGCTCCCAGTGGCTGCGAGGATTAAGTTCAAAACCGTCTGCATTGTCCACAAGGCCTTCTGGGGCCTGGGGCCCAAATACCTTCAACTCTCTCTTCCTAAATATCTTCCTTCCCGAGCCCTTCGCTCATCCGTCTCCAACTCCCTCAGGGTCAGCCGCTTCTCAAAGCAACGAGCTGGGGGTAGATCTCTCTCTGCAGCAGGGGCCTCCCTCTGGAACAGCCTTCCTGCCTCCCTTGAAACTTGAGGAGAACCACCTCCGGTTCCGGAAGCACCTCAAAACCTTCCTCTTTGCTTCTGCTTTCTCTCTCCCTCTCCCCTGCTGAACAGCTTTAATTCTTTACTGAATCTGCTCTGAATCTGCAACTGGGCCACTCTCAGTGACCTCGGTCCAGGGCCCAGCCACTCTCCACTTGCACTGCCTCCCTGGCACCCCCCTGCACTTCGGGACTGTCACTGTATCCTTACAGCCCCCCCTTCCCAGCACTTGTTCTGCATCTACCTTGCACTTGCCACCAGCTGGCCTTATTTATTATTTTTTACGCTACTTACCTTGTACTGCACTTCCCCCCTACCCTTCCCCTTGCACTTTTCCCTTCGCCCCACCCCTGCACTTGCGCGATCTGAATGACACCTGGCCTAGTAGGATCGTTGTCTGTCTTCCCCTTGTTCCCCCCCGCCTCGTTGCGCCTTGAAACACTTGTGTATAGGTGCGTTACAAATGCCATATCATATCATATCATAAAGGCGGCTCTGAAAGCCTTTTTTTGGGGCTTTTGTTGTTTTATATTTTTTTGTTTTTTTTCACACGACACACAAGTAAAGGAGGGGAAAGGAGGGTAAGGAAGGGACACCAACCACGGGGATAAGAAAGGGCAGGTGGAGAGAGGAAGATGTAGGGTGGGCCTTATTTAGGTAGGTAGCAGACCTTCTCATGCTCTGTGACCCCAGTCTCGAAAGCACTCCGAAGACTCTCCCCCCTGCAGACTACTGCGTCGCAGTACATACACAATATTGTGACCCTCAAAAGGTAAGGGTCAACAGCATCATGGATGGCCTGTGAGGCAGCTGGAGGGATGCGCTGTCCCACAGGAGTGTCTCTTGTGGTGACAGGAGCGGAAACAGAGGATGTTGTAGAGGAACTCAACCTACTACGTTTATCACAAGGTACAACCTTGCGAATAGCCCCACCGTGGAACAACCTTAGGTGTCGCTTCATGGATGTTGTACCAAAGCTGCTCAAACCAGGCCTCCCATGACTCAGCACCATTTTGCACTGGTTGCAGGTGACCTTATTCGCACATGCTTTTGGCACTCCACCATGAATGGTAAACAACTTCCACAACCAAGACTTACAGTGAGTGCTGGTAGTAGGGACATCCTCTTAATCCTCTTCATCCTCCTCCTCTACATCCTCACACCTCTTCCCCTCTGCAGGCCCTTGGGGAAGTGGTGGTGGTGGAGGAGGTGGGGGCGGTGCTGAGGCACAAGTAGCACCAGCTGGAGCAACAGCAACCATAGATGCCATCAGGTTTGATGATGGAAAGCAGCAAGAGCAGCAAGAGCAGCAAAACCCCAAATAGACAATGCTATGTCAGGTAGCCAGAAGCACAATGAGGATGAGACAGCCGCGCTGTCCACGGACAAATCGAACACCCCAAAAAGGCTCAAAAAGTTCCAAAAGTTATGTAGCATGCCAGGGTCATTGCCTGGGACATGTGCAATGGTGAATTTCTACTGTAAAATACTTTGGATTGTCCAGAAAAGTACTTTTAAAATATTCGGGGACCCGGACAGTGTCCGCAAATCAGGACACACGCTCAGCATGGGTGCGGTCACATGATGACGTCGCGAACACGTCTGCGAATAGGACGGGTGTCCGCAGGACACCAAATGCGTGGGTACGGTTGTGCGCATGCACGCGGATGTTCTATGGACAGAGTTCGGGTCCTCAAACTAAAAAGTGTGACACACGTGAGACGGACAGTTACGGACAGGCACGATGTTCGTAGGACTTATGGGTGTGGTGTGCATGTGCGTAGATGTTCTACGGACAGTACGGACAGGTATAGTGTCGTTAGGACACCTCCATTTTGGTTAATTACTGACATTCCGGACACCGAATGCGTTCTGAGAACATTTCCATCTTACTTGCAGACAGTATGGACAGGTATAGTGTGCTTAGGACACCTCCATTTTGGCTAATTGCGGACATTCCGGACACCGAGCGTGTTCTAAGAACAGTTCCATCTTGCTTGTGGATAATACGGACAGGTATAATGTCCTTAGGACACCCCCATTTTAGTTAATTGCCGACATTCTGGACACCTGCACTGTCCGCGGACACCCTAACTGACTTTTTAAAATAAATAAGACACAAAGGACTGAATTAAAACACACATAATATTTTTTTTTGATTATATACAGATATAAAATGTCTGAAAGAGACGGGGAAAGAGAAACTGACACGAATACTGGGGAATTATGGTTTGGGGAGGATGGATGGGAGGGGATGAAGGGATGGAAGTTTCATCATAACGTGTTTCTTGGTGGTGAGGGTTTGTGGATAGTTGACTGGGACATGGAGAGGTGCACGTGGGACAATGATATTGAATTTTTTTCTTTTATGTGGTCCTCCACAAAATGTTTTAAAAGATTTAAATTTTCCATAAGCATATCCATTTTTTGTCCCATGCGCTGCAGAGCATTTTGTAATGTCTCTTTTGGTATATTATTTTCAATGTTTGTATGATCTGTTAAAAAATAATGTGTTAAGTACACATAAAGTAATGATTATTAATTTGCTTATATAGAGAAGTGTCTACCATTAGTATCACTGTCTTCAGTCATTTCCTCACGTGGGAAATTTTCTTCAAGCCATACCAAAGTACTGGACATTTCTGTGTAAAAATAAATATATCACTTTTAGTGTACCTAATACAGAAAGTTTAGAAATATATAAGAAAAATGAAGTTTACTTACTAGATTCTGGTAAGTTTTGTTGTTACTGTTGTGTAGGTCTATTGTTTCTTCTTGCTGTGCAGTTTCTGTGAGGTAGTTATGTTAGAGGCATATCTTTTTTGTTTTGGTATATTCCATTTTAGTACATGTGCGATTTAAATGGACGTTTGATGTGTTACGTATATAGGTTCCACTTCTTATTTATTATTGCATATAATGTGTTTATGTGCTGCTTTTATAACTTGTTCAGTGTTTATATAGCATGATAGAACAATCTAGGATACCGCCTGAGTTTTTGGGTAGTGTTGATGTTGTCCCCGTCCGTCCACGAACACAGTCCGCGGACATCAAAATCACTAGCGAGGGGTTCAGTATATTCTATGTTACATGTATATAAAGTAAGGGGATCCTAGTAAACAGCTATCAAATTCACACTATGGATAAGTATATTCAGTAAAAAAAAACTTTGATAAAGGGAGGTTATGGTTAAGTTGCGCTATTAAAAACCTATGAAATTCAGTAAAAAAAACTTTGTTAAAGTGACGTTATGGTTAAGTTGCGCTACCAAAAACCTATGAAATTCAGTAAAAAAAACTTTGTTAAGGGGACCTTATGGTTCCAAATAAAACCCAAAAAACCCCTGAAATTTGCTAGTTATGGTAAGATAAGCAACCATAACTCGCGCCGCCACCGTGCATTGCTAAGACTAACACCCGGGTCATCAAAGATGACATCACAAATGTCATTAATGACATCACTGATGACATCACATGTGCATTTACTTTTCATGAAAAGTCTGTTCAAGGGATTCTTATTATAATGTTGACAAAAAGGTGTCAAGGATCATTGGAATAAATATCATGAGCTATGTAGTGTATTAAGCACTGCAGTGATATAAATAGCATTCTAATATGAAGTTATTTACAGTATAGTAAGCTACTCATGTATAAACATAATCATAGTGTGCAGCATACCTGATGGAGGTGCAATATTCATAATCTTCCCATGTTGAATAGTGAAATGATAAATGCTTTCTTATTAGAGTTTTGCGTACTGTGCAACATGTAATAAGTAGCTAATAAAACCCACTTACTACATAATTTCATTATTACATACAAAACACAAAGACACAACAACACATACAAATATGAGTATATAAAGAGAAAGTGAAGTACACAAAAAAGCAGCAGTAGAACCAGAAAGTGTTCATAACCTAACTGATTATCTTTATGCACAGAAATGATTGTTCTGCTTCAAACCTACTACTTCCCTATGTATAACTATCACATGATGTGACTGCAGCCTAAAGAAAGTAATGTGAATACAAATATGAACATATCCAGAGAACGTAAAGTAATAAAACAACAGCTGGACAATAAGAAAGTGTTGATAACCTTACTGATTGTCTGCATACACAGAAAGCACTGATGTCTTTCAAGTGTGTATTTTCCTTATGTATATGTTTCAATTGCTGCAAGTGGACTCTAAGTGAATTATTGTAAGAACATATTTGAAGTATAAGTCTACAAATATAGTACTTTTTGAATTTTTTGGTCCTAACTATTACTGGCCAAGATATATCACTAAAGGAAAAAAGAGTGAATCAGACATGTGCTGTCATCAGTGATGTCATCAATGACATTTGTGATGTCATCTTTGATGTCCTGGATGTTAGTCCTAGCAATGCATGGTGGTGGCGCGAGTTATGGTTGCTTAGCTTACCACAACTAGCGAATTTCAGGGGGTTTTCGTTTTTTCTTGGAACCATAACGTCCCTTTATATATATATATATTACATGGCCTGTGGTAGCAGCCATGTAGTTATGGTTAAGTTGCTAAACCCATAGGAAGAGCACTTTTTAGGCGGCTTATAACTTCGCTCCCAAGGACGAATCCTCACCAAACTTGGCAAAAAGGGTATATGGCCCACTCCAATTTCTTTTGCAAAGACTGGTGAGGTTTGGTCCGGGAGGGCAAAGTTATAGGGGGGGTCCCAACATTTCTTTTTTTCCTATAGACTGAATGGAGAAAGAATTTCTGTCGCGCCTACAGCCCAAACCGCTGGACGGATTTTCACCAAATTTGCAGCAGGAGTGGTGGCTTGGTCCCGAAAGCGTGCTTTTGTAAATTTGGTGAAAATCTGTCGAGTAGTTTTTTTTTTAAATGACCAAAAAGTAGGTCTAAAAAAATTAGTGATATCTATGTCCACTCCGTGGACACACTTCCCTGTCCGCTCCGAGGACAGGACACTGATTGGATAATCGGCTTGCGTCATGTGCGCGGGCACGCAACTTGTTCTCTGATTGGCTGGGTTGAGGCATGAGGTGCGTGCATTCTTTTGATGTGCCCGCCATATTGGATCTGCAGACGTCCGCAGACAGCGCGGCGTGGAAGTAAGCATAAATCCAATTTTAGGGAGTGTGTTGGTGTGTATGAGTGCTTGGAGAGGGTGGGGGATTAAGAGATGCGTCAAATGCTGTATTTGTTTAGTTGGGAGAAGGTTGTGATGTGTTTGCGGTGTCCGCGGACATAATAAACACTGGGTGCACTACTAGCTATTTTATTTTAGTATGATGTTGGTTTTGGGTCATTAGAAGAGCATTGGGTGAAGAGGGTATGTATTGAAGGGTTTCTACGCTGGTTTTAATTATTTTTTAGAATGTTAATTGAAGTGGGTAGGTTTTGAGGTGGATGTATTATGTTTTTGGGTTGTGGTTATTTGGTAGGTGTTTGTTCCTATGGGTGTGTTATGCTGCGGTGGTTGTGGACAGAACCTAAAGTATTGCGTGCATGGCCGAAGTACTGTAGGCCTTCTGCCATTTACCCAAGACTCTAGGCCCTGGATACAACCACCGCAGCATAACACACCCATGTTACCAAAGATTTTGACTGTGGTATGTGGGCTGCTTAGGAGATATGTTTTTAAAAATGTGTGTACTGATTGGCAGTAGTGTAATAATATAGGACAGTGAGATGATGTTTGTTTGTTTGTTTGTTTAGTATTTATTATGCGCACCGGACCCTAGGATAAAAGGGCGCAGAAGGTAAGAAAATGTACAGCTTAGAGCGAGGTTACAGGTTGCAAAGTCATCGGTTACAAGCGTGTTATACAAGTGACAGGGTAACAATTGTAGCAGGCAAGTGAGTGAAGGCAAGCGGGAGCAAGTTCATACAATCATTTAACATTTGTTGTTATCAACCAGTTGATCACATTTTGCCTTTTTCGGTAAAGGATTGTTCTAGTCTCATTGTGACAGGTAACTCGTTCCACATTTGAGCGGCTTTGACTGGGAAGCAGGCTTCACCTATAGTGGCGAGTTTGAATCGGGGTAATTGAAGGAGATTGGTGTTGGCTTGTCTCGTTTGTCTCATAGAGTTTGTTCTGTTGAATCTGTCCTTTAAGTATTGTGGGGCTTTATTGTATAGTGATTTGTGTGTGAGGGATGCAGTTTTAAGTCTGATTTTCTCATAGGTGGTAAGCCATTTATGTTTCCTTCTTGTTTCTGAAATGTGTTCTCTCTTAGGAATGTTCAGTGCTGCTCGGAGAGCATTGTTTTACTGTATCTGAATTTTGTTGATGGTGGATTTGGTAGCTCCAATGTACAAGGCGTTACAATAGTCTAGTTTGGAGATGATTAGAGCTCTGGCTAATGGTAGGCAACTGTGCTGAGATAAGAATTGTTTTCCTTCTCTGATTAATTTACATGTGTAAGCTGTTGAGGAGGCTGGGGTATTTACCTATTTGGAAAATGATAAGATAGAGTCAAGGTTGTAAGCGATATTTAATCAACACTACAGCTAAGTCAATGCCTAGCCTGGGATGCTGAGGAAAACCCTTATTGATGTGTTTTTATGTCCATTTCAGTACTCTGGATGACAACCCTTGTATAACATCCCCCTCTTAGAATCCCCCTGACCCCACTGAGCCAAGAAGTAGGTTTGTTTTGCAAATTTAAAAGGTTTATTTGGACAATTCAACAATATATATCTATCACAATTTATAAATAAATTGATAACTGATATCACACTTCAGAATATGACCGTGATCAACAATGGATAATGTTACAGGGGTACACTGATTTGGTTACTTAGGAGTAGTGTAGAGGATGAGGTAGCTGAAAATCCTTAACGGTTTCAAGGAAATGCATGGTGGAATAAAATGCAGTACAGAAATAACTTGTTATGATTTTAGCAAAAGGTAATATGATCACTTTTTCTTTTGACAATTCACTCCCCCCTATGCAATACAAGAAATGGAAGGAGATGGAAAGAGGAGCACACAGTTCTCAGGAATGCAATCAAATACAATACGAAATTCAGTTCCCCCCCAACAAGCTTAGAGGAAACAGGTAGAAGTTTGAAACACAGGCCGAGAATGCTTTTAAATGTGATGGCAACGGATGGGAACATGTGCTAACTGATTTTAATTCCCTCTAGAGATTCAGGGTGAGTGAGAGATGCTTGTTGGTATTAGTTCAGGCTCACTTTTAGCAATGCTCTATGAGTTATTACCAATTTGCAAACGGATTGTTAACAAAGGAAAGAATGGAGCTGCTATTTTGACAAGTGGAGAATTTAAGCCAAAATCGATTGTGGAAAAAGTATAGGGAGTAGGAAGTCGGTTCTAGGTTCGTTGGAAAGCCTAGCCCAAACGGTTCCAGAGCTATGGACGATTTAATGAAGGTAGATTTTCGGATTTAAAGTAAAACTCAAAATGACAGGTGACAGCTTGCAGCTGCAGAATTGACAGGTGACAGTTGTGCAGCTTTAAAAATGACAGATGACACAATTTCTAGGAGGCAGTTCTACTTAGATTAAAATAGCTTGAATTAGATTATTTTAACTAAGAGATTGGTTCTGCACAGTTCTGCTAGGTACTCACAATATAAATTTGAAATAGGCCTCGTCACGGATCTGGTCAACACGTCCGGCGGCGGTTCTGTCTGCTCGGCGGGTCAATCAGGCACCGGTACTGCTCACAGCGATCTGGATCTCTGGTTCTGCTCACAGCGGTCTGGGTCTGGTCTGCCGTTCTGGCAAAAGTTCTTGGCACAGAATTCAAATAGCTCGCCCGGCTGTGGAATAGTTTGCAGATGATGTTAAGGATGCTGAGGCCTGCTGAGAAGAGTTCTCAGTTTGTGGGTTTAGGCCCTTGCTTTAAGTTCTGAAGTAAAGTTCTGGTCTTTGGAGATTGATGGATGTGAAGTCTGGAGTCTCCCGGCAGAGCGTCCCGCAGAAAATGGAATTGAATCTCTCTACCTGTCCCAGCAGTCTCTTTTTATGTGTTTTGGAAGTGGGTGTGTGTGTGGCATAACTGAGCCTGCCCCTCTCTACTTGTCATTGGCCATATTCTCCCCTCTCCCATGATTGGGGGAAGGAAATGGATTATCATCATGATGAGGTCTGTTTATGTGTCAGAGGATCCTCCCCTGGTCAATTTGCCCACAAATTTATATTTGATTCGAATACATATTTCCCAGATACACAATTTGTTGAAATTACATGTACACATTATATATTCCTTATGGTCCATGCTTGTCCGCCTCTGATCTTCCTGGGGGCTTGCATTAAAAATGACAACATTTTGCGCTTTTTGACTGGTTTACCAATATCAGACATTTACCAAAAATTACACACATGTACGCAAGGAGTATGGACATTAATTGATGAAATGTCAGATTTTTAACATGCAGACATTTGGAGTAAGACCCTATTTTCCGCTAGCAACCCCCCAGCATACACCACAGGGTCCTAACACCTCTTAAAACGTGCACAGAAAAATCACAAGAATAATGATATTACTTATATAATTCTGACAAGTCCGTACTATGAATTATCCATCTTTTTTAAAAAATATGCTCTGGCCCAGATGGGTGTGGTTTAGATTCCAAAGCACATGGGGGAAGCTTCTGTCTGCCCCCTCCTCCAGCTCGGGTGGCTCCCAGAGGCACTTCTCCTCCCACTTCTCCCAAGAGGAAGCCACTTTACCGCCCCCCAATATAACATTTGCCTGAGTCCATTGTTCAGTTTTCTGCAGTCCCCAGGTAATTCAATCAGAGAAGTGTCACCTCCTTTTTGTGGGGAAGCAGGATGCAGCTAGGCCCGGGAAGAGTGGCTGAGCAGGTTTCTCCTGCCGGGGGTAGTTGTCAGGCAGAATTCAGCTAAATGTCACTTTAGTTCCCAGTTTAAATCAAACTTACAATTTTTACCTATACATTAAATAATTACTTCCTTCAAGTCATTTCAGAATATAGTTTTACATTGTATCCACCTCTTAGCAAGTCTTTCCTTGGTCTGGTTTGGGTTCCTCTGTTCAGTTTTACACAAAAGTCTGGTGGTTTTAAAACGCTGGCTTTCTGATAGTGGTGAGTACCGGTATTGCAACCATTTTTGGGATTAAGAAAATTAATTCCCCACAGTTCTGATTTGTTTTTTGGCAATCAGCATTGCCATTCCCAATGGTTTCAGGCTACTGTGTGTGTAGCCCAATGGTGGTTTTAGGCAGTGCCCTCCTGTGCTCACAACATAGGCAAAAATGGGTGGCAGCCTATTCTTCATGTTTTCCCTATGCACTCTCTGGGGAGTTCTGGCCATCATGATGTGTTCCATGCCAGTACTGCACAGTTTTATGGTAGGGCCTGGATGCATGGGTAAAAACATCCCACAGGCCCCCCCTCTTGCAATGGCCATTCTGTCCTTTCACTGATGGAACTCGCAAGATCTGGGATGTTCGCCTCCTCTTCTTCCAATTCCATAGATAGCACAGTTCAGCATCTTTTCGTCCCTCCAGTCGATCAATCAGTTCTCCTTGCTGGTTCTGATGGGAGGATTGGGCGGTACCCCGGGCTCCTCGGATCTTCGCTCCCGGTCCCCAGGTCACCTTCCTTGGTCAGTCTCCATGTTTTCTTTCTCCTAGGACGACAAAGGAAAGTGGCAATACCTATTCATAGACATTTCTCCCCCACTATTGATATAGTGGGGCGACATATACATTTTATACTTTAATAGACATAGCATTCCAATTTTTAAAAACAAGATATAATTCAGAGACAGTGGCTTACAAGCGTCATAATATTTTAGAGACTATATATGGGATATTTTAGGGTTGGAACTGAATTACTCTGGAGCGGCCCCCTCTGGTATTGCAGAGGACTCCTCCAGTTGCTGTAGAGTGTGCCTGGCATGGCAACACTTCAGCTGATTAATATGGACTCACTTATCTTCCCCTTCCACCAAATTACCTTTGGGGATGCGGATTTTGTAGGCAACAGGGGAGATCTTGTCTATAATTTCAAACGGTCCCTTCCATGTAGGCAAAAATGTTCGCTGTTTGGCCTGGTTCTTTTGGAAATTGTATAGATAGACCCAGTCCCCCACAGTATATTCCTTCCTGGTGGTCTTCAGGTCGTAGTGGGTTTTCATGCTATCAGCTGATCTTTCTAGATTCCGGTGAGCATAGGCAAAAGCATGCTGAAGGTGTTTCCTTAAATTCTCCACATACTCATGAGTTGTGGAGGCATTTATCAGTGTCTGCTCTAGGGTCCTGTAGAGTAGATGCTGGGGAAGCACCATCTTGCGTCCGGTCATCAACTCAAATGGTGACATTTTAGTTGCAGATGAAGGGGTAGATCTGATGGCCATTAGGACCAGAGATAATCAGATATCCCAACTTGGCCCAGAATCGGCCACAAACTTTTTTAATATGCTCACAATGGTTCGGTTGTATCTCTCCACTGCTCCAGAAGAAGCTGGCCTGTAAGCAATGTGTAGCTTCCTTTTAACCACCAGTATCTCCCACATCTTTGTCATTACTTCACTGGTGAAGTGGCTACCTCTGTCTGACTCAATCCTTTGAGGTAGACCAAAACGGGAAAAGATGTGGTTAATCATCAGGGCAGCTGCTGTTTCTGCCTTGCAGTTTGGAGCCGGGAGACATTCCACCCACTTGGTAAACAACCATGTAACGGTCAACATGTACTTGTTTCCTCTAGACGAGCGAATTACAGGGCCTACAAAATCGATTTGCAAATCTGACCATGGCAGTGTCATCCCCCTCTTTTGGAGAGGCGCACGGTGTGTGAGGGATGATGGCTGAAATTTTGCACACACAAGACACCCCTTCAAGTATTGGTTGAGGTCCTGCCCATGTGTTGCCAGTATGCAACCTCTCTTAAGATTTCCAGTGTTGTGTGAAGCCCCCTAAGACCGGCTGTGGCCGCATCATGGGCGTGACTTAAAATCAGGCTTCGGAATGAGTTAGGAACCACCCACTGATCATGGCCAGCTTGGGATTTCCTTACCAACAACCTGTCTTGGATCCGGAACATCTTTGGACATTTCATCAACACTCTTAGGTCCTCTTTCCCAATGTAATCGGTATCCGTCAGGGGAAAGTTCTCAGGGTCCTCAATGTGTTGGTAAAACTTATCAATTATTGGATCCCCCTTTTGAGCCGTAATCAAATCAGCATCAGGGGTCTCCTTACTCCATTGTGCAGTTGAAAGATCATTGTGGGCATTTGTCTGGGACCTAGTGATAGCAGTGACCTGGAGATCCCTCAACAGGGACTCTGTTTCTATTAGATCCCCTTGGAAGGCCCCGGTTTTGGCCAGCTGATCAGCTAAGTCATTTCCAGTTTTGTCTGGTCCCTCTACTTTGGAATGTCCCTTGATCTTCTTCCAGTAGATGGTCATCCCATTCGAGGTGACCAGATCATCAATGTTTTGGATTAACTTCCCATGTTTCAAGGGTTTGTTATTAGCACATAACATGCCTCTGGTTTTCCAACTAACCATGTGCTCCACAAACCCGTTCCGTACATAATCCGAGTCTGTGATTATGACCAGTTTGTGGAGTTGATGTTGGACAGCAGTGAGGATGGCCTGATGCGCAGCCATCAATTCTGCCACCTGACTACTTCGGGGACCAATTTTGTATCCAGCGGAGGGTTCTGGGGACTCATTCACCCATGCATTCCCTACGCCGGCCACCAGTTCTTTCTCCCCATTGTTGTCAACATGGTAAGAGCATCCATCCACATAGACAGTGGGCATTCCCTCACACTTGTCCTCTTCAAAGACTTTGTGTGGGGAATTGAGGTATGCCTCCATGTTGTCCTTGATTTTTAGACTTCCGTCCTCGAGACAGTTTTCTCTGGCACAATCATGCAAGTCAGCCAGACCTTATCTGACCTCTACAGGAAAGCCTTGCATTGACAGAATCCAGGAAGTAATTCGGGAATTACTCACATTTCCGGCCCGGATTCTGTCACTTTGGAGATATTGCAGAGGCTGGTGTGGAGTCTCCACTATGATGTGTTCCCCCTGGATAAACGGGCGGTAATTCTTCAATGCCCACACCGTTGCCAGGAGTGCCTTCTCACAATCATTGAATTTTTCCTCCACAGAGGATAAAGTTTTGCTCACATAGGAGATTACTTTATTGACCTTGTCATGCTTTTGGTACAATACTGCCGTCAAGCACGTATTAGAGAACCCTGTCTCCAGGACGAGCTCCTTGTTTCTGACAGGGTAAGCTAGGCAAGGCGCTTGTGAGAGGCTTCTTTTGAGTTGTCTTACTGCCTCTGCTTGTTCTGGACCCCATTCCCAATTGTACCCTGTCCCTGTACTTGTACCGGGGCATAATATCTTCCCTCCTTCTCCTCAAGGGGGCACAGATAGTGCACATTTTTGGACAACTGGTGGGCTAATTTTCTGGTTTTGGACATTGCTAGCGAAGAGATTTGGGCAGAATTCTGTGGAGAGTCTGGGGAATCTGAAAGAAAAAGTTGGCAACTGGAAATGGTTTTGGGTTCTGGGCCGCCCCCCCCCCCTTTTTGGAGGCAGTCATCAGGATGGGTTTGACCCATGGGATTTTGGTATTGTCGGTTCGGGATGAGATGTTGGGCGGCGGTAGCTCAATCCCCACATCTACCCAGTCTGGATTGGAATCTCTTGGGACCCATTTTTCTTTGGGAGAAGTTCCCCATCTCTGAAGGAGAAGATCCTTTTCTCAGGATCCTCTGAAGATCTCTCTCCCTCAAATTGTAAGACCTGTACCTCCTCCACAAAGTGGGGCTGTTTGGGTCCTTTGTTTCTCCTACCCCCCCTCTGCTCCTTGGGAGGCAGGCTTTCAGGGGCAGGAGATCTGGTTTCCGGTTCCTGGTTTTCCAGGGGCTGTTTACAAGTTGGGAAGAAAGCTTCCTCCAAGGCTTTACACCCCATTCCCCTTGTGCCTCCTCCCTGGGAACCGGTGGGTTATCGGGGTGCTGCCCCCGTCATTGTTCTGGAGCACCAGGCCCAGAGTTTGGGGCATTCTGCGGTGGAATGCTCATCTGAGGGTTCTGTTGAGCCCTCAGTATGTGACCCAGATCCTGTGCCATATTTTGGACCTGGCGCTCAAGTTGTGAAACCCGCTCAGGCTGATACGGGGCTCTATTTTCTCCCCTGGGCTGATCCCGGGAAGGGTAGCTATCCTTTCTCTGGTAATACCCCGGATTGGGAAGATTTGGGTACCCGTCCACCCTTGGCCTCCCCTCTCCCGGATTAGGTTGTCTGGGCTCAGGGAATTGGGAAAAGAAGGATGGATGATTTTGGGGCTGGAAATTGGGTGGATACCTGGGGAAAAAGTTCTGCCCAGGATTTGGAGAATTTCTGCCCTCCTGTGGGAAGTTGGGAGGGAAGTTCCCTGGGTTAGGTGCTTGGCTGGATCCCCCCCCTTGGGCTGGAGGAGTCCACACATAACCCAGGATGGGTCGGTTTCCCTTGTAGCGGGGACTGACATAATCAGGGGAGTGAGTGACCCCATTTGTGGGACTACTTCCTTGGCTCCCTGTCTGTGACTTGCACGAGGGCCTTCGGGGCTTGGCATTTTTAGTTGCAGGTAGGTTTTTAGGCCCCCCATCTCCAAATCCAAAACAGGGGTGACCTTTTCTTCTGCCACTTTGGCAGCAGCAGGGGTGCTGTTGTTTTTGGGGTTTTTCTGCGCATTACTTTTATTTTCGATGGGCTTCTGCACCTCATAGATCCGGGTAGCCTGTTCAATGACCCAGTCTAAAGATCTTTTCTCATGAAAATCTCTCACGAGCTGGGTCATTATGTATTTGGGTAAGGCATGGAAAGACGTATTGATAAATTCTCTGCTATCTGTGCGCACCCTTCTGGTGGTCTGTGCAAAAGCACACTTTAATTCTTGCACAAACTCTTGTGGGGCCTGATCCTCCCCACATTGCAAATTGTAGGCTGCCTTGCGAGCCTCTTGAGGATTTCTGTGAACAGAAAAATATTTCAAGATGGCCGCCATGTATGTGGACCACCTTGAATGGTTTTGGTCCTCCAGCCCTGCAAAGAAACTGGAGTATTCTGGTGAGAAGGTCCATTTGACGTACTGGATGCAGCTACTGCTGTGTTTCAACTGGAAAGTCTCCATCATTTGCTCATAGAGCTCCAAGTGTTCCCAAACAGAATACTTGGCGTTCTTATGATAAGGCGTGATGACATTCCTTATTGCCTTTATTTGTTTCAATGGGTCCTTAAGCAAGGCCCTTTGTACCTTATTGGCCTTTTTGGTTCGGGTAACCCTGGTCCATTCATCCTCTGACTCAGAAGCACTGCTCCCAGAGGTGCCCGTATGATCTTCCAGGTTTTCCCGGATTCTGCGAGCCTGGGAATGGCTGGCAGAATGTAGGGACCTGGTCTCCTGTGTCCTTTAATGCTCAGAGGAGTCTTCAGATCCCTCCTTACTGCCAGGATTTGATGGGTACCCCCCAACTGACCTAACTGGGCAGAGGTTTTCAGGATGCCCTTAATGGGCCTATTCTCCTGGAGTTCCCCACTAAATTGCACTGTGCTTGGGTGCCCATACCCGGATGCCCACCTATCCATTCCTGGGAGGTACTGGCCTATGAGCCCCATACTTCTAGCTGGATAGTAATCTGCCATCCCTGTGGCCCTGGGCTCATGTGTGCGAGGGGACATGGGGGTGGCAGAGTCCAGGGATTGGGAGAGATGAAGGCCTCGTGTACTAGGGCTCCTGAGGTTATGCTCAGGAGTTTCTCTTTCCCAGCGAACCTCATCTCTATCCGCCCCTGTTCCCTGTTGCAATGCAAGAGCCTGCACTTTCAGTTCCTCAGTTAAGGCCTTACTAGACTCTATCAGTCTCTCCTGCATCGCTACCTGTTGCTGGAGCCTATCATTGTGCTGGCAGAGAGCCTCATTCTCTCTCTGTGCCTCCTGATTGGTCCTGGAGTACTGGGCCAGTCTCTGCTGCAGGAGGGTTACCTCCGGAGTCCCATCCCTACTGGCCTGCTCCTTTCTTGCCAGAGCTTCCTCCACACTCCTGGTGTGCTCTAACAAGTTCTAGTGTTCTTTTTGGAGGTCACCCAGTCCCTGGAGTGCCAGGTGATTTTCTTCCATGTTCCTTTTTAAGTGGCAGACTTCCTGGCCTAAGGTATCCCTTTCCTGACTAAGAGCCTGCATCTGTGCCGCCAGGTCATCCATTTGCCTTTGGAAGGCACCAGCTTTCTGGTGCTCCTGGTCAAACTCTGCCTGGGTATCCAGGTCTTTCAAAATCAGTTTATTGCTTTCCTCTTTTTCCCTATCTAAGTGGCTTTGCAGGGTGACTACCTGCTCAGCACATGCCCTATTGAAATCTAATTGTTGCTCCAGCTTTTTCTGGCTCTGCAGTAGGGAGTCCAAACCTTCTTGGTACTCCTTCTGCAAGGCCAGAAATCTGGTATCCTGGTCCGGCCTTTTCCTGTTGCAGCACATCCATATCCTCCTTTATTTTAGTGATGTAATGTATGCTGTCCTTTTCTGACTCCTGGCTCCTGAGCAGCCTCTGCTCAGAAGAGTCCAGATCAGATTGGGCCGTCTCTAGCGTCATCTGTTGCCTATTTGCCAGATCTTGGCCTTCAGCACATTTGTCCTGCATGGTTCCCATATATGGGTACAAATATGCCGCTATCCTGGCAATCTTATTATGTTCATCTTTGGCTTTAGTGGCCATATATAGTTCACTCAGGGCCACATGTAGGGGACCCGGATCTCTCCAGGTATCTGACCCTGTGTCGGTGACCTGTTGCGCGATTGCCTGCAACCAGACCGTTTGGTCCTGGTGAGTCCACTCACCTCTCACAAATAGCTTATGTAAGAAGTGCTCTCTGGCTATTTTGATGTCTACCAGTGTCGTCATTCTGGAATTTGAGTTCCTTCCTGACTTACAGAAGTTTGTATTTTATTTTTGCAAAACAGACCGTTTCCTTAGAGCGTTCCTTTGAGGAGTGCTTTACAGCATAACAGAGCGTGGTGATCCGACCGGATGTATGTCTCCTGTCAGTTAGCACACTCTATTAATCTGCACAAGTGATAGATCTAACCCAGAATCTCTGGCTACGAGCCCCCACGTTTGTAAGCGATATTCAATCAACACTACAGCTAAGTCAATGCCTAGCCTGGGATGCTGAGGAAAACCCTTATTGATGTATTTTTATGTCCAGTTCAGTACTCTGGATGACAACCCTTGTATAACACCTCCTTCTTAGAATCCCCATGACCCCACTGAGCCAAGAAGTAGGTTTGTTTTGCAAATTTAAAAGGTTTATTTGGACAATTCAACAATATATATCTATCACACTTTATAAATAAATTGATAACTGATATCACACTTCAGAATATGACCGTGATCAACAATGGATAATGTTACAGGGGTACACTGATTTGGTTACTTAGGAGTAGTGTAGAGGATGAGGTATCTGAAAATGCTTGATGGTTTCAAGGAAATGCAAGGTGGAATAAAATGCAGTACAGAAATAACTTGTTATGATTTTAGCAAAAGGTAATATGATCACTTTTTCTGTTGACAATTCACTCCCCCCCTATGCAATACAAGAAATGGAAGGTGATGGAAAGAGGAGCACACAGTTCTCAGGAATGCAATCAAATACAATACGAAATTCAGTTCCCCCCCAACAAGCTTAGAGGAAACAGGTAGAAGTTTGAATCACAGGCCCAAAATGCTTTTAAATGTGATGGCAACGGATGGGAAAATGTACTAACTGATTTTAATTCCCTCTAGAGATTCAAGGTGAGTGAGAGATGCTTGTTGGTATTAGTTCAGGCTCACTTTAGCAATGCTCTATGAGTTATTACCAGGTTGCAAACAGATTTTTAACAAAGGAAAGAATGGAGCTGTTATTTTGACAAGTGGAGAATTTGAGCCAAAATCGATTGCGGAAAAAGTATAGGGAGTAGGAAGTTAGTTCGTTGGAAAGCCTAGAATCATGGTTTTAAAATGAAAGTTAAATTTCGTTCCTAGCCCAAATGGTTCCAGAGATACGGACGATTTAATAAAGGTAGATTTTCAGATTTAAAGTAAAACTCAGAATTGACAGGTGACAGTTGTGCAGCTTTAAAAATGACAGATGACACGATTTCTAGGAGGCAGTTCTACTTAGGTAAAAATAGCTTGAATTAGATTATTTTAACTAAGAGATTGGTTCTGCACAGTTCTGCTAGGTACTCACAATATAAATTTGAAATAGGCCTCGTCACGGATCTGGTCAACACGTCCGACGGCGGTTCTGTCTGCTCGGCGGGTCAATCAGGCACCGGTTCTTCTCACAGCGATCCGGATCTCTGGTTCTGCTCACAGCGGTCTGGGTCTGGTCTGCGGTTCTGGCAAAAATTCTTGGCACAGAATTCAAATAGCTCACCCGGCTGTGGAATAGTTTGCAGATGATTTTAAGGATGCTGAGGCCTGCTGAGAAGAGTTCTCAGTTTGTGGGTTTAGGCCCTTGCTTTAAGTTCTGAAGTAAAGTTCTGGTCTTTGGAGATTGATGGATGTGAAGTCTGGAGTCTCCCGGCAGAGCGTCCCGCAGAAAATGGAATTGAATCTCTCTACCTGTCCCAGCAGTCTCTTTTTATGTGTTTTGGAAGTGGGTGTGTGCGTGGCATAACTGAGCCTGTCCCTCTCTACTTGTCATTGGCCCAATTCTCCCCTCTCCCATGATTGGGGGAAGGAAATGGATTGTCATCATGATGAGGTCTGTTTATGGGTCAGAGGATCCTCCCCTGGTCAATTTGCCCACAAAACTATATTTGATTCAAATACATATTTCCCAGATACACAATTTGATGAAATTACATGTACACATTATATATTCCTTATGGTCCATGCTTGTCCGCCTCTGATCTTCCTGGTGGCTTGCATTCAAAAATGACAACATTTTGCGCTTTTTGACTGGTTTACCAATATCAGACATTAACCAAAAATTACACACATGTGCGCAAGGAGTATGGACATTAATTGATGAAGTGTCAGATTTTTAACATGCAGACATTTGGAGTAAGACCCTATTTTCCGCTAGCAACCCCCCAGCATACACCACAGGGTCCTAACACCTCTTAAAACGTGCACAAAAAAATCACAAGAATAATGATATTACTTATATAATTCTGATAAGTCCGTACTATGAATTATCCATCTTTTTTTAAAATTATGCTCTGGCCCAGATGGGTGTGGTTTAGGTTCCAAAGCACATGGGGGAAGCTTCTGTCTGCCCCCGCCTCCAGCTCGTCTGGCTCCCAGAGGCACTTCTTCTCCCACTTCTCCCAAGAGGAATCCACTTTACGCCCCCCCAATATAACATTTGCCTGAGTCCATTGTTCAGTTTCCTGCAGTCCCCAGGTAATTCAATCAGAGAGGTGTCACCTCCTTTTTGTGGGGAAGCAGGATGCAGCTAGGCCCGGGAAGAGTGGCTGAGCAGTGGCTGCCTGACAACTACCTGTCGGGGGTAGTTGTCAGGCAGAATTCAGCTAAATGTCACTTTAGTTCCCAGTTTAAATCAAACTTACAATTTTTACCTATACATTAAATAATTACTTCCTTCAAGTCATTTCAGAATATAGTTTTACATTGTATCCACCTCTTAGCAAGTCTTTCCTTGGTCTGGTTTGGGTTCCTCTGTTCAGTTTTACACAAAAGTCTGGTGGTTTTAAAACTCTGGCTTTCTGATAGTGGTGAGTACCGGTATTGGAACCATTTTTGGGATTAAGTAAATGAATTCCCCACAGTTCTGAGTTGCTTTTTGGCAATCAGCATTGCCATTCCCAATGGTTTCAGGCTACTGTGTGTGTAGCCCAATGGTGGTTTTAGGCAGTGCCCTCCTGTGCTCACAACATAGGCAAAAATGGGTGGCAGCCTATTCTTCATGTTTTCCCTGTGCACTCTCTGGGGAGTTCTGGCCATCATGATGTTTTTCATGCCAGTACTGCACAGTTTTATGGTAGGGCTTTGATGCATGGGTAAAAACATCCCACAACGTACAAACCTAGCGTTTTTATTTCCTTGGCTACTTGGATGCAGTTTTCATCGATGATGAAGGAGGCATAGTTTGTACTTAGTTTACTGATGAAGGATGTGGTACCTAGGATTAGAAGCTCAGTTGTATCATCGTTCAGGCATAAGCCATGGGTGGCCATCCATGCCCGAACGATGCTGTAGATTCTGTTCACCAGTCCTAGGTCCTTTTCATAGTTCCCTGTGAGTGGGAGGAGGATCTGGGTATCGTCTGCGTAGTTGGTGTACGTGATACCCAGATGGTCCAAATCATCAAACAGGAGCTTCGTGAAAATGTTATATAGCGTTGGTGAGACGCAAGAGCCCTGTGGCACGCCGCATGTGATGGGTATGGGGTCTGCAGCTGCTGTAGGGGAGAAGACCCTCATGGTGCGGTCACTAAGGAATGATTGGATCCACACTATAGCCTCAGTGGAAAAGTGTGCTGCTGTATCTAAGTGGTTACACAGCACCCTGTGATCCACTAAGTCAAATGCAGCAGATAAGTCTAATAAGAAAAGTAGTGCCAGTTTTCCTGAGTCTCGTAATTTATCTATTTGGGCTTTAAGATCAATCAGAGCAGGTTCTGTACCGTGCAGTGGACGTAAACCGGATTGACGAGAGCCTAGTAGTTGGTTTAGTTCAAGGAAGTTCTGGATTTGGATATATGCCACCTTATCCAGGATCTTCAAGTGGAACAACACAGTTGTGATTGGTCTATAATTGGTAGGTAAAGCCGGGTCTAAAGTTTGCTTTTGAGGAGTGGGAGCACCCAAGATTCCTTTAAGTTACTCGGGATGGTGCCAGTGGTAAAGGAGGCATTAATCAGCTTTGTAATAAAAGGTGCTAGGTCCCGCTCAGCATCTTTGATAAATTGTGCTGGGCAGAGATCTCCTTTGCAATTGGACGGCTTTAGGCCGAGTATTACTTTCTCCACCTCTATTGGTGAAGTTTGTGTCTTAGTTTGTTTGTTGGATAGTGTTCAGAATGTTGGTATTGAAGACGCTAGGCATTTTGGGTTGTATTCATTGGTGAGGTGTTCGCTTGCATGGCTGTGTTATGTTGTGGTGGTGGTGAGTTTAATTATTATATACTTAATGTTTCTTTTGGTGAGGCTGTATGAAGAGTTTTGGCCAGGCCATGCAGTCAAGATTGTAGTGTTTGGCAACAAGCGCTGCAGCATAAGATACCCATGGAAGCAAACATTTTGCATTGTGGTGTATGGTCAGGTGTTTGCTTGAATGGGTGTGTTATGCTGTGGTGTTTGTGAGTCCAATCATTAAATACTTACTGTTTGACTTTTTGTGGTTGTATGCAATTTTTTCATGCTAATTATCAAGAGGGGTCCTGGGAGTCCCTCTGCCAGACATTAGTTCTGGTTACGAGAGAGTTACCCAGAGTGTTCATTTCACTATCTTCCACAGAGAAGAAATATCCCAAACATATCAGTCTTTGTCCTGCCCTGGGCAGTCCAGCACCGAAATGCTAGGCAATTCTCCTCTCACAAGAGTACCAACAGCAACCTCAGGCACGTGTTACGGTCAGATTGGACCTCATCAGTAGGAAAACCCTAAGGAAAGTACTCAAAGAACATATGACAAGGTTAACGTCTAGATATATAGCACCTTTTTCAATTTTATTATTCTGACTGCCAGTGAACAAAACCACCTGGCCTTTATATGTCAATAAACAAAAACAAGTGTCTCAGATATGTGATGTCATCAGTGATGTCATCAATGACATTTGTGATGTAATCTTTGATGTCCTGGGTGTTAGTCTTAGCAGTGCACGGTGCTGGCGCGAGCTATGGTTGTTTACCTTACCATAACTGCCAAACTTCTGGGGTTTTTCGATTTTACTTGAAACCATAACGTCCCTTTAACAAAGTTATTTCTTTGAATTTCACAGGTTTTTATTAGTCCAACATAACCATAACGTCCCTTTAACAATGTTTTTTCAATATATATATATATATATATATATTTTCATAAAGGGGGTGGTTGGATAAGATGCAAGGGCATTTTCTATATGTCTGACGAATTTTGATGAGTTGAATTAATGTTAACAGTGTAAAAATATATCAGTGTCTAATTTAGCAAAACCCAGGTCTCACATTTCAGACAAAACCTCATACAGGATGCTTTAGAGGTTTGACTTTGATAGGGTCAAATATTCTCCCTATGAGCTGGCATTTTCCACGAGGAGCAAGGCTACTTTTATTTCTGTGTTCATAAAATAGTTTTGTGTGTAAGGTTTCATGTAAACACAAACGCAAATTAAAAACAAAATGTTTTTTTAAAAAAACACTTATCCCACGAAATGGAAATGGAAAGGCAGAGAATGATGTGGGGAGGTAGTCTCCTTTGCATAGATGTGTTGGAAAGCCATCAGGGTCCAGTGATGTTACATTTGTGGACAAATGCGCAGTGTTGGCAGTCTCAGACTGACCTATAGGCCAATAGGGCAATGCCTGAATCAAAAACGCAGAATGCTGGTGTGGGCCCTTTTATTCGGTCTTAGTGGGCCACTTTTTTTGGCCCATGAGGGACATGCGGCTAGTACGTCTAACCACTGTTACTGAATACATATTCTTTAAAATGGACAATTTACATCTCATTTTATCAAAAACCTGCCCCTTGGGTACTAGTCAAACAGTCTGTCACAAAAGGAATGAATTGCAGTTTGCAACTCTGGGCCACGTTTTCATTGGTGCCTGAGACAATTGTATGCCCCAGTCCGACAGTTGGATTCGCCTAAAACATGCCTAAAGGGAGAAAGTTATGTAACAAGGGCATTCTATCAAGTTGGATCTGGTTTAATCTGGAATGGTAGTTACAAGGTGATAAAGCTTGTCTAAAATGGTTACGACACCGTTTACGACTTAACTGAGAGAACAATAGCCGAATGCATGCGACGGCCCCAGGCAGACACCACGAATAACCAAGGGCAGCAAGATTTGCAAGGATTTTACAGAAAACCTGTCTGAGGCGGTAGATTTGAAAAGCGTCAAAGGTCAGGAGCTCTGGAACCGACCTTGCAGCCTTCTGAGAAGAGGCATCGTTTTCGCTTTCTCCACATGCTCACACTAATGACAAAAAAAACAGGCGAGTGAGATAAGTGTCTCAGCACCATCGATATAGATCGGACTTTTAATTGCAGGTCAAATGCTTGAACCCTACGAATTACAAGGCTGGATCAATTAGTACAAGAGACGTCATTGCAATGCTCCCTCTAATTATTGAGTGCAATGATAACCATTATGTAAGCGAGGCCGGCCAGCAAGTTTACACTCCCTAGTCATATTTGGAGTTGTCACACGTGGAAAAAAGCAATCATTGATCGCAAAATGGGGCGAATGGAGCATTTTTCTTCCTCTGGCATAATTGCACATAGAGACTTTTATAGCTCTAAGCTGACGAGAAGGGGTGTAGCGTGATGGCGCCTTGTTGCATGCACACACACCTTCTTGCACACTGTGAATGGTGCACACTGTGGATGGTGGGACTGGTGAGCCAATGGAGGGACAATGATGCAAACAGGGGGGCTGCAAGGCTACTGAGGCTGTTTGCCAGATGCTGTGAGGCTGGGCCACCTGAATCCCAGGTGGGACAGGTAAGCCCATCGAGAAGAGGTGATTTGGGAGTCATGGCAAAAGACAGATTGGGAAACATGACCCCTGCTTTCATTAGATGGTAGAACAGTATCACCATGGAGCAAGTCCTGCAAAAGGCATTGCAGTGAGGGTTATCTTTTTCTGACACAGGGACTTTCAGGTGCCATGACTGTCTAGTCTTTCAGATGCCATGCTTCCCTTCTGCTCTACCCTAATGCCGGCTCCTTTCTGGACCCTTGTGGAGCCTCTGCTCATTGCGTCCCTAGAGTTATTGCTTGGCCTCCAGCACCCTTTATTATCTTGGCCACCATCTGTACTTTCCCTCTTGACGCGGGAACATTGTGTGGTGGTGACCACAGGACTTGCCACCTCTCCAGCATCTGATGGCTCTTATCTGAACCATGTTAGGAGTGGTTGTGAGGCCAAGCCGAGGTGCTGCCAAAGTCCTCTATGACCTTCCCACTGTCCCACCCAGGACAGTGTGCTTCTCTCGCTCCCCGGACTTTTTTATGCAGGGAGAGCCAGTGTGGGCATAGGTCTTTCCATAAGCGAGGTGAGCTTTACTGACATCAAGCTGTTGGCGCTGGATCCCAGGCAGCTGCTTTTAGTATTCTCCTCTGCATCCCTAACATGACGTTTGAGGCTTTGGCTTCGTGCAGTAGTCCATTGTGTATTTTCTCTTGGTTTGCATATTCTTGTAAAGTGTGTTCTTTTAATCATGCACATTCGCAGCGCAACCTTTTAGTGCCAATTTGCTTATTTTGAGGCAAAAGTGTGCGCTGCACACATACATTACGCGGTCATTCTTTGGCTTGAAAGGCATAGCTTTTTATGAACATTCGAAATCTGTCTGTTTGTCTGACCTCTCTCACTGTTGTGTCTGGCCCATCTCCCTTACAGTCATCAGACTCTTTGTCCATTTATCTGCCTGCTCCTCCTTTACCAGTGCAACATCGCTTTCATTTCACCACCACTCTTTGTGCACCCTTGCTCTCTTACCTGATAGAGGGCTGCATACTACGTAGCAACCTGCACAACACCAGAACTGCAGCAAACCTGCCTGCCAGCGTACCGTATGTAAAAGTGATGGGTGATACAAAACCGGTATTTGCTGACACACTTTTTCATTGTTTTGTATATGGTGTATTTATCCCTGAAAATCAATTGTGCCTGATGCTTTGCAAAAAGGACATTTGAACAAGTGTCTCTTACTTCCAGACGTGTCCTCCCTCAAGTATTTCTAATGTTGAGGGCTGCAAAGGCACTCTAACACTGAACAGTGCATAGGACCAGACAGCACTCCCAGTTGTGCACAAGGACGAATGTTCATGAGTCTTAAATGTACACCATATCTGCCCAGTACACAAGAGCCCGAGGACTGCATAGTGCACAGACAAACCAACACCCCGCACGCCTGTCGTTTACAATCCACTTGAGCTCGGCAGGTGCCCCCATAGCCCTATACTTTTACCGAGTTGACCGGAACCATGCACTTGTATGGTGCCTTGCTGCACAGGCAGAATGACACTACCATCAATGCACAGGCAGAATGACACTACACAAAACAACACTACAATGTGCACAATGGGCTGTCACCCAGCTTTGCAAAGGGCACAAACATTCCGTCCTTGCGCAGGCGCCCTAACCCTACATATGCTTTGCACCTGAGGCACCCAAGGTCCTGCCGACCTTGCACCTTGCACAGTTGGATGGCAACCCTTTACAGCACATTTCATAGGCACTCCAAGGCTGCGCTGTTGCCAAGCACCTCAGCCTTGCATGCATCAGAGACATTAAATTCCTGCAAAGTGCACAGGCAGTCTGGCAATGGACAGTGCACAAGCACTCCAGTCAAGCACAGTGTAAAGAAACCTTCTGACCTGGGCACTGCCAGCACCAAGCTTTTGGCAGCATTCAAGCTTCTTTGCCTGATCCCATCTGTCTAGGGGTGTGGGCCAAGAGGGCTATAGCCACAGAACATTTGATTGTAGCCCCAGATAGAAGCTCAGGGGTTACAACCAAAAGGCTAGCTTGCCCTGAGTCCCAACGTGTGATGCTGGAAATGCATCAAAGGGACAGGGCCTCCATATTCTTGTCCTTTACTGCTTTTTATCTTGCGTTCTGTCGTGTTTTCCGTGCAGGAGTTGTGTGGGACTCCTGGCGGTGCAGCTCTCTCTCTTGGTTTGGAGAACGGCCCCATGGGATATCCTTATGGCACCCATTGGGGTTGCAGAACTATTGGGAAGTCTAGTATGAACAATATATGGACTGGGCTTGTATCTTTCTTCTACAGGTTGCCCAGGTGGGCGGATCTTCACACAGAACTGTGTCTAGTGGTACGGTGCCAGTATTCTGCCAAATGTTCAACGATCTTGCTTTCCTTCCTCTCTCTACTGCTGGTTTCCTCTTTATTTGATCTGTGTGTCATTCTGACTGTATGCACTTTAATGAGATCTGATAACGTTAGTGGTACCACTTTAGAACTGTATATATGTACCATTGTTGATTTTCGGAGTACAAAGTGAGTTATTGTGATATTGTATATACCTTTGAATATTAACTATATAAAGACTGTGCTGTAACTGATACAGTGTGTGGACATTCCTTTGTGGGTGCTTGGAGACTGCACTGTACTTAAGAACCAGCTTGCATCACCTCCTGAGAAGCTAGGCCTTGATTGCCTCTCCTCTACCATATAAAGAGCGGAAGTACAGACACCCACCACCAGCGTCTTTACACAACGGCCCGACATTAGCGTAGCCCCAGATCATTTCCAAACCTAGCAACACCCCTACACTCTATGCATTAAAGTGGAAAGGTGCAAATGGAAACAACCCAACACACCACGCAGGCACCCTTTTATTTGCTGAACACTCACACCTATACCTTTTCGAGAAGGCTTATCAGGAGATGAGGACAAAAAGTGAATCTAGAAATAAAGGGAAAGACAATCGATCTGAAATTGCCCAGTCACGATGCAAGGATGGAAGCCTGTTTAGCCTCGAGCATAGAGCCTTGTCTTTGGACAGGCTGGCATTAAACAGCAATGAAAAGGATGACAGCCAACTAGTTGGGGACAAGATATGTCAGACAAAGACAGGGAAACCTTCCATGGGGAAGAGGGTGTTGGCGTGTGCGGTCCCGAAGGGGGTTTTTAGACCGATAAAAAAGTGAGGTGGTCAGATTTGGACCTGCCTAAAGAAAGGACACCAGAGCCTATGACGCGCCCAGAGCGACCTAAAAGGTGACCTCTTAGTGAGAGGAGGAATCACCACCATATGTGAGCAGACTGAGGTCATTGCCAGGAAGAAGGCGATCAGGAACCATGGTCCCTACTATGGATAGGCAGATGATGGTCGCCGATTGCGATTTTGGGATTTCACAATTTCCCTTGTTAGAAATAGGAGGGGCCAGACTGGAGTATATCCCATGGCCCCAGATGCATATGGACAATTTAAGATGAAATTGCCCAGTTTAACATTGGGGGCAACGAAATGGATCTATGAATTGGAGAAAATGACAGGAGGAAACATATTAGCTATAGGGGACATTAAGGGTCCTCTAGCAGCTATCCTTTGTGAAAGGGCATGACGACATTTGGATGAGAGAAGGATACTCAAGTGTTACAGCACAGAACACAGTGCACCATTTAATAATTGTAGAGTGCCAGTCTGGAATGCGCTTAAAGTACAATATCCCGATACATCAGATATGGGCACAATTACGGCACGCAAGATGCAGGAATGCAAAGATCTGCTTGTCTATTGCTGCAAGAGAAAACTCGAAAGAGAGAAGATGCTAGGAAGCTTGAGGAAGCCAAACTACTACAGAAAAAGCTGTCAAAATATGCTGTAGAAGGGGCGATGTTGACTAGCGGAGAAGGGCTAGGATCACAGCAGACCGCAGTTATGCCGCAGGTGAATAACCAACGGCAGTCGGATCAAGGACGAAACAGATTTATGTCGACAAGGGAGGCTTCCGAGGCAGGGGAGGCTTTCAGAATAATTAGGGAAACATTCAGAATAACCAAAGTGGTTTTCAGAATGTGCAGAATGATAATCAAGGCATGCAGGGAGGGCAAGTTGGAAGACGCTTGCTGTGTGTTGGACACGTGCAATGACAGGGCACATCGCGCGATCATGTGGGAGCCACAAGTATGTGCAAAATGGGCAATTCTCAAGAGGGGGGACAGCTTATCCTCTAGCATATAGTCCACAAGTTAGGGGTGGGTTCGTCCAAGATCAAGTACAAACACCACAAACACAACAGGCTTTGCAACCACAGCAAGCACCATTGAATCCGCCGCAAGGACAGTCACAGCATTCACCCATGCAAATACAGCAGAGTGCAAATACAGGACAGTTATTGCCTCCTAGAGTAGGGGGTGTCACCATTGAAGGTGGGAATCCGTTCACAGGTAGGGGAATAAGTATGTACCCACAACAGGACAGCGTCAGTTATATTGGTGACACCAAATCCTAAAAAGGAACCAAGGGTTGATGTTACCATAGGAGGCAAATGCTTTTCTGGGGCAGCTCACCATGTATACAAGAGGGAAGTGTTCATTATCGAGAAATGCCATGAATGCTCAAGGTTACTCTGGAGCTACAAGTAGAGTTCCTTTTACTGAGAAATTGCCAGTCTCTATAGGCAAATGTGATATGTCTGCCCGATTGTTGTATTCAAGGCAGACACCAGTTAATGTACTGGGCCGAGATTTAATGACAAACTTAAATATGATGATTTCCTTCACTGATGAAGGCATAGTGTGTTCAACGGCAGGAATACATTATCTAAATGAGGGCAAATTTATAATGGCATTCATAGGGCAAATAGCTCTGCGAGGAACGCTGTTAGAACCTGAAGTTTTCCATTATGGGATATGCATTTTGTTAACGTGGGTTACCTGGTTTAGTGGGCAAAACTATGAGAATACCGGATGAATTTCTGTTCAGGCCACAGTTACCTATGGACGAAGAGGACGAAGAGGGAGGACAGGTTTTTCGACTGGAATTACAGGCAGCCATAGTACAATGGGAATTGGCCATGCTTGAAGGATTTGATGATGAGGGCAGGCCTAGGAGAACAGTGATTGCTATTGGGGAAGGATATAGATTGACTGATGTTACTGACAAGGATTCCACAGAAGATGATATTAATGAGGCAGCGTCCCACATTTTTTGATGAGGATATAGAGAAGGTACCAATTTCTTTAATGACTACAGGCCTTTAGTATGTAGGCCTGTTAAACGGTGTGGGAGAAGGTAAAATTAAGTTGAAGCCAGGAGCAATTTTACCTCGAGCAAGGCAGCATCCCATGTCTCGAGAGCCAGACAAAGGTATTTTCAAGACTTTGGGCCTCATTACAAGCTTGCCGGTCCGGATACAACGGTATTGGTAAGCTTGCCAGTACTGTTGTATCTGGACCGGCAAACTCCGAGTTGTGCTTGCGGGTGCCTTTCATTCCACCTGGTCTGACCTGGCGGAATGAAAGGAGCCTGTGAGCACAGCATGCCTGTAGCACAGGCACTGTTATGAACGGTGCCGGTACTACAGGCATCCCCATTCTGATTGAGCCCTATGGGGCTCAAATGGGAATGAGGATCATCCAATTCCGGCACCCAGGAAAGGGCATTTACTTTCTTGCAAGTTTGGAGGTAGTCTGCTGGTTTTATCGGCAAGGCTACCTCCAACCTTGTAATGAGGCCCTATGTCAGCTATGATGGAACAAGACATATTAGTGACGTCAGAGTCACCATACCAGTGCATCCTATCAAAAAATCAAAAGGTGGGTCACAGTGTTTAATTCAGGACATGAGGCCGATTAATTAGATTGTAGAGGCAGAGTTTCCTCTAGTTGCGAATCCTGCTGCGATTTTGTGCAGACTTCCTCCGGAAGTGCAATATTTTACAGTGATTGACTTGAAAAGTAAATTTTTTCAATCCCATCGCATAAAGATTCCCAAGATCTTACGTCATTCACGTTCCATCAGACTAAGCTGAAAAGTACACATTCAACAAGCAATATTGATTTTCCAAGTGTTGTACCACAGTATGTAGATATTTTAGTTTGTAGCACAACAGAAGAAGAGTGAAGATGAGACTCAATTCAGCTAATGATTATTTTAGCAGACAAAGGATATACAGTGGATAAAATGAAGTTGCAGTACTGTCAGGAAGAGGTGTTGTACATAGGACAGTTAATCTTGCATGAAGGAAAGAAAGTTACACATGAAAGTCTTGAAAACATCAAAACCGCACACGATAAAACAAATGCAACAGTTTTTAGGACTGTGTAATTATGTTAGAGCATGGGAATTTGATTATAGTTCATACACAAGACCCTTCTTGAAGGCTTTGAAGAAGGCACAAATGAATAATGAAAACATTGAATGGACTGAGGAGATGGAGAAGGGGTTTAATTAACTAAAAAAGGCAATTTGTACAGCTATGGTTTTATGGAGGAATTATTTTTATTTCTGCACACGAATGGGACAGTTATGACAGCAGTACTCACACAGAGAACTACATTGGAGTAAACACCCTTAGCATATTACAGTGGGATTCTGGACCCAGTTATGAGGGGTCACTTCCCTTGTGAACAATTGCTGGCAGTAGCCACATTTTCTATCAAGAAATGTTCCTGCATGGTGATGGGTTGTTCCATGATGTTATTTGTTGAGCATGCATTGTTTGCTGCTTTTGAGAAACCCAAGGGTACACTGACGTTTAAAAGAGCATCTGCTAATGAGGTGGTTATATCGAACCCAGCGATCCAAATAGTCAGGTGTAAAATGGTGAATCCTGCCACGTTTGTAGCCAAACCACTGGCAGTAGATGAGCTTGTGCATGATTGCTCAAACTATGAAGAGTTTTATGACAAGATCCCGAGGGTAATGGAAAAAGCCCTAGCAGCTGGGGAGGTTCTCTTTATTGATGGTTCTTCGAAGATCGATGAAACCGATGGAGAAAGGCATTCAGGCTCAGCTGTGGTAAGACACAGAGCCAATGGGGAATTTCAAGTGGTAGCAAGTTCGAGCTTATCATCTAATTTTTCAGCACAGGCTGCAGAATTGGTGGCACTTATTGTTGTGCTCGAGAATCACGCAGGGCAAGAAGTGACGGTGTACAGTGACTCTACCTATGTGACATCAAACGTACATGCAGGGTTAGCACACTGGAAAAGGATGGGCTATCTCCGAGAGGGCGGCATTCCCTTGCAACATGCTGAATTATTGGTCAGGCTTATTAAAGCACTTCAACTCCCAGTAGCCATTGCAATAGTTAAATTCACAGTACATACTAAGAGAACTTACTTTACATCACGCGGAAGGAAACCAAGTCGCAGACAAAGAGGCCAACAGAGTTGGATATTCTTCTCATATTTTTAGTTTCAATACTCCTGATATGAAAGAGAAAATTGTTGTAATAATGGTTGTGAATGAAATATTTAATCATTTGTCACAAATGCAATTAACGGATGCTCAAAGTGGAGCTCCAGAGGAAGAGAAAGAACTGTGGACGCGGAGGGGGTGTTCGTTATCCACTTCCGAAGCACTGTGGTGACAAGACAGCACTGGTAAACCAGTGATACCTGTAGCCTTATTAAGGGTGGCATTAGAACAGCTACACTATCCTGAGCATGCTACTAGGGAGAGCCATGCAGTAACCATTGCAGAGGACTGGTTCGTAACAAACCTGTTAGAACATGTTGTTTTCTATCTAGTTAATTGCATTGTATGCCAAAGGTTTACTGCTGGACACACACTGCGAACAGTCTGAGGAGTAATTCCTCAACCAAATCATCCTTTTCAGCATTTACATATTGATTATGTTGTTATGTTGCAGGTTTGCAATGGATATAGGTATATGATAGTAGTAGTGTGCCCGTTTTCGAGATGGATTGAAGCTGGTCCATGCATACATCCTGATGCAACTTGCGCTGTGAACTTTTTAGTCCAAGAAGTATTTCCTAGATGGGGAGCATGTGAGGTGCTGAGATCAGATAATGGCCCCCATTTTGTGAATTAGGTATTTTAGCAGATTAGCTTATTGCTTAGCATTGAACACAATTTTTCTTCTGCTTATCACCCACAAGCGAACGGTAGATGTGAGAAACTCAACGGTCTACTCAAAGAGAGAATAGCAGAGTTGAAATTGACACTGAAAAAGGGTTGGCTGTATTGCTTGCCCCTTACATTATATGCATTTAGAAATCAGCCCAGCTCTGACTACCACCTCACAACCCACAAATTAGTTACTTGAAGGCGAATGAGAAAGCCTCTGACTCCTTCATCGAGGACTAGGAGTGATGCTCAGACTACTGCAGAATTGTTAGGAAGTGAGTTACGTGAGTACTTAACATGTATGACCACTATTATCTCTGTCATTTCAGATCAAGTCAAGGGCAAGGGGTGTCGATCTCAGAACACAGATGAAGACCAGACAGCAACCAGACCTGAGGGACTATGTGTACCTAAATGATATGCTGGAGAGAAGGTTCTGATAAAGAATTTCACAAGAAAGTGGCACAAGCCTAGGTTTAGCTGCCCTTTTGTTGTGGAGGACATGACTCTGTCTGCAGTCAAGGGAGACAGGCTTGGATACATCTAGGAAATGTGAAGATCTACACTGGAGAGACTGTCACACCCCAATCCCATTCTTAATCAAGGCAAGGAAGAAGAAGTCCAGCACATGCAGACTCGATTGATGACGAGGAAGAAGGACACAATGATTATCCAATAGATAGACAAAAGTGTACACCTAGACTGCGGCTCAACTGAAACACTCTTTGTAGCTGTAATAGCAAGGAGTCAGTAAGCTCCTGTTTTTGAGCCACAGGAGTTTGCTGACATTGCACTGTAGAGTGCTGAAGTAAATGGAAAAATGCCAGATTTAGACTTTCTGTTTGACGACTGGAAGAGGGAGCAGTTCCCCGACCCTTTCCTCACTGAGTTTCTCTTTGGTGGTGCCCATTGTGCCATCCAATGTTGACAAACAAAAACTATTTTTTGCTGTTGTCATATTTATACTCAGAGCTTACTGTGCTCTTGTTGGGAGGAGCACTGATATATGTACTTTTGTCCAAGATCCTAAAAATGGCCCAGCGATTAAACGATTATTGCCAGCAATCATGGATCAAATTCGACAGCTACCAGAGCATCTAACGAGATTGCCTGAAAAAAACAAGTTTTTCCTTCCTTAAAAGTAATTACAGGCAATCATGTGGTCTATAGAGCATATTGCAGTTCCAGAAAGTGAGCAGATTCAAGGACGTGTGGAGAGACATTGAAGGTGCAGCCTAATGTATTGGTGCATATTCTATGCCTGTTCAGTATCCATTATCGTTTTTCTGTTTCTATTGATCCACACTGTTTACTTTAATGGTTCCAGAAGAGAAGGAGTCCTGTAATACCTTCCCACTCCAGTCACCTTGGCATAACTGACACTGTGAGAAGGCCGAGGCCTTATGTGATTGTTCCTACTCCAGTAGCTCATGAGAAGACACCTATTTCTCTGACAAGTGTCCCTATGATTCCCCCTGTAGGAAGGTTGGCTACTGATGTGTTTCATGAGTTGTTAGCATGCACGCTTTTTGCAAGAAAGAGACCTAAGAGAAGTGCAAGGGAGGATGATTATGAATTAAATGATTATTTAGACAGTACAGCACATTTGGGGAACATGTGGTATCAGCACATGAAAGAAGTGGGAAAAGGTTCTAATTAGAATTGCTATGTAGGTGCACTCCTGCCTTATGCTATGGGGAAGTCTAAGATATTCATAGCTATTGAAATAGATGTTCAAGCAGCTCATTGATTGCCTAACTCACCTTGCACACTGCCATACAAGAGGTAGTTCCAGGGTCGACCGGCATCCTTGGTATGGGTGACAGAATGGTCATCCCCAGATGAAGATAATTATGTTCAAGATTTGAAGACAAGAGAAAGAACACACTAGAAATCATGTGATAAGATAGGAACAACCTGGCATGAAGGGTGCTGGAATCAGATGGGAGATAAACAGAAAGCTCAACTGTCAAGGGAAGACTGATGAAGAAGTTCGAAGCTGCAAGGAAAGAGGCCAGATGTGAATCTGGGGAACAGTACTTTCTCCAGATGGCTGGGAAGAACGCATAGTCGTATGCAGAGCTGTGGCAGTAACTAGTCATCACAAGCCAGTTATTGAACGAGTGGAAAATGGATGCAAACCTCTCTGGCTGAGGCTTGCAAAGCTTCTGACGTGGGTCGAAGACAAAGGAGGTCCATTGCAGATAGTTCCTTTGGCTAGTGCAGAACTTTGTTTCAGAATCAATGGCGCAAGAAAAGTTGGAGAAAATCAGCAGTGCGGATGAATCTTTGATGTACCAAGAATGAAAGATGGGACAGTAGTAATAATGGATCACTACTGGGCCTGTGGATCCAAAGCATACATGAAGCTGCCCAGAGACTGCAGAGGACTATGTTCTATCACGATTGTTCAGGTTCCAGCATTGGTGATTCCAAAGAGTGATCTCAATATTGGAGAGTTTCCAAAAGCAGATGCTCACCTTAGGAAAAATAGATCTGCTTAACTCCTCAATCAAATGAAGAGAGAACATTATTTCTCAGCCAAATTGATAGGAGCCCTTGATGCTATTCAATATGAACACAGATTGTTCAGCAAGAATTCTTCAGTTTTTACTATTATCTTTATGCCTGGGATCCAGATGATGGCAAATACCAAATGGATACAAATAACCGGATGGGAGCTTCTGCAGATGTTATACACCACCATAAATATATGTATTACTATCTTGGACGAGGTGAGAGCCATACGACTGATGATTATGCAGAAAAAATATTTCTTGGATATGATCACAGCTATGGATGATGTGTTTGTGCCAAAATCGAAGAATCACGTTGCACATTCATACCTTCTCACGAAGACGAGAATGGCACCTAGACAGAGGCCATAACTATGCTGATAAACTCACACGTCAAGATGTAAGACGAAGTGGAAGACATTGCTGATGAGAGCTGGTTTGTGTCAATCTTCTCATGGGTTCCACAATGGATGGCAAACATTTTCACGTTTGTGGGAGCCCTGTTAGTGAAGATCATGTTTGGGTTCTGTGTGATCAGGATAGTAATCACACAATGCAAGAAGACTGCATAGAAAGCAGTGGGAACGAAGATTGTGATTGATTTTGAATCAGGATTTAAACCTAAAGAGCTGACAGATAAAGAAATGAGAAACAACTTGAAGGCCAGCATTCATGCACCTGAGGGAACTAAGTTTCTGTATCCAAAGAACCATAAGTAGTATGTGGGGAAATTGATTTACTGCAGTCCCAATGGGCAATGCAGTCTTATGACCTGGAGTGTTGACGAGCATGTGAAATCAGCTGGATGCCTGAAAGGAGTCATGAACATATGGACTCCAAAGAAGCATTTCTTCAGAAGAGCATGTCTTGATGTGAAGGTTGATGAGATTGGTCGATGAATCGCCCAGAGGGGGGAGTGTAGAGGAAGAACCAAAAGCCCCTACCAGAAGCTCTGCCCCTATGTTGCATATATATTGGGAACTGGAAATTGTGACACATGCAATACCAGTGAGGATGCCTGTACCACAAAGAGTTCTAGAAACAACATATCCATTGAGAAAACCCTATGTGCATTATTGAAGAAATGATAGTCTTCTGGACAGAGTCCTGGAATAAGTGTGAAAATGAATGAGAAAGAAGACTGCTGATGTCATACAAAGCAGAACTGATGCACCCTGAAAAGATACACCAGACAAAAGAACATAGATATTCTATAAGATACGAAGAGGAGGTGTCGAAAATAAGCAGCATTTCGGGATCAAAATGAAGATGTTTGTGCAAGGAAGCACTGAAGAAAATAAAGCCATTTTACACTTTTACAGATGCTGTAACGGAAGTAGACAAAATAATTGTGAGGCTGGCTACGTAGTGAATTGATTGCGGCATTGCACCAATGTATATACGTAGGAATGTATAGAACCTGGATGTTCTACAATGCACTTTATCAAGACTTATACCCCGTGAATGGAAAGGGCTTGAGTGTGGTGCAGTTGGAAAATAGCTGATGTTGAAGGAGAATGCAAGACAGGCTGGCTGGCCCAGCACCAAGAGTCGAGGCCACCGTGAGCCTGGTTGTCTGTCAAGTAGTTACATGAATGTGAGAAAGGAACAAACTTCTGTTTGAGATGGAATGAAAAAACACTGGAAGAGTCAAGAGTTCATCATTTAATAGTATTATATGCAATGAAGAGCTCGAAAACGTGGTCTCCAGTCATATGGTAAGATGAAAATAGACTTTGCGTCGAGCTACACCGAAGCCAAAATATAAGACCATGCCACACTCGCTTTTATTCTCAGGCACAGAGAGCTTCTGCAAGGCCAAGTTCAAATCCTTAATTGAATGGCAGAAGGCAAGAGTGATGATAGATGTTGGGCTAATTGGGTGGGAGGCATGACCAGGCCGACCCTTCCAGCACCAGGGGTACCAGCCTGCGTGCTAATAGCGTGTGGAATATTCCAGAAGGGTACAAGCATGCCAACCAATTGTAGAGGGCCTCGTAACAGAGACCCCTATAGTTTGTTTAACCAATGAATTATTGTGTATTTTATGATGATGAAGATGAGTTGCATTAGAAGAGGGCTTAGTTGTCCACCTGATGTTAGAGACCCAATCACAACCCCTATTAGTATGCAACGTATACTTGGATTTGTTCACTTTAAGCCTATCACATCCCCAAGTACATTTTTTTAGTATTGCCACGTAGCGTGACAGCAATGATGCCAAATTTCGACTATAAAAGTTGTGTTTTTTATTAAATGAGTTGAGATCATGCTTTGCGACGTCCGTTGATGTCCGTTGTAGCTCCCTGTTTTAGACAATAGCAAATAAAACAGCACTGAGTTTTGCCAACTTCCTGAGTCGGTTTGATTATTGATGTTTGAGTAAATCCTTCATCCCCATCCATATCTAGGTATTGCTACCTTGTCTTCAAGGACCCCGGTCTATGGGTTCACAGGTATGAAAGTTTACATCAGGAATGATTGATGTTTGACTGCCTTTGCCTCTGTCATACTGCCCTTTCCAAGGTATTTGCCTTGCAGCCATGGCCTCCCTGTATTCTAAAATATTGAACCTCAGTGGTGTTTCTGGAATCAACCTCATAAGGATGAAACCTCATGCAAAATCAATGGATGACTCTTCCCCTGGCCGATAAGCTTTTCAGAGATCCATACCTGTTATGGATTCTCTGTATAGAAATATTATTCTATGTGTAAGTGTCCAAACTACGAAAAGCAAACCCATACATGCCTGACATATGATTTACTCTGATAATCTAGCATAACATTTTACAATTGCCCACTTCAACTTTACTCATTTTATATATTTAAGAATGATGAGGCAGAGCTGCTCGTACCCACATTCCTACTTGGCATCCTAATTGGGATATGCAGGTAACACCTAGATCTCATTAGCTAATGCAATTATTTATTTATTTATTTCTATTTGTAGAGCGCCAAACCCGAGGGTATCTGGGCGCTAGTTACAGTACATAGTTGAGAAGGTAACAATACATCATAAGGAATTTAATTATTTTAATTTTTTTAAAGCACCTCACACCCAAGGGCTTCAGAGCGCAGGCAGAGAAAGATAGACAAAATCACATATATCATCATAGAGATGGTGCCGCAAGATAGATTGAGGCTAGGGGTCTTGTGTGAAGAGCTAGGGTTTCAATTTTTTTTCAGACGGATTAAAGCAACGGGTCCGATCTGAGTGAGAGAGGTAATCCATTCCATTGTTTAGCCGCCACTACTGGGAAGCTGTGGCCGCCTGCTTTGGCTCATTTGAATTTGTGTGGTGAGGAGGTGAGAGGTGATGACCCGGGTGGGTCTCTCAGAGTGGGGTTTGGTTATTCTGTTGGTGAGGTATTTAGGAGCTGTGTTAGAGGTGCATTTGTGTTTGATTTCAACAGTCTTGAATTTGATTCGGCTTAAGACCAGAAGTCAGTGGACAGTCCGCCTAGTGGCAGATATATACATTCTTTTTTCAGGATATTTAGTGCCGCTCTTAGGGCATTGTTCTGGATGATTTGGAGTTCTTTGATGTTGTTTTTGGAGGAACCTGCAAGTAGGACGCTACAGTAATCTAGTTTGGATAAGATTAAGGCTATGGCTAGTGTGATGCGATTGTCCAATGTTAGGAAATGTTGGCACACGTTAATAAGCATGGCTGTGTAAGCAGCTGCCGAGGCAGTTGCATTGACTTGCCTGGTTAGTGAGAGTGAGGAGTCGAGATTGACTCCTAGGGTTTTCACTTCCTTCAGGACGGTGATGAGATTCCCGTCGATGGTAAATGATTGATAATCACAAAGCAGTTTATTTAGTTGGGCTGGGGTGCCTAACACTAGGAGCTCTGTTTTATCGTCGTTAAGACAGAGTTTGTTTTTCACCCTCCAGGCTTGCGTGGTGTGATAGATTTTATTAAGGGCGTTAGTGATGGGTACGAGGATTTGCATGTCATCAGCATAGTTAGTGTAGGAGACACCTTGTTCGTCTAAAAGGTCAAAAAAAGGCTTAGTGAAGATGGTATAAAGTGTTGGCAAGACACATGATCCTTGGGGCACTCCACAGAGGACTGGAGCTGGTTTTGCTGCTGCTATGTTGGAGAACACTCTTGTTGTACGGTTGAAGAGGAAGAAATCAATCCAAGCAGTGGCTTGGGGAGAGATCGGGTGGAGAAGTGTTGGCAGTGGATTTGGTGGTTGGCTAAGTTCCCTTTGTCTACGAGCTCATCCATTTAGATTTTGAGATCAAGAAATGCTGTCTCAGTGCCATATACCATGCGGAAGCCCGACTGGCGTAGTCCAAGGATATTGCTGGATTTCAAGTGTTCCTTTCTTTCTAGGTAAGACTCTCTATCTAGAATTTTGAGGAGGAATGGGACAGTGGTGATGGGACGGTAGTTGGGCGGGATGTTGGGGCCTAGGGAGTTTTTTGGAGAATGGGGAGGACCCATGCATCCTTCAGGTTATTTGGGACAACACCTTGTGCAAACTAGTTGTTGATGAGAGTGGTGATGAAGGGCGATAGTTCTGCGGCACATTCTTTGATGAATGGGGCAGGGCAGATGTCTCCTTGGCATCTTGATGGTTTCAAGGTTTGGCGTAGATGATTGGGATCCTTTAGCTTTCTTGTCAGCACTAATTAATCTACAGAGATACCTTACTTCAGTGTTTAATCTGCTGTTATATCTGATAACATTCACACTTGCACAAGAACCCATTTTATTTTGCTAACCCCCATACTGCCGCACCTCAACCAGTTCCTTTCCATTTATCACTGACTGTCTTCCAGCCACCTTTGAAGTTATTTTGTATATATGTATCTCCAAGAATCAGTCTGAACCGATTTGTACCACTGTCAAACTTCCCTGAAGTTTTATGGCTGCAATAAACAACAATGATTCGAGCTGGAATAATAAATCATATGGAACCAGTGAACGTATCCATATAATGGGGGAGACCTCTATGTGGGACAGCAGTGATCAGCAGCACTTCCACCATACATAGTATCTCACGACAAGACTTCAGAATGTTATTCAATGAATCATTGTTGAGTGGCAGGGGGTGGGGCAGCCTTATTTAGTGGATCAAGGGTCAGTAGCCACTGCTAATTTGTTTTATCCAACAAAGCAGGTGACTTAATGTCATCGGGACACCATGTTTTCCATTTCTTGGCCTTTGTTTAATAAAAAAAAAATGTTTAGGAATTGAAATTGTTGCTGATGAGAGAACACATATTAGAGTTACAATCACTGATGCGGCAGGCACAATAGTGTCAGAGCACATGCAGTTTCCTGCATCACCTATACTGTACTGTACTGTTCTTGAGAGTGCCATTTGGTCATTTCACATACTTTTTTTCATCCAAAATGACAGTTTCATGAACATATGTCACCTCAATTTGACAGACAAGCATCCCTGAAATATGGTCTTTCATAATCAAGGGAGGCATTGAGTGGATAGGATGGTGTGGGAGGAGCTGTAGGCATTTTTGTAACTGTAATATTTAAGTTTCAGAGTGATGGGAGATGTTTCCACTGGATCCTGTTGGTAAGCAGTGACCTTGTGTTCTGTGTGGGAAGCGGGGAGGAATGCTTAATGACAACAGGAAACATTGTTTGTTGGTTTAAGAGGGAGTGTGGACTTAACACAATGTTTTATTCATTACCTCGTTATTTTATTTGGGAAAGCATGTGATAAGAAAGAAGTATCCCCAGTCTGTACATCGCAGTACAATAGTTAACCTGCCCACGTTAAAGGATGAGAGTGGGGAACCTACAGTACAGTATTAGCTTCTAGGCTCACAGGCGGCGGGTTACCTGCAACCCTGTAACACAGTTACCGCTGCCTGCTACTGGTATATCACAGGCGGCGGTAGGTTTATTTCCCATAGGACTCCATGGGAATGGGAAACCTGAAGCACTGGCACTGTTGTTAGCTTAGCAGATTCCTGAAAGATACCCTTAATGTTTTGGCTATACACTGTACATATACGCTGTTCAAAATGTAAGATTTGCTCTTCACATTACACTCCCAATCCTCTGCACCTTCTGTGTGCCATATGGACACAGAAAATTGAATAAAGACAAAATATAATGATGGCTGCAGAGTACATTTAAGAACACTTAAGGCAGAGGTTTTGTACCAGGAAGTCGGATATTCATGTGCACACCCAACAACAGTAAAGCCTGACTTACGTTTCATTGTACAATTTCCACCACAGAACTCACAGAGCACAGGAACCTACTTTGCTTTTTACTTCAGTTCCAGGATTTGGAGGCAGACTTACCATCTGCAACATAGTTCCTTCAGAATTCTCTTAAATAACGGAATCAATGATCTCTCACTTTCTAAAAGCAGAGTAAAGCAAAATGAAACACAATGTTATTGGCCAAAACCATGTGTGTGTAAAAGATGAATCTGGGACTTCAAGTGTATGTGAAGGTGCATCCTGCAATTGACAATTCAACAAATCACCTACCTTGCAAACCCTTGATTCACAAGGAAAAGAAACAACTGATTAAAATGTACAGTTTGACTTTCCTCGCCAATTTTTGATTGTATTAAAATGTATACATTTTAAAAAAAGCAATTTTCTGCAAACACCCAAATTGTTGCCCTAAATTGTGTCTTGAATGAGTGGTGGCATGCTCTGTTGAAGTGATGACCATCCATGTTTCAGCTAAGTGATGCAGCTGGGGTGGCCACGAGAGCTGCTGCCACCAACCATTCCATTATATAGGACTGGGAAGAGGTTCATGAGTGATTCCCCCACCCCTTCACACCATCAACATTCCTAATTGGGAATTCATAGAACACCAAAAAAGTTGAACCCAAATCATGTGGGGAAAGTGACACCGGGAGTCATAAGGAAATAGGCTCGGACCAGGAATCTGAGACCCAGGCCAAAGGGAATACTAGGTCAGCCAAGAATGTGAAGGATGAGCAAGGGATAAATAGATGTAAACCTTTTCCCAGAGGTGAATCCCCAAACATCTGCCTTCAATAATATAAAGTATTTATCTTTTTGGGCTCTAAAGTCTATCATATGTAAAATGCCTCCAACCCACCCCCACAAAAACACATGCACCGGAAAATGAAAAGATCTGTATCAAAAACCTGCTACCAGGATTGTCTTGCCATATACCTTTTAGTGAAGACAGTGCAAGAAGGTCTGCTGTAGCCCCAAGGTGATGGAAGGATCTGGGGTTTCACATCCATGAACCAATGCACATTCAACAATGGTTTAAATCACATAGGACTGCAAGCACTTCCCTGAATTGGCCCGAGATCGAGCTGCAAGAATGCATGCAGGTGAAGAAAAAATAAGGAGCAGCCAGTCATCTGTTGCATGAAAGAGTGCCAGTGGCTGCCTATACAGCAGCAGCATGGAATCCAAGACCGTAGACAGTCCCTGTGTGGATTCAGTCTGTGGTACAGTGCTTAGGGTTACAGGCAACCAGAAACAGCTGAGACATAACAATCCTGGTATAAGAGCCAATCCCCACACTCAGAATTTGAACCTCCATAGCTGATCGTGGTTCAATGTTTGTCAGCCTCAGAGGTGGGACCAGTCTGTTGTTTAAGCAATTTGAATTGGATGCTGGTAGAGGGTGTCAGAGTGTAAAGGAGGTAATTTCTCAACCACATCCCACTCCATGGATAAAGACACACACTGTTCAAGAAAAAGAGACATTATATATTTTCCCCACAGCTAGCCAGAGGCATTTGTTTAATCAACTATGATACAGCTAAAAGAATAATGTCTCAAAGTCTGCATCTCCTTAACATATATTTATAGTAAGGCAAAACACAATAGTTCACTTTTCATTGTTTCGTATTCTCGTGACTCATTCTCTGCCGATCCGCATGACCTGTTGTTTCCAATTTCATTGAATCACAGAACATATTGTTGCAACTTAAGAAATGGATGAAAAGTGGTTTTGAAACGACTCAAGCTCCAGCTGGCTTACCAAAGACTTAAGATTTGCTGTCATGTTTTCATTGGCCACTTTATTCTTATCTATTTCTTACTTTACTGCCAACTTTTAGCCTAAGACTCCCTTTCTGCCATGGTACCGCTAAAATCATATTTCCCTACAATTTAATATTGCTTAAACCAGGCACCTGGCTTTTGCCCAAGCGTCCCCTGTTCCCAATAACCTTGGCCTGAGTTGCTAACTATTTGTCTACACAGGTATGTAGTTCTGTGTTATCAGCACTTTGATTTTCCATGAGACTTAATGCCTGTATTCATTTTAATTCATGCTGTGGTGTCCATGTTTGGGAAGAATGGCTACCTTTTGCTCTAGTGTTTCTATGTCAGGGATCTATATTCTGTGTTATTCACATTGTGTGCAATGTATGCATCACTTTATGTTTGTGTTTTCCTAAATAAATGTGTGCAGATTCATATTTTGCATATCTCTTATTCACCTACCCTCTTCACCTATTATTGTCATCCTCAATTTATATTATGCTTATTTCCTAATGCACCTGTTTGGACAATGCTTCTCACTTTTACAATGTTGCACAGGAGGGCGATGCACGGGCCCTGAATAACATGTTCATCTGTCTATCACCAGAGGAGGGGGTAGTCGATTTTTGTCTACTCCTCTTCAAGATTCAGTAGAGAGATAGTTCTACGGAGTGGAGAAGAGTAGCAAACATTAATTGGTAAGCAAAGAAATCAGGAGCGAGGCACAGGTGGATGCGCAGAGGTGGACAAAGAAGGAGAGAGAGAGAAGGTGTAAGGAGGGAAAGGAAAGTGGAAAGATCTAGAGGGGACACATACGTGCAGTAGGTAGAAAGTGGAAAGAGAAGAAAAGAGGGGAGGAGCGGGAATAAAGGAAAGTGACACAAAGAACAGAGACATGAAAGAAGGAATCGGAGCAAAGTAATGAAAACAACTCTGTCTAAGCAGGAATGAAGAATGGAAGAACCAGAAGTGAGTGAATAAGGGTGGGAGATCAAATATAGGGGAAGAGGAGAAGGAAAGGGAAATAGACAAAGTTCTGAAGGCAGATGAAAGCACAGAACCAGTGAGGCTTAAGAAGGATTAAAATGGGAAGTGAACCAGGAAGAAGAAAGAAAGCTAGAAGTAAAAGAAGGTGGCTGGGCAATAAATAATACATTCTCTTTGAAGCATGTGCTTAAAAGAGAGGTGTAGGTAAACAAGAAATTAGGTAGGAAGGAAAGCAGGCAAAGAGTCTATGCTGGTCTGGTCATTGAGCCCCATCATCTTAGTGATACCTCTTGAATCGTTACAGGGAAGTCCACATCAGGAGGGTCTGTGGCACCTGTACTCTGTGGTATCCAGAACTAGATCTGGCACCATAACACACATTTTGTAGGCCTGATCAATACATCTAGAATGTAAGATGAATGCAATTGTCGGCCTTCTTGGACAATCCATATCTAGACCAAAGTCAATGATAGGAGAAAGCCTGTATCAAGTCAAGAAAGAAGTGTAGGGGACACTCAAAACCCCACAGATAGTGGGTGACTTTTTAATATGACCATCATAAAGCGGAACTTAAGGGAAGTACATAATAAAGCTGTTTGCCCATTTACTGAGTTCAATCCAAGTCAGCATATTTGTGTTTTACAATAAATATATTCTTGTACAACATGTCATGAGTCACATATTGTCTGTCGATTCCTTGGCAGTGACAATGTCTACCACCTCTATGATGTTACTATTACCTAATATGTAATTCATAATGCCACCTTTCATTGGCATGTTATGTGTTATTTTTCTTTTGTTGTGTTATTCTAAACCACACCACCGAGCATGACCATGTTTCTCTCCATCAGAGTTTTCTGAGGAGTTTTCTCAGAGGTTCTACATTTCAATTATAGATCGCTCTTTGCTCTTTAGTGCACATCACAAGATCACTGATACTAACTTTTTCAGAGTGTTGTTTGCCATGAAAATCCTTTTATGTTACCTCCAGGGACATCTTGTTCTTCCAGTAACTTTCTTTGGCTAGAACTGTTGTGATGCTGAACTAAGGTTTTTTTCTGATATAAAGAGATTGCTCCAATTGATGTGATCTTTGGTCTTATAAAAAAAGGGAGGGATTTTCTGCAAACCTCCCTTTTTGTAGTTGCAGAAAAATAGCATACTTCCTCTACCTGTTATATTTGGGGTATCTCACTTCTAATAAATATATTTTTTGGTTGAGGCATCACCAGTGGTTTGCTTCAGACTAATGGGGTGGTTACTTCATGAAATGTGTAGACTTCATGAACATAATTAATGTATTACAATATTGCATTTGTTAATGCCAGACGCTAGAGGTAGGTGTGTTTGTTGTTCTGTAAAGTGTTTAGAATCATGGAAGATATACAATTTCTCATATACAGTACATCCTGTAAGGAACTCATGGTGGCAACAGTAAAGACAGACACAAGTGATCACACTTCAAGTGTGTTTATTAACTGTATATGCAGATTGGAAAAGCACAGATCTAAACCTAGATCTAAGATGGAAGCAAGCTATGGCCATCAAATGAAAAATAAGGCAGCCCTAGTGGCATTGTATCAAATAAAAGAGTCTATACAAAACAATATATTGCCAGACCTTACAACTAGATACAAAAAAGGTGTGGTATAATGTTCACAAAAAAAAAGAAAGAAGTGTTCATAAATGATATGTCAGGATGTGATAACCGGGGTCTCTCTTCCACACGTTTTGAGCATGGGACAAGGTGGGACTCCTGAGCACAGCACACTCTTGAGTTTTCCCAGCACAGGCGACCGTTCAATTTTCAGCTATCAGTACCTTTGATGGTTAAGTCTCTTTTAATAAAAAGTCTCTTGCCTTCGAGGATGTATACCAAAATAACAAATGAAGAATTCCTCTCTGATTACGCTTTGAATCATGTTTCTTCAATGTGGGCTGCATTGACCCACTGAACAGAATTTCGCCAAAACCAAGCTGCATTTGCGCAGAAACAGCAAAATGGTTGTGCTGGCTCCTCTGAGCACCATGGCCTTAAAACTGTGTTTTGCAGCAACAAAAAGATGGCTGCACTGTCTTGCCAAGCATACATTAGGCAGGATGGAACAAGCGGACACACTGAGGGAGCATGCCAGTGTGTTCTGACCCATACAAATGAATTAAGTGAAAAGGCAGCACTGCTTTGCTGAAAGCCCAAAATCCCCATTGAAAAGGAAACTTTTTCACCTTTGATATAATGCTGCTGATGCTATTTCCATCCGTTCTTCATTAAACCACTGTGATTAATATGGCCCTGTCATGCCCAGCATATCTCATTGTGCTTCAGCAAAACCAGGCATGATTCCTGAATGACGGGCCCTGTCAAAGCAACTCTGAGAAAAATCAACAAGGAACTCCACTTTTACCCGCACGGGAAAACGCATTCATTTTGTTTGCAAAGTATCAAAGCTCAGTAGTTCAAAGAAACTCCAGCTATCTGAGCCATGTCAATTTCAAGGCATCTCTGCTTCAAACAAAACTCCTGCATACAAGAAATAACTATAGCTGCAAGACAGTGTGGGAATCCAGAGGGAGATGCAAAACCGAATTTAAAAAGAAATGCCAGCTCTTCACCACACATGTAAAATGGGCTTTGCAAACTCAAGGAGAGAAAGGCCCATTTTAAAAGTAGACTGTTGAATGGAAGCCTGCCATTATCCAGCAATGTGAAGGGGTTTATTGCTGGGAAAATACACACATGGGTTATTTTATTCAACTGGCTTGTTTAATTCAGGACCACATATAAGAAAGTAAAACTGTTAAACTATATTGGCTGGATTTTGCAAGTTTCATAAGGAAAATAGGTTTCTGCTTGGGGGAGAAGCTACCAACAGAAGGGTCTCTCTCAGCAGATACTAACACCCCAGTGATAATTATGAGTTTGGGTAGAATCTAGTCTAGGCTGAACCTACTGACAATGAAACTCCCAGGACAAGGAAGAGATAAGTGGGCAGGGGGCAATAAACCTTCAATCAAGCTGAATATCCCCACCTTGCTCTGGAGGAAATGACAGTTGGTGGCAGCTGAAGAAAGAAAGAAATGGTCCAGTGACAGGCAAAGGACTGCCATTTGTTTCCAAAGACTATTTATGATTTAAAATGTAAATACTTGTATCTCTGCAGCAAGACTTTGTAAAAATGTAAACATTTTGTAGTTTAAAAGTGATTTTATGGGCTTTCATTGAAGACATGGTAGAATTCACGGATCCCTTGGGAATATAAATGGCAAAGAATCAGGGATTACAAGGAAAGCATACATGATGCCAATGCACATTTACATACTTACATCCCTTATGTTACTCCGCACATGTGCATAAAGTTATGGATTTTTAGGCTGAATCGTTCATACTCAAAATTACCAAAAAGTATTAAAAGGGCGAAACAATGTCTCACAGATTGCAGAGTTGGAGTGCTATGCTCTACATAAAATATGTAACCTGTGTATATAATGTGCAAAGAGATTTCAACTGTGGAAATCTACCGTTTGTGGCAAAATTGGATTTTGGCTAAAGTAACTGTGGGAGGTTTTTGAACATTGTAAACTCACATCATAAATCTGACATCATTCTCTTGAAATCCAACCAGTTGAGAGCGAGGCGGAGACTAGCACCCCTAACCAATCTCATGGATTAGAGGTGTGTTTAGCTAAGCCTGCCCAGCCATATACTTTGATGATGTCACTGTGCATTATAAATAAGAGTCCCTGACAAGACTCTAGACACACACTCTTCCTGATTTTCCTGCATCGGCGTTCCTGTTCCATTCATCCTGCTGAGTCCAGATCCCAACTACAAGGCCAAAGCATTTCTGACCCTACTCCAGGGCCCACTGCAAAACCCAATCATTGCTGATCTTGTTCCAGCAAGGCCTCAATTCTGAAATCCCACTAAATTTCTCAAATAACCAAAGGGGAAAGCTCTGATATTCTTTTGGGAAGCATCGTAAACCAGCCTGGCTTGCTGCCCACTAAATGCTTGCCCACTAACTGCATCCAGAGGTACCTGTGCCATCCAGTGACCAGAATTGCCATCCGGTGACCCGACCTGCCCAGCTGTCTTTTGCCCAGCTGTCCTTTGCCAGGTGTGCTGCCATATAGTGACCAGAACCATTGACGGTCCAAAATACCACACTAAAAGTGAACTGTAAGTATAATCCCTACCCCATAGAAATCCAAAGTCTACCTTGTCTTGCATTTATCCTTATCCCACTCTTTAAGCCACTCCATCCTAATCCTGATAACTTGTTAAAACTGTCAGAATTCTCTGTGTTCTTGCCCTTGATTCCAAGTGTTAGCGCCACTTTTGTCTTAATTTCTGTCTTGCGTAGATCATAACTCATTAGCGAGGCATCATACAAAAATGTTGCCCTTATTTGTGCGTCCCCGCAGTCACTGCTACTTTGGAGGCGCACAAAATGAGAGTGACATTTACTGTGCCTAAGCAGAGCGGGGGTTGCAGGGGTGTCCCCCGCTCTTCCTGGGTGCAGTAATAGGGGTCGGGGGTTGCAGGGGTGTCCCCCGCTTACCATTTCGGAAAGCGGGGGACATGTTTAAAAAAAAAAGCTCCAATCCACGTTAGTTAGTGGGAGAGCTGACACCACAGGGATCGCAGATTGCGGGCGGCACACACAGAAGTGTGCCACCCTAAAAGTAAGTGTATTTGTTTTGGGGTTGGGAGGGTGGGAGGGAGCACAGTGATCCATATGATCACTGTGCCGCACCGTAACTGCCATCGGCATTTTCGGTGTCGCAGATGCGGGCGGCGCAGTGATCACATAGATCCCATTAGCGATATTAAGTTTAAATAAACACATTTTCCCTAAAGAAAAGCGGTAAACTGCGTGAAGTGTTACAAATGCAGCGTAACTTTAAAATTCACGGGTGGCGTTCCTCTTTTCTTAGCCATTAAATCTAGTTTAAGTAAAATTTGCCTTTCACTTTTAAAACAGATTTTCTCTTTTTCACTGCTAAATTTACCTAACAACAAACCTCACTCTACCATCCATATATCTCCCAATTCACCAGCTACAAACCTATATTGTACCTGTGATATATATCTATCACCAACCCAGAAACTGCACTCCAAATCAGAGTATTTCACCTGTTTGTATTAATATTTTATTTTATTAAAAACCGTTTCAGTAAATTTACACACAAATTTAAAGGAAATGAAATTTTTACATGTGTCATTTGGCTGCAACATGTTTTACATTTTCCATTCATTTTCGAATGATATGCTCTTTGTAATCCATTGCTTTTGATTGTTAGTGCCCATGCATTGTTGCTTTGGTGAGAAATTGTAATTACTTTAAAATTTTAACAGCATATTAATTATTTATTTGTCCATTTCCGAGTGTCATTCCATAACATTGCAAGGGGTTTAAAATCCGTTTTCTACTTTTATTTGGTGAGGGAAGGTCGGATTTGGATTTGTTTTCTATCTCTTATTCCTGATTACTTGCCATGTCTTTCCATCCATTCAGAATTCAATTATTTGTGGGTTGAGGGAACATTGCAGGGGAAATCCTAAGTTGGGTGCTATCTTTCTTAAATCAAAAAAGTGCTCCTATTCCCTGGTGTTTTGCATGTGTTCCACTAGAAGGTTAAACCAAGTGTATTGCTTACATCCTCATTGTAATTATCACCCCATTGGTGATTGCTGCCCCATGTTAAAAATGGTATGATTTATTTTGAATTTTAAAATAAATGAATAAATACTGCATTTTACCAACCATCCTGGTTCATGGTCCATTGTGACCTGGGGTATTTTGAAAAGGGGCTGTTATACGAGTTGTGTACCATCTCAAATTGCCTCTGCATAAAATAAGGAGAAATGCATCTCAATTGAGTGCTACATCCTAGGCTGAGACCAAGGTGTCCTTAACAAACTTGGGGGCTCGTCTCCGGGATTAGGGTTTTGGTTGCCACCCATGATGTCAGTCTAGAAAAATGGATGCCTCTACTTTGTGACAGCAAACGTATTTTGGTGGCAGTGGGCCAACCGTCTCATGCACGAATTGACAGAATATAGGTTTTCTGGCCAACTGAGACTTTTGCTTTGCAATAAGCCCTAGATTTGGGAATATAACCTTGTGTCTGGCGTATCTATCGTGTGTGGTAACTCGCCTTGTTTCCATAGACGTTACGGGCCCCTTTCAGTGACAGTCTAACACAGCAGACTAACCTGCAGGGTAGTGATTCAGTGTGTGGTTGGAATGCTGGGTTACACTGTACAAGCACCTCCCCAAAAACAAATACTCTAGGTACCAGGCCTGTGCCTAAAAATTAAAGCTAAATCAACCCCGAAATAGACAGATAGCAATAGAATACAAGTTACCTTACAAAAATAAATAAATTAATAAAGAAAGAACATGTCCAAAATGACCACAGTAGAAATCAACATGGCTAGGGAACACCTTCTGCACAAGCTATTTGTCAGAGGAGAATGGCCAGAACAGGATGTAAAAGTCTGGCTAGAAGCAATAACACAACAAGTCACTGCCATAGACATGGATACATGGCAGGACGGTGGCCTTTTACACCAAGCATTGAGTGAGTTATATGACCCCAAAAATTAAAGAGGAGCAAATCAAATTGTTAGAATCACGGCCTACATGTATCTCCACATGGGAGTGATGCCGGAAAAGCATGAGGAAAATACAACTCTTGCGCAAAATCAACCCGAACTTTAAATTAGCGGAACAAAAATGACAAAAGAGCCAAGAGTTTGAGGCACAATCTGGAGATTACATTAAAAAATTAAAAGAGGAATTGGTCCTCCAACAACAGAATAATGTAGACCAAGAGGCCCAATTAGATGCATTGAGACTAGAGTGTCATGAAAAGGTTGACTCCCTGGAAGAGAGCCAGCAGAAGCTGACTTAACAATTAATATATAATAGGGTTTGCTCAGGACAAATAACCATCCTGCAAGATCAGGTTTAAAGGTTGGAAGAGGAGAATAGCAAATACATTATTAAAGAACTCCACTCCCAAGCAGAATTCGATCAAGAGTGCCAAAAATTAAATACCATCAAGAAACAAAGGGATGACCTAGCTGAACAGAGAGGCACTCTAAATCAGGAGAAAGACACCCTATGCCAGGAAGTAAGCAAATTAAAGACAGAGGTACAGGCAAGTGAGTTTGGCTTCCAAAAACTAAAAGAACTCAAGACAGAATATCGGAATCTACTGGAGCACGCCAGACGGATAGAAGAGGCTCTAGAAGAGAATACCCAAGCCAAAGATGCACAAACACAGGAGGTGAGTCTCCTTCAACAAAAATTGGCTCAGGGTGCTGAAAACTATACAGGTAGCACAAAGAGAAAACAAGCCCCTCTGTGAAGAGAATGATGGGCTCCACAAACAAGTGGCAGTGCAAGAGGGGGTCATAGAGGCCAGTAAAACCCTGATAGCCGAACAAAAGGCTCAGATCTCTGCCTATTAGAGATAGGGGCTGAAAAAGAAAAACTAGCGAGTTTGGAGAAAGAGGGTCATAGATTTAATACAAACTGGAGCGACCCTGAACAGGTAGAGACGGACAGGGAAATCCCTGATTATAGGGTAAGGACTTCTGTACTAAGAGAACCCAAACACATTTAATCTTTTGCGCACTGCTGACTTCATGTCTACCAGTTCATATGATCCGGAAACCATGAGACCATCAGAACTTAATAGGCCAAGCATGATGGAACTGACAAGTCAGCGCCCCCCAGAAATGTATAGAAGACTTCCCTATGCAGGTACAAAAATATAAAGGCTAATGTCTCTGACCAGGAAATCTCCTATGAGGAGAGAGTCAGGGAATCAGACCTACAGGAGCACTACCTCCAAAGGGGCCAGTTGGTTCAATTTGCAAAAGAACAACAGGAAAAGAGGCCCCATAAGAGCATCCTGAAGACCACCACCCAATCAGGGCAGTGCGGGGGATACTCTGCCAACCCTGGGAGCAGGTAGGAGTCAGAAGATTACTCTCCTGTGCACCGCAGGTGGGAAGAAACTAAGCCCCACCATTCTGCAAGCCCCTCTCAACCTCACATAATCAGGGAACGCCCAGATGATCATGAGGGGACCTCAAGTAGCAGTGCTCTCTGAAGGCAAGTGGACTTGGGTGACTAAGCCAAAGAAGGGAAATAAACTCAAGGGAGTTATGACAAAAGATCCCATTAGGCCGATTAAGGCCATTAGGAGTTTCATAACACCATACCACAGGAACGCAAAATAATCTGTCTGGGAACACTTGGAACACCATGAGCAGATGATTGATACTTTTCACCTTAAAGAAAACCAGAACTGCATAGAGTATGTTAAATGGAAGTTCTCCCCTGAGTACTCCAGCTTCTTTGCTGGACTGGAGGACTAGAACCATTCAAGATGGTCCACCTACAGGGCGGCCATCTTGAAACACTTCTCCGCCCACAGAAACCCCCAAGAGGCTCACAAAGCGGCCTACAATCTGCAGTGCAGGGAAGATCAGGCCCCACGAGAATTTGTGCAGGTGCTCAAACACACCTTTGCACAAACCACTAGGAGGGTGTGCATGCATGGCAGGGAGTTTATAACTACCTTCTTTCTTTCGCTCCCAAAGTACATTATGATCCAGCTGGTGAGGGACCTCCACGATAAAAGATCTCTTGACTGGGTCATATAGCAGGCGACCCGCATTTATGAAGTCCAAAAACCTGCCGAAAATAAAAATCTGGCCAATAACCCCAAACCAACCAACACCCCTGCTGTTGCTAAGGTGGCAGAGGTGAAGGCTGCCCCAATTCTGGACCTAGAGATGGGGGAGCCTAAAAATGTACCTACACAATCAGCAAAATCAGAGACCCAGAAAGCCTTCAGGCCAATCACAAACTAGTGGCAGTCAGGGAGGTAATCCCACCAATGGGACCCCTAACTCCCCTGATTATATAAATCCCAGATACAAGGGCAACCAACTAATCTTGGGGTATGTATGGACTCCCCCAGCCCAAGGGGGTTGATGCAATCAGGTAAGTACTGCCCCAGGAAACTTCCCTCCTAACTTCCCCCAGGAGGGCAGTAATCCCCCAAATGCTGGGATACGTTTCTTCACACAGTACTCACAAAACCCCAACCTGCAGGACAACCCTCCTTTAATTTCCCGCTTTCAGGAAACCAGACAACCCAATCCGGGAGAGGCGAGGCCAAGGGTGGAGGGTTACCAAAATTCACAATATCCAGGGTACAATGGGAGAAGGGATAGTTAGCCTTCCCGTGATCCACCTAGATTTGAACAGAGACCCCCGTACCAGCCGGAACGGGTTTCCCAACTGGAGTGCCAGGTCCAGAACCTAACCCAGGATCTGGGTCGCATGTTGAGGGCTCAACAGAAACCTCAGATGAACTTGTGGCTCAGAAACCAAGGGTCGGGCACCCCAGAACAATGAATGGGAGAGATCCCTGACAAGTCACCGGCTCCAGAGGAGGAGCCACAGGGAGATAGAGGGTGTAAAGTCCTAGAGGAAGCTTCCTTCCTCACTCGTGAAAAACCCCTAGACACCCAGGAACCGGAACAAAAATCTCTTTGAAGAGAAAACCCTTGAAAATCTGCCACCCAGGGAACAGAGGGTGGGTAGGAGAAATGAAGACAGCAAAAAGGCACATTTTGGGGAGGAAGTTAGTGTCCTCCAATTTGAAGGGGAAGAATCCTTAGAGGATTCTGGGAAAACAATCTTCTCCTTCAGGGATGAGGGAACTCCTCCCAAAGAAAAGTGGGTCCCAAGAGATCTAAATGAAGACTGGGTGGGTGTGGGGACTGATTCAGTATTGCCCATCCTTGAACCCCAGGGAATCAAGCATTTAAAGAGGATTCCAAAATTTCCTGAATCAATTCTGATGACTTCCTCCCAAAAAAGTGGAGGGACAACCCAGAATCAGAAAAGAAGGTCCTGAAACTCCCAAAATATCAGTATGTAAAATTTTAATTTCAGATTCCTAAACTCCAACACAGAATTATGCCAAAACTACCCCTGTGTCGGAGTCAAAAATAAAGAAATTGACCACACAGCTTGCCCAAAGTGCACATTATCTTTGCTCACTTGAGGAGAAAGAGGGTAGATTTTATGCCCCAGTCCAAGTGCAAGGGCAATGTATATTTTCAGCATTATTGGATCCCAAGCCACTCTTCTGTCAAAAAGGGCCTTTGAGCAGCTAAATTCAGGAAGGGGGGAGAGATACCAGATCCCTCTCACCCCTCTTCCTGGATAACTCTAGAACTTCGACAGGAATGAAATTCCTGTCGAGGGGACTGCGAATTTGGAAATAAAAATTGTGTGATACAAAGTGAAACACCCGGTCATAGTGGAGACTCCAGAGGGCACACGCTGTCTACTGGAGAATGACATCCTTTGAAGGCTGTCCCCCCGAATAGACTGTCTGAATAAGGTAATGTGGTCTAACAGGCCAATAAAATTGAAACAGTGTGTCAACCATGTTAGTTTAAATGGCACATGCCACATGGTTGAACAAAAACCTGATCATATTGAGCAAGATGTCCCTGCTGCATTCTATTTAGGCAGTGACATTCTCAATCAGTTTACCATTAATTTGGACCTGATCAATTACAAAGCATGGTCCAACTAGGGGGAAATCCCATGGACTTTGATGATTCTGAAAAAGCATTTCAGTCAGCCAATTGCTGCAGTATGCAGTTGAAGTTCAAACTGGAAAGGAGGTCACCATCCCAGGACGGACCCGACTATTCCCACTTGAATTAAACATTAAAAGAGGTCAGGAACTGCAAAATCCTGACTCATATGTATACCTCAATGCCCATCTCTAACAACAGGGGTTGGGGTTAAACCCAACCTCATTAGTCAATGTAGAACACAGCATCATTTCAATATTGATGGATAACAGCGACCCTAGGAGTATCACTCTGGGCGCAGGCACCATAATTGGAATGGGTGTTGATGACTGACATTTTTCGATGGATCTAGGTAATCAACTGATAGGACCAATGACTGTTTTGACAATGGCTTACCACCAGACAGGCTCTTCACCCAGCAAGGGGGGAATTTCCTGGTGTATTCTTCCTGCTCTTGCAGTGAGGAAGAGGTGACCTGTGACATCAGGCAGGACAAGGTGATCTTCCAGGTCCACAACAACAGCCTCTCCTACCTGAAACTCTCTGTCCAGGTCAATACACTAACCAGGGACCTCTTCACCCAACTGGAGGAGGCCACTGAGATAGCAAAACCGGAAGTCTTTCCAGGTTTCAGGCAAATAGTCGAAGAGCGAGTCAACCTAGCTGATGCCTGTGAGACTCTGCAGCAAAAACAAAAGTTGAAACAGGTATTCTTAGATTTTCAAGATCTCTTAGCGGTGGACTCGTATGACTGTGATCGCACCAAAATCCATATTACAACAATTCCCACGGACCCTGGAATGACTCCAGTGTTTGTGAAGCAATGCTGCTTGCCTCTCGCATCCATGGAGTCCCTGACGGAAATAATCAAAAACCTTGAGTCCCGTGAGATAATTTGTCCAGTCCACAGCACCTTCAATAATCTGGTGCTGGGGATTTTAAAACCGAATGGCCAGTGGAGATTCTGTGCCGACCTTAGGGAGCTAAATAAATGGTCCACATGTCGCAATGGCCTCTCCTCTACATTGACATGGGGCTGGCCCAGATCCATGGGTCAAAGGTATACACTGCCATTGACCTGACCAATGGGTACTGGACTATGCCTGTCATTAGAGAGCACCACTACAAGCTGGCCTGTACCTTCGGGGGGCAGCAGTACACATGGGCCCAGTCTATAAGGCCATGTCCTACTTTGGTGAAAGGGGTAACCTGGCCTATGTGGATGATGTCCTGATAAAAAGCTCAACTGTGAAGGAACAAATAGCGGAAATCCGTTATGTTCTGACACAGTTGAGGGTTGCCAGAGAAAAACTATCCTTCCAAAAGGTGCACTGGTGCAGAACCTGTGTCAACTTCTTGAGACATTAAATAACTCCTGAGGGTCTCTGTACCCAGGAGAAGAAAGTGGAAGCACTCCTGAAACTGAAAGACCCCACAACTCTGCATGAGCTAAGAAGCCTCCTTGGACTGACTAATTACAGTAAGAAGTTCATTGAGGATTACTCAGAGATCACAAGACCCCTGATCCATCTGTTGAAGGGGGGGTCAAATGGGAGTGGGGTCCAGAGCAAGCCGAGGCAGTAAAGCAACTTAAAAGAATCCTCTAACAAGCGCCTTGTCTAGCTTATCCTGTCAAAAACAAGGAGTTCCTCTTGAAGACAGGGTTCTCGAATAAATTGTTAAGGATTACAGTCAGGCAATACAGCCTGGTCTCTGCCTAGTATGTAGTGTGCAAATGAAATATTTATTGTGTCTATAGGTTCAATATTCTGAGTGATATACCACTCATATCACACCCTTCCCAAAATACCCCCCCCCCCAGTTCACACTGGACCAGGAATCAGGCTGGTTGGTAAAGGTAACATTTATTTATTTATTTAAATACAGAATAGAAAACACACAAAGAAGAACAGTTTTGGTTTGTAGAAAAGATAGAGCGTAGGTTAAGATTTCCCCCTTGCAAAGTTCTTAATTCACAAATGAACAAATCTACAAAGATGTAAGTAGCAGCAAATATTCAGGAATGTGTGACAGAGTACAGTGTTTGCATATAAGCTTCCCTCCCCAAACAAGAGAGAAAACGTTTTGAGAAAATTTACACTTTTAAAAATGACAGTTGAAAATGGCTTTGTGGAACAATGAAAAGTGGCCAAAAATCCTTAAATTGATATAAATTCCTTTGGGAGCAATACTAAACAGGTTCTAACAAACATGAGCTATCATGTGAGGAACAATACACACTTTAAATCAGAATGGAAGTTTGGAAATACTTTGAATGGGAAATCACACGTGTAAACTTTTGCAAAAATGCACCTTTCTGTCTAATTTTCACTATGCGATTTTTAATAAAAATGGGTTAAATACACTGTTTCACAATTGGTTGTGGATGTAGCTAACGGTCTTAGGTTTAACTCAGAGTTGAAATTAAGTCTCTAGCTATAGAATTGAAGAAGTTATGCAAGTTTTTGAAAATAAATGTGAGAAAATGAAAACAGAAATTCATGTTTAGAATGACAATTATTCTCTAAACTAGGGTATTCAGGATGGTTACCAGTATAAAACACAGTAAGCCCCAGAGTGGTCTGCGGAAACCAACCCCAGCACCTCTGTGTCCGCCTTGGAGGACTCAGTCGGATTACACATGGGATAATTTTGAGGGTTTGGGATTTTCACAGGATTTTAAAGAAATTATCACTAGCACAAGAATTCAAAGCAAAGTTTTAAGACTTTAAGACTGGTGTGACACTATTATAAGTTCTTAAGTTAAAGAGAGGATGGGTTAGGACAAGGCAAATATACTGTGGGTCACTATGATTCCTGTTTATACTTACAGTCCACTGTAAATTAAGTTTGGACCATCAGGTTTCTAGTCATCATGAATTGGGTCTACAGGCGGCAGGGCACTTCTGATGGGATGGTCAGCTGGGCGGTTCTGGTCAATTGGAGTGCACCTCAGACTGGATTGGATTGGCCCTTCTAGTCACTGGACACTGTAGATCAGCGAGATGGCGAGTTTCAGCAGGCAAGCCTTAATGGTAGCAAGCCAGACTGGATCAAAATTGTTTTCCCTGAATTTTGGGATGGTTCAGGATTTAGGCCTAGCTGAAAAGAGTTCAGAAAATGCTGAGGCCTTGGCTTGGTCAAGAAATCTGGAACAGCTACAAGATGAAGAATTCTGGAATAGGGCGTCACACGGAAATCAGGATGGAGTCAGGAATCAGTGTGTTTTGTGAGTGGTGAAGTTCCCTTATTTATCCTGCCAAGTGACATCACTAAGTTTATGGTAGGGGCAGAATTACAAACCACACCCCAAAGGCTGTGATAGGTCAGAGGCACTTGCCTTTTTCTGGTTGGAAGCCAGAAGAGCTGTCATATTTTATGATGTGACTTAGGAACTCCCACAGTTATTTGAAACACAATTTAACTTTTCCACAAATACACATTTCTATAATTATGCCCTCTAATAAAATTAGACATGTACATTACATATTGTGTGGTTTTATCTTTCCGTCTTATTCCTATATCAGCGAGAGCTGCTTTGTCGTTCTGTGGAATTGTGTCAATTTTAACCATAAAGATTTGGCCTAACAATTCCTAATTAAGTACACATCTGTGCAATCACCCGTAGAAAAGGGTATACAATATTATATCTGCAGCATCAATAGCCTTGGCACAATTATTCTTTCAGTGTAACTTTTGTTCCTTTTGTAGTACAAGGTTCAATCATGCCTTCATAGAAAGGACTTAAAATTAGATTTATAACTACCAACATTTAGATTTGTCCTCCTTCATGATGCAAAGTTAAAGATTTTTAAAGTTTAATTACAAATAGGCATTCAAACAACAAATGTCCTTTAGAAGTTTTTTTCTTTCTTTCAACTGGCAACAGCTGTCAAATTCCTTTGATCAGGGTGGGGTGTCCTCTTCCTTGAGAGGGAAGTTTCCTGCCCCTCCCCTGTGGGGATGAGTGTTCCAACTTTGCCATTGTCTCTGAGTGAGTCACAGACAAAAGTCTGATGAGTTCATTGTTCTGAGTATGCGAAAACCTCCCACAGAAATTAACCTTCCTGCTAGCAGTGGAGTGTCAACTATTCTCAGGCTGAAGCAGTCAGCCAGAATTAAATATTTAATTAACTCAGGACTGGGTTTTGACTTTACGTTACCTACATCTTTCATTACAACATATAAATGAACACAGTTTCTATGTGGGTTTTGACATTTAAAGAATTAGGCCTTTCACAAAAACATGCTTTTAACAGGCACATTTTGCACTTTCTCCCTGAAAGAGCACATTTAAACTGTGTCCTTTACATCAGCTTTCCTCTGCAGCACAGACATTATATTCAGCACCACGTCTTCCTTTGAGTGCTGGGATTTGTTTGCAGTCTGGATGTATGTACCCAGCCTTTGCTTGGAGTTCTCTCTGCACAGCTGAAATTGTTACATGCTGCCATTTTTAGCCACTTTTTTTCCCGTGGAACTGAAAACAAATGTTGCTGGGCTGCCTTTTTCAGGAGATACATTTCTTAGCTGCTGTCAGTCAATGAGGCCCGGCTCCACTGAGCCACCTGGATGCTCCGTAAATTCAGTACACTTTTAATTTCAATGATTCACTGGAAAATGAATTAATCTAGCGCCAAAACAGCATTTTGAAGGTTGCAAAAGCTGCATTTTAAAAGGCATTTTCGTTTTTGAGCCCAATTCTGTGGCCTTGTTTCATGTTGAATGGAACAGCACCAACTGGCATCCTCCTGCAGTGTGAATTCTGTTTTCACCCCCATTTTGACTGTGTGTGGCAGGGGTGTGCAGTCTTTTGGGAATTGCGACCCACATGCAGTTTTTCAGATTTTTGCGCGCACAGGGGTTAAAGCATTTATTTTTGGCTGTTTCTTTTCCCATTTCTAAAGGGGTGCAATGGGGCACATCGGCATTGGTCAAAATATCCCACAACATGCTTGACAGCTGTATAATATCAAATGCATGACACAGTCAATAAAGTCATCCCCTATGCAAGCAACACTTTATCCTCTGTGGAGGAAAAATTCAACAATTGTGAGAAGGCACTCCTGGCAGCGTTGTGGGCATTGAAAAATTACCGTCCATTTATCCAGGGGGAATTCATCATAGTGGAGACCCCACACCAGCCTCTGCAATACCTCCAAAGTGACCGAATCTAGGCCGGAAATGTGAGTAATTCCAGAATTACTTCCTGGATTTTGTCAATGCAAGGCTTTCCTGTGGCGGTCAGATATGGCCAAAACAAGAAGAGTCCCCTCGCGCAAGGTCTGGCTGACTTGCATGATTGTGCCAGAGAAAACTGTCTCGAGGATGAAAGTCTTAAAACCCAGGACAACATGGAGCCATACTTGAAATCCCCCCACAAAGTCTACGAAGAAGTGTGAGGGAATACCCACAGTTCATGTGGATGGGTGTTCCTACAATGTTGACAACAACCGGGAAAAGGAACTGATGGCCAGCGTGGGGAATGCCTGGGTGAATGATGCCCCGGAACCCTTTGCTGGGTACGAAATCTTTCCCCAGAGTAGTCAGGTAGAGTAGTTGATGGCAGTTCATGACATGGTTGAACTCGCAAATCAACCTTGGATCTTACTGTGTCCTTCTTTGGTGGTCTAGTCTGATTACTCTAGTTTAAAGTAAAATTGTTCTTGTCAAAAACGATTTCCTTTCCTATTTCACGGCTTCATTTTACTCAAAGCGCTTCTTTTTATATCTTGCATAACTCATCCAGTTTCATAGCTAGAGAGCTATTTTCACTTCTATGGTGTCCCTGTGATACACCTCTATCCCCCAGCCCAAATACTGCACTCCAAATTGGAGTATTTCACCCGTTTTTATTAAAAACCGTTTTCGTAATTTAAAGCGGGAATTGAGAAAATTGCAAGTTTTCCCACATGTCATTTGACTGCAGCATGCTCTAAACTTTCAACTCGTTTTTGAATTGTATGCCTTTTGCTGATCCATTGCCTTGTAATGGCCAGTGACATAACATACATCCTATTGTGATAAAACATATGTATACTAAAATGCAGGATTTTTATTCTGTCTTCTGCCCCTTATTCCTGACTACCGGCTGTTTCTTTCTATTCACTCTAATTTGATTATTTGTGGGTGGCGGGAACATTGGAGGGGCAAACCTTAACTTGGGTGCTATCTCTCCTAATCCAAAAAGTGCTCCTAATCATTTGTGCTGTGTACATGTTCTAATAGAAGGTTAACCAAGTGCATTGCTTACATTTCTATTGTAATTATCACCCCATTGGTGATTGCTGCCCCATATTAAACATTTTAGGATTTCTTTTGAATTTTAAAATAAATAAATAAATATTGCATTTCACCAACCGGCCTTGTTCATGGTCCATAGTGACCAGGGTATCTGAAAAAGGGGGTGTGATACGAGTTGTGTACCACCTCAAATTGAATCCACATAAAATAAGGAGAAAGTCTTATCAATTGAGTGCTACATCCTAGGTTGAGACTAAGGTGTGTATCCCCTGATTTAAATCCTTAACAGTACATTGTAGTCCCCAAGAACCCACAAAGGAATGTCCACACACTATGTTACTTAAAACATAGTCTTTATATAAATAAGGTTCAAGGTTATATACACAATCACGATAATACACGTTGTGCTCTGACAATTCTAAAATTGTAAATATATACAGTTCTAGATGGTACCACAATTACTCTGATTCCATTAAAATGCATCAACAGTACTCAGTTCAAATAGCATATGAATCAACACAGCAAAACAACATCAACAATAGACTTAGGAAGAAGACAAGTTGGTTAGACATTGGCAGAATACTGAGCCCCTACCATCAGGCACAGTTCTGTATGAAGATCCCCTCACCTGGGCAACCTTATGAAGATGCACTACAAGCCCAGTCCATATATTGTCTATTAGAGTCTTGTCTTCTTTTATAGTTCTGCAACCCAAATGTACCTTGTGTTGTAGAGTTCTTCGTCAGGGGATCGATGGGCCCTTCTTGAGTGCACTCCCTTTCAGGCAGGATCCATGGGCCGTCGAACTTCCGAGATGAAGAAAAGGTGAATATTGTAGTTGAGGAATCAACTTCGGTCCTTATGGTGCTCGTTGACGATCCGTTGAAAACGTCCTGCAACAGGGGAGGTGAGCGGTGCACCTCGACAACGATGGTTTGTTGCTGCAAGAGTCAATGAAGAACTTTGGCCCAGCAAAGGTGTTGAGTCGTCAGTGTCTGGTGTCGGCGAACAGGACAGGACCACAGCTGGCTTCAGTAGCATCGACTGCGTGTAAAACTTTATTTTGCATAGAACCGCCTGGTTATGAACATTGGCCTAGGCTCATCCACATTTGTACTGAAAATCCAGTTCAAAATAACCTAAGCTTAAAGTTGACTTTGCCGCCATCTTCGAACCATCCGCAATTTTGAGTCTAACTCCTGCTTTCTGTCCTAAAATGGTAAACTGTGTTTTTGGCTGCAGCTGAGCAGAGTGAACTTTGAGCTATGTCAACATTAAGGCTGCAGAGTGCAGAATGTTTGTTCTGTGCAAAGAGACCTTGTAGCTGAAAGGAACTGACACTCATTGAATTTGATTCTTGAAACTGGACTTACTTGAAGCTCAATAACAAGGAACGATCTACACAGCTGAATAGAACAAAGTTTGCCAGCATTGTATCTCTGAGGACAAGACAACATGTCAAAAGTGTAAAACAATATTGTCATATTTGTCATGAGAACTGGGCATGAACCCCATTATTTAACTTACTAGTTTGGAGAAGGGCTGGGCAATGACTGGGACTGTGTATAAATAAGGCATGCTTTCTGATGTCCAGCACATCTTCCCTCACAGTGTCTGCTGGTACAAACTGTGAGGAGGTGTTGTGATTAAAGTATACTTGTAAATCTGCACTCTCGAGTGTCGGATTTCATTTTGGTGGTACTAAGCCTCGATATTTCCTTTTGGTCTTTCAGATGGCGGCCAAAAAGGGACCCTCAAGATTGATGTCACCTCGCTGAACAAGGAGACGCAGCTACTGGACTGGGATCGGAGAGTAAAGGGGCCCCTTTGTATGAGACGTGACACCCAGACAGTACTGCACGATCCGATCCCTGCACGGTGAGCAAGCAGTTCGAGAGGACATCATGACTAGGGTCTCAATATCGAGGGGGTATTTTTGCTGAAATCGCCAACCACGACGATCCTTTGTAATCCGATCGGACCTCCTTAGATTTGAAATCAGGTGAGTCATGCCCCGATTCCTATAAATCCTGTTATTGGTTGCAGTTTTGTGTTCGCGAATACAAATGACGCCAGGAAACACCAGTGATCTGATATGCATGGGAAATTGTCATCCTGTTGCAGGGGATTATTCCACAGAGATAGATAATCTTTGGGACAAGGCCAACCGCGCCACCCATTGGGTCGCCGCTTGTTTAATGTTCTGTAAGTACAGTCTAAATAGTATTGTAGACAAACTAGACATGCTTCTGAACTTCAGTGGCCAGTTCATGGTAGTTTTGAAATTGCACACATAGTATTTAGAGTCTATATTGTTGAAGAAAAAGGCTAGACCGGCAGCATTTGATGTAATTAAAGATTGGAGAAAGGAAGCTATGCAGCAATTTAAGAGTAAAGAAAAACACACACGTAGACACATGTCAAATACTGAAAAAGCATTATTGTATGATCAACAGAAACAGTCAGAATCTATTAGAAGTATGGATAGGGCTTTTCAACTTGTAATACAGAAAATATATCCATCTCAGGATTTTCATACCTCAGATGAACTGATTAATAAGCTATTAAATGAATGTAGAAATGTTCCCACTGCACCTCCTCCTTATGTGCCTCCTCCCGTTGTTGAGCTTCCTCCTGCTGTTGTCCCTCCTCCTCCTGATGTTGTTCCTCCTCTTCCTGCTGTTGCTCCTCTTCCTGTTTTTGCTCCTCCTCCTGCACCTCCACCCTTACTGATAGTTACCATTCCCTTAAATCTGTCTCCACCGCCAGCGGTAGTGTCTCCAATACCTATTGAACAAGATTTGCCTGAACTTTCTATTCCAAATGGTTCTGCTCCGCTTGTAGTGATTGAAGGGGCGGGAGCTGATTCAAGAATAGTAACTCGTAGCACAATATCAAAAGCTAGAAAAAGAGAATTGTATACATGCACTAAGAAATATATAGAAGAAGGTGAAGAATCAGCTGATTTAGTAGCAATTTATGTCCAAGAAAAAATTCTCGAACAAACTATTTTGATAGAGGTGATTGGAAGGCATTTAGCTGATATTTGGAGTGATTTGATGGACATGAATGGCCCACAGGGGTTGGGGAATTTGAATGTCCCTTCCCGCTCAAGGACACTGCAGAGAATGTACATGTGCATGTGGAGAACGTATTTGAGTTTAAAAGGGAGCTCGATCGGTTACAGAATGAATTAGATGGTAACAGACTGGAAGCCTCATATGTGCAGAAACGATTTCGTCCTTCATTCAAACCAATGAGTGATGAAACGCGTATTTGCACAAGAGACACTCTTAGATGGATTTCGGATGTTTCAATTTCTCCCATTGAAGTCCATGACATGTTTAGTCATTATGCTCCAGCAATGCAAAGGAAAGTGTTACAGGTGATGGTAGAGTATTTACAAGATGAGTTTATGAAGAGAAAGGCTTGTTGTCCCGCAGATTTGATGGTCATTTATAAAAAAAGCATTTTCGCCTGATACTGCTTTGACTACTTTGTCACTTGTTTTAGCTTTGTTGCTTCATATGGATTCAGAATTGCCTACTTTACAATTGCCGATGAGGGAGGTTCCTTCGACATTTGTTCCTAAAGTAGAAATTCCAGCTAATGCTGCAACAGGCACAGCAGCCACCACTATTGAAGCACACTATGTCTCACAGTTTGTCCATGTCCCATTTTCTAGACAGAAATGTCCCAATTCCTGATATTAGGAAGAATCCAACAGGATTTTATAAATAAATTGAATATGACTTGCATCCATCAGTTTTCAAGCTCAGTGATATAGATTTTCTGTTTCCCACGATCCTTCCTGCTGATTTATGGAAGCAGATTAGAACTGTAGATGATCAGGCAGGGATGGGTGATACATGAGTTAACTTGGTGCAAACAGATGGGGAAAGGAATGCTGGTGAGAAACTACCACAGATGATATTAATGTTGACAGACAGAATAGTAGCTAAATTAAAAACTCTGGTTCATGAGAAAAGAATGATATATGCTTTAACAGGTTTGAACAAGTATTTTCAGACTTTAGTGGTCAAGATTTAAGTACAGAGTCATGGAAAAGGCAATTTGTAGACAAGTTTGTGCATAGTTTGTTGCCTGAAATTCAATCCCAGATTGACTTCGGAAAGCGCTTAGCAAGCAAAGTCACAATCTGAAGTGTTACATATGGCTCAGTTTGTGAAAATAGAGTTAATTCAGAGAAAGAAAGAGTGGAACAGATGAAGGGAGGCTTGAAAACTAGGGTACTGTTGCAGAAGATCGCTAGAGGAGCCAGAGGTGGGAATACACAGTTTAGAGGTCAATTTACTGACCTATATTCCTTCCTATACTATCAACCACAGTCCAGAAACTGTTCCATTCTTTATACAAAGATAAGGTTCTCAGCCAATGGGTACATTTGAGGGTTGTATTAGTATTGCAAATCTACCAGTGAGGACAGACCTTTATATGTAGGAGATCCCTTTTACTTTGCTGTGATAATGAGGCCTATCCTTGGTTACCCAGAGATTCGCAGGATACTTGTTACTTGGGTATACTGTTGCCAGCAGTAAATGTTGCCACCACCACTGAAGTTTCTAGAGCTCATCTAAGGCGGGATGAGAATGGTGATACTCCTTGCCAGGTTCTGGGTGATGTTGCAAAGTCCTTTGTGCCATTCTGGGGTCAGAAAAGGAAGTCTGAGAAATGAAGTCTGAGGATTTAGAAGATTAGCAAGGGTATTAGAGAAAACCATCAATAGGACCACTGATATTTTGTATAACATGACGCTTGAGCAAAAGGAAATTAGAGTAGTAGCCCTCCAAAACAGAATGGTGTTAGATATCATTTTGGCAGAGCGTGGTGGGGTATGCAAAATGGTGGGATCTGCATGTGTGTTTTTGTACCCGACTACACCCACACCATATTTAAGACGATTCAGAATTTACATACTCTAAGCACTGAAGTACATGGCCCAGAGGGAAACTGGAATTTGAGTTCATGGTTCTGGGATGTGTTGCGATCTTGGGTTTAGAAAATGTTCACAGTCTTAGTGGTGAGCTTTGTATTTTTCTGTTCTTCTGTTGTTGTGTACAATGTCTCCCTGTCATAAGTTCCATGATAGGAGGATGTTGTGCACAAGCAGTAGGTACACCAGGACCTAAGATATCTGTTTGAGCAAATCAAGGGGAAACTGTTTACCATTAAAAAAGGGGGGGACAGACAAATGCCCCTATACCAAATTCTAAAGACTTCGGTACACATTGCATGTATGCAAGCCTACACAGGCAAGATTTAATAAAGCGCCCAAGGTGTGCAGACACAGGACAGCAGTGCCACTGCCAAAGCCCAAACCAGGGTAATTCCGATAAAAGGGGCAAAAGGAGTAGATGCAGAACCCACCTCCAGGTGAAAAAACTGAGCCCAGGGTGTAAATACTATACCCCAAATACTTCACGTGCCTTGCATTAAACAATCGCTTGGAAAATCTAAATGAAAATACAGGACCACATCACACTTCTGGTTCATATTGTCCAGCCCAACTCATATCACTTGGTTGTTCCTGTGCTCAACAATCAGCATCTAGGAAAATACTGTACATACATTGAGAAAATATTCATCCATGAGCTCACTGTATATAAATAAAAGCAAGCTTGAAAAATGCTGAACACCAGTGTATGCACCAACGTTCTAATAAAGGGGACACCCGGTATGCTCATAGGCCGAAAGAATCAAACACATGAAAACCAAATCAGAAAAACAAGGCAACTGCAGATAATGAGACCAAATTGGAAAATTCAGGGTTCCCTTACCTCCAAATGGCACATAGTCACCATATTACAGATTTGCGAATTGATCCCTGTGCTCGGCAGTGGTCCACCCGCCAAGCTTCATATAGTTTAGCCAATGGCTTGAAATTAATCATGTGTGGGAACTCAAGTGATCCTTGCAGACGCATTACGTGGGCCCCGGACAATGCTGACCAATTGCACAATCAGTGCCGGCCGAAATGCCACCAAGCTGAAGAAAAAACTACACAGCCCAGCAAAGCGTTGATGTCGGGCACTCAGTGGGCTTTAAATTAAGGCAAAACAAAATCGAACAAAGGTGAACCCAATTGAAACACCACTGATAGAGATTCAAACAAGTCCATAACTCAACACGCGGTTAGTCAAAAAATCCTGTGGCAACGTCTAGAGTGGCACCGCTAACTTCCTGGCACACATCCCAATCACAACCTGATTTCTCAGTCCCCCAGGGAAAGGAGTAACATTAGGACAGGGACAGCGAACCATGGAGGATGTACAATCTACACATAAACCTTCCATATTCATGATTGTCAAAATGGTAGCTCTAAGACCCAATTCCCCGGAATAATTTGAAAGGCAATATACAGTTGAAATGCTAGATCAATAAACCATATACACAGGCCACCCAATCAATTAAACCTGTGTTTGATATTTGTAAATTTTGCCCACCTGGCAATTATATCGCCTTGTTGAAAATGTTGTTGTCAAGAATGAAACAAGCAAATACTGAACATGCATAGATAGATATCATTCATCTTATACATTGTGCCATTCAATGCATTCATTTAAGAAAGTCACATGCCTTTGTAATTTAAGAATTAAGCGCCGTTCCATCTTCAACAATCTGTGATCAGCCTGTTCCTGGTTTTGATCTCTGATCTTCATTTGTATAACCCATCGGAACTCGTCAAAACCATGCTTACTTTCTGTAAAATGGTGCACCAATGACATTCACTACTGAATTTTTAAGACAGCTTGGATGTTCAATCATACAGATTTGTACATGTGCGCTTGGTTTTTCCAATATATCTTGAGCCACATGGACATACCAGCGTATACAAGACATTACTCGTATTGTAATTAGTCAGGTCATACTGTAGCCAAGGTTTAGTAAGGCCAAGATCATTAGTTTTTGTATTATAGGTCTGCTTACACATGTTGCAACTACCATATTTGATGGGAGCTTAACCCCCTGATTGGATTGGAGGCCAGTGCCGGTAAGGGAGAAACTGCCCGTGGTATGGCTTCAATTCGCTTTTCCCCTCTGAAATCGTGGCAGCAAAGACCCTCCCAGCCCGCTAAATTGTGAGAACAAATAATAGAAACTGTTTTAACTGTGTAATGTCTTGTTTAGTATGGTTACTTATTTCTTACTGATCAATGTTATTATACTTTATTAAAAATAATGTGCGTTTTGAAAGAAAGAAAAGGTAAAGTTGTGATGGTTAAGGGAACTACGGTTTGAGAATTCTAGGTACGGTGCAAAAATGGAAAGGAAGTAAGTGTACCTGATCCTCACACTGGCAGTACACCAAAGAGGAATGGAAGAAAAGTGATAGAAAACTGAGGCTTTAAAAAGGGAGAAAAAAAGATGGGAAAAGGGGGACATAAGATGGAAAAAGGGACAATGCTAGGAGAGAATCTCGAAAAGGGGCAACATACATACAAGGAAGGGGAATTAAATAGGGTATGTGGTAGGGAAAAGGAAGAATGATGTATTAAAGTTGATTAATTTAGAGATGTTGGTAAAAGCTGCAAGAATAAAATGGCAGGTAGAAGCGTTGCAGATGTAGAACTGCCTTCAATAATGCAGCCTTTCATCAAATGCATTTTGAGTCAGCAAATTCTGTAGTGCCATGCCTTCCAAAGTAGATAGAGAAGTAGTCCACAAAACAGTTTGTGCACTTTGGGAAAAGGAAACCGTGAGTCAAATGGTGTTAGCTAGACCCAGAGGCTATCAGGGCTCGAGGATGACTGCTTATTGAAGATAATATGGTCTGGTGTTTCTAGGCCACAAAGCTACTGCGAACAAAGGGAAAATGCAGAAGTGCACCCTTGTCTGGGGGGCAGCTCTGTTAGGCATACGGGAGCTGAACCCTACGCCAGAAATGGGGTCTGAGATGAGGTCTTGGGGCAGCGGGAGTTTGGGAGCTTCAATGGAGGCATGCTTACCAGACCTACCCCTTTTGCAGGGTTCCCACATCCCATGAGGGGGAAAGAAGAGTTGTTGTTTTGCCACCTTCCCACCATAAAAGGGGGCATTTAGGGAGGTTCTAGAAGAATATGTCACATTTTGGACTGTATGTTACACTGAAGTTGGTTGGCGTGCTAGTAGTGTGGCATAAACAGTTGGCAGGTAGATTGCTGTATGGGCCTAAATACAATGTATATTGTATGTTACTGTTATGATACCTGCTCCGTGGTATGCTTACTGGTGGCACTCAATTGCAAATGACAGCCCAGTCGGGGGGCCACACAGGCGGATGGATGTTTGCAACCTAGAAAGGAATGAAGAACACGAGTTGCGGATCAAGGGATGTCATTTGGGGTCACAGATGCGACCACTGAGGTCTCCCTTGCTACCCCTGTGGTCTCCCTGGCTACCCCTAAAAGAAAGAAAAAAGAAAAATATATATATATTTATATATTATTTTATTTTTTTAATGTAAGCTCCTGGGCTGTGGCTCTTTTTTTCTGGAGTGTCTGGCTTTCTTGCTCGGCCCTCATAAAAACAACAGGGGGTTCTACAAGTGTAACACTTTGAGCAGTTACACTAAATAAGAAAGAATAGGAATAATAAATAATTTGTCTTTCTGGAATTCTATACAATAATTGCTAAACTCATTAACTGTTTTTCAGGCACACTTCAGGAGGTGAGTCGCTAATTTGGTCTGTTCTTAAACACCTCAACTCAGCCTCTCATCCTTCTGAGGTTGATAAATGAGTACCAACACAGGTTGGGTGACATTGCATGTATATTTGTTCTATATAAAGCACATAAGCGAGGGTATTATATAATAACACATCATTATCGTTTGGCCTTAGACATCTGCTTTCATTCACAGTAATTTGGTAATATGTGCCTATACACACCGAAATGACCTATCCACATGGTGATCCATTCTTGTATGAAATGTATGTATATCACATTATAGTGATATCATAATCATACTACTTCCTGTTTTGTGAAGGGGCGAAAAGTCGTGTTCCATCGCTTCCTGTGATGTCACTTCGGGGTGGAGTCAAGTGACATCACTTCCTGTGATTTCATCAGAGGTCAAGGGCGTGTGATGTCACTTCCGCTACCCCAGGCAATTTGGTGAAATGACTTCCCTGTGCGGATCGTCCCCAACATGTGCAACGGGGAGAACAGAAAAAGATACCAAAGGAAAGGACACCGTTCCATGTAGAATAAATCACATTTTCTTCTTGCCAGATTTCACAGCGGGTCTGTTGATAGTAAGCTAAATCACCCTGTAGGAATTTCAGGACTAATTAGATTGTTAATGATTATATTGTTTTTTTTACCAAATATGATGTTTACTTGTACGATTAATATGACATTTGAGGGATAATTTGTACTTTGTTGTAAATAAATGTGGACTGTGCTATGCTGTGTGTTTTCTTGGGGACCTAGTTGGGAGTACTGTTCTCTATTATGCTTAGCATATGCAGGTGGATTGCAGCTCATTATACGCACGTACCTAGTTCTTGGTGCTCCTGGTGTAGCATACATAGGGTGAACAGACGTCGTTGTTTTGCCGGGACGGTCTGGGAATTAGGCTCTCTTCCACCCGTGCCGAGAGGGGTTTTTTTTTAAGGAGGGTGCCTGCTGCAGAAATGCAACGATTTAAGCTGACATTTTAAATAATAAACAGCTTGATTCCCCATCTTCACCCCAGGGTAGCCTCGAACCCTCAATCTTTTTGGTAATTGCCATATGTAATTTACTGAGTGCAGCAAAGAGATAGGTTAAAAAACAAGCGTGGCAAACCCTGTAACAACAATCAAAGTAAAAACTCCTCAAAGCACTAGTGAGGTATAATTGTGCAACCCTGCAGTTTATATAAGTGCAGGGGCTATTTATGTTAATGTTTTATCCCATGAAGAAGGGGGGGCGACAGAGGTGGGGATTTTGAATGGGCTTGGGGTTCTAGTCCTACTTTTATGTGTTTGGCCTCTCCCAGTTTTTTATTTTCAAAATCTGGTCACCCAAAGCATACATCTTCTCAGGGCTTTGACCACGATCAGACAACCTTGGAATGTTACCGACCTGCCCTAAGCTAAGTAATTCAATGAAACCAGTGAGTTAATAAGCCATCACACAAGAAAATGGACTGCCAGGAGATAGGGAATTGGGAAATGGACAACCAAGCGCATGAAGATTAACATTACTGAAATAAAATTTGTGTTGTACTGTCTGGAACATGTTGCACACCTTTTATGGAGTATGGGTAGACATGTTTACATAACTAACAGCGTTAACAGAATTCTCATCACAGGAGCTCTCATTGCTTTGGAGTAGGGGAGTTCTAAAAACCACACTCTCTGTTGAAGGAAATGTGAAAATGTAATAACCTAAAAAGTACAATGCCAAAAGTAGTCGATAAACATTTTAAATAGCCATAGGTAAATGTGAAGGGAGTAGGTGCTCCAAAGAAAACAAAGCAGGTGTGGACTGGGACCACAATGTTGCCTTGGAAATGCTCATCAAACCCCTGCTAGACCACCTGAGCAAGGTCAACCCTTCCAAGTAGGGTTTACAAGGGGTTCCTCCCACAAGGACATTTGGAAAAGTGATGGGTCTAAACAGTGAATTTTAAGGTACATTTGCCCCCATATAAGGAATAAAAAGTGGTTAAATACAAGTGGCATGTAACATTTGTTAAGAGTAGCATACTGGAAACTTTATGACAAATTCTGTACTTCCAAGGGATGTGGTGGTTGTGGAGAGATTAACAAGGAGGAAAGATAAGCAGAGAACCCTGCTACTTACCGAAAAGAGGCATGGTCCCACCTGGAATGCTTCAGAGCTCCATGTAGGCCAGTCCACCCTGAAAACAAGTCTTGAAAAATGATCAGCCTTACCAATAGAAACTATTTGAAAGGCAACGTTTTCTAGTATCTCTGGGCATTTATTAGCCCAATCCGAGAAGCGTGAATCCAGCCACAACATGAATTTTCCCAAATTGGCAATGTGCAGATGATTCCAGGTTAGCACTTTCATAAAATCACAAATGTATGTAAAGCAGATGTCTATTTTTCATAAGGAAACTTGCTTTCAAATACATGTAAAGAGAACATCTGTCATCTTGCTGCTAGAGAGCACAGCTTCCAGGCGAATGAGACCATGTTTGTAATGTAGCACTTCCTATCGAATTCCACACACATTCTAAAATTGTAGTGATATGTGTTAGTATTATCCAATGTAATCATCGGAATGTATTAACCAAGCAACGATGAAGATGCGAGTCAGCCATGCTAAGATATTAACTTTTATCCTGGGGGCTAAATGTCAACGTATGGGAAAGAGGCAGAACTCGTCGAGCTATCTTACTGGCCTGAAATCACACAAAGCCAACTAAAGGACAGGCACTTTTTGTGAATTATCTAATGCAATGATCATCAAGCTGCAGACAAGACGTTGGTCTTGGTTCTTGCGGGTTCTTCCCTTCCATGTGGCCAAAAAGTCATGCAAAATCATGCAGATGCAGTCATTTTCCCGCTTAATGTCTGAATCCTTGACTTTAGCACACATTGGAGCACTAGTTATGCTTCTTCCCTATCTCTAAACTACAGGGGACATTTTGAAGTGCATACTTTGCCAACTACTCCACTACGTCTCACTCATCATTGGTAGAATATTAGTCAGGCATAACATTTTATGCATCTTGAAAATATTCAATATAAACGCTGTTCTGCAAGAATAAGCAGTTACGCGCGGCCAATCCAAGCAAGCTTTCTGCGATGCTCTGAAGACGGTCTGAAGCGGGGATGCTGAAGTGCTGCATTCCAGGCGCAGTGAAACCTACACTTACACTTAATTGCCTATTAAAAACAGCTGTTAACATAGGTAATGACCAGTTTGCGAAAGCAATAACTAACTCAAGTCACAGTTCATGGCACTGCCTGATAACTTGCAGTGGAGTTATTTGACTGGTGCCGGTCACCGATTTTTGCAGCCCGACATGCACTTTGTTTTTCGCCCAGAGATTCAGTGACAGGCTCTCTTCTAGTGTGTTTAAAAGTCACATCATTATACCTGCGTGTGCATGCTGCCCGTGTGCCTGTGAAGCTGGCCTGGGCTACCCTGAAAAGCTGCACGTGACGGCAGAAAATTGGAGACTCCTGTGACAGACTCGAATCTTAAGCTTTTGATACGGCCAGTTGAGCAGGCAGGAATGCTTGGCGCTCAGGGTTCTGCTCCAGTTGTTCGGAATGCTCTCCCTCCTAGGAGCGGAAATACATATTTATGGCACGAACGATATGAAGGGAAATGTAGCAAAACCTGCTACTGACTCCCTATTTCCAGAAACGCAGGGTACACCCAGGCTCGGACTGGCCTACAGGGCAATAGGCCCAAGGCCGAAAGAAAAATACAAAATGCTGGTGTGGGCCAGTTTTTTTTGGTCAAAGTGGGCCACTTTTTCGGTCAATGTGGGCCAGTTTGATGAGGTACTTCACTATGCAGTTAGTAGTTTTGACCAGTGTTGCTGAATACATATTATTTAAAATGCACAATTTGTATAACATTTTATCAAAAAAAAACTCACACTTGGTTACTATTCAAACAGTGGCACAAAAGGAATTAATAGCCATTTGAAACTGTGGGCCACTTTTTCATTGGTGCATGTGACAATGTTATGGCCCAGTCCGACCCTGGGTACACCCTGTTTTAGCAAAGCGCAGAGCAAGATGATTGGAGTGGAGCAGGATGAGAGGGGTTCAATCTGGGTTTTGGGGCCGAAAGTGGAACATCTACAGACTGACCCTTTAATGTTATTTAATGCCCATTGGGCATTTTATCTGTAACCTGGATGACTACTTCCAAAGTCACAAAGGATACGAAACTGTGCAACATAATATCTGTTTTGGGACAACAATCTTAGGTTCGGAATACACTATATGGCGGTGTTGGGAACACAAATGTAAACTCATAAAATCCATGGACCCGCAAAACTTTGCCCTAACTGCGAGACAAGCACAACTCTCAAAAATACTGCGACTGTTTCCGCTGGATGCAGAGTGACTACCATTACTGAACACTGAAGCTGAATATTCATTCTGCACTGAGGTGTATGGACAGCGTGCTTCGAAAGATGGCAGAAACTATTGTGTGAGAAAGGCCTGAATAATGCGAGTCATTGGTGGCTGACTCCTATTGAAATTGTGTGGCGTCATTGCTTCTCGTACTTTGCAGAACATCAACTAACATGTCAAACTTCTACCCCCAGCATCCTCTAAAGTATTAGACTGAGCCGCTCATACACATTTCAGACCTTGAGCAGCCTGGCTCCTGGATCACTGCCTTATCGCTATGAGGTGCTCTATACACCGCATGCAGATGAGTGTTTCTGCTCTGCAGCAAGTCTGCTAGCTCTTTTATTGTGCCCACTAGCACATCCTGAACACCAACTCTGGTATAAAGTCTCAGAAATTCATGATGATGCCCCAGATGTTTTCCTCTCTTTCTTTGGGGCACACTTTTTATCGTCTCCTTACTTCACTCATAAAACCCTTCAATATTCTCTTGGTCATTTCTTCTTCTGACCGCCTGTAACTCGGAAACAGTTTAACAAAGAAACATATCCGCCACTGCTCCCCGTCAATCATCACCCGGGTCATCACTTTCTGAAATCAGATAATTGACTATTTCCTCTCCTCCATGTTGCAAACACATCCTTTCAAAATACTCCTTATTGTCAAGTAAGACCCAACCTCCACTGACTCCTCCATGTAAGCCATGCTCTTGCATATTGACATCAATTTTTGCATCTTGCTAAGCATCCCTAACAGATGAGTGTCTATCTCCGGTACAAAACCCATGCAACCTCCTCCAATGCAAGCCAAATAAGGCGCCCACAATATTGTTACCCCTTCCCAGAATGTGGTTCCCTTGAATGCTTTGTTCAGTGTCATGCACTGCACACGTTTCTTCAGCATTCTCTGAGCCATGATATCCCCTGCACAGTCTCTTTTCACCGGTCCTACTAACACTTTGTTATCTAGATATACAGGCCCTGATTCACAGAACGTTTTCCTATGGGATAGCGCCATTATAAAACACTTCCATTCATCATGGCCATTGTGACTATCTCCCATTCCAGCTTATCTCACCACGAAGTGTAAATGCCAAATTAAATCCATAGAGTTCCAGTAAGGTACCACTATCTCTTACGAAAGTGTTGTCCACCCTTCCGTAGACATTCCAAATAGAAACGTAATCAGCAGCTCCAGATGCATCTAAAAATATTTGTGCAGATGAGTCCATGGAATTTCACCTACTACATTTATCCCTATTGATTCTACTGAGATGTGTCTGTCAAAGGCTGTGGTCTGCCTTCAGTATGGAGAACATGAACAGTCTGGGGTGCCGCTTGGATATGCCTGAAGAAGATGCAGCCTGGACGTAACTCTTTGTGGGAAAAATAAGATGTATTAAAAAAGGCAAGCTATTGAAAGCGGCATCCTTTCTTCCCCAAGATCTTCTTTTGGTCATCTCTGAACAGATTATTTAAAAGACATGGCTGCATCTTTTCTAGTTCTATAGATGGCAACATTTGGACATTTGCCCTCCTGTTTTTGGAAGTCAGTTCTTGTGCCACTTTTTCATATGAAAACATTGTTTTGTAGGCTATCTCATGTTATGTTATGTTATAACATTTCTATAGCGCTAAAGCCCTAAGGCGTCTAAGCGCTCCATCACAAGCAGGAAAGGTCAGTGAGGATAACCGAAGATAGAGTTAGATGAACAGTTCTGTCTTTAGGAGCTTCCGAAACGCCAGATGATTGCTTTCTGCTCGGAGCCCCAGTGGTAGGTTGTTCCAGGCCTTAGCCACGAGCACAAGGAAAGAGCGTCCATTTCCACGCACAAGGAAAGAGCGTCCATTTCCACGGGCTCTCTTTGTCCTTGTCACCTGCAGACATAGAGTATATGTGGAGCGAAGGTTTCTTGCAGGTTGGTAAGCCGAGATTTTGTCCTTTAAATAGTTTGGGGCTGTCCCATAGATGCATTTGTGACCCAGGGTTAGCATTTTGAAGGAGATCCTGGCTGATATTGGAAGCCAGTGTAACTCCCTTCTTGCATCGGAGGTGGGTCCATGCCTTTTCATACCGTAGATTATACGCACAGAGGCATTTTGAATTTTCTGCAGTCTGTGGATGTCCTCTCTACTAGCCCCCCCCCCAGCCCCCCCCCCCCCCAACAGAGCGTTACACTAGTCCAGGCGTGGTAAAATCACAGCTCTGACTAACTTGGCTCGGTTTTTTTTAGAAATGAGAGGGGCGACCTGCCTCAATACTCGCAGATGATATTGAGTATTTTTTTCAATGGCATCTACATGTGCACCTGCATCCAGGGAAGCCTCCATGAATGCACCTAGTGTCTTCACCTTGTCAACGACTTTAATGAGACTGTCGTCAACCAGGAAGCCAGAGAAAACCGAGGCTAATGCCTCTCTAGATTTTTTGGACCCATAAATCATGAGTTCCGTCTTTCCTGCATTCAGGCATAGCCAGTTTGTGGTCATCCAATCTTTTATCACACTATATACCTCATTTAGTTTGAGTTGGTCTGCTTGATGGTCTCCTGATAGTTCCATTGACAGCTGGAAGTCGTCTGCATAGTTTGTGAAGAAATATCCCAGCTTCTCCAGTTCTCTACAGAGAGGAACAATATAGATATTGAAAAGCAGGGGTGACAAACATGCTCCCTGCGGGATACCACATAGGATGGTTTCTACTTCCGAGAAAGCCCCACCCCAATGTACCCTGGATCTTCTACTCTCCAAAAAGGATCTAACCCAGTTTACGGTCTCGGTGGCCAAGCCGCCGGTATCGAGCAGTCTGTGGAGTAAGATCTTATGATCCAAGAGATCAAAAGCAGCACTGAGGTCTAGTAATATTAACAGGCCTGATCTACATTTCTCAATTAGAGACAGCATGTGGGTCTGAAGATCAACCAAGGCGCTTTCTGTGCCATGGAAGCGGCGAAAACCCAATTGCCTCTCATGCAGCCTGCCAGTATTTTCAATGTGTGATTGAAGTTGTGTAGTGGCGACCTTGTCTACCAATTTCAAGAAAAGAGGGTGTTGGTAATAGGTCGATAGTTGGTGGCATCCTTGGGGTCCAGGCCGGTTTTTTTTAGAAGAGGGGTAACTGCCACTGTTTTAATGGCTTGTGGAACTGTGCAATGCCTGAAGGAGGCGTTTACAAATCTGCACAGAAAAGGTGCAAAAATTCTCTGATGGTTTAGTATAATTTTGGACGGGATGAGGTCCCCTGGGCAGCTGGTGGGGTTCATGGCTCTCATGGTATTTCCAACCTCAGTGACTGTGATTTCAGGAAATTTGAAACCAGTATGGATTGATTTTAGCTCCTCCTTTTGTGATTCAATATGATTAATCAAATGATTCGGTTTTACCTCTTGTGCTATAGAGGAATTAGTCTCAAGGGTTTGGTTGTGTAGTTGTCTCTGAATTTTATCTTGAGCGCATGTAAGTTTGTCGGAAAAGGCCTTCTGCGTTCTAACACAGTCCTCTTTAGTAGGGGTAATTGAATGATTTAAAATTTCTGGTTTCTGGAAGAGATGAAAAAGTTCCTTGGTGTCATTATTGTCTGAATCAATTTGGTCGTTATAATAGGTCTGCTTGGCTCATGAGTACTGGTAAAGCACACTACCAACACTGAGCTAGCCTCTTGCTGTGAACGTGTGCTGATAAGTCTTGATAAGTTGGCTAAAACATAGGTGATTCTCAACCACTGTGACATGGATTGGCAGAGAATTCTACAGCACTGACACAACGAAATAAAAATGTGTGGCCTCCTGTACGGGTTCTTCAGATTTTAGGGATTGAGACAAATCGATGGACAGAGACAGATAGAGATTATGCTGTTGCTGACCTGTTGCTGACCTTAAGGCACATGTAGCATGGAATAGCCTCATTTGGCCTTAAAGAAAGACACAACCGAATAATTGAATGCCTTGTTAGTGATGCACAGGGCCTGAAGGTAACGCAAGACTTCACAGGTAGCCAGTCCAGCTAACGCAAATACCGCAGTGCTTTGGAGATGTGCTCTGCCAGGAATCGAGTAACCTGGTCTGATGATGTTGTCACCCAGAAGCCCACTCTAGGAAAGTACTGAACATTTCAAATATTCTTCCAGGCACCAAAATGACCCTGGCCAGGGCCCGTTTGGAATATAGATCTGTCCCGCATACTGACACCAAGTGAAAGTCTGGTGTGTGCACAACAACTAAAAGTATGACTGTATGTCATGTGGGGTCATGTCGGCACCTGTGCTGCATTGTTGTATTAGATATGGTCCGTGCTCAATATCAAAACACAGCACAGAACTCTGATCTTGTCCAATTCGTTAGTTCAAACACGCACCTTATGGACATGAAAAGTGGTGAATGAGCCTGCATACGGCCACTCCCTTATTAGGGGGTTGGTCTCAGAGGGATTGGCGTATTTGTGTATGTCGGCCCTTCTGTGAATGGGGCTGTCGTTCTATCCTCCTGCAGGTCTTTGAGCAAATTCCTGGCAGCGTCTCCTTTGTGGAGTGGAAGGGCTCAAACCTCTACTCAAACCACTGCATCCAATGAAGGAAGTCGTTCCTGCACAAGATGTATAGCCCTGCTCAGGGCCTATCTGGATGAATCAGAGGAAGGTGCCTTTCCAACAGTGCCCATGTAGCACCCATTCCACTGACCCTGATCATGAGATCCGCTCTCTTCCACTGGACCGGATCAATCCATCAGTGTTTTCTTTGCCTGGGGCTGCACACCTTCATGCCTTCACTCACATGCCGACTTCGTACATTGCCTATTGTTGTTATGCCAACAGACATGGCTATGCGGTTCCCGCTACACTGCACACCATTGGACTGGTTGAGTCCGGGTAAGCCAGTGATGGCCAATCTCTTAGAACTTTCGGATGGGAGGATAGTTCTGTGGCCATGCGTGGGTCTTGGAAGGAAGACCACGCTGAGCAAACACAGGTACCAATCCCAGACCCGTGCTTAAAAAAAAAAACGAGTGTGTTATAAATAACCTGCCCTTCCACAATGAAACTAGTGAATGATACCTACGGGTTATGTGCGCTCTAAAAAATACAAATACAAATGTCTGCGCTAAGCTCTTTACTTACCGCTGATTCCAAATAAACCATGGTGTATTAAGGTAACTGACCCCCACTTTCTGAAGTTGTATGTGTTTGAGGCTTTGTAGCTAGTGACATGTCTACTACCTCCTTTCTCTTCCAAGTAATTGAAAAGTATCCACAAACTGCTGTGTTCATTGTCTGTCTTTGGTGGCTGGCATCAAATGTGCCACTAATGGTTTTGTAGTGCCCCTAGATGGTTAGATCTGTTGCTTTGCTTTTCTTGCACATTCTGAGGTTGCCCGTGCCTTTTTTCTTGCCCCTTTACCTCCTTTAGTCTCGTACCATGTTAGCCTTTTCTTCAGCTTTATACTTTTTTCTGTTACATTGGAGACTCAAACGCTTTCATCAGCTCGCCAGACTGCCATTTGCATTTTCCATTTCAACTGCCCCTTTATTCTCCCCACTCACCCGCCTTTCCACTTGTTTACAACATACTCTCGCTTCAGGTGGACATCCTTGTCACCATTATACATCTTACCCCTTCCTTGACCCTTGCCCCTAGTACCTACATGGGCACAGACACCCTCTGCCATACTCACCACTGATTAGTCTACATACTGTTTCAGCTGTGCTTCTGGCCTGTCTAGCTCTTCTCTCCCACTGATCTGTAGGTATTTGATTCCTGCAACTCTGAGCTCCAGAAACAACTTCATATCCCTCTCTTTGGCACAAGAGTGTCAAAGCTTTTCTAATATGGCACAAATGTTCATTGGCAAACTTTGCCTCAGTGCTAATACCATGTAAAATTACACTTGCACTGGGCCAAAGTTTCTGTAATCGAGCCCCTGGAAATGTAGATGTAAGGTAGATGGTGTCAAAACTGTAAGAAATACTTATTAGAGGTGTCTTAATACATATTTACAGTCTGCCTCCTTCCAAATAAAAGCAATTGTAATAGAAATGAAAAAACAGCAAAACCGAAGTAATAGAGTTTAAAGTTTTTTGTTTTTCGCGCCGTTTCTGCGACATGTACATGAGGCATGTAAGTGAACACGTTGAGATTACCTTTGTCATACAGTGCTGACACGAGCACAATTAATTGGTAAATTGTACCTGCTACTAATACGTTTCCTGGGGCGCAGGCGCGCTGATGTTATCTGAGGTTGTTCTTGTTTTGGTTGTGGCGCTTTGCTTGCGGAGGTCTCTCCTTTCAAACCCGCGAATGGAAGGCGAAGCCGGGCTGGGAGAGAACGCCTGTGGGCGCAGAGAGGGCGTGTGTCTGTGTGTTGTGGGCTGCCTTGTGGGTGCGCAGAGGCAGGGAGGTGTTGTGGATTGATTGCGAATTCCCGTGGCGCGCACGGTGCCCTGTTCAGAGCCCAAGAGCTGTTTCTGTCAACACGCGGAGCTGGTTTGAACTAGCCCCGCAGACTGCAGCCCGTGTTTACAGCAAACAGCAGAAGCATGCCTGGCTCCCGCCGCTCGTTCAACCCATGAGGAGATCAAGTTCTCCTTTCACTTGGGCTGCTCCCAAAAGGTGCGGTGAGCCGCCTTGCAGAGACGCTGCCCCAGAGGTCAAAACAAAGCTGCTGTTTGTGTACTTACAACATTACCAAAGCGGCACCACAAGGCATGCCATGCCACCGTCCACGGCCCTGGATTGGCTATCGCGATGCAAGGGTGCAGCAGCAGATGCGAGTAATGAGTGCGTGGGGATTCTTTTCTAATGAAACGAAGAAGTAAAGAGAATGTCATACACTAGAAACTTGGAATCAAATAGCTGGGACTGTACTGTTTCTCGAGGGTTGGATAGCACTTGCCCATTTATTGATTGATTGATAGGTTATTTATAAGGTGCCTACACACAAGTGTTTCAAGGCCCCACCAGGCAGGAGGGAGAAACAGGAAAGAACAGTACAAATGATCTTATTAGGCTTAGGATCATTTAGATTGTGAATGTGCGCAGACAAGAAGTGCAGGGGAAAAGTGCACCGAGTAGAAGGAAGGCAGAAGGGCCCGAAAGCAAGTGCTAGGTACTGTGCAGGGGTTGGTGGGGGTTGGGGGGGGCAGTTGTCCTATACAATTCAGAGGAGCACCAGGCATCCAGTGAATGTACCTGTGCAGGAGGAAGGGAAGGCAGAGAGAACAGGAGGTGAGGAGAGGAAGAGAGAAGGAAGATTAGAAAAAGAAGGTCTTGAGGAGCATCCGCAACTTAAGGAGGTCCGGCTTAAGGCAGAAAGTGGCAGGGATACCGCAGTGTTGCTAGGGGGATCCTGGGGGGCCAGTGCCCCCTCAGAAACCCTGTGCCCCCCCTTGTGCCCCCATACCTAAGGCAAGCAGTGACTGTGTTCTCTGTTCGAGGTGTTATTTGTGACACTCACTGAGGCAAATGTCTGCAGATCACAGGGCAATACTCCTTTTGTCTCAAAGCGAGCAGTGATAGAGCAGCTTGCAGCCCCTCCCATCAGAATGTAGTCCACGAAAGTGCTAATGATGGGCCATTAGTCACTGAATTGTTTTGTGCCTGCATTCTGACGGGAGGGGAGGTACAGTGGGGTGTGGGTAGTTGGTATGCACAAAAGCCTCTCTGCAGGAGTGCTTGTGACGTCACACATTACCTTTCATAGGTGCCCCCCACTTTTGTCTGTGCCCGCCCTACTTTTTTCTTTGGCCCCCTCTGTGCCCCTCGTAAATATGATTCCTGGCGCCGCCACTGGCAGGGAGACCATTCCAAAGGGCAGCACCTCCAGAGGAGAGAGATCTACCACCCAGTCTCTGCTTGGAGAAGCGACTCACCTGCAGAGAATTGAAGTAGACAAGCAGAGGTCTCTGAAAGGAAGGTAGGAAGATAGCGTTGGAGATAGTATGGGCCCCAGCCCCAGAAGGCCTTGTGGACGATGCAGAGGGTCTTAAACCTGAACCTTGCAGCCAGTGGAGGGATTTCAGAGTCGGCGAGATGTGGTCCCTGGGCTTGAGGCCAAGGATAAATCGTGCAGTTCTGTTTTGCATAAGTTGCAGAGGGTAGAGTTAGGTAGATTGAGAAAGAGGCTGTTGCAATAGTCAAGCCTAGAGAGAACCAGGGCTCTGGAGACAGTGAGCGTTTGAGGGAAGGTGAGAAAAGGTAGAATACCTCTGAGGAAATGGTAGTTGGAAATGGCACTTTTTGGAGATGTCTGTGATGTGTGGAAAGAAGGAGTGAGTCGAAGATGATCCTGAGGTTTTTTCCCTCACAAGTGGGCGAGAGCACAGGGCCAAGAGAGGCTGGCCTGAGTGAAAGGGGAAAGGTGGGAGCAAGGCATAGATCATTAGAGCCACACCATGCCTAAATAGCGGAAAGACAGTCATGGGATGAGCGGGGAAGAGGAGGAGGCCGAGGGTAGCCTGAAATAGAGCTGCGTATCGTCCGCATAACACTGACAGAGGAAAAGGTAGAAATCAGGCAGGCCAAGGGGGCCAGATAGACATTGAAAAACCAGGCAGAGCACCACATATTGAGAGTGTGATGGAGGAGAAGAAGGACCAAGTAGAACCTGGGAAGGTCGGTCCAAGACGAAAGAGGATAGCCATGCCAGAACCTGAACCGTGATGCCCATGGTATCTCGGAAATGGGTGATCAGGATGTTGTGGTTCACTGTGTCAAAAACAGAAGATAGGTCGAGGAGGATGAGGACAGAGTGAGAGTTAGAGTCAAGGTTAGAGAGAAAATCTTCACGGATGTTCAGGAGAGCTGGTTCCGTGCCTCTGGCTGCTCTGAAGCCAGACTGGTGGTCATGGAGACAACCAACAAATCCATTGTGGAGGGTTAGCTGGGAGATCTCTCCCGGAGTTTGCCCAGAAAAGGAGTAATAGAAATTGGGTGATAATTTGCCTGGATGGAGAGGTCGGCAGAAGGCTTTTTGAGCAGGGGATGCACAAGGGAGTGCTTGAGCGGAGAAGTGAAGACTCCATTGGCAAAGGAGTGGTTGCGGTGATCGGCCAATGCAAGATCGAGAGAGTCAATGTTGTCCTTAATGGTTCTGGAGGGGAACATTCTGCCCATACCTTGATCCCCCCACCATACCCCCTTCCCTATCTCCCACACCCCTTGGCACTGAACTTGCGCGTTCCAAATATCAAGACCCAATAGGACCATTTTGTGTTTTTGTATTGTTACTATTGCTGCTTATTTACTCCCATGCTCCCTCCTCACTTCTATCTTGTGGCGCCTGGAAACTCTACTTATACCCCGCCTTCACTTTTATTAGCAGTTTCTCGGCTTGCATAGATGTTCTGCTTTTCTCCTGATATAAATCAAAAAGAGACATGTCTGTATTGAAAACTGTTAAGTTAGGTTAAAACATTAGTTTCTATTCTGTATTTGTGAAAGATGGACTTGTGGAACGCCTGATGTATGTCCTGAATTGTAATTTACAAGGCAAAACAATGAGTTGTAAAAGTGTTTGGAAATGGATGGCGTGAAGTGTGAGTGTGCATTTAAAAACTTTCAGTTTGTGTGTATACACGTATTTGTGAGTGATGCCATACTAGATACATATATGCTCACAAGTATGGGTAAGGCAGGACCGCAACTAGAATGAAAGTTCAGGGGTCACTAATGCATTAAATCTTAAGGGTGGGGCTACCATCTGAGACCTTATGTGGGAGGATCAAAATCTCTTGTATGGTGGCCAATTCTAGTTGTCCCAAAGGAATGTTTAAGGGAATTAGTTTCAAATTACCAGCCAATGGTGAAATGTAATGCAAAATGGGCCAGTGACATGGCCGAAAGACATGATTGGTTTTAAATACACAATGCACATTTTGATGGTAACTACCAGCCTGGTAATGCTGTTTTTGTGGCCGATGGTTGGATTTGTCAGTTGGTAGTTCATGGTGCATATCAACTGCATTGTATTATAATCCCATGTAAAACTGAGTGGCACTACAGTTGCAGTGTCTTTGAGGTGTCAGTGGGCAGTCAGAAGGGAGGTCCCAGGAAATTGACCATATACTGTGGTTCCTGAATTTGTGTCATGGCATAGTGTCACAAGAAATAGCATCCCCTAGCCGAACAACTTATCGCTATACATGACTCCAGGAGCAAAACAACATAGGTTACACAATACAACATACACCAACCGAAGGCAAATGTTGACACTACATTTCCCCATATATCAAACTAACCCACCAAAGCTACACAAACTCAGCTCTCCACACTTCTTAAACACCACTTTGACAGATACCACAGTGAACCACAGAAACAATTTACGTTAGCGACTGGAGCACAAATTAACCACTCCTTTAGACAAGTTACAAAGCAGCTAAATGTACAAACAAAAGTTAGCCTTATCTTTTCAGATCAGCACACATCAACATTCCAAATAACTATCCTTGCCCTGCCCTGTGTTAGTCTCAATGCCCACCATTTACAGATTCAGAAGCTCCAAGAAACCGTGAAAAGGGAAGATGATGTCATATGCAAGACTAAACTGCAGACCATAACCGGGGATAGCAAAGATTTTCACATATTCACATTTGGGGTAGTACTCTGAACAGCCCAGGCACTGCTGGTGACTGGCATCAACAGGGCAGGAAATTTAAGTCAGTCTTCTATGCTACAATTTGTGGTACCGTGACTGGCAAGTGAGACTATGGCCCTGATTCATGGAATCATTTGTGTGTAAAACGGGTATTTGTGTGCCATTCTAGCCACAAATCCCCATTCATTAAACATGGATTTGCTGGCAGAATGGCACGTAAATCTCTGTTTTACACGCAAATAATTCCATGAATCATGGCCTAAGTAGCTGCCTCTGAAGTTAAGTGATAAGCGAACGAAGGATGGACACTGCAACAAGTATGCAATTTTAAGCAGTGTCAATATGAGCTACTAATGGAGGAGAAGGAGACACATTTTTGTTCCTAAAACCACGAAATCTGCCCCAGATTTTCTTAAAAAGAAAATTGTATTCATATACACGAGGAACAATGCTCTTTTGATCACAAAGGAACATACAATAGATAAGAAATCAGATTTAACAGGAAACAGTGAGCTACTTACTGGTGTGAGTTTGAGGGACATTCTGACCAGGTTGTGGAGTTGTGGAGGGGAGTAAATGGAACAGTCACCGGGTACAATACATAAATGGATACACATAGATTAAGGACAACAAACATTGGACATTTTTAAGTGCAGGTAGGCAGTACGGCCAGCTGTGCTTCAGACATGACCATGATGGGTGAAGTGCTAGAATGGAGTCAGAGGAAGTGACAGAGGCAGGTTAGAGGCGAAGGAAACATTTTAAATAGCAGGCAGAGTAGATGTACGTTAAGTGAGTAACTCAGAGACGAGGATGTAAGCTTTTAGTTTGGTTTTGAACAAATCCGTGTGGGCTGTTTCTCGGATGTCCGGGGGAAGAGAATTCCATGCAAGTGGAGCCAGAAGAGAGAACAAACAGAAGAGAAAGAAAGCACAGGGAGGATGAGGAGCCACAACGGTAGTCGAGGATGCAGAACAGAGATTATGAGAAGGTATATAGATTGAGCTGGATTGAGGAGGATAGATACAGTGGTGCCTTACCGTTGATAGATTTGTGAACCAGGAGAAGACATTTAAATCTGGCCCTGTTTGCATCACCAGCCACCCAGCCTGGTGATGTTACGAGGAAGTAGGGAGTTCGAAGAGAGTCTTGGAGGCGAAGTTAATGATCTTGTCGAGAAGACAGAAAGCATAGTTGGGAAGACCAAAGAGCATACTGGCGCTGTAGTCCAGTTTAGAGAAGACAAGAGTGGTAAACAGATGCTTGGTGGTATTGAAAGGAAGGAGGTGCCTGGTTTATTTAGGAGGTTGAGGCAAGCTTCTCTTCCCGTTTTGAAGATGAAAGAAGTGAAGTTGTGAGAAGTGTCATAGATGACTCCAAGGTTTCTAGCTGAAGAAGAGTAGGGGAGAGTGGCCGGTGGGAACTGGAAAGGCAGAGGAAGATATGAGAGAGAGCCTACTTCTAAGTACTGTACTTTCTGCAGTTAAGTGACGTGTGAGATTACACACTTTGTTTAAGCAATGACCCTAGGACTTTAGCCCCCTTTGCAAATTAGACACTTGACCACATAATCTAATTGTAATGAATATAGAATTTTTGGATTTCAAGACTAGTCCTACTATTTAAAATAATGATAGCCTGAAAAATATTCGATTTTCCAGCACTGTGCTTTCAGCACTTAAGAAACACACGGAATACATTGACATAAACATTTAAATTGCATGACAGGACCTGGTACCTTTGGCTTTGGGTGCTAAGAGGTCCCTTGAATGCAATTTCAGTCATTGGCCCTATGAAGTGCAAAACAAATGTCTAAAAGCATGTGTAGTCACCTGGCCATCTTTGCTTTTTTCAAGTTATAGTGAAAATTGACTGAATGCCACTTGCCATATATACGTGACAGACAGTGTTTGCAATGGATTCGATTAGGTTCAACACAAAGTCAAAGATGACAGAGTCAACCGTCTCCTTCTTCTCTTTATTTCCTCTCATTGCACTAAATACATATTGCCTTCAAACCAGGAGGTTCCTAACGTTTTCTCCCAAAAACCTTTGGAACATCAAGCCCCTTTAGCATCTATCTCTGGAATCCCCCCCACCCTACAGAATCTGCATGCATCATCTGAACCTTGTACAGAGTTTCAATTACGAGCAGGACAATATATTTACGATGCAAAACTAAAACATATGTGATATTTGTATGATTTCCACTACATGCATATAACAGATACCTTTGGAATCCGTCAACTTTTAGCTGGTGTAAAAAGCAGTCAGATGCCATAAGAATCCAAAGCTGTTGAACCAGCATGAACATGTCATGATGGCTTAAAGGTTTGTGCCTTTGTATGACTGAGAGGCAGTCCCCTTATTGCTATGGCTCTGAACATCGTCACATGGAATATTCGTGGTCTAAGCAATTTCACTAAGGCCCGCAGGATAACTGCCTATGCCCAGCGACATGGCGCCAAAATCCTCTTTCTCCAAGAAACCCACGCTCTTGGGCACCTAGCAGCATGTCTCGCCCCCACGTGGGGCAACAACAGATTCTATACGAAGTACTCCACCCAATCCAGGGGGGTCCTTACTCTAATCCATAAGTCAGTCCAGTTTTCCCTGTGCTCCAGCCATATTTTCCCTGAGGGTAGATACGTGATCCTCTATTGCTCACTCGCTAATATGGAATGCCTCCTAGTGAACACATATGCCCCGAACTTTGATGCCCCTGAGTTCTTTGATGCCATCACCACCACGCTTCTGAAATATATTGGGATTCCCATCATTTGGGGCGGGACATGAATTTGATCCTAGACAAAGACCTGGATAGGTCCGGGAGGGCCCGCAGAGCCCCATCACGCACAGCCCATAGGTTACACGCCCATATTGACACACTAGATCTCAGAGATGCATGGAGAGCTCTCAACCCACAGGTTAGAGAGTACACTTTTTACTCATCGGTACACGACAGCCTCTCCAGGATCGACCTTTTCCTCATATTGAGCTGCATGATGGGCAGGGTCATAGAGACCAAGATATTACCACGCACTCTATCGGACCTTTCACCGGTAACACTCCAGCTAACACTGGGACACGACCAGCCCCCCCGCTCCTCTTGGAGATTTAAGTCGGAGGCCCTGCTAGACATAGTCTTTAAAGCCGATATCTTAGCTGACATCAACACCTTCTTCGAGTGCAACAACAGGCATGACACCTCTGATGGAGTGTGCTGGGAGGCATTCAAGGTCTTCATCAGAGGGATGTGCATATCTAGAGAGGCTGGGGTCCTCAAAGCCATAGAAATAGCTTGCAACAGTGAGAAGCGAAATTAAAAGAGCTAGAGAGGGCATATGCCACCTCCTCTTCCCTGACCACACTGGCACAGATTAGAGCGGAATTAGAAACGTTCGAGTCTCACGCCCTAAGAGAAGTTTGGTACTTCGCCCGCCCTGTGGCGGCCAGGAAGTATGCTGAGGGGGATAGGCCAGGTAGGACACTGTCCAGACTGGTCTGAACTGAGGGGGGCAGGAACCGCATTGATTGCGTCAAGTACACACGAGGCACCATGTGCTGGTCCGACCAGGATATCCTTGGGACATTCAACACATTCTATACGACCCTGTATGGCCCCCAGGAAGAACACAGCCTGCAAGACACCGACGCCCATTTAGATCAAATCCGCATGACCCTCCTCTCCCGCGCGACCAGCAACCTCCTTGAGGCCCCTATCACCCTCGATGCGATAACCACGGTCATCTCGAACTGCCCTAGGGGCAAAGCGCCAGGCCCGGACGGCCTCACCTCAGAGTTTTATCGGGAGCATGTAGCCATTCTGGCACCCGGACTCCTGGAGGTGTGGAACGAATCCCTAGAGTCAAACATCCTACCCCAATCCATGCATGAGGCGCTTATAACTGTATTACCCAAGCCAGGTAAACCGTTGGACGAATGTGGGTCTTATAGGCCCCTTTCTCTGATCAACACTGACACAAAAATATTTTCCAAGATCATTGCCGATAGATTTCTCCCCATTATGCCCCACTTAGTCCACCCCGACCATAGTGGCTTTGTGCCTGGCAGATCCACCTCCCTTAACATCTGTCACCTGTTCAATGTTCTGGCTAGAATTGACCCCAACGCACAGGCCGTGGCGGTCACCCTCGATGCCCAGAAGGCATTTCATATGGTGTCCTGGCAATACATGTGGGCGGTGCTCCACAAAATGGGAATTGGCCCACGCATGAGGTCGTACATCAAACTCCTCTACACAAGCCTCGCAGCCAGAGTCCTGGTCAACCCCAGGACCTCGGCCCCCTTTACTCTCCACAGAGGTACCTGCCAGGGCTGCCCGTTTTCTCCGATACTCTTTGCGCTCGCCATAGAGCCCATGGCTGATAACGTAAGGGACAAACATACGCATAAAGGTATACGTCTCCGTGATACTCCCGAGATCATTTCTCTATATGCCGACGACGTGCTCCTATATATTACAGACCCGGCTGCCCACCTAGACCCGATATTGAGAGACATAACCAAAATTGGCACTTTCTCGGGCTTCACCATAAATTATTCCAAATCTGAAATCTTCCCGCTCACCCCGTCCACTACACAACCGTCCTGCGAATTCCCCCTCTGATGGTCACCGAGAGGCATCAGGTACCTTGGAGTGCAGGTGTCCCTCACTAAAGATTCACTGTTGGCTGACAACTATGCGGCTGTGGCGCAGCTTGCTGAGGCTCAAATGTTGAAATGGTGCAGTCTCCCACTCTCTTTGTCGGGTAGACTATCTCTAATCAAACTGATTATGGTCCCTAAATTCCTCTACGTCTTCACAAATGTGCTGATCTGGCCCGGAAAGCGAAATTTAAGGAACTTACATGCTGCGTGTGCCCAATTTCTGTGTCACTCGTGCGCAGTTCGTAAGAAATGGCAACACATTACCCTTCCCTATGGTAACGGGGGTTTCACCGCCCCCGATTTTGCCAAATATTGGACAGCTGCACAGGCCCAACACGCCACATACTGGTACACGTTCTCCGACCTCCCCCCACATGTGAAGCTCGAGAAACTAGCGAGCGAGAGCGTTAACACCCTCTCCCTCATTCTCCACCACACATATCACTCCGACGCCCCGGCAGACCCTGTAGCGGCCACTGTCAAGGCCTGGAAATATATCTTGCAGATGCAACCCGACCACCACCCGTACTACAAATGGCTGCCCATACGGCAGTTCCCGGGCCTCAGCCCTACACATGATAAGCTTTTAATGAAACACTGGCATGATCTGGGCTATCGGGCCCTGACCGACTTTTACCCTGATGGGAAGTTTATCACTCCGCAGATGTGGCGCCCCGGACACCTAGGTACTGCATTGGAACTGCTACAATACAACAGGCTGAGGGCGGCGTTCCACACCTGGTGGCCCTCATACCCAGATGAGCCCCCAGACTCACCTGAGATCCAGTATATATCCAACTCGGCTGGTGCTAGGGGAATAGTGTCCGCGCTGTACAAATTGTTGATGGCCGACCCCACAGACGTGCCAGTCAAGGTGCGAGATACGTGGAGTGAGGAGCTGGGCCTCCCCATCACGGACGCAATGTGGGGGAAAATGTGCACACACACTCGAACCACCTCTCTGAATGCCAGGCATAGGTGCATGCAATACAAGCTCCTTAACAGACTATATTACACACCTCAAAGACTGGACAGGTTTGCACACACCAAGGCCCGCACCTGCCCTAAGTGCGGTTCTCCTGCTGCAGATCATACTCATATGTTCGGGTCCTGTGACACGCTGGGCCCATACTGGAAGGCCATAATTGAAGCTCTCTCAGACATCACAGCGTCCCGTATCCATGCAGAACCCCTAGCTGTACTGTTCGGCCTGTGGGATAGCCCGGAGTTGAGGAAAATGTCTAGGTTTCTCAATGTTGCCACCATAATAGCCAAAAAATGCATATTACAATGTTGGAAGCGCCGCCCCCCCCCCTCGTTTGAGATGTTGATGAGGGCCCTCACCTGGACCCAAACGTGCGAGGAGGACTACATCAATACCCTCCCGCTGGCCTCCCGTCCCAGGAATGTGTGGATGGAATTTTGTACATATTTAAATAACAAAGACGACTTAGAACTATTGTCCTCCCCTCCTCCTGGTGACGTAAACTAATCCACTGCTGTGCCGCTTGGATCCGGGAAATGGCCCCACCGGTACCTGCCTAACATTCCCATGTATTGCACTACTATGTATGTATCTGTTGCTATGCTGTACAATGTGTTGATTGTCTGATCTCTCACCATGCCAATAAAGAAAAGTTAAAAAAAAAGAAAACTTTCTTGTCTCTCTCTGCGCCCTGACACCCTCGGGTCTGGCGCGCATTATAAATAATAAAACAAACATTAAAAAAAAAAACGTCTTCACAGAAAAAGCTGCCTTTTTGGGTCTTTAGGGGTGGTTGCCCCAGTGCTAGGGGTACCTTCACTCCTTACTGTAGGAGCTAACAAGCCATGTGGTAGGGATTTCCCCTTGTCTTTATGGGCCCTTCCTTACCGCCTTTGCCCTTACCCTCCTCGGATTTGATGTTATCAATTGCCTTCATATCTGGTTTGGATATGGTCATCTCAGCCTTTTTCTGGACCTGCATGCTCATATACCTGTTGGAAGCCTTGGCAAGCTGTCTAGGGTCTGTGATACTCTTGTCCTTCACATTCTGGTTCAACTCCATCTCAATATTTCTAAGGATATTTTCACATGCAACAAAATTGTACATCCTTTAAAGTGTCAACTTTGATACCTGTGACCCAACCACCCAGATATTTTAAGGAGTGATGTACCAACTCCTCAAAGATGTGACCTCCTTTTCTTGTGAGCTCTCTATAAAGCTCCTGAGGTACTGCTCTGGGTTTTTGCAGAACATTTGAGGACGGTGGCTTTCATTTTCTCACAAATGGTCCTCTCCTCAGGATCCAACTAAATTATAACTTCAGTTCCAGCCATCAGTAAATGGCTCATAAGGGCTACTTCCCAAAACCCTGAAGGCAGTAGGCAAGTTCCAATCCCTAAAACCTAATAGGGTTGGACCAAGTCTTTGGGGATAGGGCGCAAATGCTTTCTTTGTGTACCACTACTCGAGATACTTCCCTCCCTACTCGAAGTTCTGTGATCCTGCTGATTCTATGGTTCAAGTTTACACAGGTCCAGTGTGACCAGATCTCTACGTTTCTGTTCTGTTAAACTGCTCCAGTCTTTTGTGCCTCCCTCTGATCCCTTAGTTTATTGTCTGCAAATACAATTTCTTCTCTCTGTCTCTCCCTATCAACCCTCTGCTTCTGCTCCTCCAAGGCCAACTTACGTGTCTCAAGAAGAAGCTTCCTTCCAGTTAGCACATCCCTAGTTTGACTCCCTTGGTACCTTGAGCCGGGAGGATAGCTCAGGGGAAGCGCATTTGCCTTGGGAGCAAGACAATGCATAGCAACACTGGTTCAAATCCCGGTCTCATGCTTAGAGGCTGGACTCCGGTATTAAGTGCGTTATAAAAGGACAATTTTAATTATAACAGAGGTCTGAGACCTGACTGAGTCCTAAAACCAGTGGGATTTCTGGGGCCTCTGGGAGAATACACTACCCACTCTTCAGACAGAATCGTGGGATGTGCTGTTGCTGTCATTCTCCATGTGCACTTCCACACTCCCAAAGAGAAATGGGTACTCGAGATGGGGCACAATATCACTAATGACCTCCCGAAAACCACCACCTACTTGCTTACTCAAAAGCTTAGAGGCTCATGAACAGTTTAACTTTTCTAAACTTACTGCTGCAGGGGAGTCCCCTTACTTGGCAAAGCTCACACAGATCTCCTACTGACAAGGTGGATGCAGAGTTCATGCCAATTTCCATTCTAACAATAAAAAAATGCTTGTCAGTGAATGTAACGATAACTGCACACTTTTTTATTTTTGATAATAAACCTGTAGCAAAGTCTTTGATAAATCGCAACCGCTACCTACAAATGTGACAAAATTACTTCTACCCCACTGGAATACATGGATGAGTAGTGGCTAAACCGCCTACTCAGACCTCATACTTCTACAAAACAAGAGCGATCACACTCATATAGATGAAACAGACACAGTTAATTGATATACCTCCTTTGCCATTTGTGGTAGCGTGGGCCAAAGGAAGGCTATGCTCTTAAGAGGGGTGTCAATGTAAAACAGTATCAAACCAAACAGCAAAGTACAAGCTTCCTAAAGGTTCAATAAAAATATGTATACTTCAAATAAACACATCAGATGCAAGAATAATTAAAAAGAACAACACCATGCAAAACCCACTCCTGTGCAAAGAACAAGGAATATGCAAGAAATAGAAAGAGGCACTTTGTGAAATGAAACATGGTTGAGAGACAATCAATAACCACAATGTTTGTAAAAGGATATGTTGTGTGCGGGAAAAGGGGATCAAAAGTGACCAACCCTAGGGCCCAAAGTTGGACCAGGGGGCAGTTAGCAGTCAATAGTGCCTACCCACTGTGCCTGGCAGTTCAACAGTGTTGAACCACGTTTGTTTGCCCTGTGTGATCTGTTCAAAGATGATGAATGTGCCAAAAGCAGCTCCAAAATGTCCCTGTGTTTCGAAAGTGTCGAAAGGGCTTGAAACAAGGCTTGACGCTTATTGACAGTGCAACTATGGATCCTGGATGATCTGGATCTCTCTTAGGTTGCTGTGAGTCCCAAGCCAGGGGCTCTGGGATATGATAAGTCCTTATTCTTGTTCTCCAAAACATGTGGGAGGCCGGCCAACTGCTTCAGCGATCATTCACCTCCGGTGAGGTCAGGGTACTGCATCAGCTGGCAGATAGGGAGGTCTTGCTCCAGCAGCTCGTCTCCACCAATGTGCCCAGAATGTTTGTAAGAGAGCAGAGCTTGCCTTTTCCTTGGAACACCTGCCTTTACTTCACAACTAGAAGACTATGTAAAGGATTATCATTCCAGCTGTGTAAAACAGATTATACTTGAATCTGTGAAGTCCAAAGATGAATCAAAGAAGAAGTAGGGGAGACCACCACCTTTATAGACAAAACTCCACAGGTGATTGGACAAAAGCAAGCCTGCTATAAAGGGGACAACGCCTGTCCTTGTGAAAAGTGTTCTTTGTATTTATTTAGTTTCAGCCTAATTCTAAACACCCTGGCATCTATGGTGGACAAACACCCATGCAATCTCTTTACTATCATAGAAACTGGTTGTTGCAAAAGCACAATTAGTTGTGTTTTGCCTGTACACGTATAGAATTGAAAACCACACAATTGCATGAGGTTTAGCAAATGGGCTACTTATAGATTAAATAAAAGTGGTGATAAAGAGGATCTCTGCAAAACACTGCGATTATTTTACTGTTCTTTGGAGAGTAAGCCCCTAAGGCTATGCTTGAGTCCAATCTAGTAAAAAGAACCATATCCAATTTAACATTTAGCCATGGGAGACCAGCAAATCAAATCTATCTAAAGTCTTCTGTGGTGCACAGTGTCCAAAGATACCCCATGATAATCATTTTCAAAAACAAAGTTGGAATCAACTGCGAACTTGCTCATTTCATCTTTCAATCAGAAGGAAGTTAAAACCCATTTCAGCTTGCCCACTGTAACATCATTATGACATTGTACACTGACCTAGAGCTACACATCCCTTTGTAGGTATAGTTCACCTGGACACTTCCAGGTAAGTAGGATTTGACTGTCAGATGAACTTGAAAGTGAAAGGACTGCCACCACTGTAAACCTCCCTGCCCTCCCTCTACTTTGTGACAGAGGTGGCTTATGTTGCTGGTGGGGGGTGGAGAGGCGATTAGCTCAAATTATTCATGAGTCAGTCCTCACAGCTGGGAAATGTTTTCAGGAGAGGTACCTAAATATTTTCCCAAATTAGTGCAAGCGACAGAATGTAGCAAGGAAGCTCAAAATAATTAAGAAGGTTCGGAGGGTTCTCCTCTGAGAACCTTTTAAAAATAATGTGTTCACATTGTGCATTTTGCAGTGCAGTTTTTGAGAAAAAAGAGGTAAAAAACCATGCAGTTTACAATTGATTCTCTTGTCTAATGTTTTCCCAAATTAGTGCAAGCAAAAGAGCATAGCAAGCAAGCCCAAAATAATTAAGAAGATTCAGGGGTTCTCCTTTGTGTTGAAATTGGCATTTTGCCGCTTAATTTTTGAGAAAAAAAGAGGTAAAAAGCCAAGCAGTTTACAATTGATTCTCTTGTGTACCACATGAAAAGCAGAACATATCTTGATTTATGACCAATTAAACCTGGTGAATAATTTCAGTGAATGGGGCCTAAATATTTTCCCATATTAGCTCAAGCAACTGAGCCTTGCGAGGGAGCCCCCAAAAATATAGGGAATTTATTTCTCCCCAGAGAATATATTTAAATAAAGTGTAGTAAAATTTTTGAGAAAAATTAGGTAACATGATACACAATTTACAACTGATTTTCTCAGGTAAGGTGGTGAGGCATGAACAAATCCAGTAGATACCATGTCACATAGACCTTACAATATTTTCATGAGGCTCTGGCCTTAAATCACTTGAGTGAAGCTCGGCCCACAATATGTCTATGCCAGCAATGGTCATTGTAAATCACATGCACAAAGCTGTGGCCAAAGTCGATCTATGCCAGTAAAAGCCAATGTAAATCACTTGCATGAGCCTGAGGCCATAACTATGTATGCTTGAAATGGTTACTGTAAATCATATGCATAAAGCTCCAGCCATAATCTCTCTTTGCCCGTCATGTTCCCTGTAAATCACATGCTTTGCATAAAGCTTCAGCCACAACCTATGACAGTTATGGTAATTGTAAATCACGTGCATGAGTCTCAGGCTAGAAATTATCTATGCCAGCAATGGGCACTTTAAAAATTCATGAGGCTGAGGCTACAACGTATATATTCCAGCAATGGTCACTGTAAATCACATGCATGAAACTGTGTCCACAACCTATCTAAGACATTAGTGGTCACAGCAAAACACACCGTGAGCCTGGTGCCACAACTTTCTCTGCCACTAATGACCACTGTAAATCACGTACATTAGGCTGAGCATGAAAACACAATAGAAATCAGCATCGCTCTGCCCCAATCATAGTAGTCATGTTAGGTACACCACGCAGATTGCTTTATCACCTTAAGAGGGTTTTATGCTGGAAACAACATAGATTATATAGTGGAAGCGATCAACTTTAAGGATGTTTAAAGACACTGATCCTTGAGAATTAACCAAGCTTTGTATATGCAATTTGATGAATGAAGACGGGCAGATAATCAGGATATATAGAGGGCATCAGTGGAGACGTTATTGAATAGGGGACTACTCAATGAACAAAGATTGTCTGCCCAGAGGAAGGCCTCACATGGTTAAAACACACGTTGGCAGTTGTTAGATAATAAATCGTGTTGAATCCCATAATGGATAATTGTGTTTGTTAATTCAACAGTTGTGGAATTAAAACATTGAGTGACTTAATTACGGCGTTATGAGCGCAGGTGTTTAAGCCACACAAGCAAAGATATGCAATTTGATGACTTTGGGTTTAGGTCATTGGCTTAGTCAAAACCCTGCTTGCACCCTGTAAAATTTAGAGTATAGATAGTAGGAATATTGGTTAGAAGGTTTACAACAAAGGTAGTGACATCAACCAAGATGTAAGTGACTTCAATTTAGCAATCCCACTAAGTCAATGCCTGGTCTGAATGCCCAATGGAAGCCCTTATGTATATATTTGTATATCAAGTTCTTAAATCTGGATGATGAACCCTTATATAACGCCCGTCTCTTTGAATCCCCCTGACCTCACTGAGCCAAGAAGTAAGTTGTTTTGCAAATTAAAAGGTTTATTGGAAAAATTAAACAATATATATATATATCACACTTTTATTAATAAATTAATATTTGATAGCACACTTATGAGTATGAACAGTGATCAACAATGGATAATATTACAGTAGTACAATTCCTTAATTACTTAGGAGTTGGTATAGAAAGGATAAGGTAGCAGAGAATACTTTGTATGGTTTCAAGGAAAAGCAATGATGGAAACAATGCAGCATAGAAATAAACAGGATATGGTTTCAACAAGAGGTACTCTGATCACTTTTTCCTTTGTGACAACTCACTCCCCTCCTGTGCAATATGAAGAAATGGAAATGAGGGCACACAGGTTTTCAGGAATACAATCAGAAGCAGTTCAGTTCCCGTTCCCCCAGGCAAGCTTAGAGAAACAGGGATGATTTTAAAACACAGGCCAAATACTTTTAAATGTGGTTGCAATGAAGTAAAAAATATGTTAAAAATGATTTTAATTCCCTATTGGAGATTCAGGGTAGGTGTGAGCTATTTTGAATTAGTTCAGGTCAACACTAGCAATGATTCAGGAATGATTATCAGAGTGAAGACGAATTTCAGCAGTGGAAAGCAAGAAGCAGCTATTTTTACAAGTGGTGAAATTGAGTCAAATTGCAATTCGCGGCACTTTTTCCGAGTGCGTCGATCGCGATTACGGAAAAACTATAAGGAGTTAGAAGTTTTGGGTTTGTTGGAAAGCTTAAGTTCTTAGCTTTAAAATGACAGTTAAATGTCTCGCTTCTAGGACATACGGTTCAAAAGATACAGACATTTTTGTGGAGGTAGATTTTCAGAAATGAAGTCAAGATTTTAGAATGACAGATGACACTTTTACAGCTTTGAAATCACAGGATGGACACACAATTTCCATGCAGTTCTAATTAGGTTGGAATGGATGGGATAGGATCACTTTAGACTAAGAGATTGGTTCTGTACAGTTCCGGCTGGATACTCACTCCTAATTTTGGAAGGAATGCAACCTCGTCACGATTTGGGCTGTGGTTCTCTCGTCACGGGATGGTCTCTGGCACTGGTTCTGCTCACAGCAGGGCCTCTGGTCTGCTATCGGCACTGCACAGCGGTCTGGTCTGGGTCTGGATACAGCTCTGCTTTCTGGGTCTTGATACAGCTCTGCTTTCTGGGTCTGGATATGGTTCTAGCCAGAATCAAACAGCTCGCCCGTTGAATAGTTTGGTTAGGTTGCTGGATTCTGAGGCCTGTTGAGAAGGATTCAGCTTTTGGTTCAGGCCTCTCTGTTTCAAGTTCTGGAGTCTATCTGGAGTCTAGGTTCTGGATATGGTCGGGCAGCGTGCTGCGTAGAAATTGATTAAAGAGTGGAAAATGAATGTATCTATCTGGGTCTCAGTGGCTCTTTTTATGTCTTTTGAAAGTGGGTGGGAAGGCTGACTTTCTATGCCCAACCCTCTGAGGATCCTGATAGGTTAAAGGATTTTCTGTGACCTGACTGGAGAAGGGAATTGTGAGTCAGAATGAGTCATCAGGTATCATCTTTAGGGCTCAAGGAAAGGACACTCCCCTTTGTGTCCATACAACATATCTTCTTTTTCATAGAACACATAATTACAAGATACACAACTTGTTAACATTACCTAAATTGCATGACAGATTGCTGGAGGTACAGTTCGGTTCAAGTCACATGTTTCTACGAGCTTGGGTTCAGAAATGACAACATTTTGCGCTTTTAGTGGGTTTTGCCATATTGGTTTTTCATCAAATCTGAAACAGAGGTACACAACCTCTCTGGGCATATTACAGTAAGTTTTGAGGTCTCTAGCATAAACACACACATTACAATATTAATAATTACAGGGCTTGGCCTCAGAACATCCCACAACGTCCAGCTTAGTCTCAAATTGTGGGTGCATTTTTCATATTAAGAATCCCCAAATTGTACAGAACCATGTGATTTCCTGCCTTCTTGCTGAGAAGACTAGGTGTGAAGACTTCCCGGGGACAGCCAGCCTTTGAAGTCCCAGCTAACTCTGGTTCACTGTTTAGCTCCTGTCAGAATTTAGATCGCTAGCACCGGTCAGTGGCGGGCACCGGTATTGCACCCATTTTTGACAGCTGCCTTAAATTAATACATTTCAAAAAGGGGATTTTACTTGATAGCATAGGATCCTTGCTAACATTGTATTGATATGGATTCTGCAGTAGAGTAATGTAGGACACCCAACCAGAAGTTGGATTTTGTTGGTGGTTTCATGCCCATGATTTTAGCAATTTTGACAATCAAGAAAATGAATTGTTGAACAGCTCTGTATTCCTTTGTCTGCTTGTGTTCTGTGGGCAGCCAAAGGATGGGGCTGGCAATGGCCTCCTGTATTAACACTGACGGAGGCAAAAGAAGATGGCAGCCTGTCTGTCAGGTTCTCACTGCGCACTTTCTGGTGATTTCTGGCCAGCAGCATGCTTTCCGGTGGCCATTATGATGTTTCCCATGTCAGTAATGCACAATGATGTTGTAGGGCTTGGATGCGTGGGTTGAAACATCCCACAAGCCCCCCTCTTGCGATGGCCATTCTGATCTTTCATCGATGGAACTCACAAGACTGGGATGTTCGCCTCATCTTCTTCTGATTCCACAGATGGCAAAGTTCAGTATCTTCTCCTGCATCAGGGGTGGATCGATCGGTTCTCCTCGCCGGTCCTGATGGGAGTATTGGGCGGTACCCCGGGCCTCTCGGATCTTTGCTCCCGTTCCCTGGGTCGTCCTCCTTGGTCAGTCTCCATGGTTTATCTCTCCTAGGATGACAAAGCAAAAGTGGCAGAAACATATTTGTAGACATTTCCCCACCACTATTAATGTAGTGGAGTGAACATATACTGTCATGATGCCTACCCCCGGAGCACCAGGCCAGGCCCAGCACCCCCGGGAGCAGGCATCACGCCCCCGGGTAAAAGCCCAGCGGCCCTTTATAGGGGCTCTTTGGACTCTGTCCTGGTGCCGTTGGCGCCAGGCTCATGTTGGGCATCAGTCCTGGCGCCATAGGCGCCAGGCTCATAAGGGAAAGTGTTTGGTGCACTTACCTGAAGCAGACCATGCTGCACACTCACCTGATGCAGACCATGCTGCATGAAGAACCAAGCCAAATGAGGCTTAGGAGGGACTATTTTTCTGAAGGAACTATTTTGTTACTTGGGTGGGGCTGTGGAAGAATACTCACCTGGAACTTCTTCCAAAGCTATTTAAGCCACGCCCGGACAGCCACACATGCTTTGCGTTGTTCTGCATCCCAGCAGCTGAACGCTCACCGTGTCTGCTCCTGCACCTGGACCCAAGCCACGCCCGCCTCGAACCTGGAACACCTGTAAGGGAATAAGAGAAGAGAAAGGTGAAAACCAAGAATTTATTCAACCTTCTTACCTGCATCCGGAATCTTCACGCCAGCATTCCTGAAGGAAGACTTCCATTTAAAAGCACTGCGTTGCTCGCTGCAGCGCCGCGCTTCACTCACCTGTTCCCGAGACGCCGCCCGGCTCCATTGCGGCTCTCAGCACCGGTCGCCACATCTCTGCACCTAGGGGAGAGAAGAAGAGACAAAAGGTGAACAAGGGAACACAAAAGGAAAGCCGAATTTCGAGCGATATTACTTACCGGCTTTTCTTGGTGAACCATTCCACATCTCGGGTCGGCGCCGCATCTTTGGCAGGTACCGCACCCCGGCCCCTATGGGGAAAGGACAAAAGACATTACTGGGGAATTATAAAGACATTTAGAGGGGTCGCCCTCATCACTAACTCACCTGAGTTTACCACCGGCAATTTAACCCCTCAACGCATCGCCTTTGTTCTGCACCTGAAATAAATGACAGAAAAAACAACATAAAAGGAGGCCCACACTTGAACTTTTGCATCTTCATACTTACGGCATTTCGCTCAGAAAAAAGTGGATGTGCCAGCGCCATTCTGAAAACCAGTGAAGTAACTGGACGAATGTGCGCCCCTGCACCAGAAGCAGGATGGAGAGTTCATCCTTCCATAAGGTGATCTTAAACCGGGGGTTTTGGAGGAATCAGAGAAGAACGAAGGGGGAAAGGGTGGAGCAAGCACACTATTCAGCAGACAGTTAATCCCCTTTCTCATCTGCAGAAGGATATTCCTACGGGCCAGACAAGCAAGATTTGGGGGTCCTGTTCAATCGGTGGTCCGAATTCTGCGCATCACGCTTGAAGAGGCCACAGCAACCCAGACCAGACCAGCGCCTCCGTGGGAGCCAGGTGAGCATTACATATACATTTTATAAATCAGGAGACATTTGCATTCTTATCATTGTATTTTAGAGACTGTATGTGGAATATTTTAGGGTTGGAAATGTATTAATCTGGAGCGGCCCCTTCTGGGATTGCAGAGGACTCCTCCAGTTGCTGCAGAGTGTGCCTGGGATGGCAACACTTTAGCTGATTAATATGGACCCACTTGTCTTCCCCTTCCGCCAAACTGCCTGTGAGGATGCAGATCTTGTAGGCGACTGGTGAGATCTTGTCTAAAAGTTAAAAAGGTCCCTTCCATGTAGGCAGAAATTTTCGCTGTTTGGCCTGGTTCCTTTGGAAATTGTATAGATAAACCCAGTCTCCTAAATTGTACTCTTTCCTAGTACTCTTCAAGTCATAGTCGGACTTCATGCTATTGGCTGATCTTTCTAGGTTTCGCTGAGCATAGGCAAAAGCATGTTGAAGGTGTTTCCTTAAATTTTCAACATACTCATGAGTTGTGGAGGCATTGATCAATGTCTGCTCTTGGGTCCTGTTGAGCAAATGCTGGGGAAGCACCATCCTGCGTCCAGTCATCAGCTCAAACGGTGACATTTTAGTTGCAGATGAAGGGGTAGATCTGATGTCCATTAGGACAAGAGGTAATCGAATATCCCAACTTGGCCCAGAATCTGCCACAAACTTTTTTAATATGCTCACAATGGTTTTGTTGTAACGTTCTACTGCACCAGAAGAGGCTGGCCAGTAAGCAATGTGTAGCTTCCTTTTAACTCCCAGTATCTCCCACATCTTTGTCATTACTTCGCTGGTGACATGGCTACCTCTGTCTGACTCAATCCTTTGGGGTAGTCCAAAATGCGAAAAGATGTGGTTGATCATCAGGGCAGCTGCTGTTTCTGCCTTGCAGTTTGGGGCCGGGAGACATTCCACCCATTTAGTAAATACACATGTCACTGTCAACATGTACTTATTCCCCCTAGAGGAGCAAATCACGGGCCCTATGAAGTCGACTTGCAAATCTGACCATGGCAGTGTCATCCCCCTATTTTGGAGAGGCGCACAGTGTGTGAGGGATGTTGGCTGAAATTGTGCACACACAAGACACCCCTTCAAGTATTGGTTGAGGTCCTGCCCCATGTGTGGCCAGTATGCAACCTCTCTTAAGATCTCAAGTGTTGTCTGAAACCCCCTATGACCTGTGTGGCCGCATCATGGGTGTGACTTAACATCAGGCTTCTGAATGAGGTAGGAACCACCCACTGATCATGACCAGCTTCGGATTTCCTTACCAACAAACCGTCTTGGATTCAGAAAATTTTTGGACATTTCATCAAAACTCTGAGGTCCTCTTTCCCAATGTAATCGGTAACCGTCAGGGGAAAGTTCTCAGGGTCCTCAATGTGTTGGTAAAATTTACCAATTATTGGATCCCCTTTCTGAGCCGTAGTCAAATCATCATCTGTGGTCTCCTTACTACATTGTGCAGTTGAGAGATCATTGTGAGCATTTGTCTGGGACCTAGTGATAGCAGTGACCTGGATTTCCCCCAACAGGGACTCCATTTCTATTAGATCCCATTGGATGGCCCTGGTTTTGGCCAGCTGATCAGCTAAGTCATTTCCAGTTTTGTCTGGTCCCTCTACTTTTGAATGACCCTTGATCTTTTTCCAGTAGATGGTCATCCCATTCGAGGTGACCAGATCATCAATATTTTGGATTAACTTCCCTTGTTTCAAGGGTTTGTTATTAGCACATAACATGCCTCTGGTTTTCCAATTAACCAGGTGCTCCACAAACCCATTCCGTACATAATCCGAATCTGTGATTATGACCAGTTCGTGGAGTTGATGTTGGACAGCAGTGAGGATGGCTTGATGCACAGCCATCAACTCTGCCACCTGACTACTTCGGGGACCAATCTTGTACCCTTCGGAGGGTTCTGGGGACTCATTCACCCATGCATTCCCTACGCCGGCCACAAGTTCTTTTTCCCCGTTGTTGTCAACATGGTAAGAGCATCCATCCACATAGACAGTGGGCATTCCCTCACACTTGTCTTCTTCAAAGACTTTGTGTGGGGAATTGAGGTATGCGTCCATGTTGTCCTTGATTTTTAGACCTTCGTCCTCGAGACAGTTTTCTCTGGCACAATCATGCAAGTCATCTAGACCTTGCGCGAGGGGACTCTTCTTGTTTTGGCCATATCTGACCTCCACAGGAAAGCCTTGCATTGACAGAATCCAGGAAGTAATTCAGGAATTACTCACATTTCCGGTACGGATTCTGTCACTTTGAAGATATTGCACAGGCTGGTGTGGAGTATCCACTATGATGTGTTCCCCCTGGATAAACGGGCGGTAATTCTTCAATGCCAACACCGTTGCCAGGAGTGCCTTCTCACAGTCGTTGAATTTTTCCTCCAACGAGTATAAAGTTTTGCTCGCATAGGAGATTACTTTATTAACCTTGTCATGCTTTTCATATAATACTGCAGTCAAGCATGTAATAGAGAACCCTGTCTCCAAGAAAAACTCCTTGTTTCTGACAGCGCAAGCTAGGCAAGGCGCTTGTGAGAGGCTTCCTTTGAGCTGTCTTACTGCCTCAGATTGTTCTGGACCCCAGGGGTCTGGTGATCTCTACGTAGCCCTCAATGAACTTTCTGCTGTAATTAGTCAGTCCAAGGAGGCTCCTTAGTTCCCGCAGAGTTGTGGGGTCCTTCAGTTTCTGAAGTGCTTCCACTTTCTTTTCCTGGGGACAGAGACCCTGAGGAGTAATCTCATGCCCCAAGAAATTAACAGGGTTCTACACCACTGTGCTTTCTGAAAGGAAAGTGTTGCTCCGGCGGCCGTCAACTGTCTCAGAACATAACGGATCTCCGCTATGTGTTCCTCCACAGATGAACTTTTGATGAGGACATCATCTACATAAGCCAGGTTACCCCTCGCACCCAGGTCGGGCATGGCCTTGTGTAGGAAAATGTTGAATTAATTGCCGGAGTTGAGGTATCCGAAGGGAGTCCGGGTCCATGTGTACAGCTGGCCCCCAAAGGTAAAAGCCAGTTTGTATTGGTCCTCCCTACTGACAGGAACAGTCCAGTACCCATTGGTCAGGTCTATTGCAGTGAATACCTGTGACCCCTGGATCTGGGCCAGCCCTTGGTCAATGTAGGGAAGAGGCCATCAGGAAGTATGGACCCATTTGTTGAGCTCCCTAAGGTCGGCGCAGAGTCCCCACTGGCCGCTTGGCTTCAATATTCCCAGCACCAGATTATTGAAGGTGCTGTGAACTGTATGGATTATCCCCGGGACTCAAGGTTCTTAATTATTTCAGTAAGGGACTCCATGGATGCGAGAGGCAAGGGATATTGCTTCGCAAACACTGGAGTCATGCCAGGGTAAATGGGAATTGTTGTTGTGTGGATGTCGGTGCGGCCACAGTCATATGAGTCTACCGCAAAGAGATCTTGAAAATCCAAGAAAACTTGTTTCAACTTTTGCTTCTGCTCCAGAGTCACAGAGGCATCAGCTAGGTTGACTCTCTCTTCAACCGTCTGCCTGAAGCCTGGAAAGACTTCTGGTTTTGCTATCTCAGCAGCCTCCTCCAGCTGGGTGGAGAAGTCTCTGGTCAGAGTGCTGATTTGGACTGGAGGTTTCAGGTGGGAAAGGCAGCCCTCATGGACCTGGAAAATCACCTCATCCCTCCTGAAGTCACAAGTCACATCTTCCTTACCATAAAGGCAGGAAGTATACACCAGGAAGTTCCCCCCATGCCGGGTAAAGATCCTGTCTGGTTTTGTGTTGTCATCACTGTCACTGTCAAGACAGTCCTAACAGTTTTTTTCCTAAATCAATGGAGATATCTCGGTCATCAACCGTCTTTCCAATAATGGTGCCTGCGGCTAGCGTAATACTCTTTAAGTCGCTGTTATCCACCTCTATTGGAATGGTGTCATGTTCTATGTTGACTAATGGTGTTGGGTTTACCCCCAACCCTTGCTGTTGGAGAGAAGCATTTAGATGAATATAAGCATCAGGGTTTTTACATTTTTGTCCTCTTTTAACTTTTACTTCCAGGGAGAATTGTCGGGTCCTTTCTGGGATGGTGACTTCCTCTCCAATCTGAATTTCAACTGCATAAGGCAGCAGTTGAGCTGACCTAAATGCTTTTTCTGGATCATCAAAGCCCATGGGATTATCTGCTAATCGGGACCAAGCTTTGAAGTTAATTAGGTCCAAACTAATGGCAAAGCGATTGAGAATGTCACTGCCTAAGTAAAAGGCGGCAGTGACGTCTCGCATGACCCAACAATTATGGACTATGCTCTTGTTGCCAATGGAGATTTTGAGCATACACCTGCTTGGCAGGAGATGTTTGGAATTGGGTGTTTCCAGATCCATTTCCCATTTGTCTATCAGTTTGAATGTGGGAATGGCTGGATCCTTTGGGAGTTGGCGGAACATGGCTTCGCTGATGAAGCTCTTACTGTTGTTCACACACACTTGGATGAGAAGAGAGTCCTTCCCATCATTTAACTGAACAGGGATGAACAACTGCTCTCCAATTTGCTGAATATCAGCCAGGCTCTGAGCTGATTTCACATCTTTCTGCACTATTGGAGTGGGAATGTCTGATTGTGGATTAGTAAAGAATGTCAGAGTGTTTCCTTCCAGTGAGGAATACCACCTTAAACTGGAAGGAAGGTTGATTTTCACAAATAGAGAGGACCCCCCATCACCAGTCTGTTGTCCTACTGCTATTACTGTCACGTCTGGAATTTGGTTGTTCTGGAAGTGAAACTCTACTTGGTCAGATTTGTGTTCAACCATGTGGCATGTGCCATTTAAACTAACATGATTGACACTCTGTTTTAATTTTATTGGTCAGCTAGTCTGGGTCCAGAGGACCTTGTTTACGCAATCTATTAGGGGTGACAACCTTCTCAGGAGGTCATTCCCTAGTAAACAAGGGGTGCCCTCTGGAGTCACTACTATGACCGGGTGTTTCACCTTGTGTCGCCCAATTTTAATGTCCAAATCCCAAGTCCCATCAATGGGAATTTCCTTCCCGTCAAAGTTCTGAAGTTGTCCAGGAAGAGAGGTGAGAGGAATATGGTAATTCTCCCCCCTTCCTGCATTTAATTCATCAAAGGCCTTTCTGGACAGAAGGGTAGCTTGGGATCCAGTGTGCACCAGTGCCAAAATTGTACCCTGCCCCTGTACCTGTATCGGGCCATGGTATCATCCCTCCTTCTCCTCAAGGGGGCACAGATAATGCACATTTTTGGACAACTGGTGGGCCAATTTTCTGGTTTTGGACATGCAAAGAGAAGGGATTTGGGCAGAATTATGTGGAGAGTCTTGGGAATCTGAAAGAAAAAGTTGGCAACTAGAAATGTGAGATATTTTGAGTTCCCCTGGTTCCGGTTCTGGGCCGCCCCTTCCTTTTTGGAGGCAGTCACCAGAATGGGTTGGAACCAGGGGATTTTGATGCTGTTGGTTCTGGGATGAGATGATGGGCGGCGCTAACTCAGTCCCCACATCTACCCAGTGTGTCTGTGAATCCCTTGGGACCCATTTTTCTTTGGGAGTAGTTTCCCCATCTACCTTTTCCCAGGATCCTATGAGGATCCCTCTCCATCAAATTGGAAGATCTGTACCACCTCCTCAAAGTGAGTCTGTTTGGGTCCTTTGTTTCTCCTACCTCCTCTTTGCTCCTTGGGTGGCAGACTTTCAGGGGTAGGAGATTTTGTTTCTGGTTCCTGGGTTTCCAGGGGCTGTTTACAAGTGGGGAAGGATGCTTCCTCCAAGGCTTTACACCCCCCTTCCCCTTGTGCCTCCTCCCTGGGAACCGGTGGGTTATCGGGGTGCTGCCCCCGCCATTGTTCTGGAGCACTAGGCCCAGAGTTTGGGGCATTCTGCACCGGCATGCTCATCTGAGGGTTCTGTTGAGCCCTCAGCATGCAACCCAGATCCTGTGCCATATTTTGGACCTGGCGTTCTAACTGTGAAACCCGCTCAGGCTGATAAGGGGTTCTGTTTTCTCCCCTGGGCTGATCCCGGGAAGGGTAGCTATCCCTTCTCTTGTAGTACCCTGGGTTGGGAAGATTTGGGTACCCCTCCACCCTCGGCCTCCCCTCTCCCGGATTAGGTGGTCTGGGCTCAGGGAAGTGGGGAAAGAAGGATGGATGATTTGGGGGTTGGAAATGGGGTGGATACCTGGGGAAAAAGTTCTGCCCAGGATTTGGCTGAAATTCTGCCCTCCTGTGGGAATTTAGTAGGGAATTTCTCTGGGTTAGGTGCTTGGCCGGATCCTGCCCCTTGGGCTGGAGGAGTCCACACATAACCCAGGATGGATCGGTTTCCCTTGTAGCGGGGACTTACATTGTCAGGGGAGTGAGGACCCCATTTGTGGGACTACCTCCTTGGCTCCCTGTCTGTGACTGGCCCGAGGGCCTTCTGGGCTTGGAATTATTCTGTGCAGGCAAGTTTTTAGGCCCCCCATCTCCAAATCTAAAATGGGGGCAACCTTTACCTCTGCCACCTTGGCAGCAGCAGGGGTGCTGGTCGGTTTGGGGGTTTTCTGCGCATTACTTTTATTTTCTATGGGCTTCTGCACCTCATAGATTTGGGTGGCCTGTTCAATGACCCAGTCTAGTGACCCTTTGTCATGAAAATCTCTCACTAGCTGGGTCATGATGTATTTGGGCAAGGCATGGAAAAAAGTGTTAACAAATTCTTTGCTGTCCGTGCGCACCCTTTTGGTAGTCTGCTCAAAGGCATGCTTCAATTCCTGCACAAATTCTTGTGGGCCCTGATCCTCCCCACATTCCAAATTGTAGGCTGCCTTGCGAGCCTCTTGGGGATTTCTGTGAACAGAAAAGTGCTTTAAGATGGCCACCCTGTAGGTGGACCATCTTCCATGATTTTGGTCCCCCAGCCCCGCAAAGAAACTATTCTGGGGAGAATGTCCATTTGACGTACTGCATGCAGCTACTGCTGTCTTTCAAATGGAAAGTCTCCATCATTTGCTCAAAGAGCTCCAAGTGTTCCAACACAGAATACTTGTCGTTCTTGTGATCAGGCATGATGACACTCCTGATTGCCTTAATCTGTTTTAAGGGGTCCTTAAGCAAGGCCCTTTTTGCCTTATTGGCTTTCTTGGTTCGGGTAATCCTGGTCCATTCATCCTCTGACTCAGAAGCACTGCTCCCAGAGGTGCCCGTCTGATGTTCCAGGTTTTCCCAGATTCGGCGAGCCTGGGAATGGCTGGCAGGATGTGGGGACCTGGTCTCCTGTGTCCTGTGACGTTCAGAGGAGTCTTCAGATTCCTCCTTGCTGCCAGGATTTGATGAGTACCCCCCCCCTCTGACCTAACTGGGCAGAGGTTTTTAGGATGCCCATAGTGGGTCTACTCTCCTGGGGTTTCCCACTAAATTGCACTGTACTTGGGTGCCCATACCCGGATGCCCGCCCATCCATTCCTGGGAGGTACTGGCCTATGAGCCCCATACTTTTGGCTGGATAGTAATCTGCCGTCCCCGTGGCCCTGGGCTCATGTGCGCGAGGGGACATGGGGGTGGCAGAGTCCAAGGACTGGGAGAGATGAAGGCCTCTGGTACTGGGGCTCCTGAGGTTATGCTCAGATGTTTCCCTTTCCCAGCGAACCTCATCTCTGTCAGCCCCTGTTCCCTGTTGCCATGCTAGAGCCTGTGCTTTCAGTTCCTCAATCAAGGCCTTACTAGACTCTATCAGTCTCTCCTGCATGGCTACCTGTTGCTGGAGCCTATCATTGTGCTGGCAGAGAGCCTCATTCTCTCTCTGAACTTCCTGGTTAGTCTTGGCGTACTGGGCCAGTCTTTCCTGCAGGAGGGTTACCCCCTGAGTACCATCCCTACTGGTCTGCTCCTTTCTTGCCAGAGCATCTTCCACCCTCCTGGTGTGCTCTAACAAGTTCTGATGCTCTTTTTGGAGGTCACCCAGTCCCTGGAGGGCCAGGTGATTTTCTTCCATTTTCTTTTTTAAGTGGCAGACTTCCTGGCCTAAGATATCCCTTTCCTGAGTAAGAGCCTGCATCTGTGCCGCCAGGTCATCCCTCTGCCTTTGAAGGGCACCAGCTTTCGGGCGCTCTTCATCAAACTCTGCCTGGGTATCCAGGTCTTTCAAAATCAATGTATTGCTCTCCTCTTTTTCTCTATCCAATTGGCTTTGCAGGGTGGCTACCTGCTTTGTGCATGCCCTGTTGAAATGTATCTGTTGCTCCAGCTTTTACTGGCTCTGCAGTAGGGAGTCCAAACCTTCTGGATGCTCCTTCTGCAAGGCCAGAATTCTGGTATCCTGGGCTGCCTTTTCCTGTTGCAGGATATGCATTTCCTCTTTTATTTTAATGATATACTGTCTACTATCAATTTCTGACTCCTGGCTCCTGTGCAGCCTCTGCTCAGAAGAGTCCAGGTCAGATTGGGCCTTCTCTAATGCCATCAGTTGCCTACTTGCCAGATCTTGGCCTTCAGCACATTTGTCTTGTATGGCTCCCATATATAAATATAAATATGCCGCTATCCTGACAATCTTGTTGTGCTCATCCTTGGCTTTAGGGGCCATGTATAGTTCACTCAGGGCCACATGTAAGGGACCCTGATCTCTCCATATATCTGACCCTGTTGCAGTGATCTGGTGTGTGATTGCCTGCAACCACACCGTCTGATCCTGTTCCGTCCATTCGCCTATCACAAATAGCTTATGTAAGAGGTGCTCTCTGGCTATTTTGATGTCTACCAGTGTCGTCATTCTGGAAATTGATTTCCTTCCTGACTTACAGAAGTTAGTATTTTGTTTTGCAAAACAGACCGTTTCCTTAGAGCGTTCCTTTGAGGAGTGCTTTAAAAGCGTAACACAGCGTGGTGATCCAACAGGATTTTTGTATCCTGTCAGTTAGCACACTGTATTAAGCTGCACAAGTGGTAGGCCTAATCCAGAATCCCTGGCTCTGAGCCCCCACTCTGTAAGTGACTTCAATCTAGCAATCCCATTAAGTCAATGCCTAGTTTGGAATGCCCAATGGAAGCCCTTATTTATATATTTTTATGTCAAGTTCTTAAATCTGGATGATGAACCCTTATATAACTCCCCGCTCTTTGAATCCCCCTGACCTCACTGCGCCAAGAAGTAGGTTGTTTTGCAAATTAAAAGGTTTATTGGAAAAATTAAACAATATATATATATATCACTTTTATGAATAAATTAATATTTGATAGCACACTTATGAGTATGGACAGTGATCAACAATGGATAATATTACAGTAGCACAATTCCTTAATTACTTAGGACTTGGTATAGAAAGGATAAGGTAGCAGAGAATACTTTGTATGGTTTCAAGGAAAAGCAATGATGGAAAGAATGCAGCACAGAAATAAACTGGATATGGTTTCAGCAAGAGGTAATCTGATAACTTTTTCCTTTGTGACAACTCACTCCCCCCTGTGCAATATGAAGAGATGGAAATGAGGGCACACAGGTTTTCAGGAATACAATCAGAAGCAGTTCAGTTCAAGCTTAGAGAAACAGGGATAATTTTAAAACACAGGCCAAATACTTTTAAATGTGGTTCCAATGAAGTAGAAAATATGCTAAAAATGATTTTAATTCCCTATAGGAGATTCAGGGTAGGTGATAGCTACTTTGAATTAGTTCAGGCCAACACTAGCAATGATTCAGGAATGATTATCAGAGCGAAGACAAATTTCAGCAGTGGAAAGCAAGAAGCAGCTATTTTTACAAGTGGTGAAATTGAGTCAAATTGCAATTCGCAGCACTTTTTCCGAGTGTGTCGATCACGATTACAGAAAAACTATAAGCTTTAAAATGACAGTTAAATCTCGCTTCTAGGACAAACGGTTCAAAAGATATGGACGTTTTTGTGGAGGTAGATTTTCAGAAATGAAGTCAAGATTTCAGAATGACAGATGACACTTTTACAGCTTTGAAATCACAGGATGGACACACAATTTCTATGCAGTTCTAATTTGGTTGAAATGGATGGGATAGGATCACTTTAGATTAAGAGATTGGTTCTGTACAGTTCCGGCTGGATACTCACCCCTAATTTTGGAAGGAATGCGACCTCGTCACGATTTGGGCTGCGGTTCTCTCGCCACGGGATGGTCTCTGGCACTGGTTCTGCTCACAGCGGGGCCTCTGGTCTGCTATCGGCACTGCTCAGTGGTCTGGTCTGGGTCTGGATAGATAGAGTCCTGGATATGGTCGGGCAGCATGCTGCGCAGAAATCGATAAAAGAGTGGAAAATGAATGTCTCTATCTGGGTCTCAGTGGTTCTTTTTATGTCTTTTGAAAGTGGGTGGGAAGGCTGACTTTCTATGCCCAACCCTCTGAGGATCCTGATAGGTTAAAGGATTTTCTGTGACCTGACTAGAGAAGGGAATTGTGAGTCAGAATGAGTCATCAGGTATCATCTTTAGGGCTCAAGGAAAGGACACTCCCCTTTGTGTCCATACAACATATCTTCTTTTTCATAGAACACATAATTACAAGATACACAACTTGTTAATATTACATAAATTGCATGACAGATTGCTTAAGGTACAGTTCAGTTCAAGTCACATGTTTCTATGAGCTTGGGTTCAGAAATGACAACATTTTGTGCTTTTAGTGGGTTTTGCCATATTGGTTTTTCATCAAATCTGACACGGACGTACACACCATCTGTGGGCATATTACAGTAAGTTTTGAGGTCTCTAGCATAGACACAGATGTTACAATATTAATAATTACAGGGATTGGCCTCAGAACATCCCACAACGTCCAGCTTAGTCTCAATTCGTGGGTGCATTTTTCATATTAAGATCCCCAAATTGTACATTTCTGTCAACTGATACAATATTTTATAAGCAATTTAATAAAACATACATTTGCCTCCACTTCAGTACACCCATTGGTTTGTCCCCGCCCCCAGAAACCTGGCTTGACTCAGAGGTCAAATGTCTTGCCTTACCCCAGAGCAGTGTTGACAGTTCACACCCAAAATCAGCATACCCTATTCAGCTAAAGGAATCCTTTGTCCTGTTTTTCCTGCTAGCAGGGCATCTGTCCAGGGTGCCACTCTCCATCTGATTAACAGAATCATGTGATTTCCTGCCTTCTTGCTGAGAAGACTAGGTGTGAAGACTTCCCGGGGAGAGCCAGCCTTTGAAGTCCCAGCTAACTCATGTTCACTGTTTAGCTCCTGAAATACAAGTTTCCTGTCAGAATTTAGATCGCTAGCGCCGGTCAGTGGCGGGCACCGGCATTGCACCCATTTTTGACAGCTGCCTTGAATTAATACATTTCAAAAAGGGGATTTTACTTGATAGCATATGATCCTTGCTAACATTGTATTGATGTGGATTCTGCAGTAGAGTATTGTAGAAAACCCAACCAGAAGATGGATTCTTTTGGTGGTTTCATGCCCATGATTTTAGCAATTTTGACAATCAAGAAAATGAATTGTTGAACAGCTCTGTATTCCTTTTTCTGCTTTTGTTCTGTGGACAGCCAAAGGATGGGGCTGGCAATGGTCTCCTGTATTAACACTGACAGAGGCAAAAGAAGATGGCAGCCTGTCTGTCAGGTTCTCACTGCACACTTTCTGGTGATTTCTGGCCAGCAGCATGCTTTCCGGGGCCATTCTGATGATGTTTCCCATGTCAGTAATGCATAATGATTTTGTAGGGCTTGGATGCGTGGGTTGAAACATCCCACAAAGATACGTAGCTAACCGTGGCTGTCATGCACCACCCGTGGAGTTTGTGAAGACGGTGGCAACTCCATTGATGTCCCACATATCCTGTCATATCCTGTAGTTCTATCCAGCGGTCTAGTCTAATTCCAAGATGGCCGCAACCACTACAAACTGGCCCCCAACCTGTCAGTCTGAGCGTTGCAACCTGATCCACAGGTTAGACGCTTGCAGTTCATTCTCTTACTGTGTTTCTGTGTTCTTCTGCTTTGCTTTCCCTCATCTGTCACAGCGCTTTGTCTCCACAGAGACGCCACCTGCTCTTTTCCATCCCACCCCCTTCAGTAGGATTCTCTCTCCCTCCTTGTGTACCTTGCAGTACGCTGTGTCTTTCCCTTCCTTGCTGACTCCCCCCCTTTGTCTACCATTTGCTCTGCTCCGTATCGGAAGGCTTGCTGAGCTGTTGTCCTTTTCTCTATTGCTGCAGTTATTTCCCAATATTAATTTCCCAGCTATACTAACACACTTGCCTTACTTGTGTGTGTGCCCTTTAGGGGCTGTTATTGGACTGCTGACACCTGCTGGTGGTTACACTCTTACCCTATACTTGGTCGAGGGTATCCAGATGTGCTTAGTAGATCAACTAACCTCCAGTCATTCCATGCCTACAACTATCAAGAGAAGCTGTGCACTTCTTCAATCGATAGATTGTCCACATTAAGAAACTCGCAGCTTCAACAAGATCCCAGTGTTTTTTTCGGCCGTAAGGCTTTTTCCCTGGTAGGGGTTGGCTCCTCTTAGTCCCCACTGCCTAGCTTGTCTCATATCCAGGCCAAGTGGCCTCCGGGGGAGCTTGACCTTATCTCTTCGATAAAAAGGAAAGGAAAAGAAAGCAAAGAAACCTGAACCAAGAAGGAGAAGTAAGAAGAGTGAGACTCCCGAGTATTCTTCTGAAGAACAAGGTGAGGATGGTGAAAAGGAAGGATCTTCTGAATCTGAGAGTAGCTCAACAAAAATGCCCCCAAAGTCACGGGTGAAAATATTGCATTCAGGAGCATGGCAGAAGGTAAGTGAATATATGTTATTAGGTGCATCCCTGATTTGCATTTAGATGTACTCAGAAAGGTGCTCTTGCTGTCGAGCATCATCTGTGCCTGCTCAGATGAAGCACAATCATGGCATAGGGGAAAGCACACAGAGGGCCATTCCATACCCCTGCCTGCCTTGCAGTGCCGATAAGAGAACATGTTCCTGTACAAGTTTGTCCTTCCAGAAGGAATCCTAGACAAACGTTATCATGATGAGGGGCAGAGCAATTCTGTTTCTAATGTGTCCTCCGACAATGCAAACAAATGCAAGCAGTGCATTCTTGCTCACACTCATGACCACACACCCATGCAGTCAGACACATAGACACACACTCCATGCTAACTTGTACAAACATTGCATGCACGAACAGATACAGACACATAAATTGTGCTTACATTGCACACATACCTTTAGGTTTTATCTTCAGTTCCATGCAAAGGCACTAGGTGGGAATGAATGCAGGCAGCACTGACACACTGACACACCTTGGAAGGACCACAGTATGCATGGCACAATGGTGCCACTAAGCGATATGATTGCTTAGCACCCTACTGGCAACCACATATATGGGGGCAAGTAGACTGTACTGCACCTGCCGGTGCATGTGCAGGGGTGGACTGGGAACCAAAAGAGGCCTTGGAAAAACTTTTCAAAGTGGCCCCATATTACACATTTTCAGCAAGCCCAGCCCTTTTCCTATGAGAAAATGTAGAAATCAAATGGGTCACTAAACAAAAGAGTGGAGAGGCTTACCGGGAAATCTCCAGAGGAAGCACTAATAATAATATTAATGAAAGATCAGGGCTGGTGGTCTGAGTGCCAGCTGGATGGGAGGCAGGAAAGCAAACAGTGCATTCAGGAGTGGTTCACATGGGTGACCACAGCATCTGTCATTCCCCAATCGCTCCTGCACTGTCTCGACCCACAGTCCCATCCCGGTTAACAGCACCCTGCTCTTCCCACCCCACCAGTAACACACCAAAAAACCTGTTGTTGGGGCATATCTTGTGAAATCTAGCTTCCTGGTCACTCCCAATGTTCATGGTGTACTCCTCTACCAGACTAATGAGGACATGGTCTTCCTCATACCTGATCAGAGAAGGAAAACCACAAGCCGTACAGATAATATGGTGGAAACTGACAAGATTGGACATAATATTAGTGGTTTACCTCTCCACTAGTATCAACAATAGGATGGCAACATTTCAGTTTTATAATATACTAGCAAAAAGTACCCGTTCTGTGAGTGGGTTCTGTGGATAGATATGACAACAATCTTATTCATTGTTGATAATCAGTGATCCTGTAGGTTGCTGTTCCGATTCGCTAAATGCTTTATGTGCTTTGCACTCAGAAACAAACTGCAGTGAGAATGGGTGTGTGTGGCTGGCTGACATACCCCACAGCAGATGTTGGGGGGAGGCGAGAGTTGGTGTGCTGCTGCGTACTGGGACCTACTGTGCTGTCTCCCCAGCTATTGCCTCGCCCTGGCCTGGTGCAGTTCTTTGTGGTGCATTGCGGTTCAAATGTCCCAGAAACCGTTTAACCTAGGGTTGAGGACCAGTCCTTCTACGACCACACTGATGTTCCTCCGATTTCAGGGAACCAAACCATGAGTGTAGATGCTGAAATCCAGGGAAACGGGTGGGGTGTGCAAATGTTATGTAGCCGGTAATGTACCGAAGGTCCTAATAGGTAATCATGTAAAATGTGGTCAGATTTGTGAAACGGTGTGTAATTGTATAAAGAACAACACTTCACCAAGACACACACCCACAAACACAGTTAAAGTTTTGGTGGTATCCGGGTAAATTGGTGGGGTGTCCAGGTGTCATGTAGCCATTAATGTCTGGACGGTGCTAATAGGTAAACATGCAAAATGTGGTGCAGATCGGTGAAACAGTGTGGAATTTTATAAGGAACACGCTTTGCCAATCCAAAACCCACAAACAAATGTGGACTTTTGCTGAAATTCAGGGAACGTGGTGGTGTGTCCAAATGGCATGTTGCCAGTATTGTCTGGACGGTCCTAACAGGTAAATATGCACAATTGTGTGCAGATTGGTGAAACAGTGTATACTTGTATAAGGAACAATGCTTCACCAAGACACACACCCACAAACACAGTTAAAGTTTTGGTGATATCCGGGTAAATGGGTGGGGTGTCCAGGTGTCATGTAGCCATTAATGTCTGGACGGTGCTAATAGGTAAACATGCAAAATGTGGTGCAGATCGGTGAAACAGTGTGGAATTTTATAAGGAACACGCTTTGCCAATCCAAAACCCACAAACAAATGTGGACTTTTGCTGAAATTCAGGGAACGTGGTGGTGTGTCCAAATGGCATGTTGCCAGTATTGTCTGGACGGTCCTAACAGGTAAATATGCACAATTGTGTGCAGATTGGTGAAACAGTGTATACTTGTATAAGGAACAATGCTTTGCCAATCCGGCCATTTTAAATGTTATACATATAGATGAATATCCCTACAAATTAGCAACAGTTTTCAATCACTATAGTGTACACTAAGCCCTGGGGTGCATGCAAAAACACATAGCCAACTACTAGTAATAGAGACATAACCATCTTAACACATAGGCATTGTTGGTGGGGTGGGGTGTGTCTTCAACAGACAAGTTTCGGCTCCTGACCCAGAAAATGAATTTTCATGTTAGCCATTTATATGATGGAGCCATTGGAGCAGCTGTCAGTGTGTGGGCGTGGGGGGTGAGGGGAGGGGGCGGCAGAAGTCTTACCTTTTTGAAATATCACAAGGACCACAACGAACGTTGTGATTTTTTTTTCTCTAACTTTAAACTGGACCTGTTAATCCTGAAGACAGCAACTTTAATCAGAGCGCACCCATACTGTTAAAGAGTTCCTTGAGAGGAATGAGGGATTCCATTGTCTTTAAGTGTGTCTAAACGAGATGTTAATTGTAAATGCAATTATATTTAATGCCTCATGCTGTTCTAGGGAGGCAAATTCTTATTACAGGTTGTTTTCCTACCTAGAGCACTCAGAAGTGAAATAGGTGTATGAGGCATTAATAGCGAGCTATGGACAGGAATGCAGCACAGAAGTGTTCTTACAGGGTTAATGTATCAGTATCCCCATCAACTCAAAACATGACATATATGAGTAGCGCGTTTTAACCTGGGCCTTTCAGGAATAATGTTAGGACAAAGCGAACTGAAGAGCACATACTATCAGAATTTGCTTGCGCTTGAAAAGAATCATAGGGTTTTTAAACTTACCCTATAAAAGTAAACGGACTAACATGCTGGCAGCCATGTGAATTGAGAAATTTGCTAGCAAAAATTGACTTTTTCTATATTGCACAATCAATGCAAAGATTGCAAACTGAGCAGCCATTCACATTGTGGAATTCCAACTTAGGTGTTGTCAACAGGATTGACTTGGCCGGGTCGGTTAGTGTTAAATGCAGTAGCTCAACAGAAATGGCACCTTAATCCAAGGTGCAAATGTTGCATTAAGGGCCATGACAGGAGCTGTTTAAATACGTGCTATTGAGCGCAAGATCTCCACCTGCGTCTGGTCTGAAGAGACATAGGCAAGGCACAGGAGAAAGCATAAGGGGGGTAATTCCAGACCCCTGCCTGTGTTGCAAGGGCTAGAAGAGAACACGTTTCTGTTCACTCTGATCCTTCCAGGAGGAATCCTACAAACGTGTTTTGAGCGTAATCTCTCTCAGCTCTCCCTCCTTGGCTCTTGTCCATCCGACTCTCCTTTTCCCTTTCTGTCTCTCCCTCATAGGCGCCGAATAACTCGCTTTGTTCTCTCTTTTTCAGTCTGTCGCTCAGTTGGTCTACCCCTAATTTTCTTACAACGCTCTATAAATCCCACGTTGTATCTCGTGTCCTTTCTCTAGAGCTCTTACCATTCTCACACTCCCACTTTCTCTCTATATCTGTACATGACTCTCTGTTTTTGTACGCTATCTCTCACCCGCTCGTCCCTCTCTCTTTGCTTTTTCCTAACTCTTCTTGCCCCACTCTCTGTCTCTCTTGTCTTGTAATTAATAAGATGTATGTAGTTCATTAAACTGTATTGAGCTGTAGGACAATGGCCACACTGGTTTCCTAAATTAAGTTGAACCATCTTCTTCATTCCTTCTCCCTAACAGATCAGCCCTCGCAAATCCTAAACATTTGCCTTTCCCTGTGTG